>NC_136067.1:1330768216-1331458216 GCF_964261635.1 Lissotriton helveticus
CCCAGCATGACCCTACACTACGCAAACACTACACTACCCTAAACCCTAAAACACTACCCCCCAGCATGACCCTACACTACGCAAACACTACAACACTACCCTAAACCCTAAAACACTACCCCCAGCATGACCCTACACTACGCAAACACTACAACACTACCCAAAACCCTAAAACACTACCCCCAGCATGACCCTACACTACGCAAACACTACAACACTACCCTACACCCTAAAACACTACCCCCAGCATGACCCTACACTACGCAAACACTACAACACTACCCTAAACCCTAAAACACTAGCCCCAGCATGACCCTAAACTACGCAAACACTACAACACAACCCTAAACCCTAAAACACTACCCCCAGCATGACCCTACACTAAACAACCACCACAACTCTACACTACACTAACACAACACAACACTACACAACACTACACTACACAATCACTAACCCACGAAAAAATTAACACAAACCCACTTACCTCTCTCGTCATCGTGGTTTTCACAACGCAAATGCATTTACCATACATGCCTTTAAAACGTAATTCTTTGTAAAGGCATGCGCGATAAATGCACATGCGTTTTGAAAAAATGCGGGATAATGGTATGCGAGGTCAATGACCTTGCGGGATAATGGTATGCGGACTGAAAGTCTGCGGGATAAAAAATGCGGGAAAATGGCTGCAAACCATGATTAGCAGCAGACTTCCCTGGTGAGCACTAGCTTTACTACAGTGATCTAATGAGCAACTAGAGTGCTAACATTCAGAATTCATGGCAAATGTGTGACACATCTGAATGCCTTCTTGATAGAACCAAAGTAAACAAGCATTGAAAATGCAATAGATCTCGCCCTCGTTTAAGTTAAAGCCATTCTGTTTGTAATGAGGTGGCTTTTTAGCTTTGCTTTTATTAGTGTTTTTAAAACTTTCATGTAAATAACATGCATATGTATGCATGCATTTATATTTATATAGATATGCAGATTATATATGTTTATATATGTATATTACCTACTGGCGATAGCCAGTGGGTATATATAGTTAGGATTTTTTCTCTATGGGATTTCTGAGAATTCTATGTCTAATAACTTTGGCGTTTGTGGACGGAATTGGCTGAAATTTTCAGGCAAATGGCACATTGTGTTTCTGAGCAGCCCCTGAAAATTTGGGGGGGGGGGTTCGTCAAGGGGGGGCCGAGAAAAAAGGGGGGTCCCAAAACGCGTTTTTCCCATTCATTTTTCCATAGGGCGGTTGGACTCACTTTTAGCTCGAACGGCTGAATAGATTTACATGAAACTTGGCAAAATTGTAGATATGGTTTGCCCGACGTGCCTTTGCTATGTCTCAATATATGTGCTCCAATGGATTTTGAGAAATTAACGTTTAAAAAAATATATATATCTGTGACAGCGCTCCGGTTAGCGCCCCGGTTCGCGTACCTGACGCGTAACGGAACTTCGCGAAGCGAAGCTGATTGGCTCTCCGGTGTCTGTCAACATTCTAAACAGTCCGGAGCGGCCGCCATCTTGTCTCTCGGTAGGATCGAGAGACAAGATGTGGTGAAAAACGAAGGGGGAAATGAAGGAAAGGGGGCAAGGTAGACCCCTCCTGACCCCCTAGGATTGATGAGGGGGATATTAAAGTGCCCCGCGGGGCAAAAAATATATATATTTTTTTTTTTTGCGATTTTACGCCGTAGAGGCGCGTCCCGGTACGCGAACCGGGCAGCTCACCGGGCAGCTAACCGGGCAGCTAACCGGCAGCGTAGCTGTCAACATTGTAAACAGTCCGGAGCGGCCGCCATCTTGTCTCTCGGTAGGTTCAAGAGACAAGATGTGGTGAAAAAAGAAGGGGGAAATGAAGGAAAGGGGGCAAGGTAAACCCCTCCTGACCCCCTAGGATTGATGAGGGGGATATTAAAGTCCCCCGCGATTTTTCGCGGTAGAGGCGCTTCCCGGTACGCGAACCGGGCAGCTAACCGGCAGCGTAACGGGAGTCCGCCATCTTGTGTTTTTGGAGCGTCCGGTTCGCGTACCGGGTAGCGTCCCGGTAAGCGTAACAAGGGGAAAACCAAGAGAAACAGTAAAAAAAAAATGAAGGGAATAGATTTCCAGCAAACTTGGCAAAATTGTAGGGACTGTTTGTTTGATGTGCCTTTGCAAGGCCTCAAGATATGTGCACGTGTGGATTTTGTCTAATTAAGGTTAAAAAAAAAATATATATCTGTAAGCGTGCTCCGGCACGCTTACGTTACGGGTTTTGTTTGCGCTGCAGAGCTGATACGTCACGGTTATGCGACGCGTCATGAGGCGTCTCATGTGGCTACGTGATACGTCACGTAATAAAGAATATATTTTACAGCTATAGATATTAGCTTTTAAAAAACCAATGAAATTCACTGAAAAAAACCATAGGTTATAGACCATATATAGTTAGGAATTTGCATTTACAAAACCTTGAAAATTCACTGAAAAAACCATAGGTTAGAGACCATATATAGTTAGCTGGACATTTTATTGACATAAAACCAATGAAATTCCATATATAGTTAGTTGCACTAACTATATATCGCGCACCCGCAATCCACTGCTGATGATGTCACATATTACATCATTCATGACATGGTCAGTGACATCACTGATGACATCTCAAATGACATCACTGATGACATCACTGATGACATCTCAAATGACATCACTGATGACATCATGACACACCAATACCAGTTACTACATACGCACTCACTGATTCCTACGTCTACACACACATTCACTCATTCACCCATACAATCACTCATACATACAGTCACTCAATATTACAACACTATCATATGCACTCATACACCTATGCAGACACTCACACACTGCCACTCATCCATGGAGTTACTCACACACCTAGTCAGTCCTGTAAAGAATCAATCACACTTCCATTTCCTCATCTATACAGTTAAACACAGAACACCATACTTCAGTGACATCACTGATGACATCACTGATTACATCTCAAATGACATCACTGATGACATCTCAAATGACATCACTGATGACATCATGACACACCAATACCAGTTACTACATACACACTCACTGATTCCTACGTCTACACACACATTCACTCATTCACCCATACAATCACTCATACATACAGTCACTCATTATTACAACACTATCATATGCACTCATACACCTAGTCAGTCCTGTGAAGAATCAATCACACTTCGATTTCCTCATCTATACAGTTAAACACAGAACACCATACTTTTTCACACATATACTTACACATACTTACTCTCTTATACAATCACTGATACAAGTGCACATTGATATGCACAGTCACACACCTCCCAGCCAGCCACACACACACTCAGTCTTCCATACATCCACTCATTCTTCAATATGTAAAACATATTTAAACTTCACAAAAACACACAGACACTAGATGATGTCATCAGTGATGTCATTTGAGATGTCATCAGTGATGTCATCAGTGATGTCCTTTGAGATGTCATCAGTGATGTCATCAGTGATGTCACTGACCATGTCATGAATGATGTAATATGTGACATCATCAGCAGTGGATTGCGGGTGCGCGATATATAGTTAGTGCAACTAACTATATATGGAATTTCATTGGTTTTATGTCAATAAAATGTCCAGCTAACTATATATGATCTCTAACCTATGGTTTTTTCAGTGAATATATATATATATCTATCTCCTACTGACAGTAGGTAGTTATAGTTAGGGCCTAGTTTCCATAGGAAATCCACAACATTCTATTTGGAATAACTTTGGCGCCTGTGGACGAATTTCTCCAAGAAAATGGCCTGTTCGGTTCCGTTCCTTCCCTGAAAGTTTAGGGGTGATTCGTCAAGTGGGGGCCGAGAAAAAAGGGGGGTCCCAAAACGTGTTTTCCCCATGCAATTTTCCATAGGGACCTTTAGGGGCTACAGCCCGAACGGCTGAACGGAATTACACGAAATTTGGCAGAGAGGTAGAGTTCTGTTCGCAGATTGTGCTTTTTAGGTTTTGCCTGGCGAAAAGATGCGCTCTGCGCATCTTTTTCGCGCAGGCGAAAACCTGATGAGAACTGTAGTGTGGCTTTGGGTCGGCCCTCGTCATTCATTGGCTGGCTCCATAAATGGAGCCTAGCCATTGGACGAGGGGCCTGTCCGTCAATGCCGGACCAGATTCGGGGGCGTTCCCGAGATTCTTTGGCTTTTGCCGACGTCACGCGACGTCAGCCGAAAGCCGGGAACGCCCCCGAATCTGGTCCGCTTTGGGGTGCTTTTTTGTGACGATGTTGCTGTGTAATGAGGATCTTGGTCCGAGTTCTGCTGCTCTTCTCTGTGAATCAGTTTTTTTTTAAATGCCGCTTTAGGGTGCTGTTTTGTGACGATGCTGCTGTGTAATGAGGTTCTTGGTCCGCAGTGGTGCTGCTCTCCTCTGTGATGCTGTTTTGTAACGATGCTGCTGTGCGGCGGTGATCTTGGTCCGCGTTGCTGCTCTCTCCCCCATGACATGCTGCTTTGTGATGCGGTTGCTGGACGACCGCTCACATCCTTCCTTATGATTCGGCGTCTCTGTGACATGCTTCTCTGTGATGATCGTGCGTTTTAGAGCGCGCTGCTCCGAGGCCTGAGGTTGTTGAGTTCTGCTGCTGCCTCACCGGCTGTGCGAGCTAAGGTCTTTAAAGCTGTGCTCACACTGCCCCCTGCTGGAGCTACACCAAGCCTTCCGTGTCTGTGCAAAGTGTTGTCATGGCCGTGTTAGTATAGCTATAGACAAGTAAAACGCTAGAATTACGTGTGAGCTGTAAATATATTGCTTTATGTGACAAGGAAATCTAAAATCGTAGCCGTCACCCTAAAACTGTGAAATAATCTTCACAAATATGAAACAAGTTTAAATCGGTGTCTCCACATACATGCCAGGGAAAGGGCTTTGCACTGAGGGCACATATAAGTGTTTTCAATGAAAGCACGCTACGAATTGAATAACACTGCTAGAAGGACTACGAGAGGAGTGATGTTACCGTAGCCATGGATACAACCATCCAGGAAGTGCCAACACCCATTCTACCTGCGTGGATACTCTGTGTGAACGGCCGACACTGTAAATACGCATAACATTGAATAGGCGAGTTCCTGCATGTCAGCCTGACGGTTTTCCTATGCACTTTGTATCTATACCAAAATTTACATTTTCTACCAAGGCATGTCCCGATTTCCCTCCGGGCACCATCATTAAAGATGTATCTGGATCTCCATACCCTGACACTTCCACAATCCCTTCTGCGTATCTGGGTACTCTGCGGATATGTCTCTGTAAATATGCACATGCCTGTCTATATACGTACCTTGTTTGTAGGCTCAAGTCAATCTTCAGATCATGTTATCTTAAGTGCTGACTGTTCAGTGTAATCCTAGGCAGCTCTGCATAACAATGCATAGCCACAGTGCTGCTACCTTTCTTTCTGGGTAAATGGGGCCAGAAAGTTGCCTAAAAGTAACGCAAATCAGCCTTATGCACTACTTTGTGCAACATTGCATCAAGAGCGCGTTCCATAAGTGGTATATGGGTGTTTCCATGCAAGCACCCATGTTTTTTGATAGAAGGATCTAGGTACTAACATTTTTAGACAGGACTTTGCATAAAAAATATGCCTCCTTGAGGCAGGCGTCAAGTAGGAGAAAAGTCTTGTTGCACTCCGGCACTTAGGGGCCAGAGCCGCAGGGCCATATCTAAATAGATAAGGCACTATCCTTCGCTGTGCCTGAGCCGGCAGACTTTAGGCTGCCATGCGCCAATGCACTGCAAGCGCCAACGCAGTGCATGCGTGTGTGCATTCTGTAAGGAATCATTTTGTACTGAAAGGGTAGCCTTCTAGTGCAAACATGATCCTTTAACCTTTGCCCTGCTTTGTAGGTGTGCTGTACAATACAAAGCAAAAAAAACAGGGAGACATTAAAACATTTATCCTCGTTACACCTGCCTTGAGGAGGTGTGAGATTGTGGCTCTGTGTGTGTTTGTGTGTGTCATTTGCGAGAGATAAAGCTAGTGGCATTGTAAATGACAATGCCATTTATTTATGTTAAAAAAACATAAATAAAAATAATGTCAAGAGCAATGCCAATAGCTCTAACTTTAACAAAGGCAAAACCATTGCATTGTAAATGCTTGTTGTTAAATGGTGTAAATCCGTTCAGTAGTTTCTGAGAAAATTGCAAGTAAAATCATAGCGATATCTAGAGACGGAGTTCAGCACGCGTACGGAAAGCTGTTCAATTACGAGTGCGAGCTGCATGCTGATTGGCTGTGAACTGTCTGTCAACACTCGAAACCAGGAAGTGTTGGCGGCCATCTTGTGCCTCGCTAGAACCGAGTCACAAGAAAACAGTAAAACAAAGTTGCGGAATAAGGTAAGGGGGTAGGCTAGAAACATTCTGACCCTCTAGGCTTGCTCAGGGGGTCGTACATGGATGTTTAGGCTCTGTTTTTTATTTTTATGTTTTTTAAAGGAAAATCGCGGCGTATGCGTATGGAAATACGTACAAGTACGAGCAAGAGCTGCATACTGATTGGCTGTCAATACTCCAAACAAGGAAGTTTTGGCAGCCATCTTGTTTGTCGGGAGAGCAGAGCCACAAGAAAACTGTAAAACAAAGTTGAGAAATAAGGAAAGGGGGCAGGGTAGAAACATTCTGACCCTATAGTCTTGGTCAGGGGGTGGTGCATGGATCTTTAGGCTCAATTTAATTTTTTTTTAAAATAAAAAATGCCGGGGTACTCGTGCAGTACTTGTACGCGGTGGAAAAGGTGGAAAACAAAAACTAGTAGTTTGTTTTATTCATTATGTTCGGGGGGGGCGGGGGGGGCGGGGGGGGGGAAATTACGGGGGCAATCTTTTTGCATAATGGGGGTTTGTAAGGTGCCCCGAGCACTGGGGAACGGCACTCCTCTGGTTTTATATTTTAGTATGCGGGGGGGGGGGGGATTTACGGTCCTACTCCCCGCAGTCTCGGTGAGCGGCACCCCTCGGGTCTTTTTTAAAAAGAAATATGTTTTGAGCTCTCTCTCTCCCCGTACACGTCGCAGGGAACGGCACCTTTCTGGGGTAGTGATTTGTAAAATGACCTTCCAGCTCCGGGTACCTGCATTGTCTGGAGTTTTTTATGAATGTTGGGAGGGTGGGCTTGATAATACGTCCTTGTTAATTCCCATAGAAGCCTATCTCCTGGTGTTAACATGGGCTTCTATGGGAAATACCAAAGGCCGTATTATCAAGCTCATTATTGCCGTTTTATCGGCAGTTTCCTGCCAATAAAACAGCGATAATTTTAACACCGGTTCTTGATAATATGCACCTAAGTTTACTGATCAAAAAAAGAGCAATGGGCCATATTATCAACAAAAGGCGATTCATTATCGCCGCTTTTATCGTCAGGAAACTGGCGATAAAGCGGCGATAAAGGGCTTGATAATATGCCTTTGTGAATAACCATAGCATCCCAGGTTAACACCAGAACCTGGGCTTGTATGGGAAGTTACAAGGGCCTATTATCAAGCACATTATCGCCGCTTTACCGGCAGTTTCCTGTCGATAAAAGCGGCTATAATGTATCGCCTTTTAATGATAATATGCTCCTTCATTTTTATGATAGTATGTAAAGCTTTCCTTTTTTTTGTGTAGCAGTTGTACTCTCTACGCATGCGCAGCGTCGTTTCGAAGCCCACGTTTTCTTTTTCTTCAAGTTCAACAAGCAAACCTTTCTTTATTTCAGGTAGTAAATCTGTCGCTTTACTTTCCCGGTTCGTGTGTGTCATTCGCTGCTGTACTTTTGTACAGTATTAATAATCATAATTTTTCTTTATTTATTTGAAAGGTAGTGCCGAGGCGCCAAACGTTGATTACGTACTCCGTCCACCGCCATTTTAGTAGTTTTTCACCGTTGGTTTTATTATATCTGTTCGTTAGAACTCAGTAGTTTTCAATTCTAGTCTTGAATATCTTACTATAGTATTTCAACATTATTTTTATTGTGGACCTTCATACCCCTCCCCCACAAAATAAAAGAAGTATGTAGTTTTTTATAATAACTTTTATTAAACAATAAATATAAACGAAACTCAATTATAACTATATTAGAACTAGAAAAATAACTTTAACAAACAATGGTATAAACAAATTGTGAAATGGATTCCAAAAGGTGTCCGATTGGTAATCTGCAAAAGAAAATTAGAGTTTAGAATTATGTAGATGTGAGTAAATGAGCTGAAGCATCACGGGGCATATTATCAAGAACGGCGATAAAATTATCGCCGTTTTAACGGTAGGAAACTGCAGCTAAAGCGGCGATAATGGGCTTGATAATATGCTCTTGTGAATTCCCATAGCAGCCCAGGTTCTGGTGTTAACCTGGGCTACTATGGGAATTCACAAGGGCATATTATCAAGCCAATTATCGCCGCTTTTGCGGCAGTTTCCTGCCTCTGAAATGGCGATAATTTTATCGCTGTTCTTGATAATATGCCCGTACAAGTTTTGGTAACTCTAAGGTTTTACGTATGCAGTGTGACTTGTACATTCGAGTTCTTTTATAGTGCCGCGTTCAAAAGGTGTCTATATGGAAGTGCCTATTGCGTTACTGACGCCCGTTATGCCGACTTATTTCTAATGCATTGCTATGAAGGCTTTGTAGATCTAGGCCTCTGTGCTTACCGTTGTATAAACCTTGCGGCTAAACATTTCAGGCAGTTGGTGTCACAACTTGTTTTCAACAATTCTTATACACGTCCTAGCAGACAACAGTGTCTAAGTTTAAGAGAGAAAGAGAAATGATGTCACAGAGAGTGAGACAGAGAAAGAGAGAGAAAACAACATTAAAACTGTGTCTCAGAGTCTGGAGTTGAGATTTTTTCTTGAAAAGTTAGACGTAGATTTACTAGCTTCTTGCATCACTTTACCCATGTTAAAAGTGACTCAAAAGTGGCGTAATAAGGTTGTGGATCTGTTTGTCAGACTGTGTTATCCTATCTGTTGTCACTGCTCGGAGTTAATTATAGATTTTACAGAGAAGCTGCTGTACACTACGCAGTCTGGGCCATAATATCAAGCCTGGGCGACAAAATTATCGCCACTTGATCGGCAGGAAAGTGTTGATAATGGGTTTGATAATATGCTCTATGGAATTCCAATCTAAGCTCATGTTAGATGTCCTTCACATCTAACATGAGCTTCGATTGGAATTCCATAGAGCATATTATCAAACTAATTTTCGCCAGTTTAGCGGCACTTTGCTGCCAATAAAGTGGCGATAATTTTGTTGCCAAGGCTTGATAATATGGCCCTCTCTCTGCTTTCACAAATAAAGGTTACACTATAGTTTTGCGAGTGTAGTGTACCTGGTACATTTCGCTTGTTATAGTGCCGCGTTCAAGTGGTGTCTATATGGAAGTGCCTACTGCGTTACTGATGCCAGTTATGGCGACTTATTTCTAATGCATAGCTATGAAGGCTTTGTAGATCTAGGCTGCTGTGCTTACCTTGTATAAAGAGTGCGGCCACCGGAGTTCACCATTCGACTTGAACTCTGCTTCTATACGTCAAAGTATATTCAATACGTTGGAGACAATTCCATTGCTGTTGCTCGATAGGCCGTGGTTGCTTCTGAAGGATGTTTGCTGAAGGAAATAAAAGGACATTTTGATTAGTCATCGTAAACTGAGTTGCGTAACTACTATCAAAAGTGAATTTTAATGTGGGTTCTTAATATTCCGTAGTTAGACTGTTGCAGCTTCAGCAAACAAAGGAAGATCAATAACTTAATACAGACATGGGACGGCCTCGTGACGCAGAAAAAAAAATACTATCATGGACGCACAATTAATAATAATAGAGGCCTAAGATCGTGACGTAGTACAGCAATAGGACACAGAAATGTACGCACGCACAATTTTTAAAATTAGAGGTGTGCAGGACCTTATGACTTATAAAGAAATATTTCAATTATGTAAGCACAATTTAAAGCCATTGAGGGGTAGGAACGCCATATGAAGAAGAGAAAAATAGCATTATGCATATACAATTTACAGTGGAGGATGATGTTGTGACGTCTTCTCTTACCTTTGCTTCTGTCGTCTTTTGTCGTGTCTTCAAAGGCTGCGGTTTCGCTGAGTATGGGGTGTTTTCGACAGTCTGTCTGTCACCGCAGCACAGGCAGGCAAAAGAGAGCGTGCTCACGTCAGTGCCCGCATTATATGGGAACCGCGGGGGCTGACCAAACCAAGCCCAGGGTCGTCATTGGTAAAGATTTCACGGTCTGAAAGAATGACAGCCCTGGAGGACATCCCATTGGGTAACGTATTGGTTTCCAGGCTTAGTGATAGCAAGCATGCTAGGTGGTAGCATGTGGGTAGTGTGGGCGGGCGGGCACCGCGCATGTGCAAGTATGTGTGTGCACTAACAATTAAAAACAGAGAGAGATGGGGGCGGTGTTATAATGTACGCAGAGGCAGGCCCAGAATCGGATCTGCAATGAGTGAACACTTCTTATCATTCTCCTTAGCGCGCCCTGAGCTCTGATTTGTCACTGAGAGGGTGATCGCACCATAGTTTGTACTGATTATCATACTCCGCGTGTACCCGCGCATACGATACGAATATGCTTTGACGTTATGCGTCGCATTAAAGCTTCCGTGTGACGTCATGTACGGCGTTCTGTACGCAAAAGGGGGCAATGTTTCTACTTGGTTTAAAACATTTATTTATGTATTTAATGTACATACTAAGGGCAGACATTTGGGATAACTATGAATTTTTTTTAATACTTGTAATAATCATATATTACTTTAAAAAACAATTACACAAATCGCGGTAGAACATCATGCGTTCTGGTATCGAAATAGCTGCGTAAGCGCATCATAAGCGTACGCAAAGGCATGTGACTTTAAAAGTAGAGATTTGATTGGTTCATTACTTTTGATATTGCGACTGTTGAAAGTTCCGTCCCATTATAATTATTCGACTTTGAGTTTCTAAGAAGAAGCATTTCTTCTGAGAATCTTCTCAAATAGAAGGAAGATCACAATAATAAGAGCTATGGAGTCATCTTCCAGCAGTTCTTCAGAGGGAGATTTTATTCCTGAAGAACGTCCAAAGAAGAGGAAAGAAGCTCTAATTTGGTAGTTTTTTACTTTTCCAGAAGGACAAAAAAAGGTTAATGCTCCAAAAGTAACCTGTAAAATTTGCCAAACAACACTTTCAAGGGGTGATCCATCTAAAAAATACTCCTTTGGCACAGCAAATATGGTGCGACACGTGAAGAACTTGCACCCCAAGAACTTTGCTCGAGCTGCAAGACGGAGGTTGCACGAGAATCCACCTGCTACTGCACCAAGCACATAAACTGCGGCAGCAGCATTTTCAGCAAGCAGTCCACACCCACAAATTGATTCTGACTTTGCTATAGTTAAAATTCTATGCATTTATTGCGATAAACTTTTGTGTTATGGGGAACAGTCTATAGACCTGATGAAACGCAGGATGCAGGATCATTGCTGTCCTCAACATTAGTGGTTTTTTTTTCCATTCTTTTGTTCCACTTGGAATTTGTTGAGAAAACACAAAAAAAAACTACAAAACAAAAAAACAAAAAAAAACAGTTATTTTTAGAACTACCTTCACTGGTCAAAGAAAGAACTATATTTCTATGTTAGTGTGTAAAAGTTTGTCAGAATGAATGTGTAGTTCATAAATGAATGAATGAATATCTTACTAGTGTATGGAGAATATGAAAGTGCAGAACTATAAGGAAGTGCTACAGCATAAATCTATAAGTTATTTATCTATAGTATACTGTAGTATGTCCGAAGCACTTGAATGTAACATATGTACATAAATATGTTACAAGTCTTTGCTTTAATTTGTGCTGCTGGTGAAATTGCCTGGGTGAATTTGTATGTGTTAGGGGCGGATTTGCAATCCCCTTGTACCTCTTTTACACAGCCATTGCATGACTTTTGTGACACAGCGGTGGTGCAAAAGATGTGCCATGGTGTGTGCTACTAACAATGTGACGCATCTGGAGGGTGTATTACATTGTAAAGTGCTGTGCCAAAGAGGCTTTCTTGTGCAGAAGGGGGTGCAGCAACGTCTCCTAAAAGTGACTGAGACACGTTAGTGATAGATTCCTTACCTTAGAATATCCTCAGGCATCAGACTGCATCCGAAATTTTTGCGTAGCAGTACCCTTGCGCGTCGGTAGGCGTCGTCTGCGGCTCCGCGTCCGTCGTCGGCGTCATATGCGCCGTGATGACGTCGTCGGAGTACTTAGACGCCGCCTCCGCGTGCTGACGACCGTTCTTCTTTTTTCCGCGCCAGCAGCGCAGATCCGGAAAAAGTGGTACCTTAGTCATTTTGTGACTAAACTTTTTTGATCCCTTTTGATCATTTTTCGAGCCTTCGACTCCGAACGGTGCCGATAGGGATGGCAGGTTTTTAACCCTGTTAGGACTGCGACCGACTGTTGTCGGTCACCGACCCTCACCGTCGGTGTCTCCACTGTCTCGGCGTCGACCACGACGACAAGACCTGTTCCGACTGCCGGGCCTTAACTTCGAAAGCTAGGCGGGAGCGGTCCCACAAGCGACTCGAACTCCGGCAGTCGGCCCCGCGCCGCGAGAGGTCCCGGTCCGGACGGAGGTCGAGGGACCGTTCGCGGGAGCGGAACCATCATAGCTCCGGGAGTCGACATCACTCCTCAGGGTCGAAGTCGTCAGGTAAGCACAATTCGTCGAAGAGACGTCATCGCTCTTCCGACTCCCCCCGACGCGGCCGGGGGTTCGGGTGACCGCCCACGCGGCTCTGTCGGAGTCGCGTGCGTCACGTCCGGTCCCACACCCTCCGGTCCCTGGACCGCACGCGTCGCCGGAGGAGATCGAGCGGTTCCTCATGGCCATGAGGTCCCTCACTCCCCCGGCGGGCTCCGCGGCGCCTTCGGGCCCAGCGGACCGATCTGGGGGCCCTGGCGGGTCGGGGGCTTTGGCCCCGACGCCGTCGGGTGCTTCGGCACCGGCGCCTTCGGGCCCGGCGCCGCAGTGCCCCACTGGATCCGAATCCGGATCCGGGTCGTCGCCAGTTGACCTAACGACCTCCCCGGCGCCGGTCCCTCAGGTGTCAACCCCGGCGCCGTCTTTGGGCGGCGCCGTGCCCGATGTTTCCCTTGCTCCGGTTCCGGCGCCGCTTTCGGCGCCGTTTGGAGACTTTTACTTCAATGAACCGGCCCCATCCTTTGACACCCCTGAATATTAGGAGATGGGTGATGAGGAGAATTGGGAGGGGTCTGAGGACCCTCTGGCACGGGAGTGTCAGTCTCAGGAGGACTGGACGGGTGGACTTGGGATGCCAGTGGTCTGGATACCTCGCCGGACACTGGTTTTGTCTCACCTCCTACCGTGGCTAAGGAGGAGGGGGCAGCCTACAGTGTGGTGCTGACGCGGGCAGCCAAGGCCTTGGGCCTTGAGCTCCCCGTCGCGGCCGTGAGGACTAACCTCCTCACTGAGGTTCTTAAACTGCAGTCAAGCTCGGCTGAGCCTCTGCTGCCATTTAATGAAGCCTTGACCGATGTTCTTTTGGGCACTTGGTCCAGGCCGCTACAGGTTCGCCTGTAGATAGGAACGTGGCCAGACGCTACCGCCCGGCCCCGGGCGACCCTTGTTTCCTGTCCACCCACCCCATCCCCGAGAGCCTGGTTATTCAGGCTTCGAATTCCCAGACCGCATTTCCGTCGGCTCCGCTTGACAGGGAATCTAAGAGGTATGAGAAATACGGCAAGAATGTATTCTCCTCCCTGAGTCTGGGACTGCGGTCTTCCAACACTGCGTGCCTCTTGGGCCGTTACACCCACTCCCTGTGGGACACGGTCGCGGACGTGCTGCCAGAATGCCCGTTGGAGGTACGGGCTAAACTCGGACAAGCCCTTGTGGAAGGCCGAGATGCGGCACATTATTCTATCCGGTGTGAACTGGATACCACCGACTCACTGGGCAGAGCGATGGCGACGACGGTGGCGATTCGTCACCACGCCTAGTTGAGGTCCGCCAACTTCTCGGCTGATGTCCAGAACACACTCATGGACATGCCGTTTGATGGCAGTCGCCTTTTTGGCGACAAGGCAGACCATGCACTTGAGCGCTTTAAGGATTCCAGGGCTACGGCCAAGTCCTTGGGCCTCTCGGCCCCGCACCAGCAAACGGGTGCCTTTCGCTCCTTTCGTGGCCAAGGGGAGGTGTACCCACACATGCTGCCAGCCACGCACCGCAGAGTAATACCCAACGCGGTGGCGGACGTGGGAACCGCCATCCAGGTGGTCGGGGACAAGGGGCGAGGACAGTCCACACCTTCCCCCCGCAGCATCCGCCTCAAAACCCTACTAGTCCGTGCTTTCAGGCCCATGTGTCGCCAGTGGGGGGCAGGATTCGCCATCACCTCCTCCACTGGCGCACTGTCACTTCGGACAGGTGGGTGCTGCAAATCGTCCGAAGGGGCTACTCCCTCCCCTTCGAGACGACCCCTCCTGCCATGCCACCGCAATACTGCAGAGTATCGGGGGATCATTTACGACTTCTGCAGGAGGAAGTTACGGCCCTCTTGGCCAATGGGGCCATCGAGCGCGTTCCTGGGCCAGAAGTAGGGTGTGGTTGTTACTCCCACTACTTTCTGGTACCCAAGAATGGCAAAGGGGGCCTACGCCCTATCTTGGACCTACGGAACGTCAACGGCTTCCTCCGAAAGGAGAAGTTCAAGATGCTGACTTTAACTCAGGTCTTAGCTGCCCTAGACCCAGGAGACTGGATGGTAGCGTTGGACTTGCAGGACTCCTATTTCCACATCCCCGTCCTGCTGGCCCACCGGCGTTACCTGCGGTTCACTGTAGGCCACGAGCACTTTCATCGGAGCGGTTCTCGACTCGGCGCGGTTTCGGGTTTATCCACCCTATCACCGGGTTCGGGATATTCAGGCTCTGATTCCTCTCTTTCAGCCTTTATCCCGGGTCTCGGTCAGGTTGACGTTGCGGCTTCTGGGGCTGATGGCTTCCTGAATCCTTCTGGTGCATCACGCCCGGTGGCGGATGCGGGCTCTGCAGTGGGACCTGAAGTTTCAGTGGGCCCAGCATCAGAGCAACCTATCCGACCATGTCCTGATCTCGGAGGGCACTGCGAGACAGCTGCAGTGGTAGCTCACGGACCGCGATTGAGTCAGCGGCAGATCCCTCTCCCTTCCCCAACCGGAGCACGTAGTTGTGACGGACGCGTCCCTCCAGGGCTGGGGAGGCCACGTGGGAGAGGCGGAGATCAGAGGCCTCTGGTCTCCGGCGGAGTCCCGGCTCCATATCAACCTTTTGGAGCTGCGGGCGATTCATCTAGCACTGAAGGCATTCCTCCCCTCTGTTCGGGGGAGTGTAGTGCAGGTGTTCACGGACAACACCACCGCCATGTGGTACTGCAACAAACAGGGCGGGGTGGGGTGGTGGACTCTTTGCCAGGAGGCTCTGCGCCTCTGGCAGTGGCTGGAACATCAGGGCGTGACCCTGGTGGTTCAACACCTGGCAGGTTCTCTGAACGCCAGGGCGGACGAGCTCAGCCGTCGGTGCATGATGGATCACGAATGGCGTCTGAACTCGGACGTGGTGCAAGGCCTCTTTTGACAGTGGGGAGAGCCTTGGTTAGATCTATTCGCCACAGAAGAGAACGCGCAATGTCATCAGGCGATTACTTAAAACATGGCTGTTTTTGCAGACAATGGCGTAGTCTACCTGGCTCCCCTTTGAGCATAGTGTTTAAGACCGCTTGGTTAGCGCCAAGAAACTTGCGAGTGAACGTGTGCTGTACAAATTTTGGTTAAGATAAGATAAGATAAGATCAGTTCTGTGCGTTGGAATTTCCAAGGCGGCACTCGCTCTGAGACGCTTTTCGTCGCGAGTGGAGTTGCGGTCTGTTGTACGCCTTTTCGCCTATACCACTTCTGCCCAAAGTGCTGAAGAAGATCAGGCACGACCGGGCCCAAGTCATCCTTGTGGCTCCGGACTGGGCACGAAGGTACTGGTATCCAGAGCTACTCAGTATGTCAGTCGATCCCCCGGTTCGTCTGCCTCTTTAGGAGGACCTTCTGTCGCAGCAGCAGGGGACGGTCCTCCACCCGAACCTGTCCAGTCTCCACCTCCATGCTTGGAGATTGAGCGACGACAGTTGAGGCCATTTGACTTGCCTTCTGAAGTCTGTAATGTCATTCTGGCAGCCAAGCGTCCCTCCACAAAATCGGTATACACCTGCAGGTGGAATAAATTTGTGGCATGGTGCACAGCAAAGGCTGTGGATCCACTTTCTGCCCCTCTTTCTGAGGTTCTTCTCTTACTTCTTTCTCTTGCCCAGCAGGGCTCTGCTCTGGGCACTATCAAGGGCTACCTCTCTGCCCTTTCAGCCTTTCTAAGGCTGCCTGATCAACCTTCTTTGTTCAAGTCCCCTATTGTAAATCGTTTTCTGAAGGGCATCACACACATGTTCCCTCCTGTTCCGTTTGTGATGCCTCAGTGGGACTTGAACCTTGTTCTTACATTTCTGATGTGCGCTCCCTTTGAGCCACTTCACAACTGCCCTCTCCGCCTTCTTACTCTGAAGACTGCTTTCCTGGTTGCCATCACCTCTGCCAGGAGAGTAAGTGAGCTCCAAGCTCTTTCATCTAAACTCCCTTTCCTTTCTGTCCATCCGGACAGGGTTGTGTTGCGGACTAGGCCATCTTTCCTGCCTAAGGTTGTCACGGCCTTCCACATCGGGCAGTCTATCACCTTGCCCACCTTCTTTCCGCCACCGCATCCCTCTAAAGAGGAAGAGCGGCTCCACCGTCTGGACCCAAAACGTGCGCTCTCTTACAATCTGGATCGCACACGCCAGTTCCGGGTGGATGACCAACTCTTTGTTGGTTACGTGGGCGCTAAGAAGGGAAAAGCGGTGCACAAGCGGACCATCACTCGGTGGATCATCTTGTGTATCCAGGCATGTTACTCCTTGGCTAAAAAGGAGCCCCCTGTTGGATTGCGGGCTCATTCCACTCGGGTCACGGCGACTACAACTGCCCTTGGCCGGGGAGTGCCCTTGCAGGACATTTGCCAGGCAGCTACGTGGGCCTCGCTGCACACGTTTGCAAGACACTATTGCCTGGACAGTCAAGTCCGGAGGGATGGCTTCTTTGGCCGTTCCATCCTCCAGGATTTTCTGGTGTGATTATTGGTTCGCAGACCCACCACCCGGGTTTGTATTGCTGGGGTATCTATTCTAAGGTAAGGAATCTATCACTAACATGTCTCTTTCAGATGCACAAGTTACTACTTGTGTAACGATATATCGATATATCTGTAAGAGACATTAGTTAGTGATAGATTCCTTACCAACCCACCCATCCTCCCCGTACTGCGAACCGATATCTAGGGTTAAGGTCATCCCCTTCAGGGCCCTAGTTTCAATTGCACCAGTGTTGGTTTTTAACATGGCTCTGCGTTTCTGGCGCGGAAAAGCTGTATCTAAGAACTGACGTCAGCACTCGGAGGCGGCGTCTGAGTACTCTGACGACGTCATCACGGCGCCAACGATGCCGACGACGGACGCGGAGCCGCAGACGACGCCTACCGACGCGCAAGGGTACTGCTACGCAAAAATTTCCAGATCCAGTCTGACGCCTGGGGATATTCTAAGGTAAGGAATCTACGCTAACTAATGTCTCTTACAGATATATCGTTACACAAGTAGTAACTTGTGCTTCAGTCACTTTTGAGCTTATGCTGCGTCAAAACCTTGCACATGCTTGAAGGAGATGTAAGGATTGATACAGCATTGTGAGCATAGGGCCCCAAGAGCATTGGTGGAGCTGTGTTATACTTGCAATCGACGTCAAGCTATTATTAATCCCAAAATGTCTTTGCAATTTAGTTTTGTTATTATTTTATAATAAGAATATGAAATATAATCTAAACAATAAAATAAATATGAATATTTATATTACAAATATAAGAAATTAGAATTAAAAGAAAGACATAATAAATAATACATTTATAAATTATTATTTACAAAACCTTTGAAATTCACTGAAAAAACCATAGGTTTCACACACGTTATAGTTAGGAATTAGCATTTAAAAAACCTTGCAAATTCATTGAAAAAACCATAGGTTTCACACACCTTATAGTTAGGAATTAGCATTTAAAAAAAGCTTAGAAATTAATTGAAAAAAACATAGGTTTCACACGTTATAGTTAGCTAAACATTTCTCTCATACAAAACGTTTGAAATTCCTCCGTTATAGTTAGCTCAGCTAACTATAACTTGTGCGCCTGCAATGCACTGCTGATGACGTCACATATTACATCACTCATGACATGGTCAGTGACATCACTCATGACATCACTGATGACATCTCAAATGACATCCCTGATGACATCCGGCCTCCTCCTCCTTCTCTCCCTCAGTGACCTGTGAGTTGCTCTGTTTTTTGGGAGCTGTTCTTTCGTTGGGGCGGGTCGCCCCAGTTGTGTGATCTGTGTGATTCATGTGCCTGCGAGTCCTATTTTGTTGGGACTGTGGCTCTTTTGGGTGCTGGCCGTTCCTTCTTGACTGTGTGTTTTTGCTTTGGGTTATCTACACCAGGTAGGCTCAGGGATTAGGCCTTCTGTCTTTTTCTCTTTGGCTGCTTGACAAGCCTTCTGCGGGGGGGTTTTCCTGCGGTCCTTTCTGTTGTCCGCTTTGGGTTATCTACACCAGGTTGGCTCAGAGATTAGGCCTTCTGTCTTTTTCTCTTTGGCTGCTTGACAAGCCTTCTGCGGGGGTTTTTTCCTGCGGTCCTTTCTGTTGTCCTCTGCAGCGGAAGTTTCTTCCTAAGAGGGTTCCCATGTCTTGGGACTTAACATACCTTATGTGAGGTAGTGGTAGCTGTTATATAGCTTGTTCTGTGCTGGGGAGTTGTGGTCGCCTTCGGGCATCTGCTCTCCATGGCGTTTATGTATGCTGCTGGTACAATTACCTTATTGCTGGATTGGAATGCCTTGGTGGCGCCCCGGGGTGTCCTTCTCCAGGGTCGCTGTGCTGTTCGCCAGGTCTGACCTGGTGTCTGTGGCCTGGTGTCATGGCTCTGGTTCTGCTTCTTTTTGGGTCTGACACATGTGTGTCAGACCCCTCTCTGAGGTGTGTCCGGGCCCTTCTTCGCCCTTATTTTCTCTGTCCTGAGATGGTTTTGTGTTCCTCCCTATTTCAGGCTCACCCTTGTAGGGGCGTGGGGTGCTTCGGCCTCCCCTTGCCTGGCTCTTGTTTCCTCTGTTGAGTGGGAACGGGCTTCTTCTTCTTTTCTTCTTCCCACACTCCTCTCTGAGTCGGTGGTGTTCTGCTTGTGGGGTTCCCCTTGCCTGGGGGGACGAGGCTCCTCGCCCGGTCCGTTGGACTAGTCCCCTGTGGGGCCCTCTGTTATGTCCAGGTTGGTGGAGTACTCTTGCAGACCCTCCTTCCCCCTGGGTATGGCTAGGGTATCTATTCTACGTGAAGAAATCTGTGGCTAGTAGTCTTTATCAGATGTACGAGTTACTTACCTTCGGTAACGATGTGTCTGGTAGAGACAATTCTAGCAGCAGATTCCTTCACGGTCCGCTCTTCCTCCCCGTTCTGCGAGGACCTTTGGCTTGGTCTTCTGCACTCGCCTCCCGGTGGGTGGCTGTGTCGTCTGTGAGCGCATTCTTTCGCTCCTTTTGATGGGATGATTTGTCTTGTTTCTTGTTCCTTCCTCCTCCTTGGCGCATTGGAGGATGGCTTTATAGGTACTCCTGTGCCCCTCTGCTCTGGTTGCTCCATTGGGGCTTGCCTTCACTCTCTTCCCTCCCCTCCCTTCCCCTTTTGTTACTAGTGGTCCTGGCCCCTCTGCTAACCTCCGGGTTGGGGTCATCTGGCCGTGCCTTTGCCCTTTGTTCCTTTGGGGGGTTGTCGCACTCTGTGCTGGGGTTGCCTTGGAGGTTTGTTGTTCTTGTTTGTCTTGGAACTGTTTCCCCCTTCGTGGTTCTTGGTTGGGGTTGTAGTCCTGCTACATGTTGTCATAACATTTTGCATTTGTTCCTTGTCTCCAGGGGATCGATTGTCTACATACTGGCAGGGTGGTTGCTCAGGGCTGTGATCTGTTCTTTTTCCAGTTTTTCTGCTCTTTCACACACTGTTCCCATATCCCACAGTTTTGTCTGATAGCTCCGCGTTGTGGCGTGGAAAAGTTATCAGAAGAAAACTGACGTAGGGGCGCCCGGAGGGGAGGGGGTTGGGGGACTTGTGACCTCGCTGACGTCACGTTTAGGGGCAGAGTCGCGTGATGCCGTCCAGCAGGCGCGTTGGGATGCTGTGGCAAAAAAAAAAATCCGGATCCAGTCTCACGCCTGGGGATAATTCTACGTGAAGGAATCTGCGGTTAGAATCGTCTCTACCTGATACATCGTTACCGAAGGTAAGTAGCCATACTTTCATTTTGCATCCTTTAGATGCGCTCTGTGTTTAACATGGGCAGTGAGCCTTACGTCTTCATTTTTCTGTGGTCAAGAGTGCTTACCCTTTTATTGGCATCCCTTGGATGCTTTTTTCTTTCAGCTGCCTCTTGGCCTTCTGTGGCCGAGTTCCACAGGTTGCTGTGTCCTCTGACTGTGGTATTCAGCCGGTGGCTCAGCTCGGAAATGTAGTTTTGGCTCGGAACTCAGTTCACAGGTCCGGTTCGTTACTGCGTTCTTTTGGCCTGGCTTATTGCCCTAAGAGGTGTCCCCCGTTGTTTGGGTATGCATACTCCATGTGGGGTACTTGTATGCTATTATATAGCCTTGCTTATCTCACCTGGGCCTAGAGATCATGTGGGCTCCATGCATCATTGGTGGTCCGTTGTACGGTATACACCATGGTGATCCACCTCCTTTGGAGGTTTCATGGTCTCCTCTTCCAATACGACTCCTACCTGCCCTTACTGTTTTAGGTATGGTCCGGTATATACATGTTCATGCTCCTGGCTCGTTCTGTCTCTACATACTTGTATGTTTATACATTTATGTCTACATGCCGGTTGCCTTGGTATCCTCTTCATACGTCACCACCTCTTGTCGAGGCCGCGAGTACTGGACCAATATCTTTATGTGTGGGGGAGCTTTTCTGAGTTGTTGCAAGTTGACCATAGGTTCCTCCTTGCTTCCGCTTACTGGAGTGGTTTCCAAACTGACATATGCTCCCTTTTTGATGTTCGACGCGGTACGTGTCTTTCTGGAGTGTTGGTCTTGGATTCTGAGACTTTTCCCACCATTCGTTAATTTGATGTGTTTGGCCTCTTCCTTCGGATATGCCTCCTCTTGTTCAAGCTACGCCTGCGGGACAGTTCTTTTGATGGCAGTGGTCATTGATTACTGTCTACAAGTCTATATTGTGCGTTGTTTCTCACTTTGGCCTCATGCTGCCTGGTCCGGCACTCTTCTGTTCCTGTGTAAGCCACTTTAAGGTCTCTATAGCTGTTTGCTGGCAAAATATTCTACCTGCTCCAGCGGGTTGGGGATTGGTGCTATTGCCCCCATTACCCATTTGGGGATGGGTGTGCGCTTGGCGTGCTTCTTGTCCTGCTGACTATTCCCAACGTATTGCTCAGGTTCTGGCTCTTGCCTTTAGGTTCTTGCCACCGGCTCCTTCGGCTTCCTTTTATAGGCTAGTCTGTTAGGCGCTGGTTGCATCTCTTCAAGTTTATTTTAAGCTTCGTTCAATGCACTCATCGTACGCCATTTAACGGAGAGTGATCCTTCTTCCTCTCTCTTTCCTTGCTCTGGTTAAGGGCTCATACCGTTCTACCTGTCATTTTTTAGAAGGGTATGGTGTGGCGCTATTCTGGCATGTTTTTCGGATATCTTCTATCCTGTGACTTCTGCTCTTCGTGCTGCTGGTGTTGCTGTTGGGCTGTTCTGCCACAGCTTTCCCCCCTTATCCGTCACTCTATTGCCGGATCAGATGCTTGGCGCTTTCTGTTATCTTGTCGCAGACCCGCCTCCCTTTGGGTTATGACTGGTATCTAATCTAAGTTAAGGAATCTGCGGCTAGATGTCTCTATCAGATGTACAAGTTACTTACCTTCTGTAACAATGTATCAGGTAGAGACATTGTCTAGCCGCAGATTCCTTAACGCCCACCCTGCCTCCCCATTCTGCGAGGACCTTGTCTAGTGGTGTTCTCCGCTGGCCTCTTCAGTTGCCATTGGGTTATATTTCAAAGGGGTTCCGATTTTTGCACTCCCCTTGGTGCTTTCATATACAGTTCACCTCTGCTGAGGGGCCTCTTTCCTGTTATATGGTGCCTTTGATTCACAAGGAGATTTGTTTTCCTCTCCAGTTCCCTTCCCTTCCGTCTGCTCTACTACCTCAGGTCCTGGTCTCCTCGTGGTCATCCTCAATGAGGGTCGGTTTTGTGCTCTGTTTCCTACCTCTGTTTTTAGAGGGGAAAGGCCAGTCTACTCATTCTTTCCTACAGTGGACTGTTCTTCTTTCTATGTTCCGTTCTTAGTGGACAGCACAGTTCCACATGGCACTATTAGTCTGTTTCTGTCTGTCGAGATGTTCTCCCTTGTTGCACTCTGGAAGGGGCCTCCGCTTAGCTAGCATGGCTATTTCCTCACAGCTTCCACTTATATGTGTAGGCAGTGTCTATTCTGTCTTTAAGATGGTGTCTCCCACCATCCTCCTCCTTTATTCACGGATTTTTCATCCCTCTCACACTGTTCCCATACTTACACAGTTTTTGGTTGGTGGCTCCGCATTGTGCCGCGGAAAAGTTTCTCCGAAGAAAACTGACGTCAGCGCGCCGGGAGGGACTTATATGACTTCGCTGATGTCACATACGTGAATGACGTCAGGGCAGGGTCGTGTGCGCCGTCCCCCGGCGCGCAGAGGTGCTGCTACAAAAAAATTCCCTATCCAGTCTCATGCCTGGGGATATTCTAAGTTAAGGAATCTGCGGCTAGACAACATCTCTACCAGATACATCGTTACCGAAGGTAAGTAACTCATACATATAGTACAACACTGTATCTCCCACGCAGAGATAATCACAAAGCACACAATATACTTAAGCACAGACATGAGAGTAAATAGCACAGATACAGAGTGGGCTCCGGGGGGGGCCAAACCACATACTAAGAAAATGGTATAAGAACCACAACTCGAGTCAAGACAGTGTTGAGAGGACGTAGAATCGCTGGGACCTCAAGGAACTACCCAAGGTGAGTAAGTAGGGACCCCACGGAGGACGGGTGTAGTGTGCGAACATGACCGCGTGCTCCGTACAATTCTGTGGAAAAGTCACGGTGGAAGTTTTAGAGTTTAAGGACCCTTCGCAGAGGACTCCCCATGGAAGACAGAAGGTTGGAGAGCCCCCCACCCGGGGATACCGAGGTACCCAAGTTACCTATCCCAGCGAAGCTGGGTGCATAGGTCTAAAGTTGCGTCAGAAACCGCCCAATGAACGACTTCCAAGAAGACCCGCTGACAGAAGGAAAAAAAGGTCCAGGAAACTCACCAAACACAGGGGAGCCGGGGCCAGCCTGGAACAATCAGGGCAGCCCAAGAAAAGCAAAGTTGACCCTCAAATGGACTCGGAGGCACAGGAGTCGTGGGAGGGCCTCAAACGATTTCACCAAACAGCCCCACGGAGCACTCTGTGCGAGGGGGTCGAAGTTCTTGGTAGGAAATGGTGCTAGAGGTTGGGGCTACTCGGAGCCCAAAGCACTTGTTCGGGAAACACCAACAAGCATATGCACTTGCAAATGTACATGGTGCACAGGGTTTCGGGTATTGCAGCCCCCTTAAGGGATACTGACCTCAAACCTGGTGAGAGGGCAGCTCGTGCCTCGAGGGATGGTGAAACCCACCTCCTGTGTTGCTGAAGCCTTCGGAGTCCGTTGGAGCTCAGGGTCAGCAGACCAGACACCAGTGTTGCGGTGCTTGCGAATGCAGGGGAATGACTCCTTCACTCCAAGGGAGATAACGTTGGTTGTCCTTGATGCGCCACAGGTCCTGCATCAATCCTGTATGGTGCACGGGTACAGACGATGCTTCAGACTGAGAAAGAGATGAAGTTGGGACCGAATGAAGTCCAGCACAGTCCAGAGTGTTCAGACGGTCGAAGTTCAGTGGTTTCTGATTCCGAATTTTGTCAATGTCGAATCTAAGGTCCTACAGCCAGGTAAACCATTAAGTACCCACGGAAGAGGGTTGGCATGATTCAGGGAACCCTCCCAGGGGAGGGTCTGGACAGTTTGGTTGTTACTCCCATGTCCAGTTGCGCACCAGAGCGGGAGCCAACGGCTCCCAGGACTGTTTTAAACTGGACTACATCCAGGGACACCAAATGTGCCCCTCATGCAGACTTTCAGTCGCTTGCAAGCGCACTCACCCAGCACAAATGCACCAAATCCTATCTGGGAGGTGGTCGGCCTCCCTGGGACAGGATGCCTATTATTCTGCCTTCCCCTGCTCGCGCTTGGCTCAGCAGCAGGATGGCAGAAATTTGTCTCTGAACGGCAGCAACCATTTTGTGATGTCAGGGACTTAGAAGGCTGGTACTGGGAACTCCAGGGACCCCACAAAGCTCGCTTCTGAGGGGTGAAATCATGCCTCCCAAACCGGTTACTGGTGACACCAAACATGATGGGGTTTGTTTCAGCCATTTTAGAGTTGGTCATAATGCGGTCGCATAATGCCACTCTATATGTCGTAAATGGCTGCTTCACTGACAACCCGGGAGAATGGACTCCATAGGCTGCAGGGGTGTTCTGCTCATGCAGTGGCACCATTTCACTTAGAACCAAGCACCCTGCCCTCAGGATTGTAAATGCCTGTTGACTTATAGGTTTTAAGTGCAGTGACCCTTAGATATAGTAAACCTATATCTTAAGTAAGTGAGGCATGCACCAACCTACACAGGCAGCAATGTCAGGCCTGTAGTTCCATTTTACATGGCCTCTCGTGGGTGGCATAATACATGCTTCATCCCAAGGAAGTCTTCTGGGGTATCTATGCCCTTGGTACATGGGTACCATATACTAAAGACTGACAAGGGTAACCCAGTATCCAATCTGGAGTGTACCTAAGTACATGACATAACAGTTAAGGAGAAAGTAGATAGACTGGGGTCCTGAATAGCAGGATCCCAGTCAGACGACTGGCACGCAGAACTACTGCTTTCAGTTTTCCAAATACAGTCTGGCATCTGGGATAAATTCAGATGGAGAGGAATCTGTTGTTAGATAAAATACCCTCCGGAAAGAGCATTACCGAAGGTAAGTAACTTATTCTTTGTGTTTCCACTGTCAAGAGATCCTTAACTTTGCGTTTTTGTTACTTCCAGCTCATAACCTTGTTAACATATGCTCCTAAAATTTGATATGTATTTTATGAATGCATGTAAGTGACAAAACAAAGCACCATATTTCGTAGCATTTTTGTTGTGCACTTGCCTATTTCCTTTGCACCTCCCTACTGGGTCTTCTGCATATTTCCTTTTTTTAACGAATTCAACTACATTTCATATGCTATGTTAATTCATTAAAGTTCTGTAAAGGCACATCTTTAGGGTTAACTTTTATCTGTTATTTGAATAGTTTTGACCCAACATTATTTGTATTTAATGGTTGAATAAAGGCATATTATTTTGTACCTTGAACAGTGTACTGTATACATGATGCACAAATTCACCTTTCTTATAAGTAGTTGCAAAAAATGTACCGTATGAATGTCTTTGTTGCTTCTTTTACTGAAAATGGTCTCATATCCACTTTATTTTAAGGAGTCTACTCAAGTCAGTTGAGGAAGAACTGCACCAGCGGTAATTGTTGTTTATCCTTTCTCTTCTTCTGTGTACCCTGTACCTATTTGTCTCAGATGGTGCTATCCTTACAGCACCCTAATGATACATATTTCCCTTGGTGCTTGTCAAAATGAAAATGCCTAATTTGTGTGAAATGGAGCAGTGTCCCGGAGAATAAAATGTGCTGGCTGAAGTAATCCGATTCTGTATAGTTTTTAAAGAAAGGCCTTAAGCTATAGCATGCCATAATGTGTTTTTTTGTGATGAATGAAGTCAATTTAATAACATCCATTCTGCCTGGCTACTTCGTTCCATCTCCTCAGGGGACATGTGGCACATTTAGAAGATGATGATGGGGATGAGGAGGAATCCAAGCAGTAAGTTCTTTATTCTCGCTTTATCAGGCTTCTGTTTTGTAGCTCTGTGGAAATCTTACTCCTGTTTGCAACACTGTGAGTTTTCTGTGGTGCATAGCCCATACTTCATTGTTCATTCCATTGCAATACTATTCATTCCATTGAAATACTGTGGTTCTTCAAGGCTGTTGCTTTCCTACCTCTGGTTTGTTTTCAGTTTATTGTAGCTGTCATTTCCTACATTTCATTTAATCCATCAGTCTTTGAACCTTAAAATATTTTGTGACTATTGCTTAAGTTATTGCATTTTACACATTGGTTTAGTATTATGAATAGTACTTACCTTATTTAATTTTACTTAGTGAAACAAATGGATTTTCTAGCTATACAGATCTTTTAAGCAGTACGGAACTGGAATTCTGTGAAGCTTTGCAAGCCCCATTGTATCGGATGTGAAATAATTCTGTTGTATCTCACAAACGCCTAGTAATGTTTGTGCATTTTGTGCTTAGAAATTACCGGCTTTTGAAACAGTTTCCACTGTCTGCAATTTCAGCAAATGAAAATGATTGAGTCTGTTATTAAGCTGTTTTTCCCCTTTTGCTTTGTGTGAGAGTACCTTTTAAATTCAGCCATTATTTATTTTGAGGTAGCTTAATGTTCACATAAATCAGAAGACAAGTCTTACTTCTAACTGTACATCTTCTTGTTCCTCCAGACCAGAGTATCTCTTCGTAGTTAGACTGGAAAAAAGCCACTTGCTTGCTCTATTTTTTTTTGTGTACTGTATTTAATGGGAACATTGCTGGTTAGTTTTAAATGAACCATGTCTAAGTTGATGGACTCTTGTGTTAGTTTGATTATACCAATCCAGAAACCAACTACTTCCTGAAGGAGACATTACACATTTTAATTGCTGTCTTTGGGAACCTAAGCTTTTCCCAGTGAAACGCCTTTCACAAGTTTGCCAAGCAGCACTTTGGTTTTCCCTGTTGATGTGTGACAAGCTCTGCTTTTGTATGACACCAGAGACCCAATTGAGTTCAGTTGAGCAGTGTTACATCAGCATGTTCTCTGTGTTGATTCTACACTATCTAAACTACTTTTTGGTCTTCCTCCAGTGATAGTATGTTTTGTTATTGTAGTTCAGATGGGTACATATATTTGCAGATTTCTCACCTCATGGATGTTCTCTACATGAGAAGGATCTTAATTGATCCGGAACAGCTTTTTATTAGCAATATCTTCTCAGCACTGCCAGGTGGCGCCATGTGTCTCCTGCAGCAACTCCACCTCTGGACAAAGCAAGACCATAGCGAGTCCATTAGTCACCAGCTGGCATCAGTTATTATTTTTCCAGAGTTTTATAATGCTCGAACTTGACCCGAAGGTATCAGAGCGCTTTACATGAGCACCAGTTACGTTACACAAGGACACTTTAATTTTTTCGTTAGGCACGTGTAGATTAAGTGATTTGGCCAGAATTACAGGATGTTGTGCTTCATTACCAAGACTTGAACCTGGTTTCCCAGATTTAATATCGACCGCCCTAGCCCATTAGACCACATCCTGTCTCTTTTTCTGTGACACAGCAATG
This sequence comes from Lissotriton helveticus, assembly GCF_964261635.1. NCBI lineage: Eukaryota > Metazoa > Chordata > Amphibia > Caudata > Salamandridae > Lissotriton > Lissotriton helveticus. The sequence goes on from NC_136067.1 coordinate 1,330,796,070, forward strand.
TGAGTCAAGAGCTCCTCTTCTGTCTATCGCCAAAGCAATTCCTCAGCATTAGCCTTGTAAGTCAAATGTCGCTTCCAAATCTTTCAGATTTCAAGTTTTGCCACCGATTCCACAAGATGAAGTCCCTTCCAAAGGAGTCTTTGATCATAGTCTGTGATTGTTGTGCCTTTGTGCACTGCAAGGTCACCAGAGAGCGTGAGGGCAACCTGCTTCTGGGCAAGGCCCGCAGGGAGATGACGAAGTATTCTCCTTCATTCACAGAGAAATCACCTATAAGGGTACAATCTCCTAAAAGATCTTGTTTTAAAAACAATAAAAGGGCCTTAGAATGGAGAAGTCTTCTTGTTACTCAAGGAAACAGTCTTGCTACCAGGATAATTTGTAGTCTTAATGCCAGTCCCCAACCCCAAATTCTTTCTAGTCATCGGTGAAGTCCCAGCATTGCAAAACATCAGGCCTGAGTTTCTTGGTCTAGGTGATGACACTTTTCTGGCTGTGACCTTGCAGTTTGATATGCTTCTTCTTTTCAGGATGGTTCCTACACCCTTTTGGCTGCTATTGGCTGAGTTGGTCTTTTTTATCAACATTGAACCATTGCACCTCTCATCTACACAGAGGCTGACTTTCATGGGATGCTTTACTGTGTGGAAACCACTTGGAACCCTTTCCTTCTTAGATGATGAAGGATTTTCAAGAGAGGATTCAGATATTTCTGACTATGGCATGAATCCCAGTTTTGTAGGGCTTGAGTGTGCTTGGCCTGTTGACGTTTTGCATCCTGTTGGTGCCACATGCCATATGGTGGATGAATGTTCTTCAGTGGTACCAGAAATCACAGAGATATCAGCACTGGGAGGGTCTCACAGTTCAGGTGCGTATCCGCACTGGCGGATGATACCTTCCCCTCCTTTCAGTACTCTTGCAGGCTCAGGTCACTGTGTTTACAGGCAACTCTTTGTTGGCCTTCAGTACCCATTTGAGTGACATGATGGCACAGGGCCTTTGGTCAGCAGATGAGCAGCGCCTTCATAAATGTTCTAGAGCTATGGGTGATCTGTCTTGCAATGAAGGCATATCTCTCTTACATTTCCGGTATTAACATTTAGATTCTAGCTAACAACATTACTCCCGTCCTTTATATCAACAGTCAGGGTAGTATGGTATCATGGACCTTACGTTGGGAGGTGATCTGCATATAAAAGTGGGCACAGCTAAGGGAGGAATCCCAAGTAGCACCCACCTAGCAGTTTCCTTCAATATGTGGGAGGATACTTTGTTGTTTCTCAATGGAGGACCACACGTTAGAGTTGCATCCCAAAGTGATGAAGGTGTGCAATCTCAATTCATGTAGCTCTTTGCTGTGTCTCAAACAGGTAATGTCCACAAATGTACAGCATGAATCTTTTCTGGATTCACATGCTGTACATTATTTCGCCATCTAGTGGTTGGGTCCAGAATTGTCTCCTTGTATTCTCTCTTCCTTTTTTTTCAGGGGCATCGTCAAACATTTGGGCTTGAACCCCTTCTTGAGTGACTTCAGACTTACGCCTTCGACACAGTCCTATCTGTAGATTCTTTTTTCTGCTTTTGAGTCTGGAAGCTAAAAGTAGCGCTCCTGAGTCGAGAAAGAAGGAACTACGCCAAAGAGAAGATTTTTCCATCAAAACCAACGTCGTGGGAAGGGGATCTGCAAAAACCAGTATAGGAAAAGCACTGATATCCTGCCGAAAGTGAGAAGACAGATGCACAGAGACCACGTGGTCGAAGAACGAGAAAGGAAAATGGAGCACACCCCTTTTAGGTTTTGCCCTAAGAGCTACCACAAAGTGTGCCCAAAAAGACACTCTTGAGGTTTGTAATGTCTGCCTCCCAAAGGACCACAGGTTGGAGGACTGTGCAGTATGTGCAGAATTCTAGCTGAAGTCGATCAGGGCAAGGCAGATGCACAGGTGGGCACAATATGCCATGGCATCACTACAGAGAAAACAGGAGTCTTTAAAGGATCCTGTTCTATCTAGCGAGGAAAAGGACATCCTGGAAGAGATGGAGAAAGCCAAAGGAGAGGAACGAGGCCTTGAGCAGGTGATTGAGTTGCCCGTGAGTCAGGGGTACAAGAGGGAGACGGCAAACAGCAGCTTGACACTGGTCAAGAGTACCAAGTCCACATTAGCACTGAAAACCTGCTCGACACGAACGCCAAAGGGCGGTGACCCACAGGCAACCATGTGCTCAACTTCGACAAGCTTTTTGACCTTGACTTCGACATGGAGGAGAAGAAGCCGCTGAGGTAGACGCCTACAGGAAGACGCCCTTGGTGGAGTTTGGCGCTGTAATCAATCAAAAGGAAGAGTTAAGAGCCCAGTCATTCCAGAACCTCAGCAGGAAATGCAGACTGATTTCTTCGAGTTGGAGGAAGCACAACAGGACGAACCCTCGCAAATGGGAGAGCCGACAGATGAACAGAAGGCAATCTATGTAGACTTCTCAGATAAAGAGGTAGAATCCCATCCAAACCATCACCACCGACTGACATCACTGTATACAACATAGTTATCAAGAGAGCTGCAGGTAGTTCTGGGGTCCAGCTTGAAGAGGAGCAGTCAGAGGTATTCTTCGACCTAGAAACACTAATACTGGACCAGAAGAAGAACTAGTTCCTCCCAAGGAAGAGAGCTACAGATAATTCTGGGATTCAGCTTGATGAGGAACAGTGAGAAGCATTCTTAGTCTTAGAAACACTAATGCCACGAAGAAGATCCAGTTCATCCCAATGTTGTCCAGTATGCTGGACCAGTACAGAGAGGTGTCCAATGAACCAGCCACATCAAAGCCAGAACACGGCCCTTTCGCCGCCGCTGAAGGGGAACAAGGGGAATCCCAAAAGGGCTGACCATACAAACAAGTGACTGCTCCCAGAACGCCCTCCTACACCAGCCATCATTAGGAGGAAGAATCAGAGGATTCCTGCTGGAATGGAGAAAAGATAACTTCCGACAAATGGATTCTTAATTTTATAAGATATGGCTATTCCATATAGTTAACAAAGTTACCTTTAATATACTACCAAAGGAGAAGAGAATAATGGAAGCTAACGGCTACAACAGGAAGTGGAAGAACAACTAAACCAAAAAGGTATAGAACTGGTCGCACCAAAACAAAGATCCAAAGGGCTGTACTGGAACTACTTTCTAGTGCTGACATCAGACAAGACATTAAAACCAGTACTGTACCAAGGGACACTAAAGAAGTTCATAAAACACACAAATCCAAGAAGATCCCTCTGTTAGGAAAGGAAGACATGATGGCAACCATAGATCTTAAAGACCCCTATCTACACATATCAGTGAACAGATGACACAAACAATTCCTCTGATTCGAGGTAGACAAGACACACTACCAATTCGAGATCCTACCATTCAGAATAAAATCAGCTCCACAAGTGTTCACAAAATACCTAGCTGTTGTCACTGCACATCTCAAAATGAAGGGGAATACATGTCTATCCATACATGGACAACTGGGTAGTGATCGCTAAGACAAGCACCCAGTGCAGGAAGAATATCAACAAAGGCATACAAAACCTACACATGCTAGGTTTCTTCACCAATCACACAAAATCGTCACAGAACCCAGACAAAAAGAAAACATTCCTGGGAGATATCCTGAACTCAGAGACCACAAAGGCAACACCAGTGGACAAAAGGGTCAAAGCAAGTGTGGAGTAGAGAACGGGATGGACAGTTCTAGTTCAAACAGCCAACACCATCACAATCTAATCTATCTGAACAAGGAGAAACAAAGTATTTTCCACTATCGACCTTGGCCGAGGAGATCTGAAGATGGCGATAGAAAGCAGGATATTGCTAGTAGCGATACACCTACTGGGAGAGAAAAACACAGAAGTGAAAAGACTAAGCAGGAAACCAAACACCACACTCGTGTGGAAGCTAAAATTATAAGTGCTGATGCAGATCTTCCAAAAATGGGGACACCACAAATAGACCTATCCGTAACACACTAGAACACAAAATGACAAAACTACGCATCCAGGTTCTACCATCCAGAGTCACTGGGGAATTGGAATTGGTGGGAAGGTGTAAACAAATCTCCCTGTCAATAAAATTGTCAGAGAATTTTGCTTGCACCTTTCCTCCAATTCCAATGTTATCAAAGGTGATCCAGAAGTGCAGGCAGTAGCATTTCGCCCTAATCCTGATAGTCCCATAGTGGGCTCAACAGACATGATCAGACCTAATGGCGAAATCCCAAGGACAATACTTCACACTCCCAACATGTAGAGACCTGCTGACAATGCAGGAGACACAGCTATGGCGCCTAGAACCAGACACGCTCATTTTGGCAGCATTTCTCCTGAGGACGTTGAATCTGGTCCCCTCAATTTGCCAAGGAGAGTAGTAGAGATCCTGAAGGCAGCAAGGTGACCATCTACAAGGAAATGCTACAGCATTGAGTGGAAGAGATTTGTACACTGGTGCAACAAAGCAGAACACAGAGACTGGACAAAGCTTGTCACTGTTGCTGGGTACATAACAAAACTGCTAGTCAAGCACCTCTCCTACGCCTCTATCATGGTTCACCTAGCAGCAATTGTATTATGCAGTAGAGGTATTCTAGGGAGAAGTTTCTTCACTGCAGCAGTGGGAAAACACTTCCTTAAGGAAGCAGAAATGGTGGCACCTCCAAGGAGTGCATCCATGCCCACATGAAACATGAATGTAGTACTTATGCAACTAATGACATCACCATTCGAAAGAATGCAAAGTCACAGCTCAAGCTCCTAAATCTTCACCTCGCCAAGGAAGGTCTGTAAAATACAACCACTCACTACTCAAGAACCATATCTTCGGATACATAAGGACAAAGTGGTGTTAAGAACATCCAAAGATTCATGACAAAAGTGATATTGAAAATCTACTTAAACAAGGTCATCCACTTATCAGCTTTTTTAGGTCGAGTAATTTATTGCTCGAAACCTATTAAATGTGACCAAACTCTCTTGAACAAGCCGGATTTCCTACAATGCATGTTGTGTACTGGAGCGTAAAAGCTTCCCCAGGCGCGCGCTTGGCCTCACTCACACCCCATATGCCTGCTCCCCCTCCCCCACGCCTCGCACCAGACTCCCCCGCTGCTCGCCATATGCTCGTTCCCTCCCACTGGCAGCCTGCGGCCACTGATCACTCTAAAGGTTTTGATCTATCTCACACCCCTCTCCCACTCCCTCCTCCCACTTGCTCCTACTGACCATGTAAAGGGGACGACACTGGAACAATGGCTGCCTCGCCAGGAATGGCCTTTTGTCGATCCCTTCTTACATCCTCCAGACATGGCTGAGGCAGCTTCTTCCTGCAGTTTGTTCTTAGGTTCTCCACTCTTCCTCTGTTTCCGTCTCACTCTCTCATGCCCCTTCTCTGTCTTGGCCTCTCCACCCTTCCTCTATTTCTGTCTCACTCTCTCCTGCCCCTTCACTGTCTTGGCCTCTCCACTCTTCCTCTATTTCTGTCTCACTCTCTCCTGCCCCTTCACTGTCTTGGCCTCTCCACTCTTCCTCAGTTTCCGCCTCACTCTATTCTGCCCCTTCACTGTCTTGGCCTCTCCACTCTTCCTCAGTTTCCACCTCACTCTCTCCTGCCCCTTCACTGTCTTGGCCTCTCCACTCTTCCTCAGTTTCCGCCTCACTCTCTCCTGCCCCTTCACTGTCTTGGCCTCTCCACTCTTCCTCTATTTCTGTCTCAATCTCTCCTGCCCCTTCACTGTCTTGGCCTCTCCACTCTTCCTCTATTTCTGTCTCACTCTCTCCTGCCCCTTCACTGTCTTTGCCTCTCCACTCTTCCTCTATTTCTGTCTCACTCTCTCCTGCCCCTTCACTGTCTTGGCCTCTCCACTCTTCCTCAGTTTCCGCCTCACTCTCTCCTGCCCCTTCACTGTCTTGGCCTCTCCACTCTTCCTCTATTTCTGTCTCACTCTCTCCCGCCCCTTCACTATCTTGGTCTCTCCACTCTTCCTCAGTTTCTGCCTCACTCTCTCCTGCCCCTTCACTGTCTTGGCCTCTCCACTCTTCCTCTATTTCTGTCTCAATCTCTCCTGCCCCTTCACTGTCTTGGCCTCTCCACTCTTCCTCTATTTCTGTCTCACTCTCTCCTGCCCCTTCACTGTCTTGGCCTCTCCACTCTTCCTCTATTTCTGTATCACTCGCTCCTTCCCCTTCCCTGTCTTGACCTCTCCACTCTTCCTCTGTTTCTGTCTCACTCTCTCCTGCCCCTTCACTGTCTTGGCCTCTCCACTCTTCCTCAGTTTCCGCCTCACTCTCTCCTGCCCCTTCACTGTCTTGGCCTCTCCACTCTTCCTCTATTTATGTCTCAATCTCTCCTGCCCCTTCACTGTCTTGGCCTCTCCACTCTTCCTCTATTTCTGTCTCACTCTCTCCTGCCCCTTCACTGTCTTGGCCTCTACACTCTTCCTCTATTTCTGTATCACTCGCTCCTTCCCCTTCCCTGTATTGGCCTCTCCACTCTTCCTCTGTTTCCGTCTCCCTCTCTCCTGCCCCTTCACTGTCTTGACCTCTCCACTCTTCCTCTATTTCTGTCTCACTCTCTCCTGCCCCTTCACTGTCTTGGCCTCTCCACTCTTCCTCTATTTCTGTCTCACTCTCTCCTGCCCCTTCACTGTCTTTGCCTCTCCACTCTTCCTCTATTTCTGTCTCACTCTCTCCTGCCCCTTCACTGTCTTGGCCTCTCCATTCTTCCTCTATTTCCGCCTCACTCTCTTCTGCCCCTTCACTGTCTTGGCCTCTCCACTCTTCCTCAGTTTCCGCCTCACTCTCTCCTGCCCCTTCACTGTCTTGGCCTCTCCACTCTTCCTCTATTTCTGTCTCACTGTCTCCTGCCCCTTCACTGTCTTGGCCTCTCCACTCTTCCTCAGTTTCCGCCTCACTCTCTCCTGCCCCTTCACTGTCTTGGCCTCTCCACTCTTCCTCTATTTCTGTCTCAATCTCGCCAGCCCCTTCACTGTCTTGGCCTCTCCACTCTTCCTCTATTTCTGTCTCACTCTCTCCTGCCCCTTCACTGTCTTGGCCTCTCCACTCTTCCTCTATTTCTGTATCACTCGCTCCTTCCCCTTCCCTGTCTTGGCCTCTCCACTCTTCCTCTGTTTCCGTCTCACTCTCTCCTGCCCCTTCACTGTCTTGACCTCTCCACTCTTCCTCTATTTCTGTCTCACTCTCTCCTGCCCCTTCACTGTCTTGGCCTCTCCACTCTTCCTCTGTTTCCGTCTCACTCTCTCCTGCCCCTTCACTGTCTTGACCTCTCCACTCTTCCTCTATTTCTGTCTCACTCTCTCCTGCCCCTTCACTGTCTTGGCCTCTCCACTCTTCCTCTGTTTCCGTCTCACTCTCTCCTGCCCCTTCACTGTCTTGACCTCTCCACTCTTCCTCTATTTCTGTCTCACTCTCTCCTGCCCCTTCACTGTCTTGGCCTCTCCACTCTTCCTCTGTTCTCTCCTGCCCCTTCACTGTCTTGGCCTCTCCACTCTTCCTCTGTTTCCGTCTCACTCTCTCCTGCCCCTTCACTGTCTTGACCTCTCCACTCTTCCTCTATTTCTGTCTCACTCTCTCCTGCCCCTTCACTGTCTTGGCCTCTCCACTCTTCCTCTATTTCTGTCTCACTCTCTCCTGCCCCTTCACTGTCTTTGCCTCTCCACTCTTCCTCTATTTCTGTCTCACTCTCTCCTGCCCCTTCACTGTCTTGGCCTCTCCACTCTTCCTCTATTTCTGTCTCACTCTCTCCTGCCCCTTCACTGTCTTGGCCTCTCCACTCTTCCTCAGTTTCCGCCTCACTCTCTTTTGCCCCTTCACTGTCTTGGCCTCTCCACTCTTCCTCTATTTCTGTCTCAATCTCTCCTGCCCCTTCACTGTCTTGGCCTCTCCACTCTTCCTCTATTTCTGTCTCACTCTCTCCTGCCCCTTCACTGTCTTGGCCTCTCCACTCTTCCTCTATTTCTGTATCACTCGCTCCTTCCCCTTCCCTGGTTTGGCCTCTCCACTCTTCCTCTGTTTCCGTCTCACTCTCCTGCCCCTTCACTGTCTTGACCTCTCCACTCTTCCTTTATTTCTGTCTCACTCTCTCCTGCCCCGTCACTGTTTTGGCCTCTCCACTCTTCCTCTATTTCTGTCTCACTCTCTCCTGTCCCTTCACTGTCTTTGCCTCTCCACTCTTCCTCTATTTCTGTCTCACTCTCTCCTGCCCCTTTACTGTCTTGGCCTCTCCATTCTTCCTCTATTTCCGCCTCACTCTCTTCTGCCCCTTCACTGTCTTGGCCTCTCCACTCTTCCTCAGTTTCCGCCTCACTCTCTCCTGCCCCTTCACTGTCTTGGCCTCTCCACTCTTCCTCTATTTCTGTCTCACTCTCTCCTGCCCCTTCACTGTCTTGGCCTCTCCACTCTTCTTCAGTTTCCGCCTCACTCTCTCCTGCCCCTTCACTGTCTTGGCCTCTCCACTCTTCCTCTATTTCTGTCTCAATCTCTCCTGCCCCTTCACTGTCTTGGCCTCTCCACTCTTCCTCTGTTTCTGTCTCACTCGCTCCTGCCCCTTCACTGTCTTTGCCTCTCCACTCTTCCTCTGTTTCTGTCTCACTCTCTCCTGCCCCTTCACTTTCTTGGCCTCTCCACTCTTCCTCAGTTTCCGCCTCACTCTCTCCTGCCCCTTCACTGTCTTGGCCTCTCCACTCTTCCTCTATTTATGTCTCAATCTCTCCTGCCCCTTCACTGTCTTGGCCTCTCCACTCTTCCTCTATTTCTGTCTCACTCTCTCCTGCCCCTTCACTGTCTTGGCCTCTACACTCTTCCTCTATTTCTGTATCACTCGCTCCTTCCCCTTCCCTGTATTGGCCTCTCCACTCTTCCTCTGTTTCCGTCTCCCTCTCTCCTGCCCCTTCACTGTCTTGACCTCTCCACTCTTCCTCTATTTCTGTCTCACTCTCTCCTGCCCCTTCACTGTCTTGGCCTCTCCACTCTTCCTCTATTTCTGTCTCACTCTCTCCTGCCCCTTCACTGTCTTTGCCTCTCCACTCTTCCTCTATTTCTGTCTCACTCTCTCCTGCCCCTTCACTGTCTTGGCCTCTCCATTCTTCCTCTATTTCCGCCTCACTCTCTTCTGCCCCTTCACTGTCTTGGCCTCTCCACTCTTCCTCAGTTTCCGCCTCACTCTCTCCTGCCCCTTCACTGTCTTGGCCTCTCCACTCTTCCTCTATTTCTGTCTCACTCTCTCCTGCCCCTTCACTGTCTTGGCCTCTCCACTCTTCCTCAGTTTTCGCCTCACTCTCTCCTGCCCCTTCACTGTCTTGGCCTCTCCACTCTTTCTCTATTTCTGTCTCAATCTCTCCTGCCCCTTCACTGTCTTGGCCTCTCCACTCTTCCTCTATTTCTGTCTCACTCTCTCCTGCCCCTTCACTGTCTTGGCCTCTCCACTCTTCCTCTATTTCTGTATCACTCGCTCCTTCCCCTTCCCTGTCTTGGCCTCTCCACTCTTCCTCTGTTTCCGTCTCACTCTCTCCTGCCCCTTCACTGTCTTGACCTCTCCACTCTTCCTCTATTTCTGTCTCACTCTCTCCTGCCCCTTCACTGTCTTGGCCTCTCCACTCTTCCTCTGTTTCCGTCTCACTCTCTCCTGCCCCTTCACTGTCTTGACCTCTCCACTCTTCCTCTATTTCTGTCTCACTCTCTCCTGCCCCTTCACTGTCTTGGCCTCTCCACTCTTCCTCTATTTCTGTCTCACTCTCTCCTGCCCCTTCACTGTCTTTGCCTCTCCACTCTTCCTCTATTTCTGTCTCACTCTCTCCTGCCCCTTCACTGTCTTGGCCTCTCCACTCTTCCTCAGTTTCCGCCTCACTCTCTTTTGCCTCTTCACTGTCTTGGCCTCTCCACTCTTCCTCTATTTCTGTCTCAATCTCTCCTGCCCCTTCACTGTCTTGGCCTCTCCACTCTTCCTCTATTTCTGCCTCACTCTCTCCTGCCACTTCACTGTCTTGGCCTCTCCACTCTTCCTCAGTTTCCGCCTCACTCTCTCCTGCCCCTTCACTGTCTTGGCCTCTCCACTCTTCCTCTATTTCTGTCTCAATCTCTCCTGCCCCTTCACTGTCTTGGCCTCTCCACTCTTCCTCTATTCCTGTCTCACTCGCTCCTGCCCCTTCACTGTCTTGGCCTCTCCATTCTTCCTCTATTTCCGTCTCACTCTCTCCTGCCCCTTCACTGTCTTGCTTATGTTTATTGTATTTGCACAAATCTAATATCTTGGTCTATTCCTTTTCAATAATCAGGCATTTTTGTTTTTTATGTGTTTATGTTTCTGATGGGTTTATTTATAGGCACTTTCTATCTATCTATCTATCTATCGCCCTCACTCTATCTATCTATCGCCCTTACTCTATCTATCGCACTCACTCAGCACCACCACTCAGGGGCACCACAGCATCAATCTGTGCAACCATTCAACAACAACTGGTTCAAATATGTTCTCTTAATGTCTCAAACTTTATTACAAATGTCACAAAAAGATGTTAATATTTCACTTCTGTTCCTGGATTTTCATCACAATAAAATACACTTAACACAATCTTCACAAAAGTTATTTACAAAAGTTTAAGCTATTGCTATTATAAATTACAATAACTTTTATTTAACTATTAATTATTTTAAAAAATTTAAAGCCATTGTTATTTGTAATAGCAATACATCTAAGTCACGTAAATACAACACATATTGCATTACAAATGCTATAGGTGTCACATTTGCGAAAGTTATAACTATTGGCATTGTAAATGACAAAGCTACTAATTAAGCTATTTTCAAAACCAACACAAATAAAAAAATTGTCATTTACAATACCGATAGCTCAAAATGTCCTAATGCGAGACCTATTGCATTGCAAATACTTGTTCTAACAACCAAAGGTGCAAGCAGAGAGAGCCCTGCACACACTGGATGGCAGAAAGGCAATAATGTACTACCTAGAATGAACAAAATCTATCAGGTAAGGAGAACGGTGCTTTGAGTTTTTAGCATATGCAAGATGGTTCTCCCAGGTCACCAAAGGAAATATCATGAGATGGATAGGGCAGACAATCAAATATTGTTAGAAGCAGGGGGAGCAACATTTACAGAAAAAAATGCAGCCACATTCAACAAGGATGAAGGGAGCAACGCTCACCTTCCTAAGTAACGTAGCACTGAAGACATTCACGCAGCGGCCAAACGGTCATTGGTACACACCTTTACAAAACATTCCTGCATGGACATCCACATCAAAAAAAGGGGCAGAAATGGGACAAAGAGTGCTAAAGCATTTTTTTGTAAATACATGCTGTAAAGAATCTACTCTACCCAATCTACGAAATAGCCCTTTAGAACCAATGCACAGCTTGTGAATCCAGAAATAAATTCCCACTGCCCAGACTAAATGCTTACTAACCGGTAGGAGTATTTTTGCAGCTTGAGGATTTTTTGGGTGCACATGTGACCCACCCACCTCCACAATTAGCGGTGTATTTACACACTCAACACCGAGAGAAAATTAACGAAGATGGAGGAGACCAACAAGGCGCATTGCAAGGAGAAAAGAAAGGAGGAAAAAGGAGGAAAAAGAATTTAAAGTTGGTGACTGCATCAAAGAAATTAGGGGCGATATGTCTGATGTTACTCAAGTAGGGGCTTATGCCCAAATGGTTGACGAAGCCCACAAGGAAAAATGGGAAGACAGACTACAAAGAGAAACTGCTGAAGTTTCTGGAGGATCGAACACAATTGTTTCTGATCTACCCAGACAGACATTGGAGGATGAGGTAAGGCAAACTGCTGGCACTCAGCTGCCTCTTCCTCTCCCATTTAGTGAGAACCTTCTCTCGCAGCAGTATGGTCAGGTCTTCCACCCCAGTACCTAAATGCTGCAACTGTAGACTTGAGGGTCAACATTACCAGTTAGTGATTTTGCTGTTCAGACATTTTGCAATTTGCATTGTTCCTTGTGTAGCTGACAGATAGCCCCTTAACCCAGAGGTTAAGAGGCTATCTGTCAGCTACCTTCATGTATCTGCCTAGTGAACTTTCCCTATTCAGATGGACACTAGTGGCATGTTTTCTAAAAGGTGTTTGCTTCACCTGTTTCCTCCCATTCTGTTTATTGTCCCTCAGTGGGATTTGAATCTATTTGCCTTACTTGATGACTTCTCTATTCAAACTAGCACACAGTTATGGAGTTCCAACTTCTTGCCCTGAAAACAATTTTCTTTGTGGCATTACTGTGCATCTGCAATTATACTAAGGTACCCCCAGTTTCTTCGAAGCCTAAGAGGGGGGGGAAGTAAATACAAAATAGAGCAACCTCTTATCCGGCCTATCTAATTTGAAAAATGGCAATAACTCTAGTTACAATATTCACTGAAAAAGCATAAATACACAGGAGGGAAATGGCTTTCATTTGCATTGTATTTATTTATCAAAAACAGGGTTTTGGTATATTTAGTTTTTTTTGTATATATTTTTACACTTTCTCTATAAAAAGATTTTAACAAAACACATTACAAAATTGTTTCATAAAGGATAAAGACATTTCTTCACTTTTCTGAACGTAAATTTGTATGTAAATAACCCCCAAAGCGAAAAGGAAAAATTGTTAACATTCTGTCATTCATCCATTCTCACCTTTCAAACTTCTCATACGTACCAACTATCATACTACTCAAACAAGTTCACAAAGAAACCACATCTTGAGTGAAAATCCTACTGCAATAATTCAATTTGCCTTAAAGCAGTGCATTCCAAAACACAAACCTGTATCCGTCTTTTAGGTTTTGAATAATCGTTTTCTTGTCGTAATTCTTAGGTGGATTTCACAGATGTGTGTCGCTGGCCTACGCACGTTTCGGTGAAAACATGTTGTTATCACCTTCTTCAGGGCCAGTAAAATACATGTTCCATCTTTAAAATTTTCCGGGGGTTTTATATGTCTGAACAGTATGCTGAAGACGTGTTATGGTTTTCCAGAGTTTGGAGATGTCCACATTGAGATTCCCGTCTCGAAATATGTTGATTTTTTCCTTAAGCCTTTCCTACAAGAGGTGGATTCGTATTTGAGGGACACCACCGACTTTATAACAAAGATTGAGGACACAACATTTGATGATGAGATCCAGGTGATGGCGACACTAGATGTCGCATCGCTTTACACACAAATTCCCCAAGAGGAGGCACTTGAGGTGATGGAACTATACCTTGAGCAACGAGAACGTCCCCATCGCGTTCCCACCCAGTTTATTGTTCAGCTGGCAGAAGTGACCTTAAAAAACAATTATTTTAAATTTGAAGACAAGTTTTACATTCAAGTCAAAGGTACAGCTATGGGATGCCCATATGCTCCGGAGATGGCTGTGCTGTATATGGCACAGTATGAAAAAAGATTCGTCCAAAACAATAATCCTCATAAGACACACATTAGACAATGATTGAGGTACATTGATGACATCTGGCTTCTGTGGCAGGGGAGTCAGATCGAGCTCAATCAATTCTATGACTGGCTCAATACCAGACATAGAGATATAAAGTTTTGTATACAATCAAGCAAAATAAGAATGACCTTTCTAGATGTGGAAGTCAGTGTACATGACCACAAACTTAAAACATCATTGTATAGAAAGGTGACTGATAAGAACACGATTTTACACTTCAGGAGCGCGCACCCAAAGAGCTTAAAAGAGAACCTCCCCTATGGGCAGTTATTGCGCATTAGGAGGAATTGTACCGAGTTGTCCGATTTTGAAAACCATGCAATGGCCTTCTGCAATGCAATGACGAAGAGGGGTTACCCCAAGAAATTGTTGAACCATTCAAAAAAACGAGCGAGGTATACGCCAAGGGACACCTTGTTACAGGTTAAAGAAAAGAAAGAACTAGAAAGACTGGTATGTGTTACCACTTTTGGTCCACAAACCAATCAATTCAAACAGATTGTGCTCAGGAATTGGCACCTGCTTGAGAACCTTGAAGTCCCCATGCAGAAGCCAATATTTGCAATGAAAAAAACACAAGTATTGGACAACAGATTATTAGAGCAGATGTCTCTATTCCTAAACCGAAAAGTGATTTGATATCTCAATGGAATTTAAAACCTATACAGGGCCATCGCAAATGTGGCAATTGCGTGGCATGTAACCACACCATTGAAGGTTCAGAATTTAGCCACAATGGAGTGAAGTGGAAACATGAGCAATTTACTAATTGCAGAACTAAGAGTGTGGTGTATGCCATCCGCTGCCCCTGCAGTAGAATATATATTGGCAAAACGAGTCAGCAGATCAATGCAAGAATAGCGCAGCATAGATCTCGCATAAAGAACAAAGTGACTACAGCACCTATGATGGAGAATTTTTTGGAAGAGAAACATGGGGAAAATGATTTCCTATGGACTGTTTTATCGGTAATAAATGCCTCTAATTGCACAACAGACATAGAAACAGCGTTGTTGCGCAGAGAGAAATATTTGATAATGAAATTCAACAGTACGACCAGTGGGCTAAATACTATGAGTGAAATAAATAGAATTTGAGTATTAATAAGGTGTGCATTAAGCACAATCCGTTTAAACCAAATATCACGTGGCTTAATCTCATACCATCTTGGCTTTAGGCCTATTTAGCCACATAAATCAGTCCCACCCAGCAATTTCTATCGACCTGTGCAGGTAAATATAGACATGTTAGTTGCCTTACACAATGAGGCACTACAAAACCCATAATGCATTTGGGCGCGAATAGGCTACCTGATGTGTCACATGACACCAGAGAGAGCAGAAAGCATTGAGTGAGGGAGACATGGCGTCTGTGAGAGGAGATTAAACTTTGGGGACACATTCATCTATTTCTGGTGAGTGCCAAACGCTCGACAGTAGTTTAAAGTACAGTTTATGATTAGAGCAGTGAAGACTCACGGCCAATTTCACTTTGTTACAGAATGCAAATGATGGACAGTGTGTGCGTTTAAAATCGCCCTTCACCGTAAAGCTAGTGAAATTCACCGAGCAACTAACAGCTCATCAAGGTATTTTTCAACCTTATTTTTCACTCTCAAACTACCGTTGCGCGGTTGGAATTAGTCCCGGTATTTAATTAAAAAACGCTTGTTTACAGAGAAAAGCTTCCTGAAAGCAGAGGTTCCCCAGCGCTCAGTAAATGAAGTAAAAGTTTGACCACACGAACTCCGCTCCGCCTTAGGTTTGTGGCGTAATTTACTGAAACTTATTTATCAACACTCGTGCATTGGTCTAGGTGACATTGTTCTATACGTGACATCTAAATAACACAGTCTTTAATGACACACTTACACAAGTTAAATGTGTTCCCCTGCAGGCGACGGGCGGATGGCTCCTTCACTTCAAAATAAATTAGAAAAAGCAGCAGTACATTTATAAAGACAAGATATGACATACCAGTCATTCAGGTACAACGAGACATGAGAGAATAAAGTGCAGCTATTAATTTAGAAAGAAGTTTTCATTTTAATAATCACATTTTTGTCAAAACATTTTATTTATAGATCAGAATAGTAAAGCCCTGAAGAGAGTTTGGTGACTTATGACCTGGACTCGAAACGCGTCGGCATAAGCCTCGTAGCACACCGAGGCGCAGTGATTTATACTCACATTAAACAGACAAACTGGTCTTTTTTGTTTGAAAAGCTTTATTGTTCAAAATGCATTGATGTGATAAATGATGTTGAAAATTAGTTTTTGATGTCATGTTTTTGAATTAACTTTTGATCAATTTGTATATGTGTTTTGACAAATATCACCTCACTTTTGTAAGAAAATTGTTTATGATTATGGTTTGTTTTTTATTGATATAATTTATTCTTAATGAATCACATGATTTTGGTATGTGGGTGAAAGTTGAAATGACAATGTGAACCTTTTTCCACATATGAATACACTTTTGAAAAAAAAGAAAATATTGAATGGATTGATAATTAAATTTCCATGGTAAACAGAAGAAACGTGTTTATCTATTTTGCTTCGAGTAATTGCAAGAACCAAAAATATTAAGGGTAGGCTAATCTTTTGTATGCACATTGAGATTCAGAGCAGTAGACAATTTGAAAGAAAATAGGATCTTCTACGCAATTTTCGAGATCTTATATAAAAGATGTTTCAACCAGCAGTGATTGTACCGTTACTAAAGGATGTTGTAGCTTTCAACTGCAACCTAAATGTGAAATCAGGCTTAAGTATTATTTAAAGGTGCTTTGAGAATATTCATTTACGCCTATTTAAAGGCGTCTGTAATTATAAATCCAGGAAGAGCCAATCTGAGTCTGCGGGTTTCCATAAATAATGTCTGTTATCGTCCGTAACAGCACTGCCAGACATGTAGAACCCCCAGCCAATTTTAAAGATGGAACGTGAATCTTATTGGCCCTGAAGAAGGTGATAACCTGTTTTTACCGAAACGTTTTTAGGCCAGCAACACACATCTGTGAAATCCACCTAAGAATTACGACAAGGAAATGATTATTCAAAACCTAAAAGACGGATACATGTTTGGGTTTTGGAATGCACTGATATAAGGCAAATTGAATTATTGCAGTATTATTTTCACTCAAGATGTGGTTTCTTTGTGAACTTGTTTGTGTAGTATGATAGTTGGTATGTATGAGATGTTTGAAAGGTGAGAATGGCTGAATGACAGAATGTTAAAAAAAAATCTTTTCTCTTTGGGGGTTATTTACATACAAATTTATGTTCAGAAAAGTGAAGAAATGCCTTTCTCCTTCATGAAACGATTTTGTAATGTGTTTTGTAAAAATCTTTTTATAAAGAAAGTGTAAAAATATATACAAAAAACTAAATAAACATAAAACTTGTTTTTGATAAATAAATACAATGCAAATGAAAACCATTTCCCTCCTGTGTATTTATGCTCTACAGTGAATATTGTAACTAGAGTTATTCACATTTTTTAAATTAGATAGGCCGGATAAGAGGTTGCTCTATTTTGTAATTACTGTGCATCTGCACATCCATCTTACTCATGGTGGTTTTTGTGTTTCATATGTTTGTTTTCCAACCATTCATCCTTTTTCCCTCCTCCAAATCCAACCAAGAAAGAGGAGTGGATGCATTGACTGATCTCCAACATTGTCTCCTAGTACAATGACTGCACCTAACGGTAGGTTTCATGATCAGCTCTTTGTGGACTTAGCTGGACCTTAGAAGAGCAAGGCCATGACTTTGTGGAATCAAGCTCTTTCAAGCTAGTCTGTATGAGGACATTTTTGCCCATTACATTAAAGCCATTGCTGCCTCCATGGCTCTTCCTGCAGGCATTCCTATAGCTAACATCTTCTGTGCCTCTACACAGTTACCATTCGCCAAGCAAATGTACAGTGATGGGTACTTTGCATATCTTTATCTTTTGGGATCTTATAGGTCACTGCACTAACTCCCCAAGTGGGCTGTATGGCAATGTGGAAACCACTGGAAGATTACGTACCCACCAGAAATATTGTTTGCAAAGATAAGTAACTTTTTTTGTTGGAACTTTCTGAAATCTGCAAGTAGTGGGCATCAGATTAAAAGTAACATTACAGTAACAATATTCTTTTGGAAACTTTATCTTAAGCAGAGTCCTTATCATCATCCCTTCTAACATATTCTCTGCTACCCCAATCTCTAATCTACTGTTCTTACTCTGACAACTGGCGATCTCTAAGAAATGATTTCAGGGGTGCAGGAGTGTCTTATGTCTTTATAGTTCAGCCACTTATGACTGAGAGCCACATGACGTGTGCAGTTTTTTTTTCTTCACCACTCTTATTTTTGAAGTCTTTATTGGACTATAATTATTATTATTTTTTTTAATTTTTTTTATTTATTAAAGTTTTGTATAGCGCTAGCTGGACCCGAGGGTATCAGAGCGCTTCACAGCAAGAGTAAAGGCGTTTAGACAGACAATGCGGACAAAAAAAACAAGGCAATGAGCACAGGAGTGAGTACAGTCTGTACAATAGCAGCCAGGCGTGAAACATGGCGGAGAGTCGTAGGCAAGTCAATCAGCTCTGGGGTGAACGAGAACATGGAACTATAAAGTCTAGGTTGAGTTCTAGTTGGTTCCGGAACGCTCAAGGAAGAGGACTTTGAGTAGCTTCTTGAATTTCTGGAAGGATGCGGTCATTCTGATGTGTGGGGGGATGGAGTTCCATATCTTGGGAGCATTGCCCGCAAAGGATTTGCTAGATGTTGAAAGTTTCTGGGATTTCAGAGGAATGAGTAGGAGCGTGTTGGAGCTTCTGAGGTTTCTAGACTGACCGGCCCTTTTGAGCTTGTTGGCCAGGTATTCCGGTTTGCCCGTATGCAGGGCTTTATGTGTGAGGCAAGCTGTGCGGAAGCTAGCTCGTTGGTCATTAGGGAGCCACTTCAGATCATTAAGAGCTGGGGTGATGTGTTCATATTTCTTTGTTCCCGTGATCATTCTTGCAGCGGCATTTAGGGTAGAGGTCAGAGGTCGAAGGTACGATTTGGCTGTTCCAGTCAGAGTGGCAATTCTGGAGAGAACAAAAGCCTGCATGGCCTGTTTCAAGTCTTTTGTGGGGAGAAATGGTTTAAGTTTGTAGAGCAGTTTCAGGTTCAGAAAGGCACTTTTGGCAGTTTTTGAGACGTGTTCTTTCATATCCAGTTTGGGGTCAAGGGTGATCCCTAGAGATTTTATGGAGTTCGATGGAACAAGAGGAACATTCAGGGCGTTTAAGGCTTTGAGCCATTCAAGAATTTGGGGGTTTTCTTCTTTGTTAGAGATGAGGAGCACTTTATAATTAGTTGAAGGAGTGAAGATGTAGTGATCAAGGTGCTGGTTCTAACTTCTTTCTGGCATAATCATCATCCTGTTTTCTACATAAACCTCGGACCTCCTTTTAATTTTAATTAACTGGGAAAACATTTGGTTGTATGTATTCATGGTAAATGCCTTATTCGATGAGCCAATAAACTAACTAGTCACTCTTCAATATAGAGGTGGCTCAAAAGGAAAAGGAAATTGGAAGGCTGGGCATAGGTGAGAGAGATGAGAAAAGAGGAATTTGGATGTCAAATGTTTAGGTAACCTCTGTCATTTTTCACCTTGTGGATTTCACACCCCTCCCAGTTTAAAAAAAAAAAAGGTAGAAAAAGTAAAGTGTGAGATAGAAGATGTATCATGCGACAACACTGGTCTGAATTAGAATTTTGTGCTGAGATGGTAGGGTACTAGAAACAAACTCCACCTTCAAGGTGTGTGCACCTGTCAACAATTATTCCAAAGATAGGTTATTTGCCTCAATGAATAGTATCAGCTAGAAGCATTTTACACAACATTGTCTTTCCATTCTGTTTCTGTCTGTGCCACCTATGTGCTCTCTCTTTCAAAAGTGTACTTTCTCATACCAGGCCTTAAGATAAGAGGTGAAGGGGCTCAACATTTGGAAACCCTAGAGGTTTTTCATTTTGAAAAGTGAAAAGAGATAAATCATATTGTCAGTTTTCAAATTGAAAACAATGCTCAGGCCCTAATGTGTTATCTTGGGTTTTGAATACATCCTGAATATTAAAATATTGATGTACAGTAAGGACCGCTTGCATGAGCAGCCTCACCACAGACTATTAGCGCTATGAAACCAGGTTAGAGGACGTATCCTTGGTTTGTGATTAAGAAGATCAACATCACTGTGTCTTGTTCTCCTTTAGGGTCAGCACAGCTCTATTATGAGCAAGAAGTAAATAACTATATTTGCAAACATTTAAGTAGACTATGTGCTTACCTGTATAGGGATAACTGGCAAAAGAAGGTATATATTATTATATTATTATGGTCTGGTCTGGAGTTATCGGAGGTCATTCTGAGCTTAGATGGTTTATTTTGTTATGGAAGAGAAATATCGCTTGATCTATGTTCAGAATGTGAAAATCATTGAAACTTTCTGTACACGTCCCTCAGTAAAGGAAATTGGCATAGTCTGGATTGGAGTTAATGTCTTCCATTGTGACAACCATTTTTCACGGTGATAATTTCCAGAGCATTTGAAGAAAGAAGAGAGTGAACCCCCTTCATGTTCAGCAGTTAAAGAAATAAATCCTGCTACTGATATCCGAAGTGACTCGATGATTTAATATTATTTTGTCCTCAAAGTTTACTCCTAAATTCTCAACATTTGTGTAGTAGTGAAAGAGAGGTAAACAGGGTAAGTCAACTTATTGAAACTATATCACCAAATAGCTGGCGGTGAGAGAGAAATACTCATCTGCCCCCTTGTTATTTTATGTTAGATTAGGTTATTGAGTTTTTTATTGCACAAACATTTGCCCTAAGAAGTAGCTGTGTGCAGGGGGCTAAGGCGGAACAGCAATCGAGGTGAAAAGGATAAGCGAGAACTGGGAAATCAAAACATCCATGTTTATAATCGCTTTTTGAATGTCCCAAAGTTGGAGATGAATCTAATATTTTGTAAGAGAAAGTTCCAATGATGGGATATCAAGAAAGAAAAGGAGCGGTCACTCATACTAGCAAGGCATATCCATGTATTAAGCAGATAAGTATTAGTAGACATTAGAGTCCTGAAAGGAACTCTTTTTTCTGCAAATAAGCTGGGTTAGCAGAGTAGAGGGCCTTGTGTGCGTGGTGACATAGCATTTTAATGACTAATTGCTTACGTACTGGCAACCAACAATTTTGGGCATTTGTTGGATACATATAGGAAAGGTATGATCCTATGCTCACACAAGGTGATTGCTGTATATAGTGATGCTTACAAACTGTCTTGCTGATTGTTGTATGTGGTGTTTAGGGGAAGATCACGGCACCACTGATTGTGAGGCGTGCCAACAGTTGAAGCCAAAGTCGCTGCGGGGGCGCCGGATGAATCTATTCTCGGCACGTCTCTCAAGGTCGGCTTCATCCCCTCGTTAAGTCTCAGCGGACAATTTCCGATACGGCTGTCGTCTGCGTCCTCGTCCCTCTCCGATGACGCGAGAGCGTCGCTCTCCGGTGGGTAAGTGTCGCAGTTTGTCCCTGGGAGCTGGTGTGTGGCCTGCCGGGGGCGTGGGCTGTCCGCGGGGGATGCTGCCCCACGTGTCGTCCTCCTATTCACCGTTTCCCGGTGAAGGGGCGTCGAGAGTCCAGATGGAGACATATGAGGCGGCCTTGCAGGCCTCGCTGGCGTCTCCTCCTCCTTCCCCTACTGGGGCGTCAGCGGATCCCTTGCATTGCGTGGGGCACTCCGCGGCGTCGCTGGCGGCTCCGGCGCCGACTCGTTCGACTCCAGACTTGGAGGATGTGGTGCTGTTGGGGTACAGCCCTTTGGGGGTCCCTCCTTCGGACCACGGCGCCTCTGCCTTGCCGCAAACTCCTGCGGGAATCTCTGTGGTATCGCGGGAGGTCGCCAGGGCTCGGGTCGCATCCCCGAGC
This sequence comes from Lissotriton helveticus, assembly GCF_964261635.1. Taxonomy (NCBI): domain Eukaryota; kingdom Metazoa; phylum Chordata; class Amphibia; order Caudata; family Salamandridae; genus Lissotriton; species Lissotriton helveticus. The sequence goes on from NC_136067.1 coordinate 1,330,817,562, forward strand.
CCCTCTCGGTCCTTGGACAAATTGGTCCTGTCTAAGGCCGAGGTGACGCCCCTACGGCGCCGGCAGCTGCTGGACCGGGCGGCGCCACAGGGGTCGGTGGACCCTCCTCGTCCCGCTCTGGGTTGGGGCTGGATGGGGACCCCTTGTCCTCCTCCGGGCCTTTCTCGTCCCTCCACAAAGGCGGCTGCCTCGTCGGAGGGCGAGTCGGAGGTTGAGTCGGCCCTGGCGGCGCTGCATGGATCGCCGGAGCACCTCCGTCACATGCTGAGCAGAGGCTGGCGGAGGGCTTTGTGTCACTCCCCTGGTCCCTCTCGTTCCTCCACACAGGCGGCTGCCACGGCGGAGGTCGAGCTGGCGCTGCCCCTTGGGCACTTCGGATCCGGCCCTGCTCCGGTCCCCGCCGCGGTGTGGCTTCGTGGAGCCCTATCCGGCATCTCCTCGTTGCCGTCCTGCCTCAGGCTGTGGACTCGCGGATTCGTCTTTGGAAGCTCCCTCTTCTCAGGAGGTTGGGTGCATACTGGTGTCATCCTCCCTGGAGACAGGTCGCCGCGTGGTGGCTTTTTTGCCGGCGTCATCGAAGGGTGACTCTCCGCCATTCCTGAGGCCAGGGTGCTTGCCGGAGGAGCGACAGGTCCCCCACATTTCGGTCCCTTCTGACTTCCAGGTCTGGCCTTTGCCCGCCCTGCTTGGCTTCGGGACGGCTGCCTTAGTTTACCGCCATCGCCCACGGAGGAGCTGCTTTCTCCACCATGGGGCCCTACGGAGGCCGGTGCGGCCTTCGCTTACGTGGTGTCCACGGCAGTGGGCATTCTGAGCATGGGTGACCTGGTTGCTCATTTTCCGGCAGACCATCTCTTGGAGGTTCTCACCAGGGCTCTGGTGGGAGGAGACTGTTGCTTCCTTTTGAGGGTTCGCTTCTTTCTTCCCTGACGGGGGCCTGGAGCCGCCCCGCCTCAGGGGATCCGGTTCCTCACCACCTTCTGCACCGCCACCTTCCGGCACCGCATGACCCGGTATGTCTTTCCCTCCACCCTTCTGCCTCAAGTCCGCTTTTGCGAACTGCTTTTCCCTTCCTGCCGCCATTGTTGACTCCGCCGTCCAGGGAGGCTCGCAGGCTGGACTCTTGGGGGTGCAACATGTTTGCCTCGACCGGTGCTGCCCTGCGGGCCCTTAACACCTTATGTGTGTTGGCTAGTGCCACCTCTTGTTTGTGGGACTAGGCTGAGTCCTTGGGATCCGCAGCTTCACAGAAGACTGTTCGGGTGGACTTACGGCACCATGCGTTGGATGGCTGGGAACTGGCGGTGTTTATTCTCCGCTCCGCTCTGGACATCTCAGAGGTGCTGGGCCGGGCCATGGCTTCCCCAGTCGCTCTCCGTCGCCATGCTTGGCTTCGGGACGGCGTGTTCCCTGAAAATGTTCGGGAGCGGCTGATTACTCTTCCATTCGATGGCACCCCGTTGTTCCATGCCCCCGCGGACTCCGCCATCCAAAGGTTCATGGCAGGGCTCCGTCCTCCTCCTTATCCTCCTCCTCCTCCTTCCCCTCTTCAGTGATTGCTGAGTTGAGCTAGTTCTGGACCTTCTTTTGGGCCGGTTGCCCTTTCTGTGGAGGGTGTTTTATGGCCACTCGAGTCCTCCTTGCTGGGACTGTGGCGTTGTTGGCTGCTGGACAGCCCCTTTGTTGACAGTGTGTTTTTGCTGGAATTGTCTGTACGGACTTGGCCTCAGATTAGGCCTTCTGCTTCTCTTGGGCTGCTTGACAAGCCTTCCGCTGGTTCTTTTTCACCGTGGCTCTTTCGATCCTACCTCTGCTGCAGAAGTTTCTTCCAAAAGAGGGTTCCCATGTCTTGGGACTTACCTTACCCTATGTGGGTAGCTGTTATATAGCTTGCATTCTGCTAGGGAGTTCAGTTCGCCTTCGTGCCCATGCTCTCCGTGTCATTTACGTATGTTGCTATTGCTTCTTTAGGCCGTGTGCACGGACCACTTGTAGTGGTGTATCCGGGCCTTTCCTCACCTTCCCACTCCTGTCCTGCGGGCTGGGATGATTCTGTGTTTCTCCCTTGCCAGGCATTGCTTGCCCGGTCTTCTTGGGATCCCGGGCTGTTCTCCTTGCTTTTGGCAGCTTATTACTGTCTGTCGCGCTCTGTCTGGTTTGTTGCCTTCCGTCTAGGGTGGGCTTGCCTTCTTTTCCCTCGTTTCCTTGGGCCCTCTAGGCTTTCTTCTTCCTCTGCCTTGTCCTGGCATTGGATGGAAGCTCTGTTGCCCTGTAATGGAATGGGGTGCTTCGGCCTCTCTGGCCTTGCCCTTGGCTCTCCTGTTGTAAGTGTATGGGCTTCTTCGGTCTTCTTTTTTCTTCCTACATCCATCTTGGGGTCTGTGGTGTGTAGGGATTCCTCTTGCCTGGAAGGGACAGGACTTTTTGCCTTGTCCGTGGGTCGGGTCCCCTGTAGGGCCCTCTGTGATGTCCAGGCTGGTGGGGTCTTTTTGCAGTCCCTCCTTCCCCTTGGGTATTGCTAGGGTATCTAGTCTACGTGAAGGAATCTGGGGCTAATAGTCTCTGAGGGATGTACAAGTTACTTCCCTTCGGTAACGATGTATCTGGTAGAGACGATTCTAGCCACAGATTCCTTCACGACTCACCCTTCCTCCCCGTTCTGCGAGGACCTTTGGCTAGGTCTTCTGCACTTGTCTCCTGGTGGGTGGCTATGCCTTCGGGTGGCTATGACTTCGGTGAGTGCATTATTTTGCCCTTTTTGACGGGAGGATACGTCTTGTTTCTCTTTCCTTTCCTCCTCTTTGGCGCATTGCAGGATGGGCTTATGGGTGCTCCTGTGCCCCTATACTCTGGTCCAGGATCGAAGCTTGCCTTCTCTCCTTTCCCTCCCCTTCCTCTCCCCTTTGGTTACTAAGGGTACTGGCCCTTCTGCTAGTCCTCTGGGTTGGGCCCGTCCGGCTGTGCCTTTGCCCTTTTTTCCTTGGGGGGTTGTCGCACTCTGTGCTGGGGTTACCTTGCTCTGTTCTTTCCTCTTTTACCTGCCTTTGGGTGCTGCAGTGTTTCCACTGCTCCTTATGGTGTTGTTCATCACCATTCCTCTTTTTCAATTTTTCTGCTCTTTCGCACATTGTTCCCATACACCTACAGTTTTGTCTAATGGCTCCGCGTTGTGGCGCGGAAATGTTCTCCACAGAAAACTGACGTAGGCGCGCCGGGGTGGGGCTTATGTGACCTCGCTGACGTCACGTGCACGGATGACGTCTGGGCGGAGTCACGTGATGTCACCCCTCCCCCAGCGAACAGGGATCCTGTGGCAAAAAGTTTTCGGGATCTAGTCTCACACCTTAGGGATAATTCTACGTGAAGGAATCTGCTGCTAAAATCGTCTCTCTACCATGTACATCATCACCGAATGTAAGTAACTCATACTTCATCACTGGTAGAAGATCAATACAGACCAATGAATCCTCAACCTTATTCCATTTAGCCCTACTCTTGAGTTCCTTCAAGTCACACCCCCTACTCCACCCCAACCAGCAGTTATAAAAGATTTATATCTTCTCCGACTAGAGATCCTTTCCATGCTGGAGAAAGAATCAATAGAGCCAGTTTCAGCATCGCATCAAGGGAAGAGGGTTCTACTCCAGTTTCTTGTTGGTCCGAAAAAAGTTCAAGCAATTGTGACCTATTCTCGACTTGAGGACTCTGAACAGCTACCTCATAAACATGCCTTCCTCATGGCCACCTTACAGGAGATTCTATTGCTCTTGAATCCAGGGGATTACATGTCCACCCTTATCTTACAAGATGCATATTTCCATGTCCCCATTCATCCCTCTCACTTGAAGTATCTGCGATTCGCAACAGTCAGGAGTCACTATCAATTCAAAGTCCTACCTTTTGGTCTGAAGTCCGCTCCACGCATAGTCACATAGTGCTTGGCCCTGGTAGTAGCCTATCTAAGGAAACAAAGACATCCAGTGTTCCTTATTTGGATGATTGGTTGTCTAGGCGACATCCATGTCTGCAGCTCAAACGTCCACAGCTGTCTGCACAGAGCTGTTCAGTTAGGCCTTACCCTGAACCTGGAGAAGTCAGTCTTGCATCCTTCAAACACTATCACCTTCCTAGGAATAACACTTAACACAACTCTGAACAAAGCTTTTTCCCTTGGCCGAGCGGGCATTCAAACAGATATCTCTAGTGCAAATCACAGAAAAAAGAAGGTCTCTTTCGGTTCGCCATTACAAATCCCTCCAAGGAAAGATGTCATCCTGCATCCCTCTTTTTCCATGTTGTCGTCTAAGGATGCATCTTCTCCAAGAAGAGATAGACAAATAGTGGCTACAAGCCGTGGGATTTTTGACGATCTACTTATCACACCGAATATTGTCCAAGCCATTTCTTGGTGGACACAATGATCAAATATCTCATTCGGTCTGTCTTTTCTGTCCACGCCTTTTCCTCTTGTCATGACTACCAATGCATCCCACGAGTGATGGGGATCTTTCCTTCAAGTCTTACAGGTCAGCAGCAGATGGCAGCAGTACCATCACCATCTTCACATCAACTTGTTGGAGCTCGAAGCAGTTTGTCTGGCCTTACAGCTGTTCCTTCCAAAAGTAAAACTCAGCAATCCTGATTAGGATGGACAACACAACGACGATGCACTACATCAACACGCAGGGTAGAACCAGCTCTCGCCTTCTCTCTTTAGAAACGCAGTGCATCTGGAAATTGGCAATTTGCAATAGAGTATCCTTAAGGGCAGAATATCTTCCTGGCAACCAGAACACAACTGCAGACACACTCAGCAGTTTCTCTCTATTACCTCCTCTAAGAGGTGGGATTTCCCTATGACAAAGTACCTAAGACTACTCAGGTCCTTGTTGTGGACAGTCTTAAAGTGCTTAACTACTGGGTAGGACATGTCGGAATTCACAATGGCCCTAAGATGTTGCAGAATTCACACATGTACCTGCAATTTAGTACTGCCTACATATTGTAGACCACAGGCACATGTTAAAACGTATACTGCGAATTCGGTGCAGCAGTTGTATATCCCTTTGATTTGGTTAATGGTTGGACCATATACAGAGGAATACTGGGTTGTATTGATGCCGAACTTGCACGCTCTGCAAGAACTGCACTTATAAAACCCATTTTTCAAGGCTAGCCAGGTTTTTTTGGATTTACATACCCCGAATGGCAATTCTGGACTGCTCCTGACCAATGAATTGTGCATAGATTTAGCTTTCCTAAAAGTCAAAGAAGGCCCAAGTGGAATAAGATCAGTCAGTTCTAATGATTGGCCAGTTGGAATTGATAATAAGTTGTTATAAATCTGATAGAGACATCTAGCCGCAGATTCCTTAACTTAGAATATCCCCAGGCGTCAGACTGGACCCGGAATATTTTTGCAGCAGCACCTCTGCGCGCCGGGGGATGGCGCCACATGACCTCGCCCTGACGTCGTCCACGTATGTGACGTCAGCGAGGTCATATAAGTCCCTGCGGACGCGCTGACATCAGTTTTCTTATTTTCCTCGTGCAACACGGATCTGGAGTGAGTGGTTCCTCTGGCCTGTTTTCATGCCTCCTTGTCGACGCCGCACGTCCGGATTAGTGTGCGATGCCTTCGGCGCCTCTGCTGCGACGCATAGCCCCGCTGGGCTCCCTGTGGTGCCGCAGGTGGTTGCCGGTGCTCATAGCCCTGCCTTGAGCACATCCCAGGCTTCCGGGCAAGTGGCCGCGTCTTTCTCCGGAGTCGGAGCCTGTCATGGATGAGGCAAAGTTGGCGCCGGGGCGGCGCTGAAAGCTTGCCTCGCCGGCTCCGGCGCCTTCTCCTTCTTCGGATGGGGAGCTTGTCATAGTTTCGGCGCGGGACAGTGCCGACTCGACGTCGGATGCAGCCGAGTCGGCGACTGGCGAGGCACGGTTGTCTCCGACGCACGTCGTTTTGGCGCCGTGTCGACGCCAAGTTCTGGACTCTTCTCTAGAGGTCTCTGGAGAGAGTTCAGCGCCGCCTTCTCGCCCGGCATCTCTGGAGGTATTGTTGCCAGTGCCCCCTTGGAATTTGTGGAGCCTCTTCAGGAGCTCCCAGATCCGGCAGGCTCTTTGCCTCTCCAGGAGCCCCATCAAGATCCTCTTTCTTCAATGGGGCTCCCTTACGTGGGGCTTTGGTCACACCCTCAGTGTCTTGGGAGGGTCTTACAACCCTCCCTCACTGATGAGTTGTTGTCCCCTCCGCGGAGGGCTACCGAGGCTGGTGCAGCTTTTTTGAGAGTGGTCTCATTGGCCACCCGTATTTTAAACATGCAACCCCTTTATCTGTAGACCCCTTGTTTGAGGTCCTTCACTGTGGGTCCGGGAATGTGGAGCCGCTTCTGCCCTTTTAGGCTTCCCTTTATGATGCCCTTTTGGGTATCTGGGTCCGGCCTGCTTCAGGTGACCCAATGGCTTGTTCAGTTTTGCACAGCCACCTCCGCATGATCCTGTTTATCTTTTTGTGCACCCCGATGCGCAGGGGTTTGTGTTGCAGATTACCTTCCCTTCCCTGCTCCCTTTAACGCTTCCTCCCTCTCTGGAGTCCAGATGGCTTGAGTCATGGGGTAGGAACATCTTTGCATCCACTAGTGCGGTCCTTAAATAGTGTGTGTGTTTTGACTCGGGCTACCTCTGCCCTGTGGGACTCTGCAGAGTCTTTGCTTCTTTCTGCCACCTCTGAAGGTGCTCGCGTTGATCTCCTTCACCTCCTCCGGGTTTGCCGCAACCTTGCCGAATTCATAATCTGCTCAGCCTTAGATACTGCAGATTCTTTGGGCCGAGCTATGGCGGGCTCTGTCTCCTTAAGGTGTCACGCTTGGTTGCGAGATAGCGTCTGCCCTGAAATTATCCGGGAGCGACTGGTTGACTTACCCTTTTATGGGGTTTTGCTCGGCTCCTTGCGGGCATTCATCCTCCCACTTAGGTCTTCTTAGGCCTATCTTCCGTGGTGGTACTTTTTCATTTCGCATCCTCTGTGTTTAACATGGGCGGTGAGCCTTACGTCTTCTTTTTTCTGTGGTCAAGGGTACCATTTTATTGGCATCCCTTGGATGCTTTTTGCTTTGAGCTGCCTTTTGGCCTGCTGTGGCCGTATTCCACAGGTTGCTGTGTCTGGTCCTCGGACTGTGGTATTGAGCCGGTGACTCAGCGCGATAATGTCATACGGCTCCGAACTAATGTTCACGGGTTCAGTTTGTTACTGCGCCCTTTTAGCTTGGCTTATTGCCCTAAGAGGTGTTCCCTATTGTTTGGGTACGCATACTCCATGTGGGGTACTTGCATGCTATTATATAGATTTGCTTAACTCACCTGGGCCTGGAGAGCCTGTGGACTCCGTGCGTCGCCTATGACCCTGTAATTGCTGATAAGATGTGGTCTCACTTTGAGATGTGAGGCCTGAAGGTTTAGAGGCTTGAAAGCAGTGCGCTTAAGGTTAAGCTGTACTAGTTAGATGTGATTAATTATAAAGTGTAAATGTATTTATCTGAAAGAGACTATTAGTTATAGATTCCGTAGCTTAGAATTCTCCCCAGGCGTCAGACTGAATCCAGAGAATTTTTCGTCAGCAATACCTCTGCACATTGGTAGGCGGTGCCGGTCGACTCCACCTCCTTCGTCGGTGTTGTGGTTGCTGGGATGACGTTGCTGTGCCTACTTAGACGCCGCCCCTGCGCACTGACATCAGTTCTTTCTTTTTCTACTCCAGCCTAGCACAGATCCAGAGAGAGCTTGCCCTTTAGTAATTTTTTTGACTATACATTTTTTGACTTTTGTCGACGTCTTTGACTCCTGGTGCGCGAGGGATGTAACATCGTCAAACTGGATTTAAGCCTGGTGACTCCTGTCACAAGCTGATGTCCGTGACGGATCTGCGCCTCGTGTGTCTCTGTTGCCTGGAGTGCTACCACTACCCGAAGTCGTGCTCCGACTGTTGGGCCATGAATTCAAAGTGTTTGCGGGAGAGGTCCTGAGAGCTTTTGGAGGCCCGACAGTCGGCTCGGCGTCGCTCCTGGTCTCGTTCAAGAGGAAGATCTCGAGACCCGTTGTGGAGCCACCACACCTCATCCAAGTCTTCGCACTCCTGAGGTAAGTCGAAGCACAAGAAAAATGTGAAGAAGCACTGTCGCTCGTCACGTTCTCACATCTGAGTAGGCTCTGCGACGTCATCCCGGCGACGCTGATGACGGATGCGGAGTCTACCGACGCCACCTACTGACACACAGGGGTATTGCTGAATTAAAATTCTCCGGATCCTGTCTGATGCCAGGGGGTAAGGAATCTATAACTAATATATGTCTCATACTGATACATTGTTACCGAAGGTAAGTAACTTGTTCTTTGGGGACAAGGCATCTGAATCTGTTAAAAAACAGCGGGTACACAGCGTGCGCATTGGGCTTATCTGCTGCGCTTCATCAGCCGTTTTCCACTACTTTGATGACTGGCTAATAAAGGCAGACGCACCCTAGGCAGTGGTCAACCATCTGGTCATCTTTAGGGTTCCCTATCTACATAACTAAGTCACACCTGGCTCCTTCTCAGACACTTCCTCTCATCGATGTCATTCTGAACACGGTTCGGTTTTGTGCCAATCCTCCAATAAAGGACAGTTCAGCCTCTATCCTGGGTTTCAATTAAGTCGACTATGAGCCTTGTGGGAATGATAGCCTCCTGGACGCCAAGTGGAATATGTGGGCTCTGCAAAAAGATCTTAAGTTTCAGAGGGCCAAACATCACAGAGATCGCTCAGAGCATAGCCACACTTCGGAGAAGGCTGCAAAAGATTTGCAGTGGTGGTTGCTGGATCAGTTTTGGATCAGCAGCAGACACCTCTCCCTACCTCATCATGAGCTGACAATAGTCACTTCTGTGTTCGGGAGGCCATCTGGTAGAGGTGGTGATAAGTGGTCTCAGGTCCCAGCTCCATCTCAGCCTTCTGTCACTGAGGGCCATTCTGTTAGCCTTAAAGGCCTTTCTTCCATCCATCAAAGGGAGTTTGGTGCAGGTGCCCAAGGACAACAACACCACCACCATGTGTTATTGCAACAGTGTGAGAAAGTGCCATCTTTTTTGCATTGATAAGCCCCCACTTTTTTTCTGAACTGCTGATTTGCTTTGACTGAGTGTGCCCTGAGATCCTGCCAACCAGGTGCCCAGGGCCTGTAGTCCTTCCCTAAAACTGTGTTGAAACTAAAACCCAATTGGCATCTCTGGCCACCTGTCAGCCTCTAGTAGATGGTACCCTAGGTACCCAGGGCATGGTGACCAAAGAAGACCCCTAAGGACTGCAGCACTTTTTGTGCCACCCCTTTACCCTGACACCCACACACTGCCTTTGCAGGCTGAGTTTCTAAGTACAGTACTAAACAAAGAGTCGACATGGCACACATTCCTGTGTGCCATGCCCACAAGCCCCATCGCCCTGGCATACCTCAGTCACCCCTCTAGCTGGGTGCCCTATGCCAGTGGTGTGTGCACAGGTGCACGAGCCATGTGCCCCTACAGTACCCAGGGACTTTCCTGGGCACTGTTAGTGCAGTGATGCCATTAAGAGTATATGGTGCTGGGAGGGCGTCATTACGAACTCCACAGCACCATAATGGCTAAACTGAAGACTGACACGTTTGATATCAAACTTCTCAGCACATTAAAGCCGCACTGATGCCAGTGTGGGAGTTAATGTAAAATGCACCAGAGGGCATCATAGAGATACCCCCTGAAAACCTAACCTACAATCCAAGTCTGGTCTGAGAGGCTGTCTAGGCTGCCACACAGCAGACATGTTGCTGGCCCCCTGGGTGGAGAGCCCCGCTCTCCTGAGCCTGCAACAATGCACATCCTGGGCGAGGTGCTAGGTCTCCTCCCCCAGGATCTGCAGGGGGAAGCTTCAACGGCCTGCCGCCTTTGTGAGCTTCTCCAGACCACTTGCTGTACTCAGTAACTGGCCTCCACCAGTTGTGACCCCCACTCTAGCGGGAAGACTGGCGGGAAACCCTACGTCAGGAAGGGGGGTGCGCCAGCCTGTGCCAAACCCACCCCTCAGGTGGGAGATGCGAGGTGAAGCACGACCCCGGGCGCCGGTCATCTTGAAGATGGGCAGCCCTGCCCAATCGCAGCTAGGCCCTACCCCCTCCCACAGGAGAGGAGCAGATTAAGGGGTGTACCCACCCCAGGACAGGGACCTATTGGTCCCTGGCCTTGCCCTACCTGTAACGCCCCTAAATTCAGTATTTAGGGGCACCCTGAACCTTCCTTCCTCAGATCCTGATAAGAAAGCAAGAAAGAAGATCAAGAAGAAGAACCGCCGTGCAGCTGCTAACAACAGGATAACATCCACTGACTTGGCCCCAGCTCTACCGGCCTGTCGACCCTGGAACTTGCCTCTGCTAAATCCCGGGGACTCCTGCAGACCGCAACCTTGGACAACCCGGAGGACCTGCCTGCCGTGACCCTCTCAAAGACTGAGACTCCCCCGAGCGGATGCTCTGCTCCAACAACCATACCCCTGGTGACACCCAGGAACCGCAAATCCAGCCCACTCTGCACCCGCCAAGCCCGGCCTGTGCCCGAGTGACCCAAGACCACCAGGATGTCCCCCCAGCGACTGGGACCCAAAGTCCAGTGCCCAAAGACCCTCCTCGACGACCCAGATGACGCCTGCAGCCTCAGAACCAGGGACCCCTCCAACCGCGACCAGCCGAGGGTAAGATTTCCCTACACCCAAAGACACCCCTGCACCCGGTGCCCCGCGGCCCCCTGTGCCCTCCTTTGGGGTACTTACCTCTTCTCCAGGAACCCAACTTACCTCTCGAAGTGGTAGTCGCACCGTACGAATCTCCGTCCCCGAGCCTGCAACCTTTGTTCACTTTGTAACTTTTCCATTTTATAACATTGAGCGCCCGACGGCTCAAAAGCACCCTGCACCCAGCCGCCCGAGTGCCGCTGGAAGTGCCACTACTACCCTACTCTACTTCCCCACTTGCGCTGAGTAAGTGACAACCGCGTGGCCTGCCTGCTTGCATCCACCAACCAAAGACCACCTACCCTCCATTGGATTGCATTGGGCCTACTCTCTCTGCACCCAGCTGCCCCTGTTCTGCTAAGGGTGTAACAACTGTACCTTCCCGACCCTGGGAGACCCCTGAGTCTATGCCCAGAACCTTAACCTCACCAGTCGAGTACTCACCTGAAAGCCGATAACTCACTTTCCTTCCATAGGCTAACATTGACTGCTTTTCACTGAAATTTATTCGAAGTGTCGATTTTTGAAACTTTTAAATATTCTTCAAAAATCAGACGAATAACTATTTCTGAAATACTCACCTGGAATCAGGAGAGAAGCCAGTGCTGTACTTTCTAGTTCAGTATTGAACCGCAAAAGTAATCTTAACTCTACTTACCAGATACCTGCATTTTCTCCCTTAGGAAACCATTGACTGATTTTCTCTGAAATTTTTTCTAAGTGTCGATTTTTGCAAATTACAAATATTCCTTACAAATCGTACCAACTATTGAAACGTAAATACTTACCTGTCTTAGGTAGAGGTCCCAGTGCAGGACCTAGGAGCCCAGTACTGGATTACAACAGTAACGAGAACCTACTTTACCTGTGACTTGAATTTCCTTCCATAGGATAACATTGCTAATTTTTCTCTGAAAGTTTTCTAATTGTCAACTTTGAAAATACATTTATATCCTTTAAAAATTACAACTGTAACCAAAACGCTTTTACTTAACTGTTTACAGCTTAGGTCCCGGGACTAAATCCAGGATCCAGTCCTGTGGTTAGCAAAGTAATCCTGAAAGTAATCTATTGCATTTTTTATTGAAAAACCCATTGAGCTCAATGTTAAATTGTGTTTCGAATCGTGTTGCCTACTGCAACCCCAGTAACTAATGTATTTACTAAGTCCATTGCCTCTCTGCAAAGTAATTACCAAAGTCACTCATATTGAGAAAAGTATATTTTGATACCTGTTGGTTCTAAAATAAAACAACAATATCTTCTGATATAAAAACAATTGGCCTAGAGTTCAGTTCTTGTGTGTGAAACCTTTTGCTGACTGAGTGTGTACAACAAATGCTTTACACTGTCCTCTGATACTGCCTTACTGCTCGACCAAGCTACCACTTTAGAGAGTAAGGTCAGATCTGACTTTAAACTCTGTTATACCTCTGGAGATTGGGGACTCTATACACACTGTACCTTAATTTGGTCGAGTATATATAGAGCCACTTTCTTACAAACAGGCATGGCGTGGTGGCTTCATGGACCCTGTCCCAGGAGGTGCTCTGCCTTTTGATATGGCTGGACCAGGAGGCGCTACGCCTCTCGAAATGGCTGGACCATCAATGTATTTTCTTAGCAGATCACAAGGGGCAGTTCCACCTGGAGGTAGTGAAAGGTCTCTTCTGCGATTGAGTAGAGCCTTATCTTGATCTATTATTCTCGCCTGAGAATGCGCAATACCAGCAGTTTTGCGCATTTAGGTTTCCAAGGTGTCTCGCTAGGAGTTCTGGACCTTTGAGGCCTAGCTATCTTTGTGGCACTGAATTTAGCACTTAGGATCTGGTATCCAGATCTCCTGTTATACGCATCTGTCCTCAAATCAGATTGCCCCTCCCTCCAGGAGGATCTGCTGTTGCAGCAATGTGGCAAAGTTCTGCACCCAGGCATTCCCAATCTTCCCCTTTCATGCTTGGAGATAGAGCGGTGAAAGCTGAACACCTTTGATCTTTTTACGAAAGTACTTGATATCATCTTGGCAGCCAGGAATCCCTCGACAAAGACCAGATTTGTCTAATGTTGGGACTGATTTGTGGCTTGATTCGGTACTTGCCAAATGTTTACCCTCTAGGCAAAGTTATCAGATGTTTTACCGTTTGTTATGTCCCTTTCCCTTCAAGGCTTTGCTCTGGCACAGTTAAAGGGTACCTTTTGGCCTTTTCACCGTTGCCGGACCAGTGCTAATTATTTAAATCACCTGTTGTGATGTGCTTTCTAAAAGCATTTAGTATTTGTTTCTTCCCTCCCCTTTTGTCATGCCACACTGAGACCTTAACTTGGTCCTCACGTTTTTGATGTGAACTCCCTTTTTGCCACTTCACTGCTGTCCCTTGCAGCTTCTCACCCTCAAAAAGGTGTTCCTATTTCTCATAGCTTTGGTGCGGCAATAGAGCGAGCTTCAAGCTCTTTGTGTCACACCATACGCTGCTTTCTTCTCAGGCAAACTGGTTCTGGGGATGCGAGCACCCTTCTTGCCGAAAGTTGTACTGCTTTGCCACATTGGTCGATCCATCACCCTGCTGGCATTCCATGCTCCTCCTTACCTCTCTAAGAAGGAGGACAGACTCCATCACTTGGACCTCAAAAGATGTTTCGTACCAGAAAACACCAGGTGCATGATCAGCTCTAAGTGTGGTTTATGGAGTGAAAAAAGGCAAGGCTGTGCAGAGGCGGACCATCTTCCACTGGATTGTACTCTGCATCAAGATCTGCAACTCACTGGTCAAAAAGCAGCCTAGGGAAGGACTTTGAGCTCATTCCACCAGGGCTAAAGCTGCTACCACTGCTTTGTCAGTGGAGTTCCTGCCCTGGACATCTGCTAGGCAATTACGTGGGTGTCTCTTCATACATTCACAAACCACTATTGCCCGCTCGATCCTGCAGGACTTTTTGGTTTGAGTTTGTTCACCCACCTCAAGATAGGTACTGCTTTGGTATCTATTTAAAAGGGTAGGGATCTGCTTTTAGGACTCTATCCGAAGAACACGTCATATACCTTTGGTAATGCTCTTTCTGGTAGAGAATCTAACTGCAAATTCCCCACCAACACTCCCATCCTCCCTGCGCTGTGGATTGAACTTTATTAATTAATAAGATCCCTAGCCTAGGAATCTGCACACAGCTCAGTCAATTTGCTGTTGGGGCTCAGCCTTTGGGGCCGCAGACACCCTAAAAAACCTCTGACTTGAGCATTCGGGAGTGGCACCTATATACACTCCGCCCATCATTTCCGGAGCTGCACAGCATCAGTACAGAGCTGCACGGAGCCACTGACTGGCACACAGAGGTCCTGTTGAAAAAGGTGTCCTATCCAGTCTGATGCCTGGGGAATATTCAAAAGGTGAGGAACCTGCAGTTAGTTGCAGTCTGTACCAAAAAAGAGCTTCACCAAAAGTAACGTATGTATCTCCTACATAAGGAGCCAGGCGAGGAACCTGGTAAAAAACCTTGTAAAAATACCTATCTATTCTACCTAGTGAAGAAAAAGGGTTTTTAAGTGACCAGGGATTTCCTAGGCACTCTGTTAAAGTGAACGCAATAGTTCAAAAATGAAAGATGTCGCTATATGGTGCAACTAGGTGAGGGGATAAGCCCTGTAACCCCCCAGTTGAGTGTGGGAAACAACCCTCACAATACAAAATTCGAGCATAAACCTAGGCACACATAAATTGGATATAACAGTCTGTTAGTGTAGACATATATAGTACCTTATGCAAGCCAACAAATACAGAGATGATCTCTCGATGAGTTTTGAATTTATTCAGTCTTTAATTTTCAAGAAAAACCAGCCGACACGCGTTTCATCGCATTTGGAACAATCTTTCCGCGACTTCCGCAGGTCGATCAGCCGGTGATAATTCCGACCCGGCCGGGCCCGAGACAAACCGCTCAGCTTCAAGACTAAACAAGGGAATCGGAGGATCCGTTTCGAATTATGCTTGTGTTGCGGTCCGCAACCAGGAACACAGTGGCCCGAGGGCGAGACACCGAGGCTCACACACTTTAAGATTACCGACGCACGAGGAGTTATCCATTCCTCTTGCTTTATTCTCCCCACGGCGTCCACCGAGATCAACTGCCATACTCGGTTTCGGCCCCACCACAAGCTTTTTCCGGTTCACTCCATTGATACCATTGGGTTTTTCAGATATCGGAGCGCATACGAGCGTTTTACATAATTTGATACAGATCCTCCAATTCCCTTGTTTAGAATTGAAGCTGACCAGTTTGTCTCGGGCCCGGCCGGGTCGGAATTATCGCCGGCTGAGCTCCCCGAGGAAGTCGCGGAACGATTATTCCAAATGCGTCTAAACATGTGTCGGCTGATTTTCTCTGACTGAACAAATTCAAAATTCATCAAGAGATCATCTCTGTATTTGTTGGCTTGCATAATGTACTATATATGTCTACACTAACAGACTGTTATATCCAATTTTTGTGTGCCTAGGTTTATGCTCGAATTATGTATTTTACCTAGTGTGACATATGACATTTTCAACCTATAAACAACCTCCGTCTGTTCTCGAAAGGACTGGAAATTTTTGTCAATCAATTTCAAACAGAACTGCGACACTTAACTCCCAGAACATGCTGGTTTTAGGTGTTCCATTATAGCTTTAGTATGCTACGAAGAGGTCATTGTTCTCACATTCTGTTTCTGGTATGTTGCACTTGATGGAAGAGATGATCGCCACATTCATCATCAGTGTGCACCAGAGAATACAAGGTGGTAACAGTTTACTTACCAAGTCTGTTTTGTAAAAGGGAGAGTGGATACCAAAGTATTTTGTATCAGTTAGTTGACAGGAAATATGTTCATGTATGTAGCATAACAATACGTATGTCTTGAGACAGCTTCTAAATGTAACATGAATTGTTTTCTTGTTTTTTTAGTTCAACCATTAGGCCTAAATTGCCACCTCCTTTACCGCCAAAGGTAAATATGTTTTGTGATGATAATTCTCATTAATACTTTTTAATGTACTTCATTCAGAATGTGATA
Source organism: Lissotriton helveticus (assembly GCF_964261635.1). Lineage (NCBI taxonomy): Eukaryota > Metazoa > Chordata > Amphibia > Caudata > Salamandridae > Lissotriton > Lissotriton helveticus. The sequence continues at coordinate 1,330,833,398 of NC_136067.1, forward strand.
CCTAACCATAGCACATAACTCCATGTCTCTATTGCAAGATGGATGTAACAATACATCCTGTACTTTTTGCCACTCAGCCCAGAATTTGGATTCCACATTGTTCTTCCCTGGGCGTCTTAAGGGAATAAACTACATGTACACAGCAATTGTTTCTATAGGTTTCATAATGCTTGAGTTCTAAAGTTTTCGACCGGACTGTATAGCAGCTTGGGAAGAAGTGGGCATAACTGAGTGGAGGAGTGTGGCTCAATGGTTAGAGCGGCAGACCCTGATGCAGAGTTTTGGCCTGGGACCAGGGTTCAATTCACACCTCAATTTCCTCGGACCTGATAATTCTCGCCTCGGTGCCTATTCTAATCATGGGCCCCACACTGGAACTCTGGGCAATAGCTTGCTTAACCTCCACACCGGCCCCAACAGCACTAGGATGCCTGGCTTCACCCTGGGGGTGCCCAGGAGTGGACACTTCACAGGGAAAGCCAGGAAGGGTTCCACAGCGGTATGAGTAATAGCGCAAGGAAACCGCTTGGTGGCAGTGCGCTCTACAAATACCTTGACATTTACATTTACATTTGAGTGCTATATCACCTTTATCTACAGCACCTAGTTATTTCTCTGTCTCATTTCAGCGTATACGTTTTTGAATAACCATTGGTGGGGTAGTAAAGGGGGCAGTCATCTATCAGCTTGAGGATATATGTGTATGTAAGTGTGTGTATGTGAGTGAGGTGACACGCAGGCTGAGTGGGGGAGGAATGTGTTAATATGTGCTTATAAGGGTTTGAGTAACCAGTGAGGAAGAGGTTTAAAGGTGTTCTGCACAGTATCACCTCCACCGAAGTCAGAGATCATGACATAGAAAGTGGGGCTAACTTGGGACAGGGGTAAAAGACACATGCATTTAGGAAGTTTTATTTTGTTTTTCATTGACAGTATGACACCAATGGTAGTCCCTTAACCACCGTCCTCCACCCTGCCAAACAAGACCCACTTTATGGCCTTTAGGCACTATCTTTCTCACCTTCCTTAGCACCAACTAACACAATACAGAGATTTTGATGATTACTGTGCCATAGCAGTTGCCATTGACATCCAACACTGATTGCTGTAGTAGGCATAGGTGTTGATTATGCAGCTGTTCACTTTCTTTACTTGTAAACAAGCCGGGATCATGTACCTCAGCTCACTAGCCAAAGTCGGACCGTTTATTTCTAACACATACGGGTTCACCTGACCAATCCCAATTTGTAACTGGCCTGCATGGAAAATTAAACAAACAGTCTTACTTAGTGTTTGAAAAATATATTTGTCTAATTTTTCTTTATGCAGTGTTACATTTGTCAAACCTTCTACATAGTGAATGAGAATGTGACAAAATACAAAATGGAATTATCTGGCGTGTGACGTAAGACTGGGATTGACCTACTCCTCGAAATGAGCCTATACTACCCCCACCTGTACCTAAAGTTGTGAATTAATCTGTTAATGTGCTTATGATGAAGTGCTGATTATCTTGTGTATACTTGTCAGCAAAATATTTTAAATCCCTGACCTCTTAGATGGTATGATTATGGCTCCAACTATTTTTAGTGTTACATTTAGCTGTCTGTTGCTAAGCAATACTGCCATCCATCATTTACACAAAAGGGCACAGCATATCGCAGATGGTTACATATGTGCACACTGTCCCATTCACTTTACATTAAGCTGTCTTTTAAGATAAAGTAGTTCCTACAATTTTGTATGCATGGAATAAGTGTGCCACTCTGTAGTTTATAATGAATAGATATTCAGAAAACAAGCCAGATGTGTCTGCATTTGTTAAGACTTGTTGGATGTGTTCCTATTCCAAAATCGGTCTGTTGAGTAACTCAACAAATTTGTCTTCAGAAGTGTCTACGAATTTCAGTATTTGCTCAATAACTCATTATTTTAAGTCTAGATTCAAAAGCACCATGATACTGATTGACTCGTTTTGGTTAGAACTTGTACCCACTATACATTGCCTCTATGTACCTCTACTCTGGTATGTACTTGAGAAGATTGGGATTTAGCAATGTCTTGAAATTGCAACTTTTCACTGTTTCGTTTGCCTGATTCCTTATCATAAGTTGTCTCAAATCATCTGTCTTCCTGCTCTACACGAATCTGAACAATGATGGGCCATCCTAGCTGTTGAATAAGGGTATTTGGACCTCAATCACAGTGTTTACCGTTGTCTTCTAAAGCTTTGAATAAAAAGGAAGGGTTATGCTGCTCAGTGGGACTTATATCTCATCATGTCTTGTATTGGTGTTCCTCTTGCACAAACAGTGTGAGCTCTGAGCTCATGGCCTCTTGAAGTAAATATGTGTTTCCTACTTCAAACTACCAACTTGATGGTGGCCGCTTTATATCCGAAGCATTGAAGAGGTTCACACTTTCTTCAGAAGAGACTTGCATTTTATGTTTTTTATGGAAAAGGTTGTCCATACCCTCTTTCAGATTGGACGTAATGCCTCCTTGGCTGATAAAACTGTACACAGTCTAGACTTTTCTGTTGTGCTAGAAAGGACAGAGACTAACAATTCGAAATGAGATCACTCCTTGGAGAGAGGGCTCACTGTACTAGAATATGGGGAATATTGCCTCCATTTAAACACACATTACCATCGCGGACATTTGCATGGCAGCAGCATTTGCCAGTGTGTGCACTTTTGCTAGCAGTGCTGTTCAAATGCATCTTTTAGGAAACTTGTTTGATTGTGGCCACTTCCGAGCATATGCTGTTCCCTTTCTGCTAGCGTTGTGACAAAACATAAAAACAACCATTTGGAAATTAGCATTACAAGTAGGAAAACATGCCATAATGATGATTCTAGTTCACATAGTCCTTGTTCGCTAACATTATTATACATTATTTTATATATAATAACATTACTATAAACCACCCAGTTGTCCCATCCGTTTGCATTACACTTTATATATTGAAGAAAACGTTGAAACTGGCTACCGCAGTTGGGAGTATTGTGCTGCTGTACATGTGATACTCGCACTTGAAGGGCTTGAACACTTATTACAGTCCTAATTCAGGGCTCTGGTAATTTGTGAAGAAGCAGAGCGAGGATTTAAAATATTAGAAAAGTATTGTTTAGCGTTTTAATGTTGGTTCTTAGGTACCATGCTTTCTTTTTTATGTTAGCTGATGCTTACCAGGGGAAATAATTATTCTATCACTCCCACTATCTCCATTTTATTTCTTCCTGTCCATCTTTCTGAAATATGAATTATGTTCACCTAATAAGGTGAGAGGGGCTCAATTGACTCAAGGGAATATAGAAATCCCAATATTCCTAACATCAAAATTCAGTATCTGTATTGCACCAAACCAAGCGGCCACAAAACATTTTAAAAAGGAGGGATTGGTAATGCCAGTAGGTCTCCCATTTGGGAACTGCTGGCTTTGTCAATGTCTTTAATTCTTTAATGCAGCCTGGTGAATCACACAAGCTTGCAGGAAACTGGGAAGTCGTGGTGGAAAGAAGCAGCAATGGGTGGGAGAAGGTGCTGGTCAGGGAACGCAACTCTAAGGGCAGGAGTGGTGAGAAGCAACAGGCAAGAGAACATGGACGTGAAAACAATAGCAGTAAGTAAGCAAGGATAAGTGCATCATGAGGGTGCAGGTAGAAACACATGGAAGAGTGAGGACAACATGGAGTGCAGGGAAAGAGAAGCACACAAGGGAGATATCTACAAAAAAATCATACATTCTGTTAGAATGCTAAGCTGAAATTGCAGCATTTGAAAACAAACATGTGGAAATGATGGTACAGAGACAATTCTTCTTGGGAGGGACAAACACAATAATGACACACTGGGACACGAATAATAGGCAAGCAAATGGAAGGGACAGGATATCCAACCAGTAATATGCAACGGACAGGCTCCAAGCACGAGTATTTGCTTGGTAAGCATACCATATGTCTCTCGGTTTAGTAGGCAAGACAGAATTATTTTGCACTATTAATCTTTTTACCATTTTGTTAGGACAAACACTTTCATTGAATTTTTATGTCAGACTGCTGGTTTGTGCTGGAAGATAATGCATTTATTTTAAATACACATCATAATCCCTGCTTAGTGTTTTATGAAAAATATATTTACATAAAGCTGATGCAAATGCGGAGATTCAAGACAGTCATGTGTTTATATTTGCACTAATTTAATTTGCTAAATGAGAAGATTGAAATATATTACTACGTGTTTTTGTTTTTCTCTAACTTCAGCCAAAGCCTATTTATGTGCCCCAAGAAAGTCATACATCTGACGAAGATAATCAAGGAACGATAAAGAGGTGTCCCGTTTCCGAAAGCCCAGGAAGGCCAACGTCGTATGTACCTCCCAGGCCGCCGCCCCCTAGATTGCCTCCTCATAAAGCAAATATTTTAGGTAAAGAGAGCTTGCAATCACTAAACACTGTAAATGCAGGTGCCCAATAATCTGTAGACATATTCGGCCAGAAAATTAGTTTTTTTTTGTTTTTGTTCTCTAATATCAGGTCTGCCTGTAAGATAGCTCAGCGAGTTCAGCTCTTGTTTCTGTTGTCAACATATAACCCCTGAATCACAGGTTTAGGTCTTGTTGGCTTTATCTCGATCTTTAATTCTTTCAGGGTTACTAAAATCAGTAGTTAATCCTTCAACTGTCATAAATTGAGTACATTTTAGTAAGGTAATGTTAATCATTTATAATAATATACTTTTGCAAATCCGTAATAAAAAGCGTTATATAAAGATGTTATTGTCACCATTAATACTGCTTTGTGTAAAAAAAGTGCAGACTGTCGTAGATGACTCACTTTTTACAAAGTGCAAACTTTTGATTTTCAGTTAAACCTTTGATCCGTCCATATCGTTTCACTTTAACTGTTTGTTTTCCAAAAGTGTGGTTCGTTGTGTACACAAGGAAAGTTAGGAAGTTCTGTCCTCTGAGTTAAGGTCTGCAGGTTGGAATTTGGGTCGACGGGCAGGCTTGTAAAATACTGAAGAGGAATCTCCTAAATATGCTCTCAGCATACTGCATAATACCCGCCCAGTGCCAAAGATAACTTCGGTATGCAGTTTGTGCGTTGCCCTCTGTACTGTCAGCCTAACTAAAATGTCTTGCCACTTCTTGATTAACCTAGTTGCACCTGCATCAATGAGGGATTTGTGTTGCTTTGTTTCACATTTTGTTAATTTAAGAATGACTAGGGGTTAGATTAGACACATCTGTGATGTGCTTTCTTTTATTATTGTACAGGCGTGTTTATTCTGCATCTTGTCATAAACCTTTTTGGATTTAGCTAGATCCCCCAGTTATTTCTTTTCTTTGGAAACATTAAAGTTTCCATCGTACATTAGGGGTAACTGATGATTGTCGGGTTGGCAGCTGAGTCTAGATCAGCAGCGTGGCTGTTCTCTGCTAGACTATCCGAAATTGAAAGGTAGAATAGTACAAACAGAGCTATATCTCCTTCTTAGCACTCTAAGGTCTTGCAGTCCATCTCCTCTACCTAGTCAGCCACAGCAAGTTAACTCTTGTTTTATTGCCCTAATCGAATACATCCTTCCTGTGCCTAATTTTCCTCAGAAGGATTGGTATCTTTACTCTATGCTCTGATGTACATCATAAATATTCGAACAATGCTGAACTGATCCACCTCACGTTGGCCATGTCCATGTAATTTTGTGTTCTGCTTTATGATACACAATATTTCTGCATCATAGAATTTTACACTCAATAAGTAGTTTGTATTTAAAATAACTATAACTCATTGCCTACCGTAAATTGTGATTGCTGATGCTAAAGAGTAAGTCCCAGAGCATGGAAAATGCATTTTAACATTTCATGTGTAGTTGTAAAGTGCTTGTTCACTGTGCATGATGTATTAGTACTAAATAACACAAATTTATTGTTAACTGAGTAGTACTCCTTCTATCAACTTTGTAAGAATTAAAAGGCTAAGTGGTCCCCCCATGATTCGAACCTTTGACCATAAGGTCAGATACTGACACAGTGCACTGAGCCATCAATTAAGATCCCACTTTATTGATTACATATTGTCAACAAAATCATATAATTGCATTATTTCAGTAACAGAAGTTCATAAGGGAAGCAGTCCACTGTTTCTAACATCATGCCTTTTTTTAAGGTAATGGCGTAAATTCATTGCAGCCGAATGGAGATCGGGATGGTTCCTCACTTCACTGGCAGAATGAGAACCGAGCCACTACTCAACCAAGTGCTCAAACAAGAAAAGAAAAAAAAGATGTATTGGTTGGTATTTTTAAAAAAACATTATTTTGCTCATTAGTAAATGTACCCTCTGACTATGAATAGGATGCATTTGTTAATATTGGGCTCCCGATTTTCCATCCCTGAAAGAAAAATAGTCAAATTGATTACTTCATTTTACTGTCATCCATTGATTCTCAATTTATGGAGAACGTTGTGCCATCTTTTTAAAGGTATATAGTGGTCTGTGTATGACCCAAACATCCAGCATTACGTACTGCAGATCATGGTACTTATCACACCTGTTAGATGTCTTTCAATAGCTTCTCATGCAGGCTGTGAAAATAGTTTTTGATTGCCAAAATCACAATTTTATAAAAATTATAAAACAAATTATAGCAGGCATTTCCTGCCAATTCTTCTGGCATCAGTCAGGGCACAGTTTCTTATTCCCCCTCAGTCTCTGAAAGCTCTTGCCTCACCCCTCTCCTTTCAAGCTCTAATGTCTCTGCGATTTTGATTACTCAAACTGTGTTCTTCATACCTCCAGCTTCACTCCCTCCTTTGGCGGTATCACTGCTTTACTCTGTGCTGATGGTTATATGTCCTTATAGGCCCAAAGCCCCAATATCTTAACCTTGGGTCAGAGCCAAGATATTAGGCCATTTCTCCCATTGTGTTGGTAGCTCAATCCATCTGACATTGTCTGTGTTGCTTTCGACCTCCGCAATCACAGTCTGAGAAGTAGAAATAGAAACGTAAATGAAGTCACAGAAGAAACCAAATCTAAGCAGTGAAAGCAGCCAGCATAAAATAAGGTGTTAAACATTGTTACCCTAGTGAATAAGGATGTACTTCAAAAAGAAGAGTTGTCTTAAAATTGTTTTAACTGGATAAGAATAATTCTAAATGAGCAATGATCCAATACAGCTGTACCAATGCATACTCCAGAAGAAATTGTTTGCCAGAGCAGGAAAGTTGATGGATATCACTTAGTTTAAAATCTGCGTACAGAATAAGAACAGGAAGAGCAATATCGTAAGAACCACACCTAAAATGAGCATCCTCTGCAAGGGTATTTCGCTTTCAAAATCCCAGCAAATGAAAGCTTTGTGAGGCAAGATTTTGTGGCTACAAAAATATAAGTTTTTCAATTCCGCCATGATCTTCCACCTCAGAAGATTCTGTATAATATGCAGAAAGGGCAAATGGAATAATGTCTTAGAAAGGTAATTTTCCTCCTGCTTATTATTTTTGGTTGAGGTTTTTCCACCACAAGCTGTGATTTTAGCTTCTATTTAATATGCTGCCACGGTGCTCATTAGTGTAACTTACGTCCCATGTTGCACACATATTTCAAATAGAGCTAACCCGGTTGTGGGAATCCGCTGTGATTCAAATGGCAATGTCTCGCATAACTGCTTCTCTTCCCTTTTTCCACTCTCATATGTTGTGATTTTAGAATGTTCCTTCATCCTTGTCCAACGGATTCAGCCAAACATTTGAGAAGTTGAATCAGTTCTTCTCAGTCTCTTTACTTAACGTATTACACCATACCGCATATAATTTGTTTTTAGTGTTTAGAAACATGATGGAGCTAAGCATGTTAATATTGAAATATTACCCAGATCCTTCATATTATTAATATTCAGTATCGACTCATGAACCAAATTTACAACTGAATCCCACCAAAAGAATACCAGAGGCAAAGGTTTGGTATTGCCAAAGAAAGGTCAGATTTAGTTCTTCTTGGCAAGACTGTAGGATAGCAATTAAGATTTTCTTGTGCTTCTCCTGACTTGAAACTCATCAACAAAGAGTGATTTAATCAGTAGGGCAAACTAGATGCAATTAAATATTTCAAGGCCTACTGCAGAATTATACATCATGGTTGGTGACTTCGGTATGACGGATGATGTCTGAGTGGCTTTGGCGGAAGCAGGTTCATGGCTAATTAGATACATGTGCAGTACTTAATGTTGCGGGTACACCACTCAAAGCAGCCTTCTTTACTATGAGAAATCACAATTAATTAATAAAAACGAAATTGTCGAATATCTCCAGTGATATGTGTGAGCCTCTAACCCATTTTCCACAATTTAATTTTCTTAGCCAAATAACATATCAATAAAACTGTCTAATTATTTAGTATTTATGTTTACTGTTTATTCGGAACTTGGCTGAAAACACACAAGGGCACTCTGTACTGTTCATGATGGGAAAGTGTCTTTTTCACATAATGTGTCTGGATTCATGCTATTTTAACCGTTTCATTTGTCCACAGGAGGTTTAATTTTAGCTTTGATAATGGTGTTGTAGGTTGTGAAGCATTGTTATTTGTCACATATTGCATTTGGTATTTTACATCATCGTGTTTGGAATATGTAGTTAAACTATGTTTTTGTCCTAGAAGCCAGTGAGTAACGGACTCCCACCAACACCACAAGTTCATGTAAGTTAACTTTATTTTAAAATGACTGTTAGTGCATGTTTTTGTTTTGATACGAGGTTTCACTTGATCAGTGAACTTTATTAGGATGTGACCTGTCTTTTAACGGTATGATGCGTTTTATTCACATTCGGTGAGTGGATGCTCAGTCATCAGTCATTTTTCATAGGTTAGCACTTTAAGATCCCTAAATCGAAAAAGTAGATATTTTCATTAAATAGAAAATCTGCTCATCTACATCCACCCTTCCTTTAATGTTTCAGGCGGAAGTCATGGGCAGCCTGTGATTTTTGTTGAATTTGGGCTGTCTTAATTTGAGATACAAGGGCCCAGCCAAAGTGAAGTCTGGGTAGATTACAGGTTTCAATCTAGATCCTCTGTAGCTGTCTCAGTTAGGGGTCGAATTATCTTATTATTACTCCTAAAACACGTTTTTTGAAGTGTTTAGCTGCTTTCTACATCGTAACCTCTTCATGCTTGAGTCTTTGGGTATACGAGGAACATTTGTGTTGTTTATTCTCCCCTACATCAAAAATATTTTTAGATTTGTATTGCTTTAATTATATTCCTCACATGGCTGCCTTCTCAGGCGTTGGGCTACACCAGGAATTATTTGCCACAGTAACAAATCACTAGTGCCTGGTGGTGCCATTAGCATTGCTCTCTGAGTTGAGGGAGATCACCAAAAGTGACATTGGGAGCACATATAAAGGAAGCTGAACCTAACATCTTGAGTTTGCATCACTTCAATCAGCATGGTAACATCTGCTATGAATTAGTATATAGAAGAGTAAGTTCCATTTTGTAAAGAATCAGCACGTCTTTTTCTGTTGAAACACAAACGAGCAACGTTTTATTTGGATCATTTTGTACATTTCCAAATATAGATTTTCTACTACATAAACATGCGTAAGTAAATGAGTGATTTTAGAGTCTCAGAAAATATTGCTTATTGCCGATAACCAAATACTCTTCCAACTGAACTCAGGTTGCAGCTTCAGTGTGATGGCGTTGACACCATAAGGATTAGATTAAGAAGAGTCTGTTTCTCTGGGCATATCTGGAGCAGCTTTACACCACTTTTCCAAGATCTTTGCTAGGAGGATGGGTTGCCAGTAAATACAAGCTGACTCAGATTTACATAAGGAAGTCGCCAATGTGGGAGTGTGAGCTCTGAACGTATTTGGCAATATGGATAACAATTTGAAATTGGAAAGTTGTTGGAGGTACATACCTCAAAAAGGGTTGTGGTTGGAGAACTGCAGGAAAACACAAACATTTTCAGTTCCACTCTAATACAATTTTTACTATGCAATAGCTATAACTGTTGTATTTCCTTACTTGGGATACATGTTAATGTACTTACGATGCTCCCCACTGCATTTCAGCTGCACCCTCCAAATCGTTTTCCTTTTTTATTAAGGTCTGGCCCTGTTAACACTGAGGGCCAGTCCCTTATTTTTCTGTTACAGCAATATCTCCATTTTAATCTCTGCTCCAATCAAAAGTGACTACTCACTACATGCCCTAAGAATGCTGGCTAATGCAACGCAGAACCACCATATTTGCTCTATTTGACCCAAGGTAGCATCTGGATTCCAGTGCTGCATTGCAAAAGCTTGTTACTTTTCAAGTAAAAGTGGGTGTTTGTATCTAAATTGGAAACCTAAAGCGGAAAATTGGTATGTCCTTAAGAACCTGTGCATGGCAGTTTTATAATGTGTATTACCCTCCGTGTGATCAGTTTGATCACATAAGGTAACATGAATGGAAACGTTCTTTATCAGGTAAAACGCCTCATTCACACCCCTGCTGACTTCCTTCAATATGATTACATTCAGCTGCATTAAACCACTTATTTCTGGTGTGTTCAGTGCATTGTTTGATTACTGGTGTAATAAGAGAACCAGTCACTTTCAATATAAAAGTATTTATTTGAAAAGAGACTGTGTGGTGTAGCTGATTATCCACCAGCAGAACATTATGGGGAAAACAATCTGATTTAGAAGGAACCTTTGCAATTAGTTAACTAACCTCACCTATACCTTTCATCTCTTAAAAGTTACATCAACTAAGAAATAGGATTGGACTAACTATTTGCTAACTGGACCACCCCCTTTGAATTGTCGTGTGGTACTTTACCCCATTGCCTGCCGAGCTTCCCAATTGCCTTTAGCAAGGGTAAGTTTTCAAGGACGAGAGACTCATCATTTGACTATGTCCTAGGATCTGCAGCTATATTTGAAACTGTGTGCTACAGTCCCTGCTAATCATGGCATGTGTAATGACAGTTCAAGTACGGAACTTTGTTATTAGATCAGCTGCATTGCTGCTAGAACCCTGTATTTAAAACTCCAGGGAAAAAAGGACGAGTAGGAAAGATCATCCTACATTGATTGACGGGTGTAACAACGGACGTCTTCTCTCTCCTTAGTACCTTGTTCTGAGTCTCAGCGCGGGGACACACCGTTGGTGTAACCAGGCGCTCTATAAATGGATAAAATAAAAATAAAATAAAATAGGGAGATAGTCTTTTGGTTATCCTGGTTCTTAAGTCTCAGGAGGCTGTGAGATTTTCAATGGGTGAATTCACTGTAAATAAAAAGGAAAATTCTCTTTGCACATTCATTGATCTTAATGAGTACCTATGGGCATTCGAAAATTTTGCTGAGAACGTCTGCTTGAGTTTTGAGATCTTTTGTGACAATATTCACCTTTAACAAAGCTTTTGTGTCTAATCCTATAATATTCAGGTTAGTTATCATTGAATTTCCAGTGAGCTTTGTTTATAGTCTAGTCTAAGGGCATCAGTAATGTATCAGACATTCTCACACACCAAGTGCTGTAATTTATCGAACAGAGTGTGCCTGCTTACCTTCAGGTTTATTTATTTATTTTATTTATTTATTTTTGCAATTTGTAAAGCGCAGCGAATGCCCGTGGGCGTCTTGGCGCTATGACTCAAATTAGTGTCTCAGAGAAAACAGAAAAAAAATTCTAAAAGTGATGATAGAGAACGGGAAGATTACTGGTCGAACAACCAGGTCTTCAGCAGTTTCCTGAACTGAAACAATGAAGATGTTGATCTAATCACCATCGGAAGGGAGTTCCAGAGTCTGGCAGCTGTATTAGTAAAACATCTGTCTCCCCATGTAACAGTCCTGTTCCGCGGTACCACTGGTTGATGCAATTTTGTAGATCTTAATTGTCTGGTGGGGCAATAAGCAATAAGCTTCTCTTTAAGAAACTCAGGCCCTAGTTTGTGAAGAGCTTTAAAAGTAAGGCATAAAGTTTTGAATTTGATCCGATTTATAATCGTCAGCCAGTGGTAGTTCCTGATTATTTGCCTAATCGGTTTAAATTTGGGGGTCCCAGAAAGCAGTCTTGCCGCCGCATTCTGGATCTGTTTTAATTTAGCGACCACCCGGGATTGAGCATTGGCAAATAAACCGTTACAATAATCCAGTGAGGAAAGTACCAGTGAACTCGCCACAGTTTTCCTGGCACTTTCTGGGAGAAATTGAATTATTTTTCTTATGAGCCTCAGCTTATAAAATGCCGTGGACGCTGTCTGATTTGCTTGGCTGAAAAAATTCAATTTTTCGTCAAAGATTACTCCCAAGTTCCTGACCTTTTGAACAGGAGTTGGTAAGACTCCAAGTGATGGAGGCCACCAGACTGATGACCATATCGGGGAGAGTTTCCCGAAAATGACCACCTCCGTCTTCTCGGAATTGAGCCTAAGACAATTGCAGGCCATCCAATCTTTGATCGCTAGCATGCCTTCTTGGAATCGCGCAGCCACCTCTTCTCCATCATTATTGATGGCGAGCACCAGCTGGGTGCCGTCGGCATATGTGGTAAGGCTCATCCGGTAGGTTTTAATAACTCTTGCTAAGTCCGACACCTAGATGTTAAAAAGTGTCGGACTTAGGGATGAGCCTTGGGGAACCCCACAGGGTAAGGCCAAATCGGCCGACTTGAATGGTCCTAATGTTACGGCCTGTGTTCAGCTAGACAGAAAGGAGGCCAGCAGGTCCTTGGCTCTGGATTGAATGCCCAAATTTCCGACACGGCCAATCAAGATGGAATGATTGACCGTGTCGAATGCCGCAGACAGATCCAGTAGTACAAGCACCACCGTACCCCCTTGGTCTCTGATGACTCCTAATATCATCGGCAGCTTTGATAAGAGCGGTCTCAGTGCCATGCAGTTTACGAAACCCAAACTGTGAGTCATCAAGCAAGTTATTTTGTTCGATATACTCGGACAATTGATCGTTCATTGCTCTCTCAGCCACCTTGTCTAGAAACGGCAGGCTGGCGATCGGTCTATAATTCTTCAACACGTTCTTATCTAGACACGTTTTTTTGAGAAGAGGTTTTAGGAGAGTGTTCTTTAACATGTCCGGATAGATCCCTGACCTGAACATCCCGTTACAAACTTGCGTAATGATTTCACTTATCAAATCCATTACTGGAGGAAACATTTTTGGAGGACAAGGGTCCAGAGCTCTTCATGGCAGCTATACCACCATGTCCTTCATGTAACAAGATTAACATTCTTTGACGCAAACCCTCTGGAATCACTAGTCTGTCATTCCTTCTAACAATGCAGACACAGGGAAATGATGGACAAAGCGCTGAAACTTTTCGTGGAGGTTCTTAGTGGTGGAAGCCTGGGACCCTGCGATGGTGAAGTAGACGGTGGAATGATCGGTCCAGATGAGCTTGGTGACATGGCAGAACTTGATTATGTTGCTAGCTGTGAAATCTTGGTCCAACGTGTGTCCTGTGCTGTGTGTGGGGCAGGTGACCAGATGGGCGAGGCCGATGCTGCACATAGTTTCCAGGAGGTTGGTGGAGTTGGCATCTTTGGAGAAATTCAGGTGGATGTTGAGGTCGTAGAGGATGATGTAGTGCTTGGAGTTGATGGCTAGTGACGCGATGAATTTGGAGATGTGTAGGAAAGTGCCCCTTTTTGACATTGTCACCCCCACGTTTTGCCTGGTAGTCGATGCAACGTTGACTAGAAGTGCACTGGGTATCTACTAACCAGGTCCCCAGTGCCAGATCTCTTTCCCAAAACTGTACAATTAGGGTAAGGAGGCTAAAGAGGATCCCTAAGAGCTGCTGCATGTATTATGCCACCCTAAGGGGCCCCTCACCAAACGCATACAGACTGCCACTGCAGGCTGTGTGTCTTGGTGCAGACCAAAGTGAAAACATAGCATGGCAAACAACCTATGTGCAATGCCTGTAAACACTACATGCAGTATAGGTAAGTCACGCCTACAGCTGGCCTGACAGCCCTAAGGGTGGGTGCACTATACTATATGTGTGGACATATCTGCATGAGCAGGTTTGCCCTGGGGCTGGTCAGTTCAATTGCTGCCAGTGCAAGTGATCAGGGAAGCCATTTTAAAGTACATTTGCTGGACACTGCTGACAACGAATTCCCCAGCTACATGACGGCTTCACTGAAACCCAAGATGTTTGCTGTCAAAGATCTTGTATTCATAAACCCACACAAATTCCAGTGATTAATTTATTCATACATGCACTCAGAGGGCACCATAGAAATGCCCCCTGAAAATCTACCAACAACTAGTGTGATGACAGACTGGTCCTAGCTGGCCTGCCACCACAGACAGGTGTAGGACCCCCAGGGGTGAGGCCCTTTGCTCTCAGGAGGTCAGGAACAAATCCTGCTAGGGCACATGGTGTTTACAGCCCCTCCCACAGGATGTCCTGCTTATTAGCATTCTAAGGCACGGAGCTTCAAAGTGCCCACTGCCTTTGGTTTGCGAATCTGGCTCCCCTCACATGAGAGGATGTCAACCCCCTATGTCCAGGGCCCAATTGGTGCCTGGACAGGTGGGAAAATTAGTAGTTAGAAAAGGTGTGTTCACCTTCAGGCTAGTTCCAGTTCTAAGGTGGGATACCTGAAGTGAATACAAAAATAGAAGTCTACTATCTTTGTGATGGCAAACTTATGAACTCTGGGACAGGGTTATGCCCACTTCCCACTGGAAGTGGTCATATAGTCCACGGTGTGACCCAGGGGTAAGTAGCCCATTGGCTACTACCCTACACTCCCCTGACTCGCCAATATCTAGTATTTAGGGGAGCCTCTGGCACCAGGAAATCAGAAGAAGGATCGAAGAGCTGCCAAACGCAAGAACTATGGAATAAGCAAATAACTTGGCACCAACCCTGCCATGCCTGTTTGCTGTTCCTGCCAATTGTGCCAACTTTGACTCACCCTGCAAGCTGATATGCCTCCAAAAGCCTGGGAGGACTGCCAGCACTTCTGCCAAGACTCAGGAATTCCTGAGTAGCAGCATTGCTGCATTCCTGCATACTGCAGGCACCTCAAGAGACCAGTGAGGACTCTGGACCGCCAATACCCGACACTAGAAAGCACCACTGCACACTAGCCGCCTAGCCCGAGCTGAAGTGGACAAATGGTCCCCTGGCCCACCAGAGATCAAGGCTACCTTGGGCTTGACTTCTGTAGACTTCTTGATGCTCCTGCAGCCTCTGTGTGTTCAGGCTCCCTCAGTCGCGAGTGCCTCCTGTGAGGACCAAAGGTGTCTCCACGTTATAGAACATCGTGAGACCTGAGCCCCCTTGTTGGTTCAGACCAACTGGCTCCCTGTCCAAACCAGCAGCCTCTTTGTGACCAGGCCAATCCTTATTGAATAACTTTGGGCGCCTGCCGCTGTATTTCACCACTGCTGTCGGCCACCCTAGTGCCGCTTAAGGTGACTTGCTGTTGCTGCCTTGGACCTTGCCCTGTACTCATTTACCTCCTGAGGATTGGTCTCGTAAGTCACTGTAAGGAGCTTGAATGCAGCATTTGTTTTTCTTCCCTGGGATAGCATTGCCGCCTATGAAAATTGCACCAAGTGTTGACTCCTGAAAACTAAAAGTAATATTTTTTTATAAATTTGTGCATATTTCCTTATTGAGTCGTGCAAACCATTTTTTGACTCTGTTTGTATTCTCAGATGTGTTAAATTCCTCTCTGTTAAGCCTGAGGCTGCTCGACCACACTACCTCCTAGAAGAACACCTTGGGATTGCTAGAGCAAGCCCCTGTCAACTCATAGGGAAATACCTGGGCTCTTTGCACGATATACCTCTTTTTGTTATACCATTTAAAGAGCGAGCTCCCTTCAAGATGGCATAGCAGAAGCATTATCTGGGGGTCTGTAGGTGAGGGTACCTCTGATGGTTATCTTGCCATCGGTTTGATGTTAAAAGTTGAGACGTGTTGTCTGTGTGATGTCAGTGGTGGAGCAGCGGAGAGCTTCCTTGTAGACAATGGCGATGACTCCTCCGGGTTAGTTAGTGTGATCCCGGTGTATGATCTAGTAGCCTGCGGGCGTTGCGATGGCTATGGCAGGGGTAGAGAATGGTCTGAGCCAGGTCTCTGTAATAAAGATCACGTCGGGTGTGAGGGAGGTGAGGGTGTCCCAGATTTCGGTTGCGTGTTTGCAGAGGGACCAGATGGTGAGTGGGATGCACTGGAGCAGTTCTGGGGTGCTCGTGGTTGACGAGTGGGTGTGGCTGGTGTCCTGGAGCGTGCTGGGGAACCTGTGATGCATGTGAAGCAGCAGCAGGCAAAAGTTCCTTCTATTGATCAGGGAGAGGTGATACCGCAGCTGTTACGCATCTGGGGTTCACTGCCAGGAGCTGACTGTGGGGTAGTGGTGAGTGCAAGGAGGGCTCTGGTTCCTGACGCTGTCCTGTAGCGGATGGGCATAGGCGGGCTTGCCTTTGGTGTGCCGGCGGGGTGGCTGCACTGTGTCCTCCATTGAGTAGATCCTAACGGAGGAGAGGTACTGGGTGGTGGGAGGGCGGTGAAAACGGCTGGAGCTACACAGGGCCAAAAAACACAACAGTGGCACATGAAATGGCTAATCTAGACAGAAAAAGAGGCTGACTGGCACAATACGAAAAAAGGCAATAATTGCAGTACAAAGCTCAGTACAAACAGAAATTTGCAGTAGCGAGGTATGCGGGAGGGAGGCGAGGGGCCACCAAGAGTTGCACACAGTCAACCTTACAAGCGGCAGCGGGAGACCTATAGAAGCTACGAGGGGGAGCTGGCACCGGACCTGCTCAAAGGGGTCGCCCTTCAGCCTCCAGTAAGTAGATACTGGGGGAGTGCAGAGCTCTGGGTGGCAGAAGGGCAGCGAAAACTGCTGGAAAAACACAGTGCCACAAATCAACAGGGGCACATGAAGCGGCTAATCTAGACAGAAAAAGAGGTTGACTGGCACAGTATGAAAAAGTCAATAATTGCAGTACAATGCTCAATACAAACACAGGAGTTTGCAGTAGCAAGGAATGCGACGTGGTGAGCGGCGGTGAGCAAGGAGGTGAAGGGCCGCCAAGAGCAGCACGCAGGGAACCTTAAAAAGTGGCAGCGGAAGACCTGCAGAAGCTGCGGAAGGGAGCTGGAGCAGAAACTGCTCCTAGTTATTTGATTAAGTATGCATGGTCCTTTACTGTTGTGTTACAGCAAATCTGCAAGTTGGGAGATTGTTTTTTAAACAGATATGAATTTCCCATCTCACAACAGAGTTTAAGTAGATTTGTGCAGATGTGATTTTATTATATGCTGCACTGCAAGCATTATTGTGCCTGGAGTTAAGTTGGGTACCTCTGGACGAACTATTCAAAAAGAGTACCTTAGTATTAATTTTGTGGTACAATCTACACCATTTACTCTGGACTTTCAGGTAAATTAACCATTCCTAATTCGGTATAGCCAATTCGATTTACATTTTTAGGGTCAAGGCACTGGCACTGAAGTCTGGTTAGCAGCCCTCAGAGCACTCCGAGTGGATAAACCAGCACCATCAGTCGAAAACCTTGGGGCTGACCATACAAAAAGAGGCATTTCCTTACATTTATCTTATATATTAATGGGTTGCAAGTAAAGTCTGGTTTCAAAACATTCATTTCTTCCCACCAAATCAAACGTGGTGGCAAGCATTTTTAAACAAGAAGGGTTCCCCAAGAGGCACCTTCTCCTTTGTGAATGTTAAAAAAAACATTATTTATGAGCAGACAGTGGTCCTTTGGACCACTGCCTGCTTACAAAAAATGTTTATAAAAGTATTGATTTTCCTTTTTGAAATGCAGCTGTTTTTTCCTTCTAGGAAAACAGGGTAGGATTTAAAAAAGAAATTGCTTTATATAAAAGTAATCTGATAGAGACTACTAGCCGCAGATTCCTTAACGTAGAATTATCCCCATGCGTGAGACTGTATCCGGAAAACTTTTCTGCCACAGCATCCCTGCCCGCCGGGGGACGGCACCATGTAACTCCGCCCTGACGTCGTCCGCGTATGTGACGTCAGCGAGGATACCTAAGTCCCACCCCGGCGCGCCTACGTCAGTTTTCTCTCTTTTCCGCGCACAACGCGGATCTGGATTGTGTCCTGGCCTTGGTGTTAGTGGAACAGTGTGCGAATGCCTTCGGACTTCAAGACGTGTCCCTCTTGCGCACGTCCCATGTCAGCGACAGACCCTGACCCGATCAGCATGTGGTGCCTGGGTGAGCACCAAGACAGATTGCGGCGCCTGTCAGCACCTTAAACCTCGCGGCGGGAGCGCCAAATGAAATTGCTGTCGGCGCACTTGTCCAGGTCGGTGTCATCCCAGCGTCCGACTCCTACCTCGGAAGCAAGGAGCCGCCGGTTTCGGCTGCAACATTGCCCTTCGCCATGGCCCCAGGGGCATGGCTCGCCTGCTGGTATGTCCTTTAGTTTGTCTCCGAGGCCCTGTCCTCCTTCAGCGGTGGGCACCGACTCTCCTCGGTACATGCGCCCCCACCACCCTATCCGCCGTTTCCCGGCGTTGGGGCAACTAGGGCCCAAATTACAGCATATGCTACAGCTCTGCAGGCTTCTTTGATCCCTCCTCCACCTCCTGAGATGTCTGCATCTCCCTTGCCTTGTGCGGGGACTGCCGCGGAGTCGCTGGCGGCTCCGGCGCCGAAGGTTTCCACTTCAGGTCATAGGAGGGTTGTGTCGATGAGGTGTGGTCCTTCGGGGCTCCCCTCTTCAGCACCTGGCGTCCCTTCCTCACTGTAAATCCCTACCGGGCTCCCTGTGGCGTCGCAGGAGATTGCCTGGACTCCGGGCTTGTCCTCGAGTCCCCCTCGGTCCTCTACGCAGGTGGTTGCCTCGCCAGAAACCGAGCCGGCGCTGTTTCGGCACCGGGAGCCTGCCTTCCCGGCTCCGGTGGAGTCGCGGGTGGAGGCTGAGACCTGGGGTGCTTTTCCGACTCCCTCTCGGTCCTCGACGCGAGCGGCTGCCCCGTCTGAGGCCGAGCCGGCGCCTTTTCGGTGCTGCTCCTTCGCCGTGCCGGAGTTGACCCCGCCCCATTCTTCTGGGGAGCACATGGTGGCAGAGGTCGACCCGGCGCCGCGTGTGCCCTCCGGCGCCGATCGACGTTGATCAGGCGCCTGCGGCGGACTCCACAGAGCTGTGCTGACATCTGGGTCTTGATTAGTCTCCTGAGGTTCCTTCCTCTCCAGAGGTCTGTCATCTGTTGGTGTCTTCCTCCCCCGAGACAGGGCGCCTTATTGTTGCCTTTTCACCGGCATCTCCCAGGGAGGGCTCCTCGCCAACCCCATGGCCTAAATCTTTGAACCCTTCTTTCCGTGGCTCGCGGCTGGCTTTTCCACCGGCCTCTCCGCCTTCCCCTGGGGCCCCTCAGGTACCCCATTCTTCTGTGGTTCCCCCACTATTCCGTGGCTGTCCCCTTCCTCCTACTGCTGGACTTGGGGATGGACGGCTCAGTCTGCAGCCGTCGCCCACGGAGGAATTGCTTTCTCTTCCACGGTGCCCTACTGAGGCCAGTGTTGCCTTTGTGAGGGCTAATTCCACAGCTGCTGGTATTCTGCGGATGGGTGAACCTGTCACTCCTTTTCCTACAGAAGACCTCTTCGAAGTTCTCCAGGAGGGAACTGGTGGACAGGAGTTATTCCTTCCTTTTTAGGCGTCACTCCATAATTCTCTTATGGTCTGCCTTTCCGTGTTTGCCTGTGGTATTGTTTCCTCCGTCTCGGGATGCTCGATGGTTGGATTCATGGGTGCGTAATGTCTTCGCTTCTTCCAGTGCTGCCTTGCGGGCGCTTAATACTTTGTGTGTGTTGACCAGGGATACTTCCAACCTGTGGGACTATGTGGAGTCCCTTCTTTCTCATGGCTCTCATGAGGGTGCCCGTGCTGATCTGCGGGCCCGTGTGTTGGATGGTAGGGAGTTAGCCACGTTTATTCTTCGTGCAGCTTTGGATGTTGCCGATCCTCTCGGCCGTGCTATGGCCACTTCTGTGGCTCTCCGACGCCATGCTTGGCTCTGTGATGCTGTTTTTCCCGAAAATATTAGGGAGTGTCTGTTTGACCTACCCTTTGACGGGGTCCTCCTGTTTACACGCATGCGGACTCCGCCATTCAGCTTCTTCTCGTGGGGCTCCGTCCTCCTCCTCCCCCCTCTCCTCCTCCTCAGTAGGCGGTTTTGTTGATCCTCCAGGGCTTGGTGGACGGTGTTATCCCACTTGCTCCTGGTATTCGGTGTTTGGAGTGGCTGTTACACTTTCTGTGAGGTATGCTGTGCCCTCGGGTCCTTTGGTTGGCCCCTCATTTCAGTTGGCTGCTGTTTCAACCCCTCTCTTTGTGACAAAGATGTACCTTTTGGCTGATTTTAAGCCTTCTGTGGTTTCTGTTGCAGGTTTATAATTGTGTTCCCAGCGTTGCGGGACTTTTTTTCCCTAAGAGTGGTTCACATACTTTCTTTGGACTTGTCCTACCCTACGTGGGGTACTTGTGGCTATTGTATAGCCCTGGCTTCCACTGGGAGGGTGTGGACTCCCCCTTGTGGGATCCTCACCTTTCCTGGTGTTTTATTCAGCTGGTGCGGTCCCTCTTCACCTGGGTGTGGCTTGGCCATCTACGGCGTTGTGCTGCAGTGTTTTTGCCCTTGTCCGCCGTTTGGTCTGGTCCTCTGTCTGGTGTTCCAGGGGGAATATTTTCTTATGTTGATGGCTCTGTCCCGTCCTACTTGTTTTTCCTCCTATTTTCCAACTTATAGCACTTCTTAGTGGATCAGCGGTGTTCAGAGCGGTCTCCGTTTAGGGGTCGTTGGGGATTTTTGCTGGCCTTGCCATTTTTTTGAGCCCGCCGTGGTTTGGTTTCATGGCGTTATCAGCGGCTGGCTGCATCCGCCTTTCCTTCTGTTCTGTTGCCGGGGACCTTGGCGTTCCATCTTCTTGTTCTGCGGGAGCGTTGTGAGTTTATGTCCTTCTTTTCCCGCCTGCCTTATTGATGAGGCGACGTTCTGTCTTGTCTGTTGACTGCCAGCTGCGGTAGGCTCGGCTGCCCTCTTCACTGGGTGTGTTTCCCGGTGTGTGTGCTTTGCCTTCCTTCTACCTCTTCTCCTTGGAGTCTCTGGGTAGCCCTTCTTCCTTGGTGTTCCGCTGCGTTGCTTGTACCTCTGGAACCTCTGGTGGAGATCCTTGGTACCATGACTGGGCTTGGGGTGCTCTGGCCTCCTTTCGCCTTGTCCTTGTTTCCTCCTGCTGGGTGGGGGCGGGCCGCCTCTTTGTCGTCTTCCCGCATCCCCTCTGGGGCCGGTGGTCTTCTAGATGAAGAGGTTCTCTTTTGCCTGGGGGGACAGGGCTATTCTCCCTGTCCGTTTGACTCATCCCCTGTTGAGGCCTTGTGTCGAGTCCAGGCTGATGAGGTCCTCTCGCAGACCCTCCTTCCCTTTGGGTATGGCTAGGGTATCTATTCTTCGTTAAGGAATCTGCGGCTAGTAGTCTCTACTCGATGTACGAGTTACTTACCTTCGGTAACGATGTATCTGGTAGAGACGATTCTAGCCGCAGATTCCTTCACGACCCGCCCTTCCTCCCCATTCTGCGAGGACTCTTCCTTGGTCTTCAGCACTCGTCTACCTCCGGTTGGTTGTCCTCTGCGAGTGCCTTTTCTACTCTCTCTCCCTAGGGGGATGCTAGTCTTGTGGTTTGCTCCATTCCTTCATTTCTGTTGATAGGTTGATGGTGTCATGAGTGCTTCTGCGACTTTACACCCTAGTCTGCAGTGGGAGGTTGATCGTGCCTTCTTCCTTTCGTGGCTTGCACTTCTGATTTTTGTAGCCCTTGGGGTTGAGGTCCCTTGGCGGGGTCTCGACCCTTAGTTCTTTTCAGAAGCTGTCTCTCCTTTCTTGGGTTGTCTGGGGATAAATTGTCGTTCCTCTTCCTTTCTGACCTTGGTACCCTTCTCTGTTCTGGGTAAAGGGGTTGCAGACTTCCTCGTCTGCTGTGCACATTTTCCCATGTTTCTGCCCACGGAGGGGTGGTTACTGTTGTGTTGTTTGCACGCTTGCTTACAGTAGCTGTGCTCTGTCCTTTTCTTTCCATGTCTTTTGGTGTAATAGTGCCTGGCACTGTTCTGGGTGGTGCTGTTCCTCACCATTCGTTTCTTCCCTTTCGGTTTAGCTGTTTTTTTTGCACACTGTTCCAGTACTCTCACAGTTTTTGTTTGTGATGGCTCCACGTTGTGGCGCGGAAAAGTTCTCCGAAGAAAACTGTTGTAGGCGCGCCGGGTTGGGACTTATGTATCTTTGCTGACATCACGTACGCGGATGATGTCAGGGCGGAGTCACGTGGTGCCGTCCCCCCCGGCGCGCAGTGATGTTGTGGCAGAAAAGTTTTCCGGATCCAGTCTCATACCTGGGGATAATTCTACGTCAAGGGATCTGCAGCTAGAATCGTCTCTAACAGGTACATCGTTACTGAAGTAACTAACTCGTACTTCACAGACGTGGTGGTCTGCTGACTCAGCATGCCACTATGTCGTTGACTTTAACCAATCGTAGAGGGTCTCAATATGCGGCCTACCTGATTCATATTAATGAGCTATGTCGAATTGCGACCCACTACGAATCAGTATTTTGTGAACCAACCTATTAATACATAGATTTATTCACAAAATACCAATGTATTCTGTAGAAGTTGGCGTGCAATTGCGCCCATTTCTACCAAATGCATTTTAGTAGATTCCTATTAAGGAAACGCCAATTGCAAATCGTTATTTGCTTCAATTTTCTATTTCTTAATGTGAATCTTAAAACATCAGGGCCCCAGGAGTATTTAATCGTTCACTAAACTAACATTAAAGAAGATACTGCTTAATGAAATGTAGGTTCACACATCATAGATAAGTTTGTACCTTATGCACCTATCTTGTTTTATGAATACAGAATAGTTTGCTCATATTTTAACTCTGTACCCAAACCTGAGAACGAACAGGGTTTCTTTGCCAGTGGAAATTTGCACTGAGAAAATGTTGGGAATTGTTCAATGAACAGAATACGTTGAACCCATTTAAAGAACTGACGTTGCAAGCTTTCAGTTTGTATTAATCAATGTGATCACCTAACAAATTTGTGTTAGAAATTCTATTTATTTTCATGTTGCATAAACATTATGTTGTAATTTTGTGATATTCAAGATCACATGGAGTTAATTTTGTTTCTGCCTATCTGCATCAACTGTGAAGTGTAGTTAAATTGGTATGTTTTTCGTAAGTTTTACACTATGGTTTATAGTTACCATAATAAGTATAGTGATAATACAAATGATAATGAACATCCTGAAAGTTTTGCTTATCGTTCCTAATCATTCTTGTGTTTATTTTCAGATGGGTGCTTGCTTTTCAAAGGTGTTCAACGGATGTCCTTTAAAGATTCACTGTGCAACGTCCTGGATCAATCCAGACACTAGAGGTACTGTACAATTGTTCTAAACTGTGTGTATTTTTTTTATTGTTATAAATACACTTTTCTCTTGATTTGTTGGAATCTGTAGCATTCTGCTCATTGTGTGACACTTCATCTAATGGGTATTTGATATTAGTGTTTTATGAATTTTAATAGCAAATATATTGAGTTAATTTTGGATTTGTAAGGTGACATTTGTCTTTTCTAGTAATGGGTGTTCATTGTCAGACTACAATGAGAAGCCAGGTTGTGTTTTTTGCTTTCTTATTTATCCTTCTTTTAATGCCTTTTTTTAAAATCACTCTAATATGCCATAGCACTGTTTTTTTGTCATCATATCTCCCATACAAGGATATCATCTGACATATACTACTTTATAAACAGAACACCTGGCTGTACAATGCAGAATGTTCCGGAGGTAGGTGAATCATAATCATTTGACTCTTCTCAAAAAATCGTGTTCACATCCTCTCTGAAACAGATGCTAGAAAGCATAGGTGCTACCCGAAACCCTTTTTTCACAAAAATCTAATATTCATCAATTTTTGAAACAATAACACTTCGAACCTGTTAGAAATGGGGGTCTCTAGTTGGCAATGGCTGGCCACTGTCTAATTAGGTACCATTCTTCCTAAGTCAGAGTAAGGGGGCTACACCCTTTGATAACCCCTACTCAACCCTGTGGTAACGTAGCACGAGCAGCTGGGCTTATCGCAGAGGCAGTGTGTGAAGAATTTATGACCATACACAGTAGCACAGTGAAGAACACTACAAGGGACACCACACAAGTAGTTATAAAAAATAAATATCTTTATATATAGACTTAACACAAGACCAACAACTGTAAAAAGCCACAATACTGTAAAAAAGGATTATTCTTGAAATGCTGCAGAAATACTTCAAGGTGTGCAAGCAGGAGTTCAGTTTAAAGCAGTGGCCTCTGCGACCCTTTCGTTTACAAAGTACCTAGATTTCCGAGCAAAACAAACTTAACGTCGCACTGAAGCGGTAGCAATGATTTTCTGCACGCGAGGCCGGTGATGCAGGAAGGAGTCCTTGTCGCGAGGAAGGAGACGATGCGCCGATCTGCTGATGCGTGCGGAGACGAGGCGACAACTTCACGCTAGGACGTTGATGCGATAAATCCGTGCCGAGAGGGAGGAGACGAGGTGACGATCTTGTTGAGTGTGCGAGTAGGTTGCGAGGCGACGAAATGGCGCTCCGCTGGGGAGCGATGATCCTGGTGCGATGCGATGGAACTGATGTTGCGAGCACTCAACGGCAGCAGCGCAATGATCCTTGGTGGCGCTCTCAGCTGCAGCGTCCCACAAGCGTGCATTAGCGATGATCTCAATGTTGCCAGCACTCGGCCGCAGCAGCGCGAATCCCAAAACTGCGCTATCGGCTGCCGCGGCTCGCAAGCGTGCGTTAGTGACGATTTCAGCACTCTTTTCTCTGTAGTAGAACTAGAGGTCCTGGAACTCACAGGAGCCTCACCTGCAGATAGAAATTCTCGCTGGGAGGAATCAGGAGGCTGTGGGCGAAGTCTGATGGGCCTGAGACTTCAACAGGAGGCGAGCTCGCTTCTAGCCCTTGGGTGATTGCTTTGCAACATCTGTGAAAGTGTTCTCCAAAGTCCTTTCCCCTCTTCTTCCAAGTCCACTGGTAACCACTGCAGGCCAACCCAAGAAACAGCACACAAGCACAAGGGCAGTCCAACCCCTGCAGATTCCTTAGTTACACGGACAGAGGGTCGCTGTGACATCCAGGAGCAATATGAATTGTAGGGGTTTGGGCACAGGTATTTATACCCCAAAAGTCTTTGTTCTAAAGAGTCAAAAGTTACTGAGCCCAGCCAGAACCAGTTCTGCTCAGTCCTGGAGCACTTTGTTTACCAGGCTGCATCCTTCCTTTCAGAGAGAGGGGCTCTGCCGTCAGACGCACAGTAGAAGGTGGAGCCAGCATTCACCTTGCCAGGCAAAGCCCTATTCAGGTCATGGAGCTACCCCTCCCCATACTCCAAATGCAGATCTCTCTATTCAACCCAGGTCTGACTCAGCCTGCCCTGTCCCTCCAAAACCAGACAGCCGATACACATAACAGCAGAGCACACTGGAAGGCTTAGGCAAGAAAATACCTACTTTCTAAAAGTGGTATTTTCAAACACAGAATATAAAAGTAAACATTACTAAAAGATGTATTTTAATCTTCTGAGCTCAGGCATACCAAATTCGTTTTTCTACCATGTTCCTTGGGATTATAGAATGTAATAGTCAAACTGCCCATTCTGGCCTACGGAGAACAAGTAGCCTTACAGTAGTGAAAAACGAAATTGGGTGTAATTCACTACCAGGACATTGTATTGTATTGTAATTGCATTTATATAGCGCTTACTACCCCAGACGAGGTGTCGAAGAACTTTTTCGGCTAGTAGCACGCTACTCCCGGACCCATAGAGGATTAGTGTTGAATTAGTATAGTGAAACATGCAAGTACCTTTTAGGTGGTGGATAGGTTAGTCAGTTATTTGGATTTGGAATGATAGCAGAAGGATAGAGGAGGAAAAACGGTTTGTATTTATTTAGCGCTTGTTACCCCTGATGGGATGTTGAAGCACGCAACTCCGGAACCCATAAAGGATTAGTGGTGAATTAGTATGGTGAAATATGAAAGTAATCACAGTGGTGGATATTAGTCAGTTATTTGGAGTGAGAAGGATAACGGAGGGATAAAAGGGGAAGAAAGGTTTGCATTCATATAGCACTTGTTACCACTGATGGGGTGTTGAAGCACGCCACTCCGGAACCCATAAAGGATTAGTGGTGAATTAGTATAGTTGAATATGGAATTTGAGAAGTGAGCATGTTACTCTGTTAATTTTGATTGAAAATGATAGTGGAGGGATAAAAGAGTAAAGGATTTTTTTGTTTTGTTTTTAGGTCTTAGCAGTAGGAGGAGGCTTTTGGATGAGTAAAAATGAGTTTTGGAGTGGGGGAATCAGAGGGAAGAGTTTAGAAAGGTTTATTTTGGTTATAGGTCCAGTAGGAAGAGGTGTCAGATGTTACAAGGAGGGGTAGAGTAGGAGAGAGTCAAGAAAGGGTTATTTTGGGGGTCATAGTAGTGGTGTGGGGGTTGGGATAAATGAACGTGGATGTAGAGGATATATTGGTAGATGTATAGGCTGAGAAACAGTGTAGTGCATTGGAAATGCTAAATTAGAAGAAAGTGATAAATATATAGATCCATAAGTGCCTTAAGTTTGTGGATGTGGATGGTGTGGGCTGGGTATTGCTAAATGGGAAAATGGGAAGCATTTCTGGCCCTGGCCAGTCTTGAACAGGCTCACACATGCAGCAGCCCTTGTCCTCTCTGCCCTTAACAGGCTCAAACAGGCAGCAGCCCTTGTCCTCTCTGCCCTTAACAGGCTCAAACAGGCAGCAGCCCTTGTCCTCTCCGCCCTAACCCTGGCCTTTTATAGCCCTAGTAAACAGGTGACCCCTTCAGCCAATGGGAACCCTAGCCCTAACACTATCCAATCACAACACTAGCCCTAAAATCTAGAACCAATAGGAGACCAGGACCTTACAGCCAATCTTAGCCATAGTCCAAGCACCCAATCAGTTCAATAAACCTGATCTCTACGTCCAATAGAGGCCCTTGCCCTACCAGTAATCCCAACTCAAGTAACCAATGGTACAGGAAGCCCTAGTCCCTACTTCCAATAGAAAGCCTAACCCTGCTCTTAGTACCACAACTAGTCCAGCAACCAATCACACCAGAAGCCCTAATCGCTACTTCCAATTAAAGGTCTAACCCTAGCCCTAGTCCCACCCTACTCCCAACTACCAATTCTGAGAAAGTGAGTTTCTGTTGCAGTACCCCCCCACTTTTTTGCCTGATACCTGATGCACTTTTCCTTGGTGTGCCCTGGGTCCCTGACAATCAGGTACCCAGGGCCTGTGTTCCTTCCCTAAAAACTATACTAACGCCTCAACCCAATTGGCATCTCTGGCCACATGTCAGCCCCTAATAAATGGTACCCTAGGTACCCTGGGCATTGTGACAAGAGAAGTCCCCTAAGGGCTACAGCACTAATTGTGCCACCCTCAGGGGCCCTGTACCTTGACACCCACACACTGCCTTTGCAGGCTGAGTGTCTAGGTGCAGAACTAAGCAAAGAGTCGACATGGCACACATCCCTGTGTGCCATGCCCACAAACACACTGCCCTGGCATACATCAGCCGCCCCTCTAGCTGGGTACCCTATGCCAGTGGTGTGGGCACAGGTGCATGAGCCCTGTGCCCCTACAGTACCCAGGGCCATTCCTGGGCACTGTAAGTGCAGTGATGCCATTAAAAGTATATGGTGCTGAGAGGTTGTCATTACGAACTCCACAACACCATAATGGCTACACTGAACACTGGCAAGTTAGATATCAAATGTATTAATGTAAAACGCACTACAGAGGGCATATTAGAGATGCCCCCTGAAATCTAACCTACAATCCACGTCTTGTCTGAGAGGCTGACTAGGCTGCAACACAGCAGACATGTTGCTGGACAACTGGGTGGAGAGCTGCCCGCTCTCCTGGGCCTGCAACAATCCACATCCTGGGACGAGGATGGGCAGGGGAAGCTTCAAAGGCATTCCGCCTTTGTGAGCTTCTCCAGACCACTTGATGTACTCAGCAACTGGCCCCACCAGTTCTGCCCCCCACTCTGGCGGGAAGACTGGTGGGAAAACCTACGTCAGAAAGGGAGGGGGTGCCAGCCTGTGCCAACTCCCCCCTCAGGTGGGAGAGGCGAGGTGATGCACGACCCCGGGCTCCCGTCATCTTTAAGATGGGATGCCCTGCCAATCACAGCTAGGCTCCTGCCCCCCTCCCACAGGAGAGGAACAGGCTAGGGGGTGACCCTTTGGTCCCTGCCCTTGCCCTACCTGTAACGCCCCTAAATTTAGTAAGAAAAAAGTTGGGATGATTATACCCTGGATAGTATTTGCGCTCACAGATTACGGTAATATTATGTTGTTTGGTACTATTTCGTTATTGGGTGCCTAGGGAGGGGGCAATCATCCAACTTCCCCAAAACCGGATCAGCAGATCCCTAAACTTTATGCAAAACCCTATCACACCAATGTACAGATTATCACAAGAAAAAAAATGTAAGATTCAAGATGATCACAATAATATATAAGATGCTTTAATGTTAGTATCTTGCTTAGAATCCAGCCAATACGTGTTTCGTCGTTCGGGACAAGAAACCCGCGACTTCCTCAAGGTTTTCGATCTTCAACTTGCTATAGAATGCCTTCTGGCTGGGTATACTTCCGTCCCAGCCTCAAACTGGCTGGGTGAATACGTATTTGTTCTAAGATGCAGACTAATTCAAAATAGCACGATCCAATATTCGCGAGTAAGACGGTGCTTTGATGCTAAATACCAAAACACCCAAGATGATGGACAGAATGTTGCACAATGGCTAAACATTCACCCCCAGTCACAGATCTGGGTTTAATCCATCGTTATTTTGCTCACCAAGCCACCCTAGTTCAGACATGGCCATATGCAAATCAGTCTTGACCCTGTGCCTCATGGGAACGGTCCAGACCGAACTGGCTATCAGCCGTCTTCAGCCAGGATAGCTTGACTCCAGTGGCATAGTGAGCACGGGACCCACGTCTGGGCATCCCCTTCCCACATAGGGTGAACAGTAAAACACAGAATATGATGGGCGAAATGTTGCACAATGGCTAAACATTCACCCCCAGCAGCCACCAACCGAAGGCCCCCCTGCCTCTCATTGGAAAACATTGGGCCTAACTACCTCTGCACCCGGCCGGCCCTGTGCCACTGAGGGTGAACCAACTGTACCTACCTGACCCTGGGAGACCCCTGAGTCTATGCCCAGAACCTTAACTTCACCTGAAAACCGATGACTCACTTTCCTGCCATACGATAACATTGACTGGTTTGACTCGAAAAATCTTCTAAGTGTGAAGTTTTGAAACTTTAGAATATTCATCTAAAATCAGCTGTAATCAGGAGAGAAGCCAGTACTGTACCTTGTAGCCCAGTACTGAACCACAAAAGTAATCACAACCATGTTTGCTAGTAATCTAAATTTCTTCTATAGGAAACCATTGACTGTTTTTCTGAAAAATTTATTCTGTCTACTTTTGAAAATTACAAATATGCCTTAAAAATCGTACCAACTACCAAAACGTAATTACTTACCTGTCTTAGGTAGAGACCCCAGTGCTGAACCTAGGAGTCCAGTACTGGATTACAAAAGGAACGAGAACCTACTTTACCTGTGCTTTGAATTTCCTTCCATTGGATAACATTGCTAATTTTTCACTGAAAAGTTTCTAAAGTGTTAACTTTTAAAATACCTTTATATTCTTTAAAAATCATTGCAATAACTAAAACGTTTTTACTAAACTGTTTTCAACGTAGACCCCAGGTCTGAACCTAGGATTCAGTCCTGAAGTTACAAAAGTAATCTGTAAAGTAATCAGCTGCATTTATGTAGAAAAACCCATTGAGCTCAACGTTAAATTGTGTTTAGAATTGTGTTGCCTACTGCAACCATTGTACCTATTGTGTTTACAAAGTTTATTGCCTCTTTGCAAAGTAATTACATGGGAGTACTCATATCGAGAAAAGTATATTCTGATACCTGTTGGTTCTAAAATAAAACAACTATATCTGTGATATAAAAACAATCGGCCTGGAGTTCAGTCTTTGAGTGTGTGAAACCTTTTGCTGACTGAGTGTGTACAACAAACGCTTTACAGTGTCCTCTGGTACTGCCTTACTGCTCGACCAAGCTACCACTTAAGAGAGTAAGGTCATACCTGGCTTTAACCTCGGTTATCCCTCTGGGGTTTGTGGACTCTATACACACTGTACCTTATTCTGGTCCAGTATATATAGAGCTAATATCTCACATTGGTGGCATCGGTGGGATACAAACTTGCATTTGTTGGACTACTTGGTTACCATCTGATCACACAACAGAACTCATAAATTTCCTTTAAAATTCTGAAATTGGTTTTTCCCAAAAACTAAAAGTCTTGTAGGGCCTTGCTTAAGTCCCATTAGAATTTTAGAAAAATAAAAGTCACTATAGTCAGGGTAGAGGGTTAGAACTGTTAGGTTAAAATGTCTCAACAGAACCCAGCTATTAGTGAAGATAACAAAATGGACCTGGTGGTTGAGGAGCTCGACCTCACACCTTACAGGTAAAGGCCTCACTAACTTGAAATCTAACAATACTGTTTGAAAAAAACTTTACTCCCTCTCCTGGCCAAAAAACGAAGTGCACAGCCCCTAGTAAACACTGTTTAAACTACTCACAGAAGCACCCTCTTATGTACAATATCGCTGCTGCTGGGGGGGGGGGGGGGGGGGAGGCAGGGGCGCTGCTTTCACTGGCTTGTGAACACAAAATAGTGGCTGGGGGTGCACTGTTTTAACATACAGGTCTTAGCACAGAGCAGAGGAGAAATTTGGAGGGAAAACTGAATTGTCAACAGGAATGAGAGGGATAAACTAGAGTTTGGACTGCAAAGCCCACAATTCAACACGTTAAACGGAAGCAATCCTGGGCAGGGAAAACCACAAGTTTAAAACACAAATCAGGCGATAAAATATGCAATCACAGGCAGGTTAAAACTACAATTTTAAACTGGAACAACCACAGGCAAAGACAGTAATCACAGAAAGGGAAAATCATTTTTGTAACAACTTTTGTTTTGGGGAAGAGACAGCACTAGTCTGTCTCCTTACCACTTCCTGGACTCTGCTCACTGCAATCTGGGGCACAGGAAGGCTGCAACTCACAAGAAGAGGAGAATGATTTGGGGTGCTACATACACCAAGGCATGTCCTACCTTACAGTTACACTGCACCCTACCATAGGGGTGACTTACATGATGCCAAGGGAAGGTTCAGGGGCTGGGAAATGTGTGCACTTCACAGCCAAGATGCCAGTTCCGGACTGCACGCAGACTCTGCAGTGGCAGGTCTGAGACATGCTTTACAGCTGCTTCTGTAGGTGGCGCAAAACAACGCTGCAGGCCTCAAGCAGTATTTGGTTTACCAGCCCTGGGCACACACAGGCCACGCTTCTAGAGACTAACGGGCAAACCAAATGAGCCAATCACGGACATACCAATTCCCATAGACATATTTACACAGGGAGCATTCGCACTGTGGCACTGAATAATAGTGGCACAGTGCCCAGAGCATCTAACACCAGCAAAAACAGAGGAGATAAAAGCGAAAAATGGAAGGGAGACCCACGCCAATGGTGCCAGGTCTAACACGTGTCCCCTCCAGCTGAAATGTGGGGAGAACTACTCACCCCCTTGGGAGTTCTCATCACTAAGTCGGAAAAATCTGGACAGACCATCAACATTGGCGTGCTCTGTACCAGGGCGGTGTTCCACCGTGAAGTCCATACCCTGTAGGAAAATGGACCACTTCAACAACTTGAGATTCTCACCCCTCATCTGCATCAGCCATCTGAGGGGCCTGTGGTCTGTCTGAACCTGGAAGTAAGTCCCAAACAGGTATGGTCTCAACTTCTTCAGTGCCCAGACCACAGCAAATGCCTCACGTTCAATTGATCTTCACCTCTGTTCACGTGGAAGTAACCTCCTACTGATGAAGGCTACCCATTGGTCGAGTCCCTCCTCGTTTCTCTGTGACAGAACGGTCCCCACACCATGCTCTGAAGCGTCTGTCTGGACATTTAAATTCCTTAGCAAAGTTGGGTGCCTGGAGTACGGGCGCTGTACACATGGCAGTCTTGAGGGTATCAAAAGCTTTCTGACAGGTGTCAGTCCAGTTCACAATCTTTGGCTGCTTCTTGGAAGTCAGCTCAGTCAAGGGTGCAACAATGTTGCCATACCCCTTGACAAACCTCCTGTTCTGTAGTAGGGGATCTCTGTGTATAGTCATAATCTAGTGAATAGTCCCGCCCATGTGCGTGGACCCCGGAGCAATCAAAAATAATCTCTTACAGTGTCAAAAAATGCAGAAAATGCATAGACACTTAAGAGAGAATTTAAAGACAGATAATGCAGCCAAAAAGGCTACACTGTCCAGTACTTCAACTAGAAATTCCACCATAAAATCCACAAAACAGCAAAGCCTGTACAGATTTCCCTTGCTTAACAGCAAAATCCCTCAGGAATGATAGAGAGAAGAACCTGGACAGACAAGCCCCATAGGCTGCCATTATGTGGCTTAATTAGGATACTGTGCCTTTAAGGAACCTTCCAGAACCTTCTCTCAGTATCCCAGAATGCATAGCAGGTCCAACTTAGCCTCAGTTCTTTTTTCCGGCTCCTGCAAGCAGGACCCTGGAGCATTGAGCTCTCCCTTTTCAAGGGTTTTTGTTAGTGTTTTACACTGAATTCGATTTTTGGTACTTTTAAAGTACTTTGGTGACTTTCTTTCTGTGTTTCTGCACTCTTTTTTGTCCATAATGCCTGCATTATTCGACAAATGCCCTGAGTGCTCAAGAAAGAAGGCCAGGTCAGACTCCCATGAGGTCTGTATTCTCTGCCTTCCCTCTTCCCACATTCCTGAGGAGTGTGTGATCTGCAGAAGCTTCTCTGGAAGGACCCTGAAGGAGAGGAAGAAGATCAGGCTTCAGGGACTTGAGGAGAGAAAGTTGAAGGCACGAGGTGGGTCAGGAGGGGCTCCTTCTACCCATGCTGAGGCCTCTGGGGGGCTCCCCAGGGGCAGGAAGACCAGCCCTCGCCCAAGGTCTCCGTCTGGGTCAGTTGCGCTGACCACGACGTCGAGGGGACGGTCAACGGCCAGTTCCAGGTCTCCCCAGGGCTCTGGGTCGAGAAAACGTCGCCCGTCAACGTCGAGGAACGTGTTCCGGCCGCCGTCGAAGCCGGTGTCGATATCCTCGTCGTCGCTGTCGGCGTCGAGTGGTCGACGTCGGAGGGACCGGCGTCGGCGCTCGCCGTCGAGGCGACACCGCCGTTCGCCGTCGAGGACATCGTCGTCGAGGGGATCCTCGTCGTCGAGGTCGCCGTCGAGACGGAAGGCGTCTCCGGCGCCGAAGAGGTCGACGTCGAAGCATTCCAAAAGACCGACGTCGAGACGGTCAAGGAGATCGACGTCGAGAAGGTCAGAGAGGTCGACGTCGAGAAGGTCCAAAGGGTCGACGTCGAAGCGATCCAAGAAGTCGACGTCGAGGCCGGCGAAGAGGTCGAGGTCGCCGTCGAGGCACCATCGCCCGTCGTCGAGGTTCCGTGGCTCGTCGATCTGGTCGGGGTCGACGTCGAGACGGAGACACGGTTCGACGTCGAGAAGTGTGATTCGGTCGACGCCGAAGGACCGTTCGACGTCGAGGGGACATCGATCGTCGTCTGGACACCGGTCTTCAACGTCTGGAGGTCCTAAGGACAGGCCCAGGACTGTGGGGGGCTCCCCACGCTCCGGAAGAGATGGTGGCTCGCCGGGAACGGCGCATTCCGGGGTGGATACTCCGATGAAGCCTTCTACGCCTCCTTCGCGGCCTGCTGTGCCGAAGGGCCCGCCTCCGAAGGCCCCTACCCCACCTCCGAAGCCGGCTCCGCAGAACCCGCGTCCGGTTGCTCCTCCACCCCCGGTCCAACCGAGGGCGGTGTCGATGCCTAAGTTTCCGACGCCTCCGAAGAAGACTCCTAAGAAGCCTAGGACTCCTGACCCTGGGAGGCCGAAGGAGCGTCCGAGGCCCAAGAGGTCGAGGTCTCGCTCGGGGAGACGGGACAGATCAAGGAGTGGCCGTGGATCTTCCTCACGATCCAGGCGTCATCACAAGAGACGTCGGTCCAGGTCACGTTCTCCATCTGGGACCCGTTCCTACTCGCCCACGCTGTCCGATTCGCCGGAGACTAGGGTGTCTCCGATAGACGATATAAGCACATTTCAGGAGGTTCTCCTGCGTGGAGCGGCGAAGTTGGGCATTGAGGTTGAAGCACCTACGGCTTCTACCTCGGTGATATTTGAGACATTACACAAAAGGCACTTGTCTCGCCCCCTGTTACCTCTGGTGCCGGGGCTCCTTGAGCCCGCCGAACAGCTATTCCTGACGCCGGCAACGGTGAAGTCTGTACCTTCCAGGATCCTAAAAAAGTACAGGGCTCCGGACTCAGACCCAGCCTTCTTGAGGAAGGACCCGGTACCGGATTCGGTCATCGTGACTGCTGCACGGAAGCTTCATGCCACCTCCCCTGCGTCCACGGTGCCTCCGGACAAGGAGAGCCGTTGGATCGATTCTGCTGGTCGCAAGGCGTGTGGGACATCCGCCTCGTCCATGAAGGCTGCCAGTGACTCGGCTTTGCTGGGACGTTACGACCGGTCCCTGTGGGACTCGATGGAGCAGTTCGCAGACCTTGTCCCTCGAGACCGCAAGGAGGACTTTGTGGAGATCGTCAAGGAGGGGATGCTGGTCTCTAATCAGGCCATCGGCGCCGCAGCGGACATATCATTGCTGTCCGCGCACGGATATTGCCACGGGATTCACCAGAGACGCCACGCTTGGCTCAGGTTGACGTCCTTGAAACCGGAAGCACAGCAACGCGTGGCGAATCTCCCGTTTTCCGGAGATACCCTCTTCGGGAAACACGCGGATGATGAGATGGCCAGGATGAAGGCCGAAGCGGAGACCCTGACGGCAGTGGGCTTGGAGAAGCCCAAGGAAAAGAAACCCTTCCGACAGTACCAACGTCGGTTTGGGTCGCAGGGTCGTGGAAGGGGGCAGTCTGCTGGACAACATCAACAGCAGCAGCAGCAGCAGCAGTACAGGCGGCCCTTCCAGAAGCGACAGGGTGGTAGAGGTCGTCAACAGTCCTCTACCGCGACCAAGGGCCCGGCCGGGTCCCGTCCCTGAGCTGTTACTTCCCCCTCGTCCGTTACCCGCTCCGGTGGGGGGAAGCGTTCAATTTTTTCTGGCAGAGTGGAGAAAAATTACTCAGGACAAGTGGGTGCTGAATATTGTTTGCAATGGATACAGTCTACGTTTCACCAGCCCTCCTCCATCGATTCCTCCCGTCAGCTCGCAGTATCAACTGCGCGAGCTTCAGGCGGAGGCGGACATTCTGCTAAGGAAAAGGGCGATCGAAGACGTACCTCTGTCTCAAAGAGGAAGAGGTCTTTACTCTCGGTTCTTTCTGGTCCGCAAGAAGGACAAAAACGAGTTCAGGCCCATTCTGGATTTGCGACAGGCAAACAAGTGGATTCGCAGAGAAAAGTTTCGCATGCTGTCGTTGCATCAGATCTACCCTCAGCTGCAACAAGGAGATTGGATGTGTGCCATAGATCTACAGGACGCATACTTCCACGTGCCCATTGCATGCAAACACAGGAAATTTCTGCGCTTTCAAGTCGGCACCAATCATTATCAATACACGGTGCTACCCTTCGGACTGAAGTCTGCACCCAGGACATTCTCAAAATGTATGGCAGTGGTAGCGGCGCACCTGAGGAAGAACAAGGTGTTTGTCTACCCGTACCTGGACGATTGGTTGATCAAAGCCTCCTCCTTCTCGGAAGCTCAAGCACACTTCCAGAAGACGTGCGTTCTCTTGAACAAGCTGGGGTTGCACACCAACATGTCCAAGTCAGTCCCGATTCCGGTACAGTGCATCCAGTACTTGGGGGCCTCCATCGATACGCTGTCAGCAAGCGTGTCTCCTTCGGAAGAGCGACGTTTATCACTCGTTCGGAAGGCTCAGGCTCTCATGAAAACTCCGTCTACGACTGTGAGGACGGTGTCTTCTCTACTGGGATCGATGGCCTCTTGCATCTTTCTCACTCCACACGCACGGCTACAGATGAGACCTCTGCAGGAGTGCTTGGAGGATCAGTGGGACCAGAGGAGAGGTTCTTGGGACGACAGGATACGACTGTCTCTACATGCTCTTCAGTCTCTGAAGTGGTGGTGCTCGAAGGAGAATCTCCTCAGAGGCGTTCCCTTCCACAAGGACATTCCCACACAGACCATCGTGACGGATGCGTCTCTCCAAGGTTGGGGGGCGCATTCCGGAGACCTGCAAATTCAAGGGACGTGGTCCCCGACGGAGTCCACGTACCACATCAATTTCCTGGAACTGAGAGCTGTTCACTTGGCACTGAAGGCCTTTCATCCGTCCTTTCAGACCAACTCTCTGCTTGTTCAGACGGACAACACGACAACGATGTATTACCTCAACAAGCAGGGGGGCTCGAGATCGCGCACTCTGTCGCAGGAGGCGCAGGCGATCTGGCACTGGCTTCTGGCTCGAGGACTGTCGATAACGGCCACCCATCTGCCAGGTGTGCAGAATGTTCAGGCAGACGAACTGAGCAGAATCGTGCAGGAAAACCACGAATGGGTCATAAACGACGAAGTACTAGGAGAAGTCTTCGCAAGGTGGGGAACTCCAGACGTAGATCTGTTTGCCACCGCCGAAAACAGCAAATGCCGAGGCTTCGCCTCCAGGTACTACCAGCCGGGGACGCTGGGGAACGCGTTATGGATCAACTGGTCGAACAGCTTTCTGTACGCTTTTCCACCAATTCCCCTGATTCCGGCGGTTCTCATCAAGCTGTCTCAATCCAGGGCGAGGATGATTCTGATTGCCCCGGAATGGCCCAGACAGTGGTGGTTCACGGACCTACTTCACCGATCTCTCCTTCCTCACATGAAGCTGCCGTGCAGGCCGGACCTTCTCACGAAGTTCGGGGGGCGGATGGTGCACCCCAACCTCTCGTCTTTGAGTTTGGCGGCATGGCTCCTGAAATAGTGCAATATGGCCATCTGAATCTCCCAGAGGATTGTATGGGCATACTGAAGGAGGCTAAGCGACCTTCCACTAGGACTTCCTATGCTTACAAGTGGAAGAGGTTTTGCATCTGGTGCAAGTCTAAGAACTATGACCCTACGTCATGCAAGGAAGATGTCATCCTTCCATATCTGCTTCATCTAGCGCAGTCGGGCCTTAATGTCCATTCCATTAAGGTTCATCTGGCTGCTTTGACTGCCTACAGGAAAGGCCCTTCACAGACTTCCTTTTTCCAGATCCCTGTGATCAAAGATTTTTTGGAAGGCTTGAAGAAAGTGTTCCCTCCTGTCAGGCTTCCTTCGCCTTCATGGGACTTGAATGTGGTGCTGTCCAGATTGATGAAGGAGCCTTTTGAACCCATTCATAAGGCTTCGTTGCAGCACCTGTCCTGGAAGGCGGCGTTCCTGGTGGCCATTACATCGGCCCGCAGGGTGAGTGAGATTCAGGCATTGTGTTGCCAAGAACCTTATACTGTATTTCATAATGCTAAAGTTGTTATGCGTACTCACCCTAAGTTTCTTCCCAAGGTTGTTTCTGATTTTCATATCAATCAGACTATCACTTTGCCTACGTTCTTTCAGAATCCTTCATCTCCGGCGGAAAGGTCTTTACATTCCCTGGATGTGCGGAGGGTGCTGAAGTTTTATCTTGATAAGACTAAAGATATTCGTAGGTCAGACCAATTGTTCATCAATTATGGCTCAGTCAGGACGGGTCTTGCTACCTCTAAGCAGTCCATCTCTAGGTGGATTGTGTCCTGCATTCAGTTGTGTTACTGCAAAGCTAATAAGACCTTAGGGGGCAAACCTAAGGCTCATTCCACCAGGGGCAAGGCTGCTACGACGGCTATGCTCCGTAATGTTCCCATTGCAGAGATCTGCAAGGCGGCCACTTGGAAGTCGGTCCATACCTTTGCTAAGCATTACTGCCTGGACACTGATGCCAGGGCAGACGCTCAGGTTGGGCAGGCTTCGCTGCGGAATCTGTTCGCACAGTAGTGGCGTTATTTTATTCTCCACCGCCGCTTGGTGTGGGGATGGGCTTGCCATTCTATTCACTAGATTATGACTATACACAGAGATCCCCTACTACAGAAGGAGTAGTTTCTGTCCTGTAACTCCAGTTCTGTAGTAGGGGTATCTCTGTTATAGTCATAAGCGCCCTCCCGCCTCCCCGGTGGAGTGTTGTTCATGATCATAATGCTACAGGTCTGGCGTTTTCTGCGCCTTCAAAAAGAACTGAGGCTAAGTTGGACCTGCTATGCATTCTGGGATACTGAGAGAAGGTTCTGGAAGGTTCCTTAAAGGCACAGTATCCTAATTAAGCCACATAATGGCAGCCTATGGGGCTTGTCTGTCCAGGTTCTTCTCTCTATCATTCCTGAGGGATTTTGCTGTTAAGCAAGGGAAATCTGTACAGGCTTTGCTGTTTTGTGGATTTTATGGTGGAATTTCTAGTTGAAGTACTGGACAGTGTAGCCTTTTTGGCTGCATTATCTGTCTTTAAATTCTCTCTTAAGTGTCTATGCATTTTCTGCATTTTTTGACACTGTAAGAGATTATTTTTGATTGCTCCGGGGTCCACGCACATGGGCGGGACTATTCACTAGATTATGACTATAACAGAGATACCCCTACTACAGAACTGGAGTTACAGGACAGAAACTACTCCTTATAACCTGTGTGTCCTAAGAAGGCCCTCACCTGGGTCTGGGTCCTGGGGGCTCCCAAGCCAGGATGGTTTAATTCTTGGGCTGTAGAGGCGCCACCTGGCCGCTCCCATCTGGTGTCCCAAGTACACACAGAACCCTGCCCAATCTGGCACTTACTGGCCTTGATTGTGAGGCCTGCTCGGCGCAGTGCCAACAACACTTCCCAGAGGTGGTACAGGTGGTCCTTCCCGGAGGAACTGAAGACTGCAATGTCATCCAGGTAGGCGGCACTGAAATCCTCCAGCCCACCCAACACCTGGTTGACCAATCTCTGAAAGGTGGCAGGGGTATTCTTCATCCCAACGGGCATCACACGGAACTGGTAGTGCCCATCCGGTGTGGAGAATGCAGACCTCTCCTTTGCCCCATCAGTCAATGTGATCTGTCAGTACCCTGACGTTAGATCAAACGTGCTGAGGTACCGTGCAGCCCCTAGCCAATCTATGAGCTCATCAGCTCTTGGGATGGGGTGCGCGTCAGTCTTCGTGACCCAATTGAAACCTCGGTAGTCCACGCAGAACCTAAGTTCTGGGGTGGCACCAGACACTGCAGCTTTTGGTACCAAGACCACTGGGCTGGCCCAAGGGCTGCTAGAGGACTCAATCACCACTAGGGAAAACATTTTGGAGACTTCCTCCTTAATGTAGGCCCTGACCCTGTAAGTCACTCTGTAAGCCTTGTGCTTGACAGGAAGACTGTCTCCAGTGTCTACCTCATGGACCCACCAATCAGTGACACCAGGCACCAGGGAAAACAAATCAGAAAATTGCCCCAACAGCTGGTAACAATCTCTCTGTTGGACCACACCCTCCACTGACCCATCCTTCTCTCCTGCACACAGGAGGTCAAAAAGAGGCTGGCTCTCCTCCTCCATCCCAGCATCTGTAGCAAGAAGCAAGCCCACTTCAGACCTCTCAAAGTGGGGCTTCAGGCGATTCACATGCAGGACCCGCAAGGGGTTCCTGGGAGACCGAAAGTCCACAAAGTAGGTAACTGGACTTTTGCGCTCCACCACCTCAAATGAACCGGTCCACTTATCTTGGAGCGTACAGGGCTCTACTGGGGCCAGTACCCAAACCTTCTGACCAGGGTGAAATTCGACCAGAGTGGCATTCTGGTCGTCCCAACGTTTCATTTCCCCCTGACTGGCTTCCAGATTGGCCTCAGCAAGTTTTCTGAAACGCCGAGTCTGGTTCCTGAAGGCCAACATGTAGCTAAATACATCTTGGGGAGATTTCCTGGGAGATTGCTCCCAGCCTTCCTTGACCAGACTCAGAGGCCCTCTTACCGGATGGCCATAGAGGAGTTCTAAGGGACTGAATCCTAAGGACATCTGTGGCACCTCGCGGTAGGCAAACGATAGGCATGGCAAGACGACGTCCCACTTATGCCTCATGGGTTCTTCTTGGCCCATAATCATGCCCTTCAAGGTCCGGTTGAATCTTTCGACCAGACCATTACCTTGGGGGTGGTAAGGAGTTGTGAACTTATAAGTTACTAGATGCTAAGTGTGTGCGTACATGAATTATGAATGCATCCCTGCACAGTAGGGCACTCCTTTTGGTTCTATATTGAGACTCCAAACCAAGTTATTGCAATATGCTTCTTTAATTGGTTTTCCAAAAAACGTTCATTTCATATTAGATCAAACGATATGATTTAATATCAAATGAACGTTTTTTGGAAAACCAATTAAAGAAGCATATTGCAATAACTTGGTTTGGAGTCTCAATATAGAACCAAAAGGAGTGCCCTACTGTGCAGGGATGCATTCATAATTCATGTATGCACACACTTAGCATCTATTGTCTTACACCTGACGGACGGACACGTAACCTGCTGGAGCACCCAACCTCATGCAGCACATAAAAATCGGATAAAAATCTCTAAACAAACCGCTGTGCACCCCGCCCACCCATTGAAATGGAACTTATAAGTTACCCCACACTCCTCCCACAGAGAATTCATATACTGGGAGATAAAGTTGGTTCCCGTGTCAGACACCACCTCTCTGGGGACCCCCACACGGGAGAATATCCCCATCAGTGCACGTCTCCCCACGGGGCCGTCACTGTCCTGAGCGGGATGACTTCAGAGTACCGGGTGGCATGGTTCACCAAGACCAGGATGAACCTGTTGCCCATGGCTATCTTGGGGTCCAGAGGCCCCACAATGTCAATGCCCACCCGCTCGAATGGGGTACTGACAGCCGGATATGGCTGAAGTGGGGCCTTGATCTTCCCCCCACTCTTCCCACTTGCCTGGCAAGTTTCACATGTCCTGCAATGAGCGTCTGAGCTCTTGCGCATCTGCGGCCAATAAAAGTGGGTCTTGGTCTACCCCAGATGTCCTGCCAATGGAATGTCATGAGCCAGCCCCAGTAGGAAGGCTCTGAAGCACTCGGGTACCACCAGCACACAGGCTGACCCCGGCTCAGCAGCCTTAGCCTCGCTATACAGGAGACTATTCTCCCAGTAAATCAGATGTGAACCAGAGTGTCACCTGCTGCCTGGGATGCAGCCTGTTGCCGCGTACCCTCAAGAGAAGGGCAAACTCTTTGCTGCTCACAAAACTCCTCCCTGGTGGGGCCCCCTTCCTGCTTCCAATGGGTCAGCTCAGGCAGGTCCCCCAGTTCGTCGATCTGCTCCCCGGTTGGCTCCAGGGCATCCCCTCAGGGTCTGCTTCCTCCTGGGCGTGGGAACCAAGGGGGCCAGCTTCCCTCGCTCCCTGCCCCTTCTCTCTAAGGCAGGGATCTGAAAGAAACAGGTCAGTGTAGATTCCTTACCTTAGAATACCCCCAGTGTCAGACTGGATCCGGAAAGTTTTGCGTAGCAGTACCCCTGCGCTTCTGTAGGCGTCGTCTGCGGCTCCGACGTCGGTTGTCGGCGTCGTGGTCGCCGGGATGACGTCGTCGGAGTACTTAGACGCCGCCCTCGCGCGCTGACGTCACTTCTTCTTTTTTCCGCACCAGCAAGCGCAGATCCGGGAACAGCATTACTCCTTAGTCACTTTTTGACTAACTTTTTTCAATCTATTTTGGATCTTCTCGAGTTGTTATCGACTCCGGTGCCGGTAGGGATGACCGGGTTCAAGCCTGTGATGACTGTAACCGGCTGATATCGGTTACCGACCCCCACCGTCGGTGCCTTTATTGCCTCGGGGCTGACCATGATGACAAGTCGTGCCCCGACTGCGGGGCCTTGATGTCGAAAGCTAGGTGGGAACGTTCCCGTAAGCAACTCGAGATCCGTCAGTTGTCCTTGCGCCGTTCGAGGTCCCGGTCCAGGAGGAGGTCGAGGGACCGGTCGTGGGGCCACAGTCATCATAGCTCGGCGAGTCGACACCACTCGTCGGGTTCGAAGTCCTCAGGTAAGTCGAGGCACAAGAAGTCGAAGAGGCGACATCGCTCTTCTGACTCCCCCTGACGCTCGCGCGACGTGGCCGGGGGTTCGGGCGACACCACCCACGCGGCTCCGCTGCAAGCGTCGCGTCCAGCTGCACACCCGCCGGTCCCTGGGCTGAACGCGACGCCGGACGAGATCAGCGCGTTCCTCATGGCCATGAGGTCGCGCTTCCCTCCGTCGGGTCCCGTCGAGGTGCCTTCGGGCCCCACAGACCCGTCTGGGAGCCCAAGTGGGCCGGCGGCTTCGACCCCGGCGCCGTCGGGTGCTTCAGCCCCGGCGCCGGCGGCGACTCGGTCCCGATGCCGCAGGGCTCCTCAGGCGTGGATCCGTGTCGACGCCGGTCGACCTTACGACCCCTCTGCCGGGGTCGATACCAAGGGTGTTGACCCCGGCGCCGTGCTCGGACGTCGTCGTCCCCGATCCCCGCCCCATATCCGGCATCGGACCTGCGCCGTCTTCGACGCCGATAGGTGAGCCCTTCACTGACGATCCGGCTCTATCATTTCTTCCTGACTTTCAGGAGATGGAGGACGAGGGGGATTGGGAGGGGTCTGAGGACCCTCTG
The DNA here is from genome assembly GCF_964261635.1 of Lissotriton helveticus. Lineage (NCBI taxonomy): Eukaryota > Metazoa > Chordata > Amphibia > Caudata > Salamandridae > Lissotriton > Lissotriton helveticus. The sequence goes on from NC_136067.1 coordinate 1,330,876,423, forward strand.
GCAGTGCAGTGCCAGTTGAGTCAGGACTGGACGGACGAACTTGGGGAGGCCAGTGGTCTGGACACCTCGCCCGACACTGGTTTTGTCTCCTCCTTCCGTGGCTACGGAGGAGGGGGCTGCACACAGCGTGGTGTTAACTCGGGCAGCCAAGACCTTGGCTCTTGAGCTCCCGGTCGCGGCCGTGAGGACTAACCTCCTCACTGAGGTCTTCAAACCGCAGGCAAGCTCCTCGAAGCCTCTCCTGCTGTTCCACGAGGCTCTCACTGACGTTCTGTTGGGCACCTGGTTCAAGCCCTCCACAGGCCTCCTTGTGGATCGGAACGTGGCCCGACTCCACCGCCCGGCTCCAGACGACCCCAGTTTCCTGTCCGTTTACCCCACCCCTGAGAGCCTGGTGATCCAGGCCTCAACTTCCGAGACCGCATTCCTGACCGCTCCTCCGGATCGGGAATCCAAAAGGTACGACCAGTTTGGTAAGAAGCTGTTCTCCTCACTGAGTTTGGGGTTGTGGTCTGTCAACACCGCCTGCATTTTGGGCCGTTACTCCCACTCTTGTTGGGATACGGTTGCGGAAGTGCTGCCGCAGTGCCAGGTGGACCTCCAGGCAAAGCTAACTCAGGCCCTCGCGGAGGGAAGGGACGCAGCACGATATTCCATTCGGTGTTGGCTGGATACCACGGACTCGCTAGGGAGGGCAATTGCAACGACGGTGGCAGTTCGCCGCCATGCCTGGCTGAGGTCCGCCAACTTTTCGGGCGATGTCCAAGCATCCCTTATGGACATGCAATTTGATGGCCGTCGCCTTTTTGGCGACAAGGCAGACAGCGCGCTGGACCGTTTTAAGGACTCCAGGGCTACGGCCAAGTCCTTGGGCCTCGGCCAACGCCAGCAAACTTCCGCCTTTCGTCCCTTTCGTGGCCAAGGAAGGGCCCCCTCACGTCCAGCTAGCCACAGGCCGCAGAACCCACCTCAACGCGGTTGCGGACGTGGTAACCGCCGTGGTGGTGCCGGGGGACACAGGCAAGGCCAGTCCACACCCGCCCCCGCAGCATCTGCCTAAAAATCCTCTGAGTTTTCAGGCCCATTCGACACCAGTGGGGAGTAGGGTTCGCCATCACCTCCTCCACTGGCGCTCCATCACATCGGACAGGTGGGTGCTGCAAATTGTGTGAAGGGGCTACTCCCTCACCTTCGAGGCGACCCCTCCAGCCATGCCACGGCCGTACCGCCGCCTATCAGGGGATCACTTGCAACTTCTGCAGGAGGAAGTTACAGCCCTCTTGGCCAAGGGGGCCGTTGAGCGCGTTCCTGGGCCAGAAGTAGGAAGTGGTTGCTATTCCCACTACTTTCTGGTACCCAAGAAGGGCAAAGGGGGCCTACGCCCTATCTTGGACCTAAGGAGCGTCAACGGCTTCCTCCGGAAGGAGAAGTTCAAGATGTTGACTTTGGCTCAGGTCCTAGCAGCCCTGGACCCAGAAGACTGAATGGTAGCATTGGACTTGCAGGACACATATTTCCACATCCCCGTCCTGCACGCCCACCGGCGTTACCTGTGATTCACGGTAGGCCACGAGCACTTTCAGTTTACCGTGCTCCCCTTCGGCCTTACCAGCGCCCCATGGGTGTTCACGAAAGCGATGGCAGTGGTCGCAGCTCATCTGCGCAGATTATGGGTTTCAGTCTTCCCCCTATCTCGACGACTGGTTGTTGAAGGCGGGCTCACCCCAAGCAGTCATCTCCCACCTCCAGACTACGGCCGACCTCCTGCACTCGCTGGGGTTCTCCATCAACGTGCCGAAGTCACACCTGTGCCCCTCGCAGAAGCTCCTTTTCATCGGAGCGTTTCTGGACTCAGCGCAGTTTCAGGTTATTCCCCCCCGAACAGCGGGTTCGGGATATTCAGGCTCTGGTTCCGGTCTTTGAGCCTTTATCCCGAGTCTCGGTCAGGTTGACGCTGCGGCTCCTGGGGCTGATGGCCTCCTGCATCCTTCTGGTGCATCATGCTCGGAGGCGGATGCGGGCTCTGCACTGGGACCTGAAGTTTCAGTGGGCACTTCATCAGGGCAACCTGTCCGATTGCGTCCGGATCTCAGAGGGCACTGCGAAACAGTTGCAGTGGTGGCTCACGGACCGCGATTGAGTCAGCGGCAGATCTCTCTCCCTACCCCAACCGGAGCACGTAGTAGTGACAGATACGTCCCTCCTGGGATGGGGAGGCCACATGGGAGAGAGGGAGATCAGAGGCCTGTGGTCTCCGGCGGAATCCCGGCTCCACATCAACCTTCTGGAGCTGCAGGCGATCCGACTTGCCCTGAAAGCATTCCTTCCCTCTGTCCGGGGAAGTGTAGTGCAGGTGTTCACGGACAACACCACCGCCATGTGGTACTGCAACAAACAGGGCGGGGTGGGGTCGTGGACCCTTTGTCAAGAGGCTCTGCGCCTCTGGACATGGCTGGAACACCAGGGCGTGACCCTGGTGGTTCATCACCTGCCAGGTTCCCTGGACGCCAGGGCGGACAAACTCAGCCGTCGGTGCATGATGGATCACAATGGCGTCTAAACTCTGACGTGGTGCACGGTCTGTTTCAGCAGTGGGGAGTGCCTTGGTTAGATCTAGTCGCCACCGAAGAGAACGCGCAATGTCATCAGTTCTGCGCGTTGTAAAGACGCTTTTCACCGCGAGTGGAGCTGTATTCTGTTGTACGCCTTTCCGCCTATACCACTTCTGCCCAGAGTGCTGAAGAAGATCAGGCGAGACCGGGCCCAAGTCATCCTTGTGACTCTGGATTGGGCACGAAAATACTGGTATCCCGAGCTACTCAGCATGTCAGTCGATCCCCCGATTCGTCTGCCTCTTCAGGAGGACTTTCTGTCGCAGCAGCAGGGGACGGTCCTCCACCCGAACCTGTCCAGTCTCCACTTACATGCGTGGAGATTGAGCGGCGGCAGTTGAGGCCATTTGACTTGCCTCCTGAAGTCTGTAATGTGATTCTGGCAGCCAGGCGCCCCTCCACAAAATCGGTATACGCCTGCAGGTGGAACAAATTTGTGGCATGGTGCACAGCAAAGGCTGTGGATCCCCTTTCTGCCCCTCTTTCGGAGGTTCTCCTCTTTCTTCTTTCTCTTGCCCAGCAGGGCTCTGCTCTGGGCACTCTAAAGGGCTACCTCTCTGCCATTTCCGCCTTCTTAAGGCTCCCTGATCAGCCCTCTTTGTTCAAGTCCCTGGTTGTAAATAGGTTTTTGAAGAGCATCACTCATACATATCCTCCTGTTCCTTTCGTGATGCCTCAGTGGGACTTGAACCTTGTTCTGATTTATCTGATGTGCGCTCCCTTCGAGCCACTTCATAACTGTCCTCTTCGTCTCCTTACTCCTAAGACTGCATTCCTGGTTGCCATCACCTCTGCCAGGAGACTGAGTGAGCTCCAGGCTCTTTCTTCTCATCCTCCCTTCCTTTCTGTCCATCCGGACAAAGTTGTGTTGCGGACGCGACCCTCTTTCCTGCCCAGGGTAGTCACAGCCTTCCACATCGGGCAGTCCATCACCTTGCCCACCTTCTTTCCGCCTCCGCATCCCTCGAAAGTGGAAGAGAGGCTCCACCGTCTGGACCCAAACGTGCGCTCTCATATTATCTGGATCGCACACGCCAGTTCCGGGTGAATGGCCAACTCTTTGTTGTTTACGTGGGCGCTAAGAAGGGACGGGCGGTGCACAAACGGACTATTTCTCGATGGGTCGTCTTGTGCATCAAGGCTCGTTACTCTCTGGCTAAAAAGGAGCCTTCTGTGGGGCTACGTGCCCATTCCACTCGGGCCACGGCGGCTACTACTGCCCTGGGTCGGGGAGACATCTGTCAGGCAGCTACATGGGCCTCACTGCACACGTTCGCAAGACACTGCTGCCTGGACTGCCAAGTCCGGAGAGATGGCTTTTTCGGCCGTTCCGTTCTCCAGGACTTTCTGGTGTGATCATTGGTTCGCAGACCCACCACCGGGGTTGGTATTGCTGGGGTATCTATTCTAAGGTAAGGAATCTAATACTAACCTGTTTCTTTCAGATGCACTTACAGATGTTACTTACCTTCGGTAACGATATATCTGTAAGAAACAGTAGTTAGTATTAGATTCCTTACCGCCCCACCCATCCTCTCCGTTTTGCGAACCGATATCTAGGGTTAAGGTCTTACCCTTTGAGGCCCCTAGTTTTTATGGCACCAGTGTTGGTTTTTATCATGGCTCTGCGTTTCTGGGGCGGAAAAGCTGTGTATAAGAACTGACATCAGCGTGCGAGGACGGCGTCTAAGTACTCCGGCGACGTCATCCTGACGACGGACGCGGAGCCGCAGACGACGCCTACCGACGTGCAGGGGTACTGCTAAGCAAAGTTTTCCGGATCCAGTCTGACGCCTGGGGATATTCTAAGGTAAGGAATCTAATACTAACTACTGTTTCTTACAGATATATCGTTACCAAAGGTAAGTAACTTGTGCATTTGGTGTAATTCACTACCAGGACATGCTAAACACACCAAGGCATGTCCTACCTCCCACATACACTGCACCCTACCATAGGGGTGACTTACATGATGCCAAGGGAAGGTTCAGGGGCTGGGAAGTGTGTGCACTTCACAGCCAAGATGGCAGTTCTGGACTGCACGCAGACTCTGCAGTGGCAGGTCTGAGACATGCTTTACCGCTGCTTCTGTGGGTGGCGCAAAACAGCGCTGCAGGCCCACAAGCAGTATTTGGTTTACCAGCCCTGGGCACACACAGGCCACGCTACTAGGGACTAACGGGCAAACCAAATGAGCCAATCATGGACATATCAATTCCCATAGACATATTTACACAGGGAGCATTCACGCTGTGGCACTGCATGGCAGTGGCACAGCGCCCAGAGCATCTAATGTGAGAAGTTGGCCTGATATATGATGCTCACTAGTTCTAGTGATCACCTTGTATCAGTCCAAACAACCCTTATGGTGATTGGTTGTAAGTCAACCTTATAGACCAGCTATCCTAATGGTAGCATGGACAAAGCAGTCTTAGGCTAAACTCTTTTGGCATGTGAAGCCAGCTGTTTTACCACAATATAACCCCTTGAATACCAGATGAAAGGACACCACACAGGTTGTTAAGAAAATAAACAGTATATTTATTAATAACAACACTTCTGAACTCTTTATGAGGTCAGAGGGCTAAGCACATGACAATCTCTTACGAAAAATACGACAAGTTGCACAAAATTACAATGGTGCCCTAGGGGCACGACAAACCAAATACTAAGTAAGTGGAATGTGAGAGTCGATAAAAGGAATGGAGCTGTCCAGAGGCTGTAGGATCGATGGGACCACGCTACACTAACTCTAGGTAAGTAATAGGAGGCCCACGGAACGCGTGTGCAGAGTGTGAACTCACACGCGAGATGCGTAACAACGTCTATGAACAGTACAGTTCAAGTAAAAGGTAAGTACGGACAATCCTGACTAGTTAGGACAACAACGACTGTGGAATTGGACACTAGGACAGTTAGACTACCCTTGAGCACCGAAATGCTCTAGTTACCTCACCCACGGGCTGCGGGTTCATAGGTGCCAAAGTGCGTCGGGTTCTCGCGTTGAAGTCAATGGAGCCTGAAAGAAAAGATGCTGCAGGCGACCAGGAGGAAGATGTCCGGTGCGATCCAAGGGTGGATCGGTGAAGAAGAGGACCTGAAAGCAGAGGGGACAGTGTTCAAAGTCACTAGCCAGTGACCGGTGTGGAACCAGGAAGGAACCAGGTGCTGTCGTCGCGATCAGGTGAAGAGTGGACGCTTGACTCTGCAGCCACGTGGACCAGGAGGTGTCTTCGACGACCAGGATGGAGGCACGAGCTGTCCCACGCAGGCTCTCGCTGTCGGCGGTGTCAGATCCGGGATTGGAGTCAACAGGCCTTGGCAAAGGCAACCCACGCGGTGAGTGGAAAAGACGTCTGGTGCGGACTAGGAGAGTCCGGGGTGCCCCTCTTTTGGAAGGGAGCAAGGGCCAGTCTGGAGCAACCAGACCAGCAGCAAAGATTCAAATGTTCGTCGTCTAGGAGGCCACTAGCCAGCCGGCAAGTGACCAGACAACGCGTTGAGCAGCAAAGAAGCAGAAGGGCCCCATGCAGATCTCGTGGATGCTGGAGGGCTGATCTTCGGTGCAGGGGCTGCTCGGGGCTGCTCGGGGCTGGGGCTTCTCAGTCCCCAAAGCACTTGGTCGAGTTTACCTCGGGAGTCGTGCTGGAAGCGAAGTGCAGGTTCATTCAAGATGGCCGGTCCCACGTGTCTCGTCGCACCCACGGGTCTCAGCTTTGCTGCAGATGTGAGTTGAGGTCGGAGAGGTCTGGGAATCCGGGTCTCGTCGGGCTCTGAAGTCTGGATCCTCGAGGGAAGACGACAAAGGGAAGCCGCTGGACGCTTGATGGTGCCTGCAGTTGCAGGGTGGACACTCCTTGCCCACAAGGGAGATTCTTCAGTCTTCTGTGGAGCAGAACGTCGAAGGCCAGAGTTACTTCATGATGAATAGTTCAGGATAATCTAATTTGGAATGGGACCAGCTCCTACCTTTATTCTCCTAAAGGGGGCTGCACTACTGACTAGGTCCCTCCCCTGGGTGGGACCAGGAAGGGGGGTGGCTACACCCCCTATCCTTTGTCCGGTTTCCCGCCAGAGCTGGGGCAGGGATGCCCCAGCAACTGGTTTGAACCGGTGTATGCACAGGGCACCTTGTGTGCCCCAGGCATGTCTCATTCCTTTCATGCCTCCCTACCTCAATACACAATATCCTGTCTGGGGTGGTGCTAGGCAGGAAACCCTTTGTCCAAGCCATCCCCGCTGGAAGGACTCCCAGCAGCAGGAGGTCAGACTTGTGTCTGTGGTGGCAGCATCCATTTTGTGATGCTGAGGCTCTAGTTAACTTTAACCGGGGTGCACAGTTACATACATGTCGTGTCCCTCTAGAAGGGTGGAATGCCACCCCCGTCGCCAGAATTGGCGAGAGGGTAGTATTCCAAATCGTATGACACCTTACTCGACATGTTTTGATAATGTTATACCAGAGTTAGCATTTAACCGCGAGGTTGATAATGCACTTAAGAGTATATGGTATAGCGTTATCATGGAACAGCTATTAAGACTTTGTTCCGCAAGCTGCAAACAGGCTCAGCTCATGCCAGAGCACCATCTCACATAATTCCAAGCACTCTGCCTTCAGGATTGATAAGGCCTTCCATAGGAGTGACTGATAGGAATATATGTGTCCATTTTAGGGTTAGATATAGGTATACTATATCTATAGCAAAGGGTGTTTACACCACCTTGCCCCAGCTGTCATGCAGCCAGTTGTGTCAGATTTAGATGGCCAGCCAGGGGTGGCATAATACATGCTTCAGCCCCTGGTAGGCCCTGGGTACACCTAGGCCCTGGGTACAGGGACTGATAAGGTGGCCCAGTACCAATTGGTAAATGCACCTAAAGTACATGGTTGTCAATTTAGAGAGAGAACAGCTAGGCTGTGGGTCTGATGAGCAGGCCCACAGCCAGGGAAAGTCGTAAACCAGTGAAGCAAAAAGCAAAAATCTGGGGTGACCATAGGATTGCAGACCCCACTCTCCTACAATAGTGGCCCTGCATTGGGCCTTGAGACTGTGGTACCTGGAACACCTGAGCATAAAACCTGCCGGTTCTAGAGGATCTTCTGTCGCAGCACCAGTGAACATAAGGCTCTCTTTTGTAATCCAACTTGCACCACCGTCTTACCGGATTAGGTAATTTTGTGGACCTGAGCTTCCTTTCTACTGAAAGGGGTGAATCTTTTCCAAGTTTGTCAGGCCATCACTCTTTCGCCATTCTTAGCTCCACCTTACCCCCTAAGAATAAATGTAGACTTAGTCATTTGGATCTTATGGCATTGAGGATATATATATATATTGAGAGAATGATCAGGTCTATGCAGGGCTTCCTGGAGTAAAAATTGACCATCTCCTGGTGGATTGTTCTTTGCATAAATGTAAGTTTTGCACTGACGAAAAGTAGCCCCCACAAGGCTTACAGGCTTATTCCACCAGAGACAAAGCTGCTACCGTTGCATTGTATCTGTCAGGTAGCCATATAGGCCTCGATATACACATTCACAAAACGTTACTGCCTCAACAGGTCTGTTGAGAGAGGAGTTTTGCCCGCTCTGACCTCCAGGTCTTTTTGGTCTGAGCCCGTTCACAGACCCCCACTTTTACAAAGTGAGAAATCTGTAATTAGAAATATTTATCAGATGGACAAGTTACTTATCTTTGTTAATAATCTTCATGGTGGATACTCTAACTACAGATTCCTCACTGACCCTCCCATGTCGTATTTTGTGAACTGGACTGTTTTCTATCTAAAAGCATACCAACCTAGAGATATGCACTCTGGTCATAACAATTCTTTATGGGCTCTGTCTGATGGCTCGATCAGCCTGGAAAGCAACTAATGTCGGCATGCACAGGCTACGCTTGCATGCTGCTCGTCTTGTCTTTTCTGGAACAGAATGACGTTAACATGGAGCTGCAAAACGTGACCTAGCGGTGTACAGGATACTGTTCTGAAAGTTTCTGGATACAGTCTGATGTCTGAAGATAAGTCACACGATTCGGAATATGCGGTTAGTTAAAAAAAATCTGCCAAAAAGATTGTTACCGAAGGTAAGTTGTGAGTCTTGTTCGATTTTAGCAGTGAAAGTGTTCTTAACACTAAATTATATTCTACTTTTATTCCCGGTTTATTGTCCAACATTATAATATAAAAAGAAATGGAGATGAATACTGATGAATTTAGTTACTGTGCAAAGAGAAGTAGTTATCTGATTGGTAGTCTTGTTTAAATTGAGATGTTGCATCTCTATAAATGAGATTTTGCTTTGTTTGCCTTTCAGATCAGTATTTGATTTTTGGTGCAGAGGAAGGTATTTACACGTTGAATCTGAATGAGCTTCATGAAACCTCAATGGAACAGGTATATTTGATATCATCAGTTTTGCACTTCATATTCTTATGAAGTTATTGAACATTGACATTTTTGCGGGCTTGCAACATCTTCAATGGAAAAAATGAAACAATTTCCTGCAAAGTCACCATTGAACAACAGGCCCGCAAACTTCCCTTTTCAGTAAATGACCTCCCTAATACTTCTGAAAGTTACCACCATTTAACATATCTGTGTCATGCGTTCCCCCTTTTGGAGTCAGGGATCTGAATTGAAAGTGTACTTCTGAATGATTTACTCGTTCAACACCTTAAATGTGGGCCATTTACATTCTAGTGGAAATGATTTCTTTTTAACCAGAGCTGATCTTGAGACAAGTATGACTCAGTAAATTCCAAGATCATTTCTGTCCTTTCAGGACCTGCAGAAGATTGAATTTTGAGGTGATGGGTTCCCTACTGCATTTGTTTGCAAAATATATTTAGCAGTCTGAATTTCTTTATAAACAGTCACATGCTGTGCACTATCCTGCAATCTATTGGTAATATCTTGTAGTAATAATATATTTTTCTTTGTATTTTAAATAAAAAGGAAATTTGTTTGGATCCGTCCCTCTTTGTAGTTGAACCCTTTTGTGATTTAGATAGTAAACCAAAGCACCCAGTATTTTCAGATTTTCTTCCTCAGCTCTGTGCTCAGTCAAGTTATTAATTGAAGAAGGGAAGAAAGCAAAGTTTGATAATTGACTTCAAAACCTAACATTAAAAAAGACTGGATATTTTAATGTCTTTTGTAATTGAGAAGGCTGTTTAAATGCATATTTTCTTAGAAAGACAGAAAATCATACGTGTGAAACTTGGAGAGTTCTGTAGAAATGCCCCTCTGACTCTGAAAGCAAAGGCATTGAACTCCTAAGACCATGACACTCAACCCCGTCTTCAGCTATAAAAGGAGGGCCACTACAAAAATGAAAAATAGAGGCTCACAGTGAATTAAGCTGACTCCCTCTCACCGTAGAGTTACAGAAGACTACTTTTGTTCGGTCTTTTAAAACAAAACCTTCATTTTTCTTCAGTTCAGCAGACTTGAATGATTCCTTGTGTGTGCCAAAAACCTATGCCCAGGCTTGAAACCCCTAGGGGATGGAAAGCAACAGGCTTTGACATCTCCAGCCCTGAAACTGTCTGCTCCTTGGCTCAATGGAACAAAATCTGGAAAAAACAAACAAAGCATTATACTCTGGAACCTGAATATTCCGATGCTACAATTGAGAGTGTATTCATAGAAGCCAGCAAATCCAGTGTAAAACTATATAATTTAGACTAGGGGTTTCCAACCTTTTCTGTAATGAGAGCTACTTCTGATTAGTGAAAATCGTCATGTCTGTGGGGAAGTATGAACATGTGTCACTGCTACATGTGTGACCAAGCCTGGAGGAATATCTCTGAAGAAAAAAGACTCTAAATATAACAAGATGTAAGACTCCCATATCTGCAGTGAACGGATGGAGGAATACGAACCCACACATCCCAAGTACATTAGATTACAATAATCCTAAACTCACAGTCCCAGCCCTGAGGAAGACCTTCTTAGAAATCCTCTTGGTCCCCAGCACGAAGGTCGAAACGCGTCGGCACCCACACAATTCACTTTTCATTTTCACAGTACCAGCATCAAATTGGGATAATATTAAGGACCCAATAAGTTTAGCAAAAAATCGGATGGTCTAAACTTTGAATACTATCAGAATGACACTCTGAGACTAGTCTTTTTAAGGACGACTTAGTGAAAAATTACCAAGGAATACTAATCTGTTGTATCCTGCTAGAGATAGAAAAAGTAGGATTGCGATAAACTTAGATATATGTGGTAATTTTGCAAATACATTTATATGCGTTGGGTTTGAATATTGTTCATGATTTCAAGCAAACAACCACAGAAAATGTATGCATGAGGATTGTATGTATAGAGCATAAAAAGAATCAAAATGTGCTTTTGTGAAATTGAAGAATAATCTATCTTTAAAAAAGTAAAAAGAAAAATATAATTTTCGAAAAGAAACGGTCTTGTTGTGCTGTTTATTGCTGTTTAGGAAAAAGTAAATGTGGTGTTGTATGCCGTCCTTAAATGTTAAAAAATTGTAAATTGTATCTTCCATTTATTGAAACTGTCGTGGGAAAATAGTTAGACCCATAGTACTGAGTAATTTTAGAATCTATGGTCCCAGAGGTATTACGTTTTTCTCTCATACTGCTACATGTACAGCACAGACATACAAACATTTATGTATTTTTTTAAATGGGAGAAATTTAAAATGCAGAAATGTATTTTTCAGTTATAAATATGGCAGCTTGTCTACCAACTGCTGGGTGCAAGATGCCTGTTGTGTGTGAATGCGACACTTTGAAATGGCAGATAATTCAACTGTAGAGTTAAAATAATGTTTATATGTATTATGTAAAACGTTTGATTTTAATTTTCTCCCATGTCAAAGTGTCTTTACAAACACAAGGCAATTTACCCCCAGTCTCTTGTAGACATGGTGCCATATTTGTAACAGGAAAGTACAGTAATTTATTTAAAGTTTAGGAATTTGAAGTGAAGAAACATGCTTCATAAAACATCAGGAGTAAATTAGCTTAATTTAAAGTAGGGAAAAACACAGTGTTTCATACAAGCATTTTTCTTCACTTAAAATTACTCCCATTTAAAAGAAAAGACTATTTTCGGTTATAAATATGGCACTGTGTCTGCCAGCCAGTGGGTGCAAAGATGCCTGCTGTTTGTAAATGTAAAAAAAGCAAATGATGAGCGGAATGCTGAACAATGAAAACATTCAACCTCCACTCGCGAAAATCTGGTTTTAATTCATCATTTGTTTGCTCACCAGGCCACCCCAGTTCAGACCCAGCCATATGCAAATCTGTCTTGACCAGTTATATATTACTGTCCCTTTAGCTGACACAGGATATTTGCATTTGTTTTTCCACCAATTGTATATTTCCAGTGATCTCACAAAATCTGACAACCATGAATGGCCTTTATTATCTGAAAGAGACACGTTAGTGATAGATTCTGTACCTTAGAATATCCCCAGGCGTCAGACTGGATCCGGAAAGTTTTGCTTAGCTGTACCCCATGCGCGTCAGTAGGTGGCGTCCTGCTGCTCCGCATCTGTCACTGGCGTCTTCAGCGCCGAGATGACGTCATGGAGAGTACATAGGCGCCAACCATGCGTGCTGACGTCAGTTCTTTCTTTTTCCGCCCCAGCAAACGCAGATCCGAATTGAGCACGTACCTTAGTCACTTTTTGACTACTATTTTGAGACTTTTGTCTTCGCACTTTTCTTTTCTCCTGGTGCACATAGGGATGCCTGGCATCTGAAAGAGACACTTTAGTGATAGATTCCTTACCTTAGAATATCCCCAGGCGTCAGACTGGATCCGGAAACCTTTGCGTAGCAATACCCCTGCGCGTCGGTAGGCGTCATCCGCCGGTCCGCGTCCGTCGTCGGCGTCGTTAGCGCCGGAATGACTTCGCTGGAGTACTTAGTTGCCGCCCTCGCGCGCTGACGTCAGTTCTTCTTTTTTCCGCGCCAGCTAGCGCAGATCCGGAGAAGCTCTACCCCTTAGTCACTTTTTGACTAAACTTTTTTGATCTTTTGAGCTGTTTTTCTCAAGTCGCTCGACTCCTACGGTGCCGGTAGGGATGCCCGGGTTCAAACCCTGCTCCAAGTGCAGCCCACTGATGTCGGTTACCGACCCCCATCGCCGGTGTCTTCAGTGTCTAGGCCTCGACCACGACGACCGAACCTGCTCCGACTGCCGGGCCCTGACGTCTAAGGCTAGGCGGGAGCGGTCCCGCAAGCGGCTTGAGCTCCCGCGTTCGGCCCCTGCCGTTTAAGATCCCGGTCCCACAGGAGGTCGAGGGACTCCGTAGCTCCGAGAGTCGGCATCGGTCTTCAGGATCCAGGTCCTCAGGTAAGAGGCATGAGGATCACTTGCAACTTCTGCAAGAGGAAGTTACGGCCCTCTTGGCCAAGGGGGCCATCGAGCGCGTTCCTGGGCCAGAAGTAGGGTGTGGTTGTTACTCCCACTACTTTCTGGTACCCAAGAAGGGCAAAGGGGGCCTACGCCCTATCTTGGACCTACGGAACGTCAACGGCTTCCTCCGGAAGAAGAAGTTCAAGATGCTGACTTTAACTCAGGTCTTAGCTGCCCTAGACCCAGGAGACTGGATGGTAGCGTTGGACTTGCAGGACTCCTATTTCCACATCCCCGTACTGCCGGCCCACCGGCGTTACCTGCAGTTCACGGTAGGCCATGAGCACTTTCAGTTTACCGTGCTCCCCTTCGTCCTTACAAGCGCCCCACGGGTGTTCACGAAAGTGATGAGGGTGGTTGCAGCTCATCTGTGGAGGTAAGGGGTTTCAGTCTTCCCCTACCTCGATGACTGGTTGTTGAAGGCGGGCTCGTCCCAAACAGTCGTCAGCCACCTCCAGACTACGGCCGACCTCCTGCACCTGCTGGGGTTCTCCATCAATTTGCCGAAGTCACACTTGTGTCCCTCTCAGAAGCTCCTCTTAATCGAAGCAGTTCTAGACTCGGCGCAGTTTCAGGTTTATCCTCCCGAACAGCGGGTTCGGGATATTCAGGCTCTGATTCCGATCTTTCAGCGTTTATCCCGAGTCTCGGTCAGGTTGACGCTGCGGCTTCTGGGGCTGATGGCCTCCTGCATCCTTCTGGTTCATCACGCCCGGTGACGGATGCGGGCTCTGCAGTGGGACCTGAAGTTTCAGTGGGCCCAGTATCAGGGCAACTTGTCCGACCATGTCTTAATCTCGGAGGGCACTGCAAGACAGTTGCAGTGGTGGCTCACGGACCGCGATTGGGTCAGCGGCAAATCCCTCTCCCTACCCCAACCGAAGCACGTAGTTGTGACGGACGCGTCCCTCCAGGGCTGGGGGGGCCACATGGGAGAGGCAGAGATCAGAGGCCTCTGGTCCCCGGCGAAGTCCCAGCTCCACATCAACCTTCTGGAGCTGCGGGCGATCCGACTTGCACTGAAGGCATTCCTCCCCTCTGTCCGGGGAAGTGTAGTGCAGGTGTTCACGGACAACACCACCGCCATGTGGTACTGCAACACACAGGGCGGGGTGGGGTCGTGGACCCTCTGCCAGGAGGCTCTGCGCCTCTGGCAGTGGCTGGAACATCAGGGCGGGACCCTGGTGGTTCAACACCTGGCAGGTTCTCTGAACGTCGGTGCATGATGGATCACGAATGTCGTCTGAACTCGGACGTGGCGCAAGGCCTCTTTCAGCAGTGAGGAGAGCCTTGGTTAGATCTATTCGCCACAGAAGACAACGCGCAATGTCATCAGTTCTGCGCGTTGGAATTTCCAAGGCGGCACTAGCTCGGAGACGCTTTTCGTCGCGAGTGGAGTTGCGGTCTATTGTACGCCTTTCCGCCTATACCACTTCTGCCCAGAGTGCTGAAGAAGATCAGGCGCGACCGGGCCCAGGTTATCCCTGTGGCTCTGGACTGGGCACGAAGATATTGGTATCCAGAGCTACTCAGCATGTCTTTCGATCCCCCGATTCGTCTGCCTCTTCAGGAGGACCTTCTGTCGCAGCAGCAGGGGACGGTCCTCCACCCGAACCTGTCCAGTCTCCACCTCCAAGCTTGGAGATTGAGCGGCGACAGTTGAGGCCATTTGACTTGCCTCCTGAAGTCTGTAATGTCATTCTGGCTGCCAGGCGTCCCTCCACAAAGTAGGCACACGCCTGCAGGTGGAACAGATTTGAGGCATGGTGCACAGCAAAAGCTGTGGATCTACTCTCTGCCCCCCTTTCTGAGGTTCTCCTCTTCCTTCTTTCTCTGGCCCAGCAGGGCTCTGCTCTGGGCACTATCAAGGGCTACCTTTCTGCCCTTTCCGCCTTCTTAAGGCTACCTGATCAGCCATCTTTGTTCAAGTCCCCTACTGTAAATAGGTTTTTGAAGGGCATCACACACATGTTCCCTCCTGTTCCTTTCGTGATGCCTCAGTGGGACTTGAACCTTGTACTTACTTATCTGATGTGTACTCCCTTTGAGCCACTTCATAACTGTCCTCTCCGCCTTCTTACTCTGAAGACTGCTTTCCTGGTTGCCATCACCTCTGCCAGGAGAGTGAGTGAGCTCCAGGCTCTTTCTTCCAAACCTCCTTTCCTTTCTGTCCATCCGGACAAGGTTGTGTTGCGGACAAGGCCCTCTTTCCTGCCCAAGGTAGTCACCGCCTTCCATATCGGGCAGTCCATCACCTTGCCCACCTTCTTTCCGCCTCCGCATCCCTCGAAAGAGGAAGAGAGGCTCCACCGTCTGGACCCAAAACGTGCGCTCTCTTACTATTTGGATCGCACACGCCAGTTCCGGGTGGATGACCAACTCTTTATTGGTCACGTGGGCGCTAAGAAAGGACGGGCGGTGCACAAGCGGACCATCTCTCGGTGGATCGTATTGTGCATCCAGGCGTGTTACTCCTTGGCTAAAAAGGAACCTCCTGTTGGGCTGAAGGCCCACTCCAATCGGGCCACGGCGACTACTACTGCCCTGGGCCGAGGAGTCCCCTTGCAGGACATTTGTCAGGCAGCTGCGTGGGCCTCGCTGCACACGTTCGCAAGACACTACTGCCTGGACAGTCAAGTCCGGAGGGATGGCTTCTTTGGCCGTTCCGTCCTCCAGGACTTTCTGGTGTGATTATTGGTTCTCAGACCCACCACCGGGGTTGGTATTGCTGGGGTATCTATTCCAAGGTAAGGAATCTATCACTAATGTGTCTCTTTCAGATGCACCAGTTACTACTTGTGTAACGATATATCAGTAAGAGTCATTAGTTAGTGATAGATTCCTTACCGACCGACTCATCCTCCCCGTTCTGTGAACCGATATCTAGGGTTAAGGTCATCCCTTTCAGGGCCCTAGTTTCATGGCACCAGTGTTGGTTCTATCATGGATCTGCGAATCTGGCGTGGAAAAGCTGTGTATCAGAACTGATGTCGGAGCCGACGCCTACCGACGCGCAGGGATATTGCTACGCAAAAGTTTCTGGATCCAGTCTGACGCCTGGGGATAGTCTAAGGTAAGGAATCTATCACTAACTAATGTCTCTTACAGATATATCGTTACACAAGTAGTAACTTGTGCTTTAAGTCTTGTGGGTCCTGCCGCCATAATATGTCGGTGGCAGACCCCCACAATGTTTGATTCTACTGCCTGGAGACTGATCACGACTCCCGAGACTGTCGAGCCATGGCCCGAAGGCCTTGCGGAAGCGGCGCCGGAAATTGCTGGAGGTCCGGCATTCCTCTCACCGCCACTCCAGGTTTAGGGGCGTTCCCAGGACCGCTCGCGGGTCTGGAGCCGTCGCTCCTCGGGCTCCAAGTCTTCGCCCTCGGATTCTGGTAAGCAACGTCATAAAAAGAAGTTGAAGAAGCGTGTTTGCTCTCCGACGTCCCCCGTCTCTCCTCGGAGGCAGACGAGGGGGACAGGGGCTCTGCCCCTGCGGCTCCTCTGGAGCCTGGTAGTCCCACGGTCTACCCGCCCTGCCCGGGTCCGTCGGCGACTCCCGAACAGGGGCAAGAGTTTCTTGCTGCCATGGACCGCCTTTTCAGGCCTCTGGCTCCCACCGACGCGCCTTCGGGCCCCGCGTCCAGATCCTGTTGGCCCGTCTGCTCCGCCGCTGGCTCCAGCCCTGGCACCACAATATCCTATGCCGCTGGCTCCTGCCCCGACTTGCATTGAATGCATTCCTTCCCTCTGTTCGGGGAAGTGTGGTTCAGGTGTTCACGGACCACACCACCGCCATGTGGTATTGCAACAAACAGGGAGGAGTGGGGTCGTGGACCCTCTGTCAGAAGGCACTTTGTCTCTGGAAGCGGCTGGAACATCAGGGCATGTCCCTGGTGGTTTGACACCTGGAGAGTTCCCTGGCCCGTTCCCTGAACGCCAGGGTGGACGAACTCAGCCGCCAGTGCACGAGTGGCGTCTTCACTCGGAGGTGGTGCAAGGTCTCTTTCAGCAGTGGGGAGAGCATTGGTTAGATCTATTCGCCACCGAAGAGAACGCACAACGTCAGCATTTCTGCGCATTGGAATTTCCAATGCGGCACTCGCTCGGCCACGCTTTTCGCCGCGAGTGGAGTTGCGGTCTTCTATACGCCAAGGGCGACCGGGCCCAAGTCATTCATGTGACTCCAGACTGGGCACGAAGAGTCTGGTATCCCGAGCGCTTCAACATGGCCATAGATCCTCCGATCAAATTTCCTCTTCAGGAGGATCTTCTGTTTGACCAGCACCCGAACCTGTCCAATCTCTACCTCCTTGTGTGGAGATTGAGCTGCGACAGTTGACAGCTTTCGACCTTCCCCCGAAGTCTGTAACTTTATCTTGCCGGCCAGGCGTCTCTCCACCAAAACGGTATACGTGCAGGGGTACTGCTGAAGATAAATTCTCCGGATCCAGTCTGACGCCTGGGGGTAATTCTAAGGTAAGGAATCCATAACTAATATATGTCTCTTACAAATATATTGTTACCGAAGTTAAGTAACTTGTTCGTCTGGGCCTCTCCGCACCTCCTTGCCAACAGCACCAGTTTTAGCGCTCCTCACCACCAGCATGTCCAACCTCCTCAGGGCAGCTAGCTATTGACAGAGGTCCCACGTGGCTTTGATCAAAGTGCCACACAGTACACCAACCTCGCCATATTCCCCTCTGCTGACCCACCTGCTAGACCTCTTTAGCATGTCCTTGAGAGAGCTCAGCCACCTGGTGGGAGGCAGAAAGTGATGGGTTTTTTCGGATTAGCAGATATCATGTCAGACAGCTGAGTCCTGTAAATAGTTCACAGAGGTTATGCTCTCCTATTCCTTTCTTCCCTGCCACAACATCCACTATTCCCCAGCGACTGAAGGAGGGCCATCTCAATTTTGTGGCCGGAAGTACAAGACCTTTCGGCCAAAAGGGCTGCCAGAATCAGGAGTAGGATATGATTACTATTCCAACTAATTTCTTGGGCCCAGGAAGGACAAAGGCCTCCGGCCTATATTAGACCTGCACTCTGTTGACGCCTTCCTCTAAAAGAAAGAGTTCGCCCAGGCTGTCCTTGATCCTGGAGAATGGATGGTGGCGTTGGACCTGCAGAATGCCTATTTTCATATTTCCGTCCTGTCGGAGCTACATGCTGTAAGAAAGTGGCTCTGTATATACTAGACCAAAGTAAGGGACAGTGTGCACAGAGTCCACAGTCCCCAGAGGTATGGCTGAATCTAAAGTTAGATATAACCTTACTCTCTTAAGTGGTAGCTTGGTCGAGCAGTAAGGCAGTATCAGAGGACACTGTAAAGCATTTGTTGTACATACTCAGTCAGCAATTGGTCTCACACACTCAATATCTGAACTCTAGCCCGAAAAATATATAGTTGTTTATTTTAGAACCACAAGTAGGTATCATAAATACTTTCTCAGAATGAGATAATGCAATGTTGAAAGAAATCGTTTTTGTTACACAGGTGATTTTCAAGGAATTTTTGTAAGTTCTGAAAATCGACACTTAGAAGAAATTCTGGCAAAAACCAGGTAATGTATTCCTATGGAGGAAAATTGAGTTAACAGTAAATCACGGTTATAATTTCTTTTGAAGGTCAGTGCTGGGCACAGAGATCCAGCACTAGGGTCTCTCCTGATAGCAGGTGAGTAATTTCGTTTTTTTGATGTTCGGACGATTTTTAAGGAATATTTGAAAGTTGCAAAACTTGACACTTGAAACCCAGCCAATGTTACACTACGGAGAAAATCAAGTTTTCGGTCTTTGAGTAAGTACTCGGCTGGCAGAGTTAAGGTTCTGGGGGTAGACTCAGGGGTCTCCCAGGGTCAGGTAGGTACAGTTTTCACACCCTCCCCGGCACAGGGGCAGCCGGGTGCAGAGTGGGTAGGCCCAATGTTATCCTATGGAGGATAGGGGGCCTTCGGTTGATGCCTGCTAGCAGGCAGACCACACGGCTGTGGGAGCTGAGCTCCTGGTCACTTACACAGGGCAAGTGGGGAAGTAACATAGGATAGTTGCTGCACTTCCAGTGGCACTCGGGCGACTGGGTGCAGGGTGCTTTTGGGCCGTCGGGTGCCCAATGTATTTCAATGGGAAAGCTGGAAGTTGAACAAAGGCTCGGGGACGGAGATGCTTCAGATGCGACCACCACTTCGAGAGGTAAGTTGGGAAGCTGTATGTTAGGTAGGCACCCCAGCGAAGGGCACAGGGGGGTGCAGGGCTCCGGGTGCAGGGGTGTCTTTTGGCGTCAGGAAATCTTACCCTCATATCGTCGTGGTGATAGGGGTCCCTGGTTTTGAGGCTGCAGACGTCGTCAGGATCGTCGAGGAGGGTCCTTGGATGCTGGATTCTTGGTCACAGTCTCCGGGGGGACGTCCTCAGGGTCTTTGTTCACTCAGGCATAGGCCGGCTCGGCGGGTGCAGAGTGTGCTGGATTCGCGGTTCCTGGCTGGCACCAGGGGTTGTTGCTGTTTGAGCAGAACCACTGCTCGTGGGAGTCCCAATCTTTGGATGAGCAAGGCAGTCAGGCCCTCCGGGTTTTTCGATGTTGCTGACCATAGGAGACGCCGGGATTTAGCAGGACCAGGTTCAAGGATCAACAGGCCTGTAGGGCTGGGGCCAAGTCAAGTTACTGTCGTTTTCTTGTTAGCAGCTGCACGGCCGGTCTTCTTTCTTCTTGCTCTTCTTTCTTGTTTCGGAATCGGGATCTGATGAAGGAAGGTTCAGGGTGCCCCTAAATACTAAATTTAGGGGTGTTACAGGTAGGGAAAGGTCAGGGACCAATGGGTCCCTTTCCTGGGGTGAGTACACCCCCTTATCCTGCCACTCTCCAGTTGGAGGGAGGCAGGTGCTTAGTCCCGGTTGGGTAGGGCTCCCCATCCTCAAGATGGCGGCAGCCCGGAGTTGTGCTTCACCTCGCCTACCCCACCTGAGGGGTGAGATTGGCAGAGGCTGGCACACCCCCTTCTCTCACTTAGGTTTCCCGCCGTTCTTCCCGCCAGAGTGGGGGCCAGAACCGGTGGAGACCAGTTGCTGAGTACAGTAAGTGGCCTGGAGAAGCTCACAAAGGCGGCATGCCGTTTGAAGCTTCCCCTTCCCCTGCCCATCCTGGGGGAGGAGGCTTAGCACCTCGTCCCAGGATGTGCATTGTTTCAGGCCCCCGAGAGCGGCAGGCTCTCGACCCAGGGGTCCAGAAATATGTCTGGTGGTGGCAGCCTCAGTAGCCACGCAGTCAGGACACTGGGAGTTGGTTAGGTTTCAGGGGGGCATCTCTAAGATGCCCTCTGTCGTGCATTTTACATTAAATCCCACACTGGCATCAGTGCGGGTCTAATGGGCTGAGACGTTTGATACCAAACTACTTAGTCTTCAGTGTATCCATTATGGTGCTGTGGAGTTCGTGATGACAACCTTCCAGCACCATATACTCTTAATGGCATCACTGCATTTACAGTGTCCAGGAATGGTCCTGGGTACTGTGGGGGCACTGGGCTCATGCACCTGTGCCCACACCACTGGCATAGTGCACCCAGCTAGAGGGGTGACTGAAGTATGCCAGGGCAGTGTGTTTGTGGGCATGGCACACAGGGATGTGTGCCATGTCAACTCTCTGTTTAGTTCTGTAGTTAGACACTCAGCCTGCAAAGGCAGTGTGTGTTTGTGTCAGGGTACAGGGCCTCTAAGGGTGGCACAACAAGTGCTGCAGTCCTTAGGGGTCTTTTCTGGTCACAGTGCCCTAGGTACCTAGGGTACCATTTACCAGGGGCTGACATGTGGCCAGAGATGCCAATTGGGTTTAGGCTTCAATGCAATTTTAGGGAAGTAACACAGGCCCTAGGTACCTGATTGGCAGGAACCCAGGCACACTCAGTCAAAGTACATCAGCAATTCAGCAAAAAGTGGGGGCATACCATGGAAGAAAGATGGCACTTTCTCACACATGCGGTTCATGGTGGGACAGGAACATTTCCAGTTTGTCCCTCTTTGGTCTCACCAGTGTCCCTTGGGTGTTCACGAAAGTGATGACACTGGTGGAAGGTCATCTTTGCAGTACCAGTCTTCCCCCTACCTTGACGACTGGCTTTGGAAGGTGGGTTCAACTCAGGCAATCGTCAACCACCTCTAGACTTCTGACACACTTCCTGTCCTCTTTGGGGTTCACTATCAATGTGCCACAGTCACACCGACTCCTTCTCAGACACGCCCCTTTGTCTGAGCCATTCTGGACACAGTTCGATTTCATGCCTATTCCCCAGTAAAGAGAATCCAAGGCTCGATCCTGGATTTCAGTGAGGCTGCTAAGACTGATGGCCTCCTGTACCTGCTTGCCGAGCATGCCAGGTTGCATATGCAGGCTCTGCAGTGGGATCTGAAGTCCCAGCTGGCCCAACATTAAAGGGGACCTCTCCGAACACTCTCAGATTTTGGAGGAGACTGCATACGATCGCCTGTGTTAGTTGCTGGACTGTGATTGGGTCAGCAGCCGACCCCTCTTCCTTCCCCACACAGAGCTGATAGTGGTGCAGAGTGCATTGCTTCTGGGTTGGGGCAACCATTTGGAAGAGGTGAAGATGAGAGGCCTCTGGTGTCTGGGGGAGACCCAGCTCCATTTGAACCTTCTAGATCTGAGGGCCAAACACTGCCACTGTGTGCTCACGGACAACACCACCACCATTCTGTACTGCAACAAACAGAGTGGATTGGCGTCACAGACCCTTTGCCTGGGGACTTTGCAGGAAATGGCACGAGCACCAAGAGATTTTACTAGTGGTGTACTATCTAGCAGGATCCTTGAGTGCGAGGGCGGACGAGCTTAGCCGTTAGCACCTACCATATCGTGAATGGCAGTTACAATTGGTGCAAGTTATCTTCTGTGAATGAGGAGTACAATGGCTTGATCTGGTCATCACTGTTGAGAGTGCACAATGTCAGTACTTCTGCACGTTAGAGTTTTCAAGGAGTCTCTCTCACAGAGACATGTTCTGCCTTTAGTGGGACTCAAGATTCCTGAATGCCTTTCCGCTGATACCACTCATTCCCTTAGTTTTCAAAAAGATATGGCCCACCCTGGCCAAAATCATCCTATAGGCGCCGGATTGGGCACTGAGAGTATGATATCCAGAATTCCGGGGCTTTAGAATTTGTCCCCCAATCAGGCTGCTCCTCCGGCAGGACCTGCTGTTCCAGCAACAGGGCAGGGTTCTGCGCCCGGGCCTTCGCAGTCTCCACCTTTATGCTTGGAGATTGCAAGCACCCTATCTGAACACCTTCGATCTTCCCTGGAAGTGGTTTGTCATCTTAGCCGCAAGGTGTCCCTCAACAAAGACTGTATATGCCTGTAGTTATGACAAATTTGTGGCTTAGTGTAGCACTCGCCAGACATACCCCCTCCAGCCCACATTGTCTGATGTTCTGTTGTTTGTTCTGGCTTTGCTTTAGGCACAGTTAAGGGTTATATTTTGGCCCGTTTGACCGTCTTGGTGTTGCTAAATCAGCCATCATTGTTTAAAGCACAGGTTGGAATGCGTTATTAAAAGGGCTCAAGGCATGTGAGCTGTAGATAACATGCTTTGCATAAGTGTGCCATCTAGTATTGGGTCTGGATGTTTGCACTTTTTTTTCTTCGAAGAAGCCTTTTCCAGTCACGAGGTAGGTGACTCATCCTTTCGGTGATAGTGCGCATGGGCATCAATTCCATTGTTAGATATTTTTTTCCCGCCATCGGGTTCGGACGTGAACTGCTGCGCTCCGGTTCGACTACATTTCTCGCGTTCCCCTCGGTGCGCTATCCACTACTCTTTTTTTGTGTTCAAATCATTTTTATTAAAAAAACACAAAAACGAAGGAAAATACATACATAAAATAAAGAGGAAGAAAAGAAATGAAACAACGATAATAATGGAGTCTGAACAAATAATACATGATAATCAATACATACATAGTAACCAAAACATACATACTAGCGTGCTCAAGTGCCTATTAATTGCAGCCATTGTTCACCTCAAGGCCCAGGATAAGAAAATAACATTGAGCATAGTAAAATACCAAGCGTGACCAATTGAGTAAGCATTATGATGACCTATAAAGGAATTAGATAAAATCACATCATACACCTTCATAGCAGTGATGAATCAATGTAGTTGTATATATTTCCACAATAGGGTAAATTCACAGGGGATCAAATGATAGTGATGAGGCGTCTTGGGATTTCCAAAGTTTCCGGTGAGTCTTGCGCCATGGGGAGGAATGAAGTGCCGGGTTGTCCGCACCTCTTAGGAAGGACAGCCAATCTTGCCAGATTCTAAAGGACACGTCATTAGCATTTTTCCATTTGCACAATATAACCTTACAGACTAGGGTAAGCAAGAGGTCCATCAGATGTCGATCGTTATCATTGACCAGTGTTGGATCCTGGACGCCTAATAAAATATATGAAAACTCCCTGGGAGGATGAGTGTTGAAAATGTGGCCTATACATTTGTAGATTTTATCCCAATATGGCTGTAAGGTGGGGCAGGTAAAGAACATGTGGGTGAAATCACCAACAGCAGAGTTACAGTTCCAGCATGTCGGACTGTCGCGTAGGTGGAGTTTAAAAAGTTTTTCTGGCGTCCAATATGACCTATTGAGTAACATGTACTTAGTTTGTGATAAAATAGGGGATATTTTATTCGAGAAGGCTGTGCTATATATTTTTTCCCAATTGAATGAGATATTAGTGGAGTTAGGTTTGGATTCCCACTTAGCTTCATTTTGTTTATGCGCTTTCCTTGGGTTAGGTAACAGGAGTTTGTAAATTCTGGAGACGGCATGACCAGACTTCATTATCAATGGCAATTGAGAGACTAATGATGGATCATGGGGTTTAATAGAGTGTGTTGAAAGGAGAGTTTTCAATTTTAGGAAGTCATAGAAATCCATGGGGGTTAAATTGTGTTGGCTCTGAAGGGTTGAGAAAGGTAACAGGTGAAGTCCTGTAAAGAGGTCTTTAGCTAGGATTATACCTTTGTGAGACCATTCCTCCCAGTAGAGCATGCTACCTTCAATCCGGAGCGAGGGATTTCGCCATAAAGAGGTTATGTTGGACTTATTTATTTTAAACTTATAAAGGTGGTCTATTCGTAGAAGTGCTCTTTTGGTATTAAGGAGAACATATCGTGAGTGAGGAAGGTGGGATAGGTCCATGGCGAGGAGGGCAGATAAAGGCATTCAATCAATGAGTGACCTCAATGAGTGCAGTATAGTCTGGGTGCACTGACAGCCAGTTGGCTCCTTGTTTGCAGAGAAATGCCGTTTGATAGTTCCTAAAGTTAGGAAGACCCAGACCGCCTTTTTCCTTAGATAGCTCTAGCGTACTCAATGATATTCTGGGCTTCTTACCCTGCCATAGGAACGTGTTGAAGAGCTTATAGATCTTGTTAAAAAAATCAGAGGAGAAAGTCATCGGGAGCATGCTAGCTAGGTAATTGACCAAGGGAGTCACCATCATTTTCAGGGTTTCAGCCCTGCCCAACCATGAGAGATATTTAGGGGACCACCCTTCCAGTAATGTGGATATCTTTTTATAGACCGAAGTCTCATTAGTATGGAGAGTAGATATTAGGTCTTTATCAAAGTCAAGGCCTAAAGATTTAAAACATTTAGATTGCCATGACAGGCCGGAGTCACCCATAACCTCTTTACTGCCGAGATTATTCAGGAGTTTTACTTCAGTTTTATCTTTGTTTAGTTTATATCCGGACACCTTTGAGAAGCTGTCTATTGTAGACATGAGTGCAGGGATGGCCTTATCAGCCTCTTCAGAAACTACTAAGACATCATCGGCGTAAGCCGTACTCTTGACCGTGTAGTCATTAAAATGGACCCCAGAGATATGTTCATTGTTCCTGAAGTGAAACAAGAATGGTTCAATGGCGAGTAGGAATAGTGAGGGGGAAAGGGGACAACCCTGTCTAGTTCCTTGTTGTAGCTGGAAGGCGGGCAAGATCGATCCTCTTGCACAGACCCTGGCCGAGGGACTGAAATATAATGACATGACCATATGCGTGAAATTCTCACCTAATCCAAATTTATTCAGTGCCGGTTCTAGATATGTCCAATCAACTTTGTCAAATGCCTTCTCAGCATCGAGCGTGATGCCTACTGTAGGCGAGGAAGTACGTTTAGCCTTTTCCAATACATGTGCTAAGAACCTGGTATTGTCGCTAGACAGCCTATTCTTTAAGAAACCAACCTGTGATGGGTGAATAAGTTTAGGCAAGAATTTTTGTAGGCGGTTAGCCAAAATCATTGCATAAAGCTTACAGTCTAAGTTAATAAGGGAAATCGGCCTATAATTTTTGGGAAGTGTTGGATCTTTCCCATCCTTAGGTAATACTTCAATGATAGCTTCAGCCAATGTTCCTGTGACTTTGCCTGTCTCACTAAATTTGTGAAAAAGGTGTAAGAGAGGAGGAACCAAAAGCGATGGGAAGCACTTATAAAATTTTGCACTAAATTCATCGGGTCCTGGGGCCTTCCCACACTTGAGCGATTTAATTGACTTTTCAATTTCCAGAGTGGTTATTGGGTTGTTGAGTTCTGATCGTTCTAAATATGTCAGGGCTGGAAGGTCACACTCATTGAGATATTCCTGAATTTTAGTTTCGTCAACATCTTTATTCTTAGAATATAAGGTATTATAAAAAAGTTTAAAAATGCCAGCGATCTTATCTGGATCAGAATGAACTACACCATTATGGTCTTTTATTCTATTTATTGAATTTTTCTGCACTTTAAACTTTAAGTACGCTGCAAGGCTTTTGCCAGCCTTATTAGATTCACAAAGCCTGAACTTCTTCTGCTTATTAAACCATACCCCAGCTCTATTACTTATTATTTTATTATATTCATTTTTTTTTTACCAAATCATTCATTATTGACACGTCTCTAGATGCTATGTGTTGGCTTTCTAGGGATAAGATTTCCTTCTCTAATTCGTCAAGTGTTTTATTATAATCCTTGTTTATGGCTGATCTGATTTGAATAATTTCACCCCTGATTGTGCTTTTCAGAGCCTCCCAGCGGGTTAGGTCAGACGTGGCAATACGTTTATTATTTAAGAGGTAACTCTGAATTGCATTTTCTATGGTTTTCTTATGTTGTTCTTTCTCTAGTACTTCATTGTTTAGTCTCCAAAGGGATTGACCCGTGGTCGGTTTAACATTAGATATAGACAAGGAGATACAGGAGTGGTCTGAAACCACCCTGGGTTCAATTGACGTCTCTACAATTCTAGCAGTGGCGTTACTGGTAATAAATAGATAATTTATACGTGAGTAAGAATTGTGAGGTGGAGAGTAAAACATGTGTTCCAGGCATGTGGGCTGCTGAATTCATACCTGTGCAAAGATCGCCGCCTAGTGTTGGGTCCGGATGATTGCACCTTGTTGTCCTGGAAGAGTCTTCGAAGTATCACGAGATAGGTGACTCCTCCCCTGGACTATAGTGCGCATGGGCATCTTCTCCATCTTCAAATTGTTTTTTTCCGCCATTGGGTTTGGATGTTATTCCTTTACTCCAACTTCGGAATCGAAACTAAACTTTTCTAGAGGCCAAAAGGCCTTCGACTTCGACGGTATTGTTCTCGCTCTGTACTTCTTGACTCGATCAAGCTTTCCATCTCAACTCGGTCGTCGACGCGGGCCATTGGGGCTTTTCGACGCCACGTGGGCCTGCTGTCGACGGAAAGGAGCCTGTTCAAAAGGTGCCCACAATGCCACTCCAAGTTCCCGCATACTGACAGACACACAGTATGCAACAAGTGCCTATCACCAGACCACAAGGAAGAAACCTGCCCATCCTGTGCCCAATTCCGTTAGAAGAAAACGATCCGGATTCGACTGGCCGCTAGGCAAGAGATGCAGCGACAGGCATCGGAACCAGACAACATCTTCGAGGATGAACAGGAACTTCCAGAATGGGAAGATTCAGATCTAGAGATCGTCACCGTCGAGGACCACTCGGACTCCAATGACGAAATCCCACTGGCGCAAACCGTGAGTACATTGCCCCCGACACCAATTACCCCGTTACCGAAGGTTCCGATCGAGGCATCGCCTAAAGGCCTTAGCCAAGATCCAAAACATCATTCGGCAGCCCCGCTGTCCGGCTCGGCTTCGAAAACAAAGATTAAGCCTTCAGACACCCCAGGTCCAAGTAATGTTATCCCAAAGAAGGTTCTAGAACCCAAAAAGTTCCTCGACCCGAAGGGCGTCGAACCAAAGAAGGCCGTACAGCCTAAGGGCGTCGACCCGAAGAAGGCCATCGAGCCAAAAAGCGCAGAACAAAAGAAGGCCGTCGAGCCAAAGAAGGCCGCCTAACCGAAGGGCGCCAACCCGAAGAAGGCTGTCGACCCAAAGAAGGCCGCTGTGCAAAAAGTCGTCGAACCGAAGAAGGTCTCCGACACAGAGGGCGTCGTACCGAAGCCTGTGGCCCAACCGAAAAAGGTTATCGAGCCAAACAAAGGCACCGACCCAAAGACAAGTGCTCCTAAACAAGCGGTCGATCTGAGAAAAACCCTCCACTCGACAAAAGACAGTCAACCTAACAAATCTGTCGAGCACAGAAAGCGCATCGAACCTGAACATCCGGTCGATCCGCAATCTGTCGTCGAGCCGGACAAAGAGGCCGAGCCGAGGAAGA
The DNA here is from genome assembly GCF_964261635.1 of Lissotriton helveticus. Classification (NCBI taxonomy): domain Eukaryota; kingdom Metazoa; phylum Chordata; class Amphibia; order Caudata; family Salamandridae; genus Lissotriton; species Lissotriton helveticus. The sequence goes on from NC_136067.1 coordinate 1,330,904,163, forward strand.
GCAATAAGGCACCAAAAGTCGTCGAACCAACAAAAGGTTGTCGACCCGAAGGCAACGGTAGATCCAAAAAAGACTGAGCCAAAAAAGTCAAAGACACAGCCATGGACAGTGGAAGAAGAACTCTTCCACCCAGAGTCATCAGAGGATCAGGCAAAAATATATATCAACCCTGAGACTGGTAAAGTCACTATTTTACACAGGAAATAGAGACCATTGCACACTGACCCTCATTCCCCATTCCTCTAAAGAAAAAGGGCTTTGGGACTTCCCCCTCTAGACCCTTCATTCCTTTCTATCCCACTATGCCTACTAGGCCTTTTGCTCCTTACTCTCCTACGCACTCTGGGGACAATGAGGGCAAAACAGGGGAAGATCCTCAATATGATATTAACTACCCAGAGGATCCTAACCCTCAAAATGAACCATGGGTAGAGCCCACTGATCTATATGACAGGCATCCCATCCCTGACACCTCCTCATACCCAACAAGGCCGTCACCTACTGACGACACCATTGTCTTCAACCAGCTAATAGATAGGGCAGCGCAGTACCACAACGTAGACATGCACCATGAACCTATAGATGAGAACTTTTTATTTGACACATTCCCTACTTCTGAGAAAAATGTCAGAACACTTCCTATGTTGAAAGGGGTCCTAAAACATGCGCCAGATATTTAAAAATAGAGCCAGGGCACGTGTAATCAATCCCAGGATTGAAAAGAAATATAGAGCGGCCCCTACAGGCCCTAATTATATCAGGTCAGTTGCCATTAGATTCACTAGTGGTGGCCAACGCACGCAAACGGGCCAACTCACAGACAACAGGAGAAACTCCACCTCCTGATAAAGAGTCCAAAATACTAGAGGCTTCGGGTAAAAGAGTAGCATCACAAGCCTCCAATTCATGGAGAATTGCAAATACACAAGCTCTACTAGCTCGTTACGACAGAGCACACTACGACCAGCTTGAAAGTTTGATGAAACACCTGCCTGAGCCTTTCAAAGCACAAGCTACTGACCTCATACAGGAGGGAAAATGTATTACAAACGCCTCCATTAAATGCGCGCTTGACGCAGCAGACACTGCAGCCAGGTCCATTAACACTAGCGTCTTATTACGAAGACATGTATGGCTACGCATTTCTGGCTTTAAGAACGAGGTGCAATCCACCATTCTTAACCAACCAGTCAATCAAGACTTCCTTTTCGGGCCTGCAGTCGACACCATTTTAGACAAAATGGAAAAGGATACGGAAACCGCAAAATCAATGGGTGCATTGCAGTTTCAACAACACAGAGGTTCCATTCGACACTCCTCATACAGAGCAGCTACACGAGGCAATACTTCACAAACCTCATCTACATACAAAAGCAACACACAAGGTTCCTTTAACAAGAACTCCAACAGAGTAGGTTATAGGGGCAACAATAATAAGGGACGAGGACGTGGAGGCAATAACACCAGAGCCTCCACTGCCACAAAACAGTGACTTCATCACACTACCTCCAGACCATCTAACACCGGTCGGAGGCAGGATCCAACAGTTCCTACCTGTCTGGAAATCAATTACCACAGACAGGTGGGTGAGACAAATTATCCAGTATGGCTATTGCCTAGAACTCACTTCTACTCCACCAAACATACCACCCAGACACCGTCCTATGTCCAAAGAACACATCACCCTGCTACAACAAGAGGTGAGATGCATGCTGGAAAAGGGGGCCATAGAGCCAGTCCCTTTCCAACACCAAGGAACAGGAGAATACTCACTATACTTCCTTATTCCCAAGAAGGACGGTTCACTCAGACCAATATTGAACCTCAGACCCCTAAATCAATACATACTGTCGGAGCACTTCCATATGATCACACTACAGCAAGTGCTCCCTCTACTCCAGCAAGAAGACTTTCTAGCAACGTTGGACCTCAGGATGCATATTTTCCCATACCCATCCATCCAGCTCACAGAAAATACCTCAGGTTCACAATAGAAGGTCAACACTACCAATTCAAGGTTCTCCCCTTCGGGGTAACCACGGCTTCAAGAGTGTTTACAAAATGGTTAGCGACAGTAGCTGCACATGTCAGGAGGCAACACATCCACGTGTTCCCATACCTAGACGATTGGCTAAAACAAGCAAAATTGTACGAACAGTGTGCAAGAGACACGTCTCAAACACTTCAGCTGCTACACAGCCTAGGCTTTTCGATAAACTACCCAAAATCTCATCTACAACCATCCCACACACAACAATATCTGGGAGCTACTATAGACACCTCGGTAGCAAAGGCATATCCAAATTCAGCAAGGATAACCAGCATGCAGATGCTCATTCGCAAATTTCAGCCACAACACTCTCTGCCAGCTCGAGTCTTCATGCAGCTCATAGGCATGATGGCGTCCTGCATATTCATTGTCTCCCATGCCCGACTACAAATGCGTCCATTGCAAGAATGCCTAGCACGGCAGTAGAATCAAGCTCAAGGACAACTAAAAGACCTAGTGTTGGTAGACAGTCGCGCTTACAACTCTCTGCAGTGGTGGAACCCACAAAACCTTTCCAAGGGGCGACTGTTCCAAGAGCAGGTTCCACAACTAGTACTAACAACGGACGCATCACTGACAGGTTGGGGAGCCCACCTACTTCAATACACAGTACAAGGGCTCTGGACAATCAAACAAAAGAAATTGCATATCAACCAACTAGAGTTGCTGACAATATTCCTAGCTCTAAAAGCATTCCAAAAATACCTGTACAGCAAGACTGTGTTTATCCGGACGGACAACATGACAGCCATGTACTATAGGAAATCAAAAAGGGGGAGTGAAGAGGTGATGCCGATGGGCACCGAGGTGGGCACGTCCTCCTCTTATCAGGGATTTAGGTTAATCAAAAAGGGCCACCTCACAATGGGTGGGTGTATATCCGGATGTCATTGGAATACACCTTCTTTGTTAAAATACCCCTCACACACCAAAAGGGCCCTTGGTGTCATGCTTCATCATCGGGGTCTTCCCGTCCCGCTGCGGGGCGGGGCAGTGCTGCGACAAGCGGATACGCTGGAGCACCTTTAGGTGGAGGTGCTATGTGTTGGGAGTGAGTGTCAGTGGGATCAGGAGTGATATAAGTGTGAGTCGTTAAAAAATACCTGGCCTAGTGGAAAAAAGAAATTTTATTAAACACTGGCTGGTATTATTAAAAGAAAAGTGAAGCGGAGAGATGGAGCAGATTAATGGGCTCTCTCTCCTATGTGGGTCAACATGTTTCGAGGCACGGGGCCTCTTCGTCAGGACCTAGGGGAAGATCCCCCTGTCACTCACTAGTGTTTCTCCACAGAGGTAGAAAAAGTGTATATACAAAAAAAGTGAAAAACGATTAACTATGTGTGTAACTACAATTAATAATTACAACACATTTATGCTTCCACACTAATAATGTAGTATGCTTATCATTGGAGGAATCAATGCCTCATGAGCCAGCTCAAGACAGAAGGGTAAGGTGGGGTCCCAATGAGCCCCTCGCACGCTCGTGCTTCCTCCTTCGTCTGCGGCTTCCGTGGATGTACTATATCCAGAAGCAGGGAGGAACACACTCCCCACAGCTGTCCCACTTAGCACAGAGCATATGGAAGTGGGCAATTCCAAAAGACATCTTTCTCCTGGCAGAACACCTCCCAGGGAAAGACAATCAGATAGCGGATCTGCTCAGCAGACACAGCCAACTACTTAATGAATGGGAGATTCACCCCCAAGTTCTCCAGCCATTCTTCGAACAGTAGGGGCACCCAGAAATAGACCTGTTTGCCACAAACAAAAACTCAAAATGCCGGTACTTTGCCGCCAGATTCCCACATCCGCTCTCACAGGGCAATGCAATATGGATGAACTGGTCAGGCAGATTTGCGTACGCTTTCCCCCCAGCACCACTGATCCCGCTGGTAGCACGCAAACTGTGGCAGCAGTCACTCACACTAATCCTAGTTGCTCCCACATGGGCGAGATAGCCGTGGTACACAACGTTCCTGGAGCTTTCAGTAGTTCCTCATCAAAGGCTACGCCTCGCACCCCATCTTCTAACTCAGAACCATGGAGAAATCAGACACCCAGATCCCAATCAGATGAACCTAGCGATCTGGCTCCTGAAGTCTTAGAATTTGGATACCTTAACTTGCCTCCAGACTGTATGAACATCATTAAGGAGGCAAGACGACCGACTACTAGAGCATGCTATGCAGCTAAATGGAAGAGATTTGTTATTTACTGCAACAATAACCAAATCAACCCATTAGATGCTTCCATTCAGAACATTATATGTCACATACTGCATCTTCAAAGATGCAACCTAGCCTACTCTTCAATAAGACTACACCTTGCTGCTATAGCAGCATACCTTCAAAACAGGCAACACCTTTCACTGTTTAGAGTACCAGCAATCAAGGCTTTTATGGAGGGTCTTAAAAGGGTGATTCCTCCAAGGCACCCACCTTCCCCAGTCTGGAACCTAAATATAGTACTTACCAGACTTATGGGGCCTCCTTTCGAACCTTTACACTCATGCGAATTGCAATTTCTAACGTGGAAGGTGGCATTCTTGATTGCCATTACCTCACTCAGGCGAGTTAATGAGCTACAAGCATTATCAATTCAAGAACCCTTCATGCAAATACATGCTAACAAGGTAGTTCTTAGAACAAACCCTACATTTATGCCAAAAGTCGTATCAACTTTCCATATTAATCAGTCAATAGAACTGCCAGTATTCTTCCAAAATCCACAGTCAGTAGCGGAAAGAGCCCTACAAACACTGAATGTAAAGAGAGCTCTGCTTTATTATGTGAACAGAACGAAATCATTTAGGAAAACAAAGCAATTATTTGATGCTTTTTCACCACAACATAAAGGGAATCCCATATCAAAGTCAGGAATAGCCAGATGGATAGTTAAATGTATTCAAATTTGTTATCAAAAAGCAAAACACACTTTAACCGCACCCCCAAGAGCACACTCTACGAGAAAAATGGGGGCATCCATGGCTGTCCTAGGAAATATCCCTCTTGAGGACATATGTAGAGCAGCCACATGGACTACCATACACACTTTCACAAAACACTAATGTGTAGACGTGCAAGTAAAGCAGCAAGCTGCTGTAGGCCAGGCTGTCCTCAAAACTGTCTTTCAAACTGCTGCAGCTGGCACAGGTAACCACCGCTAGAGGAGATACTGCTATACAGTCTATGCACAGATATGAATTCAGCAGCCCACATGCCTCGGACGGAATATGCTACTTACCAGTATGCATCTGTTCTTGGCATGTAGGGCTGCTGACATTCATATCGCCGGCCCTCCTCCCCGGTGCCTGTCGCAGCTGCAGCATTATCTTTTGCATGGCCATCTCTTACTTTACTATCTCCATCTCTGCCACAATGGCGAAAAACAATCTGAAGATGGAGAAGATGCCCATGCGCACTATAGTCCAGGGGAGGAGTCACCTATCTCGTGATACTTCGAAGACTCTTCCAGGACAACAAGGTGCAATCATCCGGACCCAACACTAGGCGGCGATCTATGCACAGATATGAATGTCAGCAGCCCTACATGCCAAGAACAGTTGCATACTGGTAAGTGGCATATTCCATTCCCTACCTGTGGGGTTTTGTAATCTCCAGGAATCTAGCAGATTGAAGCGGGAACAGAGGTTAGTAAAGGCTTTATGGGAGTTGTTACTGTGATAAGCACATCGCGAGTCCCTGTCTAGGGCCGGATCTAAAGGTAGGTTAAAATCTCCCGCCAGGATATGCATACTTGAGTCCGGGAAAGTTTCGATCTGTTTAGAAAGATCATTCCAAAAGTCTAACTCATTTGTATTGGGTGCATAGATATTGGTAATAAAGAATTCCGTGTTGTCTTTAATCAATTAGGTCGTGACCCACCTCCCATCAGTATCAGCCGTGTGAGCTCCTATTTCAATGTTTGATTTTTTCGCTTTGAGGGTCAGAACACCATTTTTCTTGCCCACCGCTTCAGAGCCAACAACTTCATTGTAAAATCTATTTTTAAGTGTGTTGAATTGTTTGGCATCTATTTTTGTCTCTTGTAAGAGGACAACATCTCCTTTCTGGTTCTGGAGGTAGTCCAAGATCTTCCTCCGCTTAACCGGATAGTTAAGTGCTTTTACGTTAAGCAAAAGTATTTTTAGGTTATTCAAAGTGGAGATCCCTGAAGGGGTTTTGGGTATAGTGTTTGACATTATAGCGAGTTATAAGTGTGATCTATCTAAACCAATCCAGCCGCTGCTATTGAGATCTAGATATTTCCGCCCTAAGTGGTTTGATAGACTGAATGGGATGTATACACAGCAGTCAGGACGTAGTTGGTGCATGCTGGCAGTGAGTTCGAGCCACATCAGCGGGAAATTGGGAAGGTAAGACACTGGGACTGGACACAAGATCCTCTTATTATTCTTGCAACATGAGATATAATCAAAGGGATGCATAAACGAGGCAGACTTGCACTGTTGAGACAAACAGACAGTATGTGCTGCGTATTGGGACACCGTGATAGCCGGGTGTGTGTCGGAGTACCCCATCAAACTGACACCTGAGGTTAAAAACAGCAATCGGAGATTGGCATTTGAGAATTGGAGATTGGCGCTTGAGCAGAGAATGGCATTTGAGCAAGGAAAATAATAACAATATACATAAAAAAGTAAACAAAATATACTGATAAAGCATAAACCCCTCCCCACCCCATTTCCCACACCCTCCCACCCTACCCAGAGAAAAACTAGTAAGCATGGTGACCAGGGGAAAATAACTCTCCTCCCAAGGCATTTACTAAAACAATGTTAGGCTATTGAAAACATATCCATCCTCAGAACTGTGGATGTTAACTGCGTAACTGAAATTAACTAAATGTGAGACAGCCAATGGACCATTGGAATGGCTGTAGGCAAGTTGTGTGGTGTCGCTAAATCCCTGGCTGCAAGAACTATCAAATACGGGTATTTAAACAAACATTTGTAGGATTAAAGGCAGGTAAACGTTGTTGAGGTTACCTTGAAACTAAGCTCCGAATATGAGCATGAGCGAGCTAGCGGTACGTTAGTGCAGGCATGAAACACATATATGAAATACATATATGAGTGAGGAACCACTTATTCACGTGTAAGCAGGAGGCCAGTGAATAGTAACCATTAATGCCCCCATCAGTCAATAAAACGAGCATACAATGACCTAAATGATACCACATTAGAGGCTAAGTGCAAGGAAAAGTCGGTTAACAACTTTACGAGTAACTAACCTAGATGCAACTCAAATGGGACTGCTACAACCGATCAGAGTCAATAACACATTCTAGAATAATGAACCAATAACATATGAGTGAGAAACCACTTATACACATATAAGCATTCACATTTACGAACAGTGACTAGTGACCGGTAATGCCCCATCAGACAGTTAAAGGGGTATACAATGACATAGCTGAGACCTTATTAAAACGCTGTGTGCAAGTAAAAGTTGGATCTAAATCTTACGAGTAAATAACCTAGATTTAATTCAGATAAGACATTTCAAGTAAATGAGATACTACTACAGTCGGTCAGGAGTATTAACACATTCCAGAGTAGTGAGCCAACAGCAATGTAGTAAAGTAATTCAGAAGAATACTCAGGTGCCACCAGTAGAAGGACCAGTTGCAGAGTGACCAGGCGTTGTAGTGTCCTTAGATAGTTCTTCCGGTCCATCGAGGAGTCTTTTGAGGCTTTGGGGGTCCATGAAAACCTGGGGAACCCCTTGAATGACCACACGGAACTTTGCTGGGCCTGTAAAAGCAAACGTATCCACTTCTCTTGACGGTATTGTTTCTTGATTGCATTTCACATTTTCCGCGTATTGTTAAAAGAATATTAGATCGGAATACTTGAGGTCGACAGCTGGGCCTAGCCGCGTCGGGTCAGCTTGCAGTCTATGGAACAGACTCCATTTAAATTCTAACCCAGGTGTCGCGTTAAATATCCGCGGACTCACCTGCACAAAGTGTGCAACTTGTGTCTCTCCCCGTAACACAATGAACAGGACTGCGACTCGTGCCGATCTTTTCGATCAAAGAAGACGCTCCGTGATTTTCGGGCTCTACATCACAAAATCTGCCAACAAAGTGGCTTCGCTCTGGATCTTTTTGCAGACGATTCCGAAGAAATCTTCGATGCCCAAGGAGCCGAAGAAGAAGAGGAATACATTTCCTTGTCAGATGCCGAATTGGACATTGGCGTACCGCAGGGTCAATATACTGTGAGTACTAATACTCCCCTGCCCCAAACCATGCCCAAGAAAAAGGCTCCGCACCCCTCTGTACCTTTGGGCCAAGGTCCGCACCGAGAACATGTTTCCAACGCCTCGCTTTTGAGCTCGGCACAGAAACACCAACCAAAGCCTTCTGGCTCAGGACCGAGTCCACCCCATTTGGTGACCGAACCGAAATCTTAGACACAGAAATCCAAACATGTCCTGTGACCATTCCTTTGAGGCCGGAATTTTTTTCGGATCCGAACACTTTGGGACCAATACATTCACTCCGAAAATATCAGCCCCAAAAGACAAAACCGCTCATCCCCCATCGAGGAGCCTTGTTTCGATGTTCCGCCTTCCAACACGGACCTGAAACAGAAAGAACTTGTCATCAATCCTAAGTCTGGTCATATTCATGTACATTTGCCAGCTAAACGGAAACCAGAGATGGAGGAAGCTTACCACATTCCCCTTACAAGAAAAGATGTGGCTACTAATCCTTCTCCTCCTCCTTCTCTTTCCCCACCTTCCCCACTTGACCCTAACTTACTCATTACTCCTACACATTCACCACAACCACAGTCACCTGACCACCAAGGTGACGGGGAATAAGGATGACAATACACCGGATGTCAATGAACCCGATGCATGGGATGATTATAATACAATTCCTAACTCTGACAACGACCCGGATCTATATCCTACAAAACCATCTCCACCTGACGACAATGTAGGGTTGATAGATTTAACTAATAGGGCTGCTCAATACCAAGGGATTCAACTTCACAAAGAAACTATGGAGGAGGATTTTCTCTTTGAGACCCTAAGTTCTTCTCAAAGGTCAACTCATACACTACCCATGCTTCAGGGCATGCTTAAACATGTAGACAATATATTTAAAGACCCGGTGCGTGCAAAAGTACACCAAAGGTAGACAAAAATACAAACCTGCACCTACAGACCCTGTCTACATCAAAGGCCAACTTCCCTTCGACTGCCTAGTGGTTTCTAACTCACACAAAAGAGCAAACTCTCAAACATCAGGAGATACCCCTCCTCCTGACAAGGAGTCCAAACTATTAGATGTGTCAGGTAAAAGAGTAGCTGCACAGTCAGCCAGTCACTGGCGTATTGCCAACAAACAGGCTCTCTAAGCGAGGTATGACAGGGCTCGCTACGATGAATTGGAACAATTGCTCCAATTCTTGCCAGATTAACATAAATCAAAAGCACATGATTTAATATGAGAAACTAATTTCCAATACTTCTATTAGATGTGCATTAGAATGAATGACTGAATGAATGAATATTGAATTTGTAGAGCGTGAACTTAGCCCAAGGGCATCAGGGTGCAGCCGAAAGAGGCTACATGTTCATACCGACGTCTCTAGGAAAAGCAAGTGGGACACCTGACTAGAAAGTTCTTCTGGGAGGGAATTCCATAATTTGGCCGCAGCTGTAGAAAAAGCTCTTCCTCCCCATTTAGCCTTCTTAAACCTAGGAACTATTAGCATATTTTTGTCAGAGGACCGGAGTAACCTACTAGGAACATAGTGATGGACAATTGCCTTAATTCCCTTCGGGCCTGAGCCATAGTAGGCGTCATGAGTCAGGCACAGGGTCTTAAAAAGAATCCTACGGTCCAACAGCAGCCAGTGCAGCAGCTTAATAGAGGCCGTAACTGAGTGATATTTTGGAAGGTTCAGTACGAACCTGGACGCAGCATTCTGCACCATCTGCAGGCGTCGCACAAGGCCTTTGTTAATGCCAAGATAAAGGGCATTACAATAGTCTAATCTGGACGTTACCAAGACATTGACTGCCTGCTTGCATGAATCAAAGGAGAGGAAATGAGAAATCTTTCTGAGAATTCTGATGATCCCGAAACAGATGGAGACAGTCATATTGATCTGCAGGTTAAGAGAAAGTGAATTGTCCACGATAACCCCTAGGTTCTTCCCGTGGGGTACTGGACAGGGGCAGACGCCTAGCGCGTCAGGCTTACGACTCACTGGACCAAATTTCCTGTTTACTACCAAAGATCAGGACCTCAGTCTTCTCTCCATTTAATTTCAAGAAATTTTCCACCATCCAGGAGGAGACTGCCTCCATACAATTCCTAAAGTTGAGGGCAAAATCCCTAACACTATGCGAGATAGACACCATTATTTGGGTGTCATCCGCATATGACAGCCCCTCTAGCCCAAAAGATCTCACAACCTTAGCAAACAGGGCAACGTAGATGTTAAAAAGTGTTGGACTCAGGGAGGAGCCCTGAGGAACACCGCACAGCAAAGGTTTAGGGGCTGAGTAGAATTGGCCCAACTTTACCCTTCTGTGCCTGCTCACTAAGAAAGGAAGCAAGAAGCCCCAGGGCCGCGCCCCGACACCTATCTCTCTGAGGTGAGCGACCAGCCTGTGAGGAGACAGAATATCAAAGGCTGCAGTGAGGTCCAGTAGAACAAGAAGAGTAGTATACCTGCATCCACTTCAGTGAGGATGAAATTGAAAACAGCCGTCAAAACTTTCTCCGTACTGTGGTGGCTCCTGAATCCATGTTGTGATCCATCAAGAAGGTGTTGGTCTTTTAGGTAGGTTCTGAGATGAGAATTTAGATAGGTTTCCAAAGCAAAGAGATTGGTTGATTATTTTTCAGTCCCGCAGGGTCCAGGGAAGGTTTTGTCAAGAGAAGCTTCCCTACCGCCGTCTTCCACAGTGAGGGATAGAGTCCCTCTTAGATAGCCGCATTCATGACCCCAGTAAGAGGAGGTATAATGATCTCCCGGCAGGTTTTTACCACCTTGAGGGTACAGGGATCCAGAGGGGAGCCTGATTTAACTTGTTCCAGTAGTCTGTCAGTCACCTCCAGTGACATGTGGGGAAGGTAAGGAGCTTGGGGGGGTCTCCTCCGTGGGCACAGCCTCACTCGGAGGGGTGATAGTTTGCACACACGACCTGATGCTGGAGTTGGATAATTCCAGCAAGGCGTAAATGTCTGTGATTTTGGCTTGAAAGAAGTCTGATATTTTGTCACAGAGCTCTTCAGAGACATCTGAAGGGTTAGTGACATGGGGGGGAGGTAAGAGAGTTAATAACCTTAAAAAGATCCCTAGAAGATTTCATAGATTTCATAGATGCAGTAATCTTAGAGAAATATAATTTTTTTTCCTCCCTGATGGCTAATTTATACTCTTTTAAACATTTTTAAACATTGTTTGTCGTTCCCTACTCAGAGGATCTAAGCCTGCACGCCACAGCCTCTCCTGTTTACGGCAGCTGTGTCTTAGCTTTCTGAGTCTCTTGTTAACCAGGGAGCCGAAGGTTTTATTCTTGCTGAGTAGTGCTTCTTGACAGGAGCAAGGGAGTCCATTGCTGCTGACTATAGTTGAGATACATCATAATGCCTACTCTGCTGCTGCTGAGTTGACATCCTGATGTTTAGTAGGCTCCAGGTTATTAAGGAATTTGGAGAGCGCCTCCTTACTTATAAGGCTATAGTTCCTCCTTTCCTCCAAATTCCTGTCGCTGATGCCAGGAAGTGTAGGTCAAACGGGATGGCAAAATGGTCAGACCAGACAAGGGGAATAGGTTGCCTCACCCTTATCCGAGGATCATTGGAGAAGACACCATCGAGAATATGCCCCGCTATAAGAGTGGGGCTTCAACCAGCTGTGAAAATCCACAGCTACTCAAGGTTTCCAAGAAGCTTTGGGTGTCCTTACATGAGGCATCTTCTAGATGAAAATTAAAATCCCCCAAGTAAGCAAGGTTGGATCTCTCAAAATATGGTTCTGCCAGCCTGCTGAAATCCTGACTAAAGGATGCCCTAGGGCCCGGTTGCCTGTAACATAAGACACCCGAGAAACGTTCCGTGGGGTGGAGATTAATATAAAAATAGAAGGACTGATGAGGTTCAGTAGGAGCCGTAGGAGCCTGAGTATGGCAAATCAAGGATTCTCTGTGAAGAATGCCCAGCCTCCCTCCCCGCTGTCCTACTCTATCCAATCTCGCAAAGGTGTAGCCAGGTGGGATAGCGTCTACAAGACCTGAGGCGTCTGTAGACCAGGTTTCGGTAATAAAAACCCAGGTTGGCTTTCTTTCTGAGACAAAGTCTCTAAAAGCAGTCTTATTCTTGATCAGAGATCTTGCATTTAAGAGGAAGCCCTGCGCAATCATTTCTTTTAGGGGGGGGGGGGGTTGGGTAGTCCTAATATCTGACAGGCTTTTACCGTCCTGCTTCCAAGAAGTATTACAGCCTGTACATACTAGGTGCAACTTCCTAGATAAGATCTCAGGGTCCCAAGTGTGACAACAGTAAGCCCTTTCAGGTTGGAGTTCTAGCAATACCTTTCTGATATAACAGGTCCGACCCCGTTGGTCATGAATAGAAAGGGCAGCATCCCTGGCAACTGGCGCGGTCTTGGCACGGATGGGCACAGCCGGGCTTCCCTTTGGGGTGCCTTGGGCGTCCCACTGCGCGCGTCCGCTGCACACGTCTGCTGCGTGATGAACCGGCCATGCTGCTTAAGTAGGGAAGACTAGAGCTTTGAAGACCCCCTGGCTCCGCCCCCGGAGACCAGAAAGGAGCCTGAGGTATACGCCGGTGCCCTCCACTACAAACGGGAGAACCCTCCGTGGAACGGGACGCTAGCGAAGCAAACAGGAGCGCTGAGAGTAAGGCGAGTCCTCCACAATGAGCAGCAGCGAGGGTCTCAACCAAGTATAAAAAGTAAGTGTCCAAGAAGCCAAAAACGGTACAATAAAAGATTCCACAGAATATTAGCACATTAAAAACAATGGCGCAATGATTAAATGATTCTAGAGACAGAGTAACGTCAGCACGTGCAGGTTAGACTCTGCGCGTCCGTAGACACAGCTGACATAGCAGCTCAGGCTATAAACACCAGCGTCCTTTAAAGATGACATGCCTGGCTACGTATTTCTTGGGTTTAAACCTGAAGTCCAAACTTCTATTTAGCTAACCCAGTTCCGGGACGAAGCCCCTCTTCTTCGAATTCTCGATATGATCGCTACGACTAGCAGAAACTTCTCATAGTCTCCATTAGTTTGGAGATAACTGCCCAAATCAGGGACTACGCGGCTCGCAGGGGGTTCGAGTGATCCAATTGGGATCCATCCCATACCCGGCAATCGGACGTGTATGACCATTAGGTCACCCAGTTTACATCAGTTCGGGATAATAGCCCACACTATCGTTGTTTTGGTGTTCTACGGGGGTTGCTTGCCACTCATTAGCAACTCGTTGAACTTTTCACCTCGAAACGAACGTTGCATATATTCGATTTTATTGGGCATATCTCTTTGCTGTCTTCGTATCCTACAGGCCCTTATACCGTGTTATTTTGGGCTTTTACAAGAACAAACTTACAGTGCAAACACTCGCATTCATGGTTTTTCTTGAAATTCATACCATGGCTTCCTGATGAAGGCTGATAGCCGAAACGCGCGTAGCAACTACAAAACTTCTAGCCATGTTAATAATGATTGAAACGGTTTTCCTAATGTGTTTTCTTTGATTTGATGAATTTTGAAAGTTACTATTGAACTTTACTAACTGTGACGCATAAATATATATTAGCACATGAGTAACATTTATATTGGACACTTTTATTAAATGTATACATTTTGCTTAATAGTTCACATGAAATAGAAAAATTAATAAAAATGTTGAATACTGTATTGTTGTCCATTATAGATAATTGTTTGTATGACTATAAATAGTTTTGATTGCCACATCGTGTCTGTTAAGGTCCATAAGTTTTATTCATGTTTCCTAAACACTTTCTCCCAACAAACTTCTATTTTACACGTACCCTTCGAAAAGCAACACCTCTTTGGTCCTGTGCTGGATACTTCTTTAGAAAAGATGATAAAAGGCACGGAGGACACAAAATCCATGGGGGCTTTTCAGACCCCAGCTGGGGTCCATTTGCTGCTCCTTTTATAGACGGGGCTCTAAAAATATTTCTACAGACACCTCCTCTTACTACAAAGGTAACAATCAGTCACCCTCTTCCAGAGGTTACTTTAGAGGAGGATTTAGAGGCAATAATGGCAAGGGAAGGGGCAAATTTAACATACCCCGTACTTCCCCTGCATCAAAGAAACAGTGACTTGCCTCCACTTCCCCCCGATCAGTCCACACCCGTAGAGGGATGTCTCTCTCAATTTCTTCCCATCTGGAATACAATCACTTCAGACAGATGGGTCCTTCAAATTATCCAATCTGGTTTTTGCCTGGAGCTTACCGACAATCCCCCAAACATTCCTCCTCTAACACACAAAATGTCACCAGAGCATTTGGAGCGCCTCAAACAAGAGGTTCACTCTACTGCAAAATGGAACTATAAAGCCATTACAATATCAAGGGCTTGGGGTATATTCCCTATACTTTCTCATACCCAAAAAGGATGGATCTCTCAGGCCTATATTATACCTCGGCGATCTAAATCTCTACTTTCAATCAGACCACTTTCTCATGGTAACACTCCAACAAGTGCTCCCACTTTTTCAGCAAGGCGACTTTCTGTCTACTCTAGACCTAAAAGAATGCATATTTCCATATTCCAATACATCCCGCTCACCGCAAATTCCTCAGGTTTGTGGTAGCGGCAAAGCATTACCGGTTCTTAGGGCTCCTATTCGGAGTGACCACTGCTCCCAGAGTATTCACCAAATGCCTGGCAGTCGTCACTGCACATCTGCGAAGACAACATATTCATGTCTTCCCATACTTAGCACTCTCACAAAGTGTCTACAGCACACTCAAAGAACAGTACACTTACTACACGACATCAGATTCACAGTAAATCTGTTGAAGTGACATCTCCAACCCTTCAATATGCAAACGTACTTGGGAGCCATTCTAGATACACAAAGGGTGCTAGCCTGTCCCAATCCAGCCAGAAATGACAATATTCAGGCTCTGATTTCCAAATTTCAATCCAATCCCTCATTACCAGCTCGGGTATTCATGCAGCTCCTCGGAATGATGTCATCCTGCATCATGATAGTTCCCTATGCAAGACTTGAAATGTGTCCCGTTCAGGAATGTTTAGCACGTCAGTGGAATCAGTCTCAGGGTCACTAGGCAGATCTCGTATTGGTGGACAGCCGCACTCATCACTCTCTGCAGTGCTGGAATCCACAGAACCTTTCAAAAGGGCGACCTTTCATTGACCCACCTCCGCAGACAGTGCTAACAGTGGACGCATCCCTTAATGGTTGGGGAGCTCATCGCCAAACTCACACAATTCAGGGATGGTGAAGTCAAAAGTAAAAGCAACTCCATATAAATCATCTAGAGCGGCTAGCAATCTTTCTAGCGCTCAAAGCCTTTCACACTCACCTTGTAGGCAAAGCTGTCCTGATACGCACAAACAACATGACAACCATGTATTACATACAAAAGCAAGGGGGGGACACACACTCTTCAACTGTCACACCTTGCACAAGCCATTTGGAAGTGGGCTATTCCTCACAAGATTTATCTCCTAGCGGAACACCTCCCAGGAGTGCACAATCTGGTCACAGATCTGCTCAGCAGACATAGACAACAGATCCATGACAGAGAACTTCACCCTCAAGTTTTCCTCCTATTTCACATGTGGGGCTTCCCAGACATAGATCTGTTCGCCACACACCAAAACGCAAAAAATGCCCAAACTTCGCCTCATAATATCCACACCCATTGTCCAATGGCAATGCTCTATGGATGAACCGGTCAAAGATATTTGCCCACGCTTTTCTGCCTCTCCCACTCATTCCACTAGTGGTTCGGAAACTCAGACAAACATCCCTCACACTAATCCTGGTAATTCCCACATGGGAACGTCAACCCTGGTTCACTACACTACTTAAGCCATCAGTACTTCCTCATCAAAAATTGTTTCTCAGATCCATTCTCCTCGCACAGAGCAATGGAGAGATAAGACATCCAGATCCCAAGTCTCTCAACCTTGCGATCTGGAACCTGAAATCATAGAATTTGGATGTCTCAATCTTCCACCAGATTGTAGGAATATCATTAAAGAGGCTACAAAACCAACTACAAGAGCTTGCTATGCAGCAAAATGGAAGCTGTTTTTTATTTATTGTAACAACCACCATATCCCCACTTGATGCTTCAGTTCAAAATATCATTTGTTATTTACTACATTTGCAGCGATCAAATTAGGTACATACATCTATTTGCTTACAACTTGCTGCAATAGCTGCATACCTTCAGAATAGACACATCTGTCTCTTTTCAGAGTGCCTGTTATCAAATTGTTTATCGAAGAACTTAAGAGTTATTCCACCAAGACTTCCAACTGCCCCAGTGTGGAAGCTTAATATTGTCCTTACCAGACTAAAGGGTCCACCCTTTGAACCATTGCATAAATATGAACTACAATTTCTCACTTGAAAAGTTGCTTTCCTCATTGCTATTACATCACTGAGGAGAGCGGATGAGCTCCAGGCACTAACCATTGAAGAACCATTTTTACAAGTACAACAAAACAAAGTGGTTCTTCGGAACAACCCTAAATTTCTACCCAAAGTAGTATCTGCCTTCCACATCAACCAATCCGTTGAGGATTCGGTGGCAGAGCGAGCTCTACACACCTTAGATGTTAAACGAGAATTACTTTATTACATAGAAAGGACAAAACCTTTTCGTACTACTACACAATTCTTTGTTGCTTTTGCTCCACCACACAAGGACAATCCCATTTCTAAATCTGGTATTGCAAGGTGGATAGTCTAATGTATACAGACATGTTATGCAAAAGCAAAAAGGACTTTACCATTTCCCCCTAGAGCGCATTCAGCTTGCAAAATAGGGGCTTCTATGGCTTTTTTAGGAAACATTCCCATAGCTGACATCTGTAACGCTGCAACATGGTCTACACCACACACATTTACAAAAAACTATTGTGTAGATGTGTTAGCCAGACAACAAGCTAATGAAAGCTAGGCAGTTCTACGTACACTCTTTCAAACGACTGCAATAGCTACAGGTTAGCCACTTCTTTGGTAGATTACTGCTGTATAGTCTATGCAAAGCATGTTATCTACAGCTCACATGCTTTGAACGGAAAATGCTACTTCTCCTGTAGGGGATTTCCGTGATAGTCATAATCATGTGCATATTTATTTATTTATTTATTTTTTGTAATTTATTAAGCGCAACGGATACCCGTGGGCGTCTTGGCGCTGATGAGATTCCCTAAATATCATTGGCGGCACAGAAGATGATATATACTTATTGCTCAAAGAGCCACGTCTTTAGCCCCTTACGGAACTGAAAGAGTGAGGAGGACATCTTAATGTGCTGTCGCACAGTATTCCATAATTTGGAGGCTGCAACTGTGAAACGCCGGTCTCCCCAGGAGACTGTTTTCACTCGAGGGACCACAAGTTGGTTCAAATTGGCTGATCGAAGCTGTCTGCCTGGTTTATAAGGTATCAGCAGACCTTTGAAGAAAATTGGTCCTTGGTCATGGAGTGTTTTGTAAATGATACAAAGCGATTTAAATTTGATCCGATTTCGGATCGTTAACCAATGATATCTCTTAATAGTGTCCGATATCGGGGAGAACTTAGGTGTTTTGGAAAGCAAACGCGCCGCTGCATTCTGTACTGATTGCAGTTTATTCATAGTCCTGGCTTGGGCATTTAAAAACAGACCATTACAGTAGTGAAGGGATGATAGTACTAGAGAGCTTATTAAAGTTTTCGCGGCAGTTCCAGGCAGGTATGGAATGATTTTTTTGATCATCCTCAATTTATAATGGGCTGTTGCCGCTACCTTGTTGGCATGGGCCACAAAATTTCATTCTGCATCAAAAATTACTCCCAGGTTCCTTGCCTTAGTAACTGGACACGGGGGTCTCCCATGGCGGGTGGCCACCAGATTGTTGACCACTCTGGACGGAGGTGTCCAAAAATGAGCACCTCCGTCTTATCAGAGTTAAGTTTAAGGCAATTGTGTGACATCCACTCTTTGATTGCAATGATTCCATGCCTAAAACTGTCTGCCACCCTGGGTCCGTTATCTTTAATAGCCAATACAAGTTGAGTGTCATCAGCGTAGGAGGTAACGCTCATCCCATATGCTTTGATGACATTAGCAAGGTCCGACACATAGATATTGAAAAGTGTCGGACTTAGGGATGAGCCCTGAGGCACTCCACACGGTAATGACAGTTTGGCTGATTGATACGGGCCCAAGGTGACTACCTGTGATCTGTCTGCTAGGAAAGATGCAATCAAATTTCTCGCTAGGTGATGAACACCCAGCTTTTCGACACGGTCGACAAGGATCTTATGGTCGACCGTGTCGAAGGCCGCTGACAGATCCAGCAGTATGAGTACTGCTGTCCCTCCTTGATCACGAATTACCCTGATGTCATCTGCCGCCTTAATTAAGGCAGTTTCTGTGCCATGATATCTTCGAAAACCGAATTGGGTTTCGTCCAGTAGTTGATGTTTCTCTATAAATTCAACTAACTGTTGATTCATGGACTTTTCGATCAACTTGGCAAGGAAAGGTAAACTCGCGATAGGCCTATAGTTCTTTACATCTGCCTTATCTAAAGTTGATTTCTTCAGCAGGGGCTTTACCAGCGTGTTTTTTAGGGAGTCAGGAAAAGTACCTGAGCTAAGTATCAGGTTGCAGACTGAGGTAATGACTGGAATAAGGATGTCTATCACTGGTAGGAGGGCTGAGACTGGGCAAGGGTCTAATGTTGATCCGGTTTTAATTGAGGATACGATCCTTTTAATCTGGTCTTCAGTGATCACAGAGAAGCTTTCCATAAGCCTGTCAGATGGCAAATCAAAAGAAACTGGTATTGTTGGATTTAAAGAAAAGGCCTGATAGATGTCATTGACTTTCGAAAAAAAGAATTTGGCCAATGAGTCACAAAATGATTGAGATGCTGGAGGAGTCAAATCAGGTACATTACCGGTCAAGAGTCTTGTAATGTCATACAATTGTCTACTTGAATTTTTAGCTTTTTCTATTTTAAGCGAATAGAATGATTTTTTGGCTTCAGTGATCATTGTTTTGTAGCTGGTCAAAGATTCTTTGTATTTAGCCTTGTCCTCGGACGCATAATTTCTTCGCCACTGTCTTTCCCTGTTTCTATTCTAATGTTTCTGCCTTCTTAATTCCTCCGTATACCAGGGGGCAGATGGTGTCATTCTGTTCTTAGATAAAGTTTTTGTAGGTACTAGCTTATTGGTGGCATTACCTAGCCAATCATGAAACTGTTGGATAGCAGCGTTCGGATCAGGGGAGAGCTGCGGACACGTGTCCTCCAGTAGATTAGCTAGCTCCGTCTGGTTAATATCTTTCCAGATTTTAATTGGTGCAGAGGAAGAAATAGTAGCCATTTTCATTGAAGTATCTTTTATGGTCAATTTACTAAAAATGGCATGATGATCGGTCCAGGGCATAGGAAGAATTTTGGAGATCTGCAGACCCTCCTCATTTGAAAAAACGGCATCTAAAAAATGCCCTGCAAGTCCTACTCATGTGCGTGGACCCCCGAGCACTTTGTTAGATATATCTTCTTAAGTTGTCATCTTCTGCCTTTCTCCAGCAAGGCCTGCATAGACACTTAAGAGATAAAAAAGACAATAATGCAGCCTAACCAACTAGGCAACACTGGCCATTACTTCATCTTGAAGTAAAAAAAGATAGCCAGTTTAACTCTTAAATTGAGCAATTTGCTGAGTTTTACACATAGAAAACTCACCTTCGCAAAAATCCTTTTTTTATGAAAGAGATGAAAAGGATTGGATAGAGAAGACCCCATAGGCTGCCATTATGTGTCTGCAAATGTATACCGTGCCTACAGAGACCCCCGGTATCCCATGATGCATAGCCAGAGGCAGTTACTTTCAGTTCTTTTTTCCGGCTCCTGCTAGCAGGACCCTGGAGCATTGAGCTCTACCTTTTTTGGTATTCCATTCAAAGTTTAGTTCTGTATTTGGATTTTTGCAGTTTCACTCAACGTCTTTGGCCTTTATCTACCTTCTGCTGTGCTTTTTTGGCAGAATTTCTACACTTTTCTTGTCAAAATGCCTTCTCTGTTTGACAAGTGTCCTGACTGTGATAGGAAGAAGGCCAAGTCTGATGCACACAGAGTCTGTATTCTGTGTTTGCCTGTCTCTCATGTACCTGACACCTGTTCTATTTGCAAGACCTTTTCCAGTCGCACCCTGCGTGGCGGAAAGGATTCGGCGCCAAGAGTTGGAGAAGACAGAAGGCAGCATCTACAGCCTCTGGGCAAGGAGAAGGCAAGTCCTCTACCAAAACCCATGCTTTGACCTCTGGGGGGCTCGCCAGTCGAAAAATGGTGGAAAAACGACGTCGGTCCCGATCGACGTTGAAGACGACAACTTCGAGAGCAGGTATGACTACAATATGCTCTCCGTCAATTCAGGGCTCTGGGTCGAAGCGACATCAACGATCAATGTTGAGGAGAAGAATGGCGAGGAGTCGGACGAGTTCACCGTTGCTGGTGTCCCTGCGTTCAACGTCGACTCAACGAAGATCGCCATCGAGACATCATCGTCGTTGATGGGAGTCACACAGGCAACGGCGGTCCCCGTTGATGCTTCACTGCCGATCGACGTGTACGAGACGGTCGACGTCAAGGAGAAGGTCGACGTCGAGGTGTCATCACCGACGTTCTACGTTGCGGTACCGTTCTGGGACTCGCTCTGTAGTGAGCCTGCCGATGTCGACAGGGAGTTCATGTAGGAGAGTAGGGTCTGCAATCCTATGATCACCCAGATTTTTGCTTTTTGCTTCACTGGTTTACGACTTTCCCTGGCTGTGGGCCTGCTAATCAGACCCACAGCCTAGCTGTTCTCTCTTTTCCAAATTGTACCCAGGTACTGAATTGGCACTGGGCCCTCTCCAAGTCCCTGTACCCAGGGCTGAGGTGTACCCAGAAGTCTCCCAGGGGCTGCAGCATGTATTATGCCACCCCTGGGTTGACTAACTAAATCAGACACAACTGGCTGCTTGACAGCTGGGGCAAGGTGGTGTAATCACCCTTTGCTTTAGATATAGTATTCCTATATCTAAACCTACAATGGACACCTATATTCCTATCAGTCACTCCTATGGCAGGCCTTAACAATCCTGAAGGCAGAGTGCATGGGATAAGGTGAAATGGTGCTCTGGCATGAGCTGAGCCAGTTTGCAGCTTGCGGAACCAAGTCCTAATAGCTGTTCCATGATAACGCATACCATATACTCTTAAGTGCATTATAATCCTCGCGGTTATATGCCAACTCTGGTATCGCTTTATCAAAACATGTCGAGTAAGGTGTCATACGAATTGGAATACTAACCCCTCGCCAATTCTGGTGACGGGGTTAGCATTCCACCCTTCTAGAGGGACACAACATGTATGTAACCTGTAACCCCGGTTAAAGTCAGACATAGCCTCAGCTCCACAAGATGGATGCTGCCACCGAGACACAAGTTTGCCCTCCTGCTGCTGGGAGTCCTCCCAGCACAGGAGGCAAGGACAAAGGGTTTCCTGCCAGGGGCGGTGCCAGCACCGTCCCAGACAGGATTTTGTGTATCCTAGGTAGGCAGGGCTTTAGAGGAAGGTGACTGCAAGTGGCACCCCGGTGCTCACTGTGCATATAGTGGAGAAGTGTGGCTCACTGGTTAGAGGCGGCAGACCCGTAAGCAGAGAACGGCCCGGGACCAGGGTTCGATTCCCGACGCGGCAGGGTCGTGGACCAGGGTCAGCGGACTCGATAATTCTCGCCTCGGTGCCTACTCTAGTCAGAAACCACACTCGGCAACTCTGGGCATCAGCTTGCCTCATCTTCACAACGGCCCCCTCAGACCGCCGGGGATGCTTGGTCGCACCTTAGAGATACCCATCAGGGACCATCTCTCAGGGTGAGCCAGGACGGGTTCCCCAGCGGTCGAAGCGTGGAGATACTCCTCCGGGAGTCGATTCCTAGCGCTATATAAACCTGCAATAATAATAATAATAAACCTGCAATAGGCCGGCTGGAACCAGTTCCAGGGGCACTCCAGCCCCTGATCTGGGGAAAGCCCGCCAAAGGAGAGGGGTGTAACCACCCCCCTCCTAGTCCCACCCATAGGGCAGGACTTAGTCGCGTGCCAGCCCCTTTTTGCAGGATAAAGGTAGGAACCGGCCCCCTTCCAAATTAGATCAATCTTTGAATCCTGAACCGACTTTCTACGAGAGGAACTCAAGACTCTTCCTAAGATTTCTCCCTTGTGACTAAGGAGTATTCACCCTGCAGCAGCAGGCACCAACCAAGCATCGCGGTCTGCTGTAAGTCTCTCCTCCGGATCAAGACTGCCCAGCACGACGAGAACCGGCTTCCCTGGCACCTCTGACCTCAACCTGGTCAGCTGTGATCCGTGGGTGTGACGAGACCTCGAGGGACCGGCCATCTTTGAAGACTGCACGACGCTTGTCCAGCACGACCACCGAGTGACCCTCGACTGAGTGCTTTGGGGTAAGAGAAGCCCCGACCCTGAGCAGCTCCAGCACCGAAGTTCAGCCCCCCTGCATCCACGAGATCTGCGTGGGGCCCTTCTGCACTTTGCTGCTCACCGCGTTGTCCAGGTCATTTGCCCGTTGGCTAGTGGCCCTCTTACGACGCTTCACGACGACAAACACCGCTGGTCTGGTTGCTCCAGACTAGCCCTTGCTCCCCTCCAAAAGAGGAGCACCCTGGACCCTCCTGGTCCACTCCAGACTCCATTTTAAGTCCACCGCGTGGGCTTGCATTTGCCAAGACTTGTTGCCCCAATCCTGGGTCCAGTGACGTCGACAGCAGAGACCTTCGTGGGACAGCTCGCACCTCCATCCTGGTCGCCGACAACGCCTCCTGGTCCGAGAGACTGCAGAGCCCAGCAGCGCCCACTCACCTGGTCGAGGGGACTTCGTCCGGTGCCATCCTGGTGCCCACCTAAATCACTGGCTAGTGATTCAGAACTTGGTCCCCTCTGCTTACAGGTCTTCTTCTTCCCTGATCCAGGCTTGGATCACCACGAACTTCTTCACTGGCCGCCTGCCAGCAACTTCTTTCTTCAGGCTCCTGGTTCTTCAACGAGGGTTTCCGACGCCACTTGAACCCTATGCAGCCGCAGCCCCTGGGCTAGGTAAACTGAGTACTCTGGTGCTCCAGCATAGTCCAACACCCTAAGTGTTCGGATCCACTCTTGTTTTCGACCCACCTAGTCGGGTTCGCCCGAGAACAGTAACTTTGCAATTGCTAGTATCCATAGACTTGTTCCCGCATTACGCGTGAGAGTTCACACTCTGCACACGGCGTCCCTAGGCCTCCTGCTTCTAATCCAAGGGTTCAGCATTGTAGGCCTAGCGTTTCTACAGTCTAGAAAAGTATTACTTACCTGCTAGTAACTTCGCATTCCACTTCTTGTGTATATGGTTTTTCGTGCCCCTCGGGCATTTGTGTAAATTGTGCGACTTTCAGTAATTCTTTAAGAGTTTTGTTGTGTGCTTAGCTCCCTGTCTCATAAAGAGCCAGGGTAGTCCTGTTATAAATAAATATACTTTATTTTTTATAACAACTTGTGTGGTGTCCTTTCACTTGGTGTTCAAGGGGTAATGTGATGGTAAAACAGCTGGCTTAACACGCCCTCTAGAGTTTAGCCTTAGACTGCTCGTATCCATGCTACTAGGATAGCTGGTCTATAAGGTTGACTTACAATCAATCATCAATAAGGATTGTTTGGACTGATACATAGTGATCACTAGAATAGTGAGCACTGCATATCAGGCCAACTTCTCACATTGGTGAGCAGCGGTTGGGATTTGAGCTTGCTGTTGTTTTACCACACATATCCTAAGAATATCATTTGAAAGATCACATAAGTACTAAGGTACATATAACTTAGCTTAGAATACTCTGAGTTCTACTGAACCAGCTGTTGTAGCTCCTAGGGCCTAGCACACCCTAAACTACAACTCTAGCAAGGGATCAGTAGGTAAACACATAGTGTAGGTAAGTGCACCACTTACACCTCACTAGAAAAGCATGTCTACCCATGGAGAGTCTACTGAGACTCCCCTTGTGGTTATTGACCCTCCACAGGGCAAACCAAGATATGCAGCTCTCAGTTTCCAGGAGATGAGACAAGTGTGTACCTCCAGGAAACTGAAACAGGGGTCTAACCCCACCATTCTCTTTCTGATAGGTCTCTTAGAGACATATGATGCTAGGAAAGCATCTCAGGGAGATGGGAATATGCCAGCCTTAGAGGGACACCTTGGTGATCCAGACCTCCTTGGCACTGAAAATGCAGTTGAGGAGGAGGAAGAAGAGGAACTCTCTGGGGATGAGGCAGACAAGAGGTCCGAGTTAGTCAGCAGACTTACTAGGGCCAACTTAGACCTACTTAGGGAAGGATCTGGGGGACCCCCAGTACTGACCCTAATGAGGCCTAACCTTGGAGTTAGAAGAGATAGATCTCATTCTAGGGACTCCAATAGATCTCTGCACTCTAATGCCTCTTCTCAGAGGAGAAGGAACTCTCCCCAGAGGAGATTGACTTCCCCTCAGAGAATAGAGCATGAAGCAAGGATGAGACAGGCTAATCTGAGGATTGAAAGGGAAGAACTTGCCCTGGCCAAAGAGAAGCTTGCCTTTGCTAGGGAGCAGCAGATGAGTGGGGTAGTCCCCACTGGTGGCAGCAATCTCCCAAGAGATAAAGAGAAGGGTTTAGATACTAAACACCTGACAAAGATAGTGCCCCCCTTTAAACAAGGGGATGACATCCAGAAATGGATGGCTGCTTTGGAGAGGGCCTGCACTGTGCAGTGCATTCCCCAGAGTCAGTGGGCAGCTATACTGTGGCTCTCCTTTGATGGCAAAGGTAGAGATAAGCTCCTCACTACAAGAGTGGAGGATGCTAACAATTACCAGGTCCTGAAAAATACACTGGTTGATGGGTTTGGTTTAACCACTGAGCAGTACAGGTTGCTGTTCAGAGACACCCAGAAAACTCAGTCTCAGGACTGGTCTGACTTTGTGGATTGTGCCACTAAGGCTTTGGAGGGCTGGTTGCTGGGTAGCAAGGTTACTGATTACACAGGATTGTATAATCTTATGATGAGAGAACAGATTTTAAATAACTGTCAAAACCAGTTGTTGCACCAGCACCTTGTTGATTCAGATCTGACCTCTCCCCAAGAATTGGGAAAGAAGGCAGACAAATGGGTCAGAACAAGGATCAAGCAGAACCAGAACCAGAACCAGGGTGGTCAGAAGAAAGCAGACCAGAAGGGTAATACCAAGAGTGAACAAAATGACCAGAAGTCTTCAACAGGTCCCCAACAAACCAAAGAGGGTGGGGGTCAGGCTTCACAGCAGAAAAAGAAGACTCAAGAAGGCCAGTCAAAAAGGTGGTGCCAGTACTGTAAAAGTAAGTCTCACTGGTTTAGTGAGTGCACCAAAAGAGGAGGGCAAACTCCTACCACTACAGCCCCTAAGGCAACTGCACCCCCTAGTACAGTCAGTAGTGGTAGTGCACCCCCCAAGGGAATAGTTGGGTTAACCTTGGGAACTGAGGGGTCTGACAACTTAGTTGGCACACTCACTCAGGCTGTCCTTGTCTGTACAGGGGATATGGATATGTCCCCTGATGTAAGTCCAAATACTTTGGGCAAATACAGGCAGACACCTTTGATAAATGGCAAAATGGCTCAGGCCTAAAGGGACACTTGTGCCAGTGTCACAATGGTGACACCTAACTTTGTGGACCCTGGACAGATCATGCCAGGTACAATTTCCTGGTGACCAATGCCAGCAACGTCACTACCAGTCATAGTATGGCGATTGTTGCTTTCTCCTGGGGAGGGGTAAGTGGCCAAAAGAAAGTTGTGGTTAGTTCAGACCTCCCAGTGGATTGTTTGTTGGGCAATGATTTGGAGTCATCACTATGGTCAGAAGTGGAGCAGAGGACTCACATGGAAATGTTAGGCTTGCCAGCACATGTGCTTGCTGTGACTAGGTCACAGGCCAGAAGATGCCCCACTGAACAGGTGCTGGATCCTGGAACAATGGACCAGACACCTTCCACGAAGAAGAGCAGTAGGGTTAAGGCATTGCCTTCCCCCCTGCCCCAGGTTGAGGATCAAGTCTCTGAGGAGGCTGATCTGAGAGAGCTGAGGGAAACTGAGCCTAAAGAGCTTGAACTTGATCAAGTTGAGTTTCTGGGCTCAGGGGGACCCTCCAGAGAAGACCTGGGGAAGGCACAGTTAGACTGCCCTTCCCTTGAACCCCTCAGACAGCAGGCTGCTGCTGAGGCTGCAGGGAATGCCACAGGTGCCCACAGGGTATACTGGGAAGATGGACTCCTGTACTCTGAGTCAAGAGACCCCAAGCCTGGTGCAACCAGGAGGCTGGTCATCCCCTTGTCTCAGAGGGGTTTCCTTCTCACCTTGGCCCATGAGATTCCCCTTGCAGGTCACTTAGGCCAGACAAAGACTTGGGACAGGCTTGTCTCACACTTTCACTGGCCTCACATGAATGAGAATACCAAGGAGTTTTGTCGCTCCTGTGTCACTTGCCAAGCCAGTGGTAAGTCAGGTGGCCCAACAAAGGCCCCCCTCATACCACTACCTGTGGTGGGGGTTCCCTTTGAAAGAGTGGGGATTGACATTGTTGGTCCAATGGAACCCCAGACAGCATCAGGGCACAAGTTTATACTGGTGGTGGTGGACCATGCCACCAGGTATCCTGAAGCTATTCCACTTAGGACCACTACAGCACCTGTAGTGGCAAGGGCCCTAGTTGGAGTGTTCTCCAGAGTGGGCTTCCCTAAGGAGGTTGTTTCTGACAGAGGTGCAAACTTCATGTCAGGATATCTGACTGCAATGTGGAAGGAATGTGGTGTCAACTACAAGTTCACCACACCCTATCATCCACAGTGCAATGGGCTTGTTGAAAGATTCAACAGGACCCTCAAAGGGATGATTCATGGACTACCTGAAAAGCTCAGGCGTAGATGGGATGTCCTGATACCCTGCCTCTTGTTTGCTTACAGAGAGGTCCCACAGAAGGGGGTTGGCTACAGCCCTTTTGAACTTCTGTATGGGCATCCTGTAAGAGGACCCCTGTGTTTGGTGAAGGAAGGATGGGAGAGACCTCTCAAAAAGCCTGCAACCAACATAGTGGACTATGTACTTGGTCTCCGCTCCAGGATGGCTGAATACATGGAGAAGGCATCTAAAAACCTTGAGGCCAGCCAAGAACTCCAAAAAGCTTGGCATGACCAGAAGGCTGTCCTGACTGTGTACCATCCTGGGCAGAAGGTGTGGGTGCTGGAGCCAGTGGCCCCAGCAGCACTCAAAGACAAATGGTCTGGGCCCCACACCATCATTGAGCAAAAGGGAGAGGTCGCCTACCTGGTGGACCTTGGAACTCCCAGGAGCCCCCTCAGGGTGCTCCATGTGAACAGGCTCAAGGCATATGTCGACAGGAAGGACATGAGCTTGCTCATGGCCACAGATGAGGGACAGGAGGAAGAGAGTGACCCTCTCCCAGACCTGCTCACTCAGAATCCTGATGATGGGTCAGTAGATGGTGTTGTCTTTTGTGGCAGCCTCTCTGAACATCAGCAACAGGATTGTAGACAAGTTCTGCAATCCTTTAGACATATGTTCTCTCTGACACCCAGTCAAACTGATTGGTGTACCCATGAAGTGGACACTGGAGACAGTCTGCCTGTCAAGAGTAAAATCTACAGACAGCCTGATCATGTCAGAGACTGCATCAAGACAGAAGTGCAGAACATGTTGGAGCTGGGAGTCATTGAGCCCTCAGATAGCCCTTGGGCTAGCCCAGTAGTTCTAGTGCCAAAGCCTCACACCCAGGGCGGTAAGAAAGAGATGAGGTTTTGCGTAGACTACAGAGGACTCAATGCAGTCACTAAGACTGATGCCCACCCAATACCAAGAGCAGATGAACTTATAGATAGATTGGCTTCTGCCAACTACTTAAGTACATTTGACCTGACAGCTGGGTATTGGCAAATCAGGTTAGCTGAGGAGGCCAAACCCAAGACAGCATTTTCTACCCCTGGTGGGCATTATCAATTTGTGGTAATGCCCTTTGGTTTGAAAAATGCACCTGCCACCTTCCAAAGGCTGGTGAATCAAGTTCTCACTGGGTTGGATGACATCTGTGCAGCATATCTTGATGATATAGCTGTCTTTAGTTCCACCTGGGAGGATCACCTGGTCCACCTGAGGAAAGTGTTAGAGGCACTGCAAAAGGCAGGTCTCACTATCAAGGCCACTAAGTGCCAGATAGGGCAGACACAGGTTGTATACCTGGGCCACCTTGTAGGTGGAGGCCAGGTTCAACCCTTGGAGAGCAAGATACAGGCCATCAAGGACTGGGCTCCTCCAACCACCCAGACTCAGGTTCGAGCTTTCTTGGGCCTGACTGGTTACTATAGGAAATTTGTCAAGAATTATGGGTCCATTGTGACTCCACTTAATTACCTGACAAGTAAAAAGATGCCAAAGAAAGTTCAGTGGACAGCAAGCTGTCAGAAAGCATTCAATGACCTAAAGCAGGCCATGTGCACAGCACCTATCCTAAAGAGTCCAGACTACTCCAAGACCTTCATTGTCCAAACAGATGCTTCTGAGTTGGGTGTGGGAGCTGTTCTATCTCAGCTGAATTTTGATGGTAACGACCAGCCCATTGCTTTTATTAGCAGAAGGCTGACCCCCAGAGAGAAAAATTGGTCCGCTATTGAGAGGGAGGCCTTTGCTGTGGTGTGGGCCCTGAAAAAGTTGAGGTCATACTTGCTTGGCACTCACTTTAAGATTCAGACCGACCATAAGCCCCTCTTATGGCTAAATCAGATGAAGGGTGAAAACCCCAACCTACTTAGGTGGTCCATTTCCCTACAGGGGATGGATTTTACAGTGGAGCATAGACCTGGTACTGATCATGGCAATGCTGATGGGCTCTCCAGGTATTTCCACTTAGAGCAAGAAGACTCACCTGGTCAAGGTTAGCTTATTGTCCCAAAGTTTGGGGGGGGGGGGTCATGTAGGAGAGTAGGGTCTGCAATCCTATGATCACCCAGATTTTTGCTTTTTGCTTCACTGGTTTACGACTTGCCCTGGCTGTGGGCCTGCTAATCAGACCCACAGCCTAGCTGTTCTCTCTATTCCAAATTGTACCCAGGTACTGAATTGGCACTGGGCCCTCTCCAAGTCCCTGTACCCAGGGCTGAGGTGTACCCAGAAGTCTCCCAGGGGCTGCAGCATGTATTATGCCACCCCTGGGTTGACTAACTAAATCAGACACAACTGGCTGCTTGACAGCTGGGGCAAGGTGGTGTAATCACCCTTTGCTTTAGATATAGTATTCCTATATCTAAACCTACAATGGACACCTATATTCCTATCAGTCACTCCTATGGCAGGCCTTAACAATCCTGAAGGCAGAGTGCATGGGATAAGGTGAAATGGTGCTCTGGCATGAGCTGAGCCCGTTTGCAGCTTGCGGAACCAAGTCCTAATAGCTGTTCCATGATATCGCATACCATATACTCTTAAGTGCATTATAATCCTCGCGGTTATATGCCAACTCTGGTATCGCTTTATCAAAACATGTCGAGTAAGGTGTCATACGAATTGGAATACTAACCCCTCGCCAATTCTGGCGACGGGGTTAGCATTCCACCCTTCTAGAGGGACACGACATGTATGTAACCTGTAACCCCGGTTAAAGTCAGACATAGCCTCAGCTCCACAAGATTGATGCTGCCACCGAGACACAAGTCTGCCCTCCTGCTGCTGGGAGTCCTCCCAGCACAGGAGGCAAGGATAAAGGGTTTCCTGCCAGGGGCAGTGCCAGCACCGTCCCAGACAGGATTTTGTGTATCCTAGGTAGGCAGGGCTTTAGAGGAAGGTGACTGCAAGTGGCACCCCGGTGCTCACTGTGCATAGGCCGGCTGGAACCAGTTCCAGGGGCTCTCCAGCCCCTGATCTGGGGAAAGCCCGCCAAAGGAGAGGGGTGTAACCACCCCCCTCCTAGTCCCACCCATAGGGCAGGACTTAGTCGCGTGCCAGCCCCTTTTTGCAGGATAAAGGTAGGAACTGGCCCCCTTCCAAATTAGATCAATCTTTGAATCCTGAACCGACTTTCTACGAGAGGAACTCAAGACTCTTCCTAAGATTTCTCCCTTGTGACTAAGGAGTATTCACCCTGCAGCAGCAGGCACCAACCAAGCATCGCGGTCTGCTGTAAGTCTCTCCTCCGGATCAAGACTGCCCAGCACGACGAGAACCGGCTTCCCTGGCACCTCTGACCTCAACCTGCATCATCAGCCCAGCTGTGATCCGTGGGTGTGACGAGACCTCGAGGGACCGGCCATCTTTGAAGACTACACGACGCTTGTCCAGCACGACCACCGAGTGACCCTCGACTGAGTGCTTTGGGGTAAGAGAAGCCCCGACCCTGAGCAGCTCCAGCACCGAAGTTCAGCCCCCCTGCATCCACGAGATCTGCGTGGGGCCCTTCTGCACTTTGCTGCTCACCGCGTTGTCCAGGTCATTTGCCCGTTGGCTAGTGGCCCTCTTACGACGCTTCACGACGACAAACACCGCTGGTCTGGTTGCTCCAGACTAGCCCTTGCTCCCCTCCAAAAGAGGAGCACCCTGGACCCTCCTGGTCCACTCCAGACTCCATTTTAAGTCCACCGCGTGGGCTTGCATTTGCCAAGACTTGTTGCCCCAATCCTGGGTCCAGCGACGTCGACAGCAGAGACCTTCGTGGGACAGCTCGCACCTCCATCCTGGTCGCCGACAACGCCTCCTGGTCCGAGAGACTGCAGAGCCCAGCAGCGCCCACTCACCTGGTCGAGGTGACTTCGTCCGGTGCCATCCTGGTGCCCACCTAAATCACTGGCTAGTGATTCAGAACTTGGTCCCCTCTGCTTACAGGTCTTCTTCCCTGATCCAGGCTTGGATCACCACGAACTTCTTCACTGGCCGCCTGCCAGCAACTTCTTTCTTCAGGCTCCTGGTTCTTCAACGAGGGTTTCCGACGCCACTTGAACCCTATGCAGCCACAGCCCCTGGGCTAGGTAAACTGAGTACTCCGGTGCTCCAGCATAGTCCAACACCCTAAGTGTTCGGATCCACTCTTGTTTTCGACCCACCTAGTCGGGTTCGCCCGAGAACAGTAACTTTGCAATTGCTAGTATCCATAGACTTGTTCCCGCATTACGCGTGAGAGTTCCCACTCTGCACACGGCGTCCCTAGGCCTCCTGCTTCTAATCCAAGGGTTCAGCATTGTAGGCCTAGCGTTTCTACAGTCTAGAAAAGTATTACTTACCTGCTAGTAACTTCGCATTCCACTTCTTGTGTATATGGTTTTTCGTGCCCCTCGGGCATTTGTGTAAATTGTGCGACTTTCAGTAATTCTTTAAGAGTTTTGTTGTGTGCTTAGCTCCCTGTCTCATAAAGAGCCAGGGTAGTCCTGTTATAAATAAATATACTTTATTTTTTATAACAACTTGTGTGGTGTCCTTTCACTTGGTGTTCAAGGGGTAATGTGATGGTAAAACAGCTGGCTTAACACGCCCTCTAGAGTTTAGCCTTAGACTGCTCGTATCCATGCTACTAGGATAGCTGGTCTATAAGGTTGACTTACAACCAATCATCAATAAGGGTTGTTTGGACTGATACATAGTGATCACTAGAATAGTGAGCACTGCATATCAGGCCAACTTCTCACAGTTGACGTTCCAGACGACGTCAACGCTTGCTGTCAAGCAGTAGATCGACGTCAAGGAGGAGGAGGTCTGATGTTGAGTCCTGAACCCCTTCTTCGCAGCCAGATTGAAAATGGAGGAAGTTGGTCTCTTCTTCAGGTTCGCAGTACCCAAGTACCTATTCACCATCCAAGGCGCCTCCTGCTCCTCGTCAACCTGTGGCCCTGCCAGTGACACCACCACCACCACCACCAAGTCCTACTCCACCGCATTCTCCTCCTCTGCCTCAACCAGGGCCCACGGCTCTTTAGCCCTCGGGCCCTGCAGAGTTTCGAAGACCAAGGTCACGGTATCGCCCGAGACATCGTTCCCATAGACACCACCGGTCTTCCACACGATTTCCTCGTCATCGCTATGAGAGATCTTGCTCCCGGTATACCAGGGATATGTCTTCCACGAGTACGGGGAGGTACTCGCCTACTTTAACGAGTTCTCATCCTCAGAAGGTGTCTCCCATTGATGATATCTCCACCTTCCAGGAGGTTCTGGTCAGAGGAGCTTCAAAGCTGATCCTCCCCCTGTCTACTCCTGTGCCCTCGACATCAGTGATATTTGAGACTCTCCAGCAGAGACAAACATCCCGTCCCAAACATCCCATTGCTTCTGTTGGTGTCTGGTTTGGAGGAACCGGCTATGGAGCTGTTCTTGACGCCATCTTCTATAAAGTCTGCGCCTTCCAGGTTACAGAAGAAATATCGCCCACCTGAGTCGGATCTTGCCTTCCTCTGACTAGACCCCACCCCGAGCTCAGTCATAGTAGTGGCGGCAAGGAAACACATGCTTCGGCTGCAACTTCCACGGTGCCACCGGATAAGGAAAGCCGTAAGCTGGATTCGGTGGGGAGAAAAGCTTGCAACACCGCAGCTACATCCATGAAGGCGGCCAGCTCTACTGCCTTGCTGGGTTGTTATGACAGATCCCTGTGGGAGTCGCTTCAACAGTTGTGGATCTCCTACCCAGGGACAAGCGGGAAGATTTTCAGGAGATAGTGAATGAGGGCCTGATGGTTTCAAATCAAGTCATCAGCGCTGCAGTGGATACTTCACTCCTGTTAGCCCACGGGTATTGCCACAGAATTGCTCTACGGAGGCATGCTTGGCTTTGTCTTACTTCACTGAATCTGGACACGCAACAGCGCATTTCTAATCTAGCTTTCTCTGGCACGACTCTCTTTGACTCCCATGCGGATGACGAGATGGCCCGCATGAAGACTGAAATGGAGACTTTGAAGGCTGTAGGTTTAGAAAATCCTAAAGAACAGCGAAGAACTTTCCACCCTTTCCAACTGTGTTATTCCTCCCAGAGGTTACAATGATCTAAGGGCCGTCAGTCCAACCAACAACAGCAGTTTCAGCTGTCTTTTCAGCTGTTTCAGAAATGCCAGCCGCGAGGACGATCCAACCAGCAGTCTGCACAAGGGAACAAGGCTTGTGCTGGTTCCAGGCTCTGAAGGGTTTCTTCCCCCTCGTCCGTTACCCACTCCGGTGGGGGGAAGCATTAAAAAATATCTGGCAGAGTGGCAGAAAATAACCCAGGACAATTGGGTGCTGAATATTGTTCGCAGTGGATACTCGCTATATTTTACAAGCCCTCCGTCGATTCCTCCCAACTCGCTCGCACTACATGGTACGTGAGTTGCAGAGAAAGGCCAACACCCTCTTACAGAAAAAGGGCGATAGAACCAGTTCCTCTGGCACAGAGAGGAACAGGACTGTATTCTCAGTCCGCAAGAAAGACAAGAACGAGTTCAGACCCATCCTCGACTTGCGACGGGCCAACAAATGGGTTTGCAGAGAAAAGTTTTGACTGTTGTCCTTGCATCAAACCTTCCCTCAACTTCATCAGGGAGACTGGCTATGCGCAATGGATCTGCAAGATGCATATTTTCATGTGCCCATAGCGAGGAAACATCACAAGTTCCTGCGATTCATCGTGAGCAACAACCATTACCAATATGCCGTGCTGACTTTCGGCCGGAAGTCAGAGCCTCAGACATTTTCCAAATGCATGGGCGTGTTGGCTACACATCTAAGGAAGAACAAGGTGTTCGTCTACCCGTATCTGGAAGACTGTTTGATCAGGCATCTGCGTTTCAGGAAGCGCAACTGCATTTCAATCGGACTTCCAATCTCATACTTCGTTTGGGCCTCCACATCAACCTCAACTAAGTCTGTCTCGACTTCTGTCCAATGTCTACAGTACCTGGGCGCAACCATCGATACACGCAGAGCAAACCTGTGTCCTTCGGAGGAGAGGCGCTATGGAAGGCTCAAGCTCTCATGACCATGCCCTCCCCGACGGTGAGGAAGGTATCTCCTCTCCTGGGCTACATGGCCTCCTGCATCTTCCTAGCTCCGAACGCACGCCTCCATATGGGATCCTGCAAGAATGTCCAGACGGATCAGTGGGACCAGAATCTAGGGGATTGGGAAGGCAGGATTCAACTGTCGCAGCAGGTTCTCCAGTCCATCCGATGGTGTGTTCTCCACGCAATCTCCTCCGGGGAACTCCCTTCCACAAATCATAGTGACGAATGCTTATCTCCATGGCTAGGTTGCACATTCCGACCATCTTCAGATACAGGGCACGTGGTCCTGAAAAGAGACCAAATACCACATCAACTTCCTGGTACTTCGAGCAGTCCATTTGGCGCTGAAAGCCTTCCAGCTGTCGTTTCACACCAGTTCCCTGCTTGTTCAGACGGACAATACAACCCCAATGTTCTACCTCAACAAGCAGGGGGGCCCGAGATCATGAGCGTTATCTCGGGAAGGCCAGGCCATCTGGAACAAGCTGTTGGCCAGGAACCTGACCATCACAGCAACTCACCTCCCAGGTGTTCAGAATGCCCAGGCAGACACGCTCAGTAGACTCATTCAAGAAAATCACGTATGGGTCTTAAAGGACGAAGTGGTGCAACACATCTTCGAAAGATGGGGTACTCGAGAGGTCGATCTGTACGCTAACGCATAAAACAGCAAATGCCACGACTTCGCCTCCAGGTTTTACCAACCAGGGACTCTGGAGAATGCACTTTGGATCAACTGGTCAGGCGGCTTTCTCTGCGCTTTTCCGCCAATTCCCCTGATCCCGACAGTACTGATCAAGCTCTCGCAATCACGGGCCAAGATGATCCTCATTGCTCCGGGGTGTGCCCATCAGTGGTGATTCACAGACCTACTCCACCGGTCTCTCCTGCCACATCTCTGTCTTCCATGCTGGCCGGACCTTCTGGCCAAGTTTGGCGGACAGACAGTGCACCCCAATCTCGTCGTTGAATTTGGCGGCATGTCTCCTGAGTTAGTACAGTACGGGCATTTGAATCTCCCTCGGGACTGTATGGAGATATTGAAGGAGGCCAAACTACCATCTACACACATGTCCTATGCATATAAAAGGAAGAGATTTTGCATCTGGTGTGCATCTAAGAATGTGGATCTTACCTCCTGCAAGGAAGATGTCATTCTTCCTTACTTGCTACACTTGGCTCCATCTGGCCTTCAGTTTCATTCGATCAAAGTTCACCTGGCAGCTTTAACTGCTTATAGGAAATGTCCATCACAAACTTCCTTTTTGTAAATCCCAGTTATCAGAGATTTACTTGAAGGATTGAAGAAAGTGTTTCTTCCCATTAGACGTCCTTCGCCTCCCTGGGAGCTCAATGTGGTCCTTTCACGACTGATGAGGGAACCATTTGAACCCATTCATAAGGCTTCCTGCTCAGCATCTGTCTTGGAAGAAGACTTTCTTTGTGGCCATAACTTGTGCCCGTAGGGTTAGCGAACTTCAGGCATTATGTTGTAAAGAGCCTTATACAGTCTTTCATTCCTCTATGGTAGTTATGAGGACTCAGCCTAAGTTCCTCCCCAAAGTTGATTCAGAGTTTCATGTGAACCAAACTATTACATTGCCCACATTTTTTCAGAATCCCTCTTCTCCTGCTGAGAGGTCGCTTCATTCCCTTGATGTTAGGAGGGTCTTGAAGTTCTAGGACTAAGGATATCCGTAGATCAGACCAGTTATTTGTAAACTACGGCTCGTCGAACTGGTCTAGCTACCTCCAAACAATACATTTCTTGGTGGATTGTTTCCTGTATTCAGCTGTGTTATCAGAAAGCCAACAAGACTCTGGTTAGTAATCATAGGGCTCACTCTGCCAGAGGTATAGCAGCTACTGCAGCTTTACTTCGTAACATACCTATTTCGGAAATCTGTAAGGCTGCCACTTGGAAATCAGTCCATACATTTACTAGGCACTACTGCCTAGACACTGATGCTAGGGCAGATGCTCAGGTTGAGCAGGCTTCACTATGAAATCTATTTGCACAATAGGGTGGTTGTTCTCTGTTTCTTCCACTGCTGGAGAGTTGTTTTGGGATGGGCTTGCTAGTCTATTGAAATGATTGACTATACACGGAAATCCCCTACAAGAGAAGGAGTAGTTTCTTACCTGGTAACTCCAGTTCTCTTGTAGGGGTATTTCCGTGATAATAATATTAAACCTGCCTGTCTCCCTGGTGGCAAACACGATCGTACCCAAGACTCAGCAGACTCTACTTCTTTACGCCTTCAAAAAGAACTGAAAGTAACTGCCTCTGACTGTACCGGGGGTCTCTGTAGACTCTTAAAGGCATGGTATCCATTTGCAGACACATGATG
This sequence comes from Lissotriton helveticus, assembly GCF_964261635.1. Classification (NCBI taxonomy): domain Eukaryota; kingdom Metazoa; phylum Chordata; class Amphibia; order Caudata; family Salamandridae; genus Lissotriton; species Lissotriton helveticus. The sequence goes on from NC_136067.1 coordinate 1,330,940,963, forward strand.
TATCGGGGGATCATTTGTGACTTCTGCAGGAGGAAGTTACGGCCCTCTTGGCCAAGGGGGCCATCGAGCGCGTTCCTGGGCCAGAAGTAGGGTGTGGTTGCTACTCCCACTACTTTCTGGTACCCAAGAAGGGCAAAGGGGGCCTACGCCCTATCTTGGACCTAAGGAACGTCAACGGCTTCCTCCTGAAGGAGAAGTTCAAGATGCTGACACTGGCTCAGGTCCTAGCTGCCCTGGACCCAGGAGACTGGATGGTAGCTTTGGACTTGCAGGATGCTTATTTCCACATCCCCGTCCTGCCGGCCCACCGGCGCTACCTGCGGTTCACGGTTGGCCACGAGCACTTTCTGTATACCGTGCTCCCCTTCGGCCTTACCAGCGCACAAAGGTGATGGCTGTGGCCGCAGCTCATCTGCGCAGGTTAGGAGTTTCAGTCTTCCCCTACCTCGACGACTGGTTGTTGAAGGCGGGCTCGCCCCAGACAGTCGTCAGCCACCTCCAGACTACGGCAGATCTCCTGCACCGGCTTGGGTTCTCCATCAATGTGCCGAAGTCACACCTGTGCCCCTCTCAGAAGCTCCTTTTCATTGGAGCGGTTCTCGACTCGGCGCGGTTTTGGGTTTATCCTCCCGAACAGCGGGTCCGGGATATTCAGGCTCTGATTCCCATCTTTCAGCCGTTATCCCGGGTCTCGGTCAGGTTGACGCTGCGGCTTCTGGGGCTGATGGCCTCCTGCATCCTACTGGTGCATCACGCCAGGTGGCGGATGCGGGCTCTGCAGTGGGACCTGAAGTTTCAGTGGGCCCAGCATCAGGGCAACCTATCCGACCACGTCCCTATCTCGGAGGGCACTGCGAGACAGCTGCAGTGGTGGCTCACGGACCGCGATTGGGTCAGCGGCAGATCCCTCTCTCTTCCCCAACCGGAGCACGTAGTTGTGACGGATGCGTCTCTCCAGGGCTGGGGAGGCCACATGGGAGAGGCGGAGATCAGAGGCCTCTGGTCTCCGGCGGAGGCCCAGCTCCACATCAACCTGTTGGAGTTACGGGCGATTCGTCTAGCACTGAAAGCATTCCTCCCCTCTGTCCGGGGGAGTGTAGTGCAGGTGTTCACGGACAACACCACCGCCATGTGGTACTGCAACAAACAGGGCGGGGTGGGGTCGTGGACCCTTTGCCAGGAGGCTCTGCGCCTCTGGCAGTGGCTGGAACGCCAGGGCGTGACCCTGGTGGCTCAACACCTGGCAGGATCTCTGAACGCCAGGGCGGACGTGCTCAGCCATCGGTGCATGATGGATCACGAATGGCGTCTGAACTCGGACGTGGCGCAAGGCCTCTTTCAGCGACGGGGAGAGCCTTGGTTAGATCTATTCGCCACCGAAGAGAACGCGCAATGTCATCAGTTCTGCGCGTTGGAATTTCCAAGGCGGCACTCGCTCGGAGACGCTTTTCGTCACGAGTGGAGTTGCGGTCTACTGTACGCCTTTCCGCCTATACCACTTCTGCCCAGAGTGCTGAAGAAGATCAAGCGCGACCGGGCCCAAGTCATCCTTGTGGCTCCGGACTGGGCTCGAAGGTACTGGTATCCAGAGCTACTTAGTATGTCAGTCGATCCCCCGGTTCGTCTGCCTCTTCAGGAGGACCTTCTGTCGCAGCAGCAGGGGACGGTCCTCCACCCGAACCTGTCCAGTCTCCACCTCCATGCTTGGAGATTGAGCGGCGACGGTTGAGGCCATTTGACTTGCCTCCTGAAGTCTGTAATGTCATTCTGGCAGCCAGGCGTCCCTCCACAAAGTCGGTATACGCCTGCAGGTGGAACAGATTTGAGGCATGGTGCACAGCAAAGGCTGTGGATCCTCTTGCTCCCCCTCTTTCTGAGGTTCTTCTCTTCCTTCTTTCTCTTGCCCAGCAGGGCTCTGCTCTGGGCACATTCAAGGGCTACCTTTCTGCCCTTTCAGCCTTTCTAAGGCTGCCTGATCAACCTTCTTTGTTCAAGTCCCCTATTGTAAATAGATTTCTAAAAGGCATCACACACACATTCCCTCCTGTTCCGTTTGTAATGCCTCAGTGGGACTTGAACCTGGTTCTTACGTTTCTGATGTGCGCTCCCTTTGAGCCACTTCACAACTGTCCTCTTCGCCTTCTTACTCTGAAGACTGCTTTCCTGGTTTCCATCACCTCTGCCAGGAGAGTGAGTGAGCTCCAGGCCCTTTCTTGTACTCCACCTTTCCTTTCTGTCCATCCGGACAAAGTGGTGTTGCGTACTAAGCCTTCTTTCCTGCTCAAGGTTGTCACAGCCTTCCACATCGGGCAGTCTATCACCTTGCCAACCTTCTTCCCGCCACCGCATCCCTAAAGAGGAAGAGCGGCTCCACCGTCTGGACTCAAAACGTGCGCTCTCATTCTACTTGGATTGCACACGCCAGTTCCGGGTGGATGACCAACTCTTTGTTGGTTACGTGGGCGCTAAGAAGGGGAAAGCGGTACACAAGAGGACCATCTCCCGGTGGATCATCTTGTGCATCCAGGCATGTTACTCCTTGGCTAAGAAGGAGCCACCTGTTGGATTGCGGGCTCATTCCACCCGAGCCACGGCGACTACCACTGCCCTGGGCAGGGGAGTGCCCTTACAAGACATCTGTCAGGCAGCTACGTGGGCATTGCTGCACACGTTTGCAAGACACTACTGCCTGGACAGCCAAGTCCGGAGGGATGGCTTCTTTGGCCGTTCCGTCCTGCAGGACTTTCTGGTGTGATTATTGGTTCGCAGACCCACCACCGGGGTTGGTATTGCTGGGGTATCTCTTCTAAGGTAAGGAATCTAATACTAACGCGTCTCTTTCAGATGCACAAGTTACTACTTGTGTAACGATATATCTGTAAGAGACATTAGTTAGTGATAGATTCCTTACCGACCCACCCATCCTTCCCGTTCTGCGAACCGATATCTAGGGTTAAGGTCATCCCCTTTCAGGGCCCTAGTTTCATGGCACCAGTGTTGGTTCTATCATGACACTGCATATCTGGCGCGGAAAAGCTGTGTATCAGAACTGACGTCAGCGCGCATGGGCGGCGTCTAAGTACTCCGACGACGTCATTCCGGCGCTAACGACGCCGACGACAGACGTGGAGCTGCGGACGACGCCTGCCGGCGCGCAGGGGTATTGCTACGCAAAATTTTCCGGATCCAGTCTGACGCCTGGGGATATTCTAAGGTAAGGAATCTATCACTAACTAATGTCTCTTACAGATATATCGTTACACAAGTGGTAACTTGTGCCTCTAGTTTACTCCGGGACCAGTGAGGTATGTAACAAAATGTGTCCTAAGGCTGCATGGGAGAGGTAGTACAAACTTGTATGACCCTCCAGCAGAAGTGAGGAATTTAACTGGAAGTTGAGTGCAGTTGTTCAGATGCTGCTTACCTACAAAAACAAATCTGAACTTCTCTGTCCACTCTTTTTTCTTATTGCTCGGAAAAACAGAAACATAGTGCTAGGTGGTCAATCCTCCTCCTCTCATCACCGGTTTGTTTCTGAGGAGTAGGTACGCTACCACAGGTGTTATTTTATCGCAGAAAAGCTTTTGGATTTGTCTTCCATGAGTTGTCTGGCTCTGCCAGACTTAAACAGCCCACGTAAACTTCACTTCCTAACTGACCCCTTTCAGTTTGAGCCCTTTAGAGAAGCCATTCTTAAAAATGTTTGAATATATGGCAGTGTGGGGGACTTCCAACATGCCAGTAGGATCAGCAGCTGCCGCGAAGGCTTACATAGTTACCCTATAACTACGCAGGCAGCTTTTGCATCTGGTCTTAGTCTGCTCCCTACGGAGTTGGTCTCAGAAGGTTCTAGCCAAGTATGTCATACGTGCAAGCGAAGTCTTATTTAAGGCCTCATCGCTCTAGAAATTATACTAACATTTTGAAATACACTTAAAAGATGATATTTTTATGTTTTAGTCACATAACAGCTCCTAAAAAGGCACCCAATCCTGAGCAATTTCAACACCCTGAGAAACAGTTGTTTTTTCTGAACTGTATGCCTTCAGAGATGAAGAGGCGGATTCAGCGGCTGACCACTTACTGTCTACTAGGGGGGAAAGTCTCCTCTGAGTATCCCTTTATGATGAATCTACAAAACACTAGAACGGTGAATAGCTCTCCAGCAGGGTTATAATTCCACTATGCTCAACCTGCAGAAGTGTAGACCACCTTTTCTTCAGTGATTAAGAAAGCTGAAGAGCCTTTAAATTGAGATATTTTAGTTTATACTAATCAGCAGCCCAGCCTTGTTAGTGCGATTTCCAGGCTGTCTAAGCACGCTATTTTCTCCTTTAATGAAGTACCTATTTTTAGAAGAATTGGAACTAAGAGTACTGGTGGGGCGATTGTAGAACTTCTTTACTCAATGCAGTGCCATCATATTCAGATGCTCGCGAAAGAAAAAGGATAGTTAGTTGTAAGTCACATCAGGGGTTTGGAAACAAAGATGTGTTGAAAAGACAAGGGCATGTCGTCTTTAGGCACTTGACAATAAGGATGTCTTGGTTGAGAGACAAGATGGAATTCTCTTAGTCCATTGACTACTCTGTCCCATCTGCCCCCTTAATTGTCTTTGCACACTTTCACCAAATATCATTGTTTTGGACTATGTTGTAAGAAGCGAGGATTGCATGTTCACTAGTATTTGTTTTTTCAGTTTCTGAATATCAAATATCCTGGTCTAGGCACACTATTTATAAATTGACTTCTTTTGTGGACTTTACTTTGGGAACCTTTTATCTTGAGGATGAATATAAATTAGAAAAACAATTGCCTTCCTTTAATAATGCCTTTTCTAGTGGATTACAGTGTATGTCTGCATATTGCCCTCCACCTCCCCTCTCCAAAGATATGTCATTTAGTGACTTTTTCTCTGCCTTTTGTGTGGGGAATTTAGCTGTACTGACATCGTTAGCACAGTGTTTCCTCATATAACCAGCATTTCCCTTTAGGCTAGAGGTATTGAGAGACAAGTGAAAAGTTAGTGCTGGTACGGGTCCCTGTCATGCACTTTTCGGACTCCAAATACATTAATTTCATAGAATATACTGGATCTATTCTGACAACTTGAAAGATACTTTGGATTGACTAATTATCCATCAGAAAAAAACATTGCTGCAGGTAAGTAAACTATTGTTTTGCTCGAAGCAGTGTCACTTGTATAAATGGCTGGTCATGTAATGGAATGAAGTAGGTTCTGTCTCCTCTGCTTTCTCCTTCCTGCAATATGTACAGAGAATACTTACAGTGATGTTTTGGAAATGTCTCCCATTTAAAATGACATACCTGATGTGATGTATAACACTCAAATGGTATCTCAGAACTGAGGAACTGAAGTCGTTTTTTTATGTAACCATTTAGTGGTACCTTTCGCTAACTGATTGCACTTAAAGCTGCTTTTTCCTACTTTATAACTGGATGGAATAGGCATGCCCCTGATTGAACTACTTCTACCCGATTGACAAAGGTTTGGCGGGGACTTACTCTCATAGCACGTTTGGCTTACTCCTGATTTCGAGGAGGTGGCCAGGAATAAACTAGAGACTCCACCTTGCATCTCAAATACAGGAGCAAGTCAGGAGTGCCACAAAATATTCCTGCTCTTCAAATGCCAAACTCTTGGCGAACAAATCCCTTTTTCTTGCTTTCTTTCATTTTGCCGATATCTCTGATGGTAAAAGCTTAGTTGTTATTCACTTCCAGCTAGACATATATACAAAGTAGTTTTATAGCCTTTGCAGAAAGGGTTGTCAATTCGGTATTCTTGGTGGAAAACATTGTTTAGAAATTCCAAACGCACAGAGCAAACTTGTTTGATTTATATATTGCAGTCTGTCATTTAATATTCATGTACGTGCATTTTCTTTTTTCTTCTAGCTTTTTCCTCGTCGATGTACATGGTTGTATGTTATGAATAATTGTTTACTCTCAGTGTCTGGTAAGGTTTTAAATTATTATAGATCCTACATTATTTTCTATAAATATGACAATCCTATTTCTCAATGCATTTTGAATTATTACATTTTCAGGTAAAGCCTCACAGCTGTATTCCCACATGTTACCTGGACTCTTTGATTATGCAAGACAGATGCAGAAGTTGCCAGTTGCTATTCCAGCACACAAGCTCCCAGATAGGATACTCCCCAGGTAAGTTTTCTTGAAGGTCACCTCTACCATGAAAATATGGACACTCTGGTATTTTCAAGACTGTAAGTAGAAATTCTATGATGCTTCTATTTTTAAATACCAATCTGATCTAGACATCTAGCTGCAGATGCTGGATTAATGTTGTTATAATAGCCCAGTTCCCCTTTGTAAGTCAGTTACTCATACTTCAGGGAGCTCTGTTACTTTTTTGGGGGCATTCTTCATTGATCCCGAATTTTTAAAAACGTAAAAGACTTTAGATGCATCAATACACAACACGTTCTTAATTACACCCCAGCCTCTTTGCTTTGACCCACTCTTTTCTAGTGTTTCCACTGAAAAGTGTTTTCTTTTGGAAAAGTGCACTTCACCAGCTCACTCTGTGAATGGAGTGTGAGTAATCGTCTAGCAATTTGTCTGCAGGAGAAACAATATAGTCCACTCTTCCTGAATTTATTGTGGCTGTTATGTACAAATAAAATGTAAGATCAGTTAATGAAGAAGACCATGGTACTAAGTTCAGCAGAGGATAACTGTGTCAGTAGGGTTAGTGCCTTGTTTGGGCCATATCCTCAACTGACTACTCAGAAAGAATTCCCAAGCATAATTCGGTAGGCATAAATTATACAGAATGAAAAAGAAAGAGAGAGAGAGAGATATGAACCTCAGGATTCTTAGAAATAGCTCAAGCTGTCATAAATTTAATGTCATAGCATACACTACTGTGTATTGAATTTTCCATGAACCACACACATAAATTACATAATTTCTCTTCACATACAACTTCAAAGTACACTTTTTGTCTGTATACTGAGTATTGCTCAGGTACATGACATTTAAGTCTGCATCAAAGAATTTTAAATTAGTTTTTGAATTTGTAAGGTTGTTCATTTAAATGTACTTCAGTCCCCTTATTTCCATTGTCAAAGTGGATAATTTCAGAAAATGTATAACTCTTTTGTAGTATTTACATCTGGCCACCCATCCCCTGACTCCAACTGGAAGATGAATGCTTGTTGTCTGTTTCTCTTCTCAGAATGATAGGTCAGGTTTATTAAAAAGAAGGAACATTCTCTCTTTTGCTGCCAAAAATGGTTTAGATTAAACTGTAGTTCAAATGGAAATTTGAGTACTACATTTATATTGTAACTTAGTGATGCGGCCTTTTGAGCCAATAAGAATTCTTCATTGTGCCTGCCAAGAGGAAATTTATTTATCTGTTCCCAGTGATTCAAACTATTCTTACCTTTTGACTTGGATATTTCTCTTGAGGAGTCTCACTGTTTGGCTTTCTATTTGCACTGTTTCACTGTTATGAACACAACAATTTCTTTAATGTAATTTCTGATGTGACCCTGGAGTTTTGGCCTAATTTGAGCAGGATAATGTTTGTATATTGTAGATCTGTAGAACACAGACTAATATCCTTATTTAGGAGGGCCACACAAAATTGCCCAGGTCTGCCATCAGATGCCAGCATTTTCATTACAAATCATTAAATATTTGCCCAAGGCATTTCACTAAAGGTCCAGAAGGGGCCCTAGGTAGCAGAATTGTATCTCTACCCCTTTTTTGAACTAGCAGTCTTTCTAATCATCAGTCCACAGGTCTAGGTTCTTCATTGAGTGATATACTGTCACAGTGTGCATGCAGTTTCCATGTTCAGCAAACAAAATTACCCAGAGGAAGAAATCGCCCACTGTAAAACAAGCAGTGCACAGGCTTGGTATACTACATAGGGGTAGTTAGCGCTAAATAAATGTTGCAATACAATGCAGTCTGATGTTGTCACATATTGTCATGCTGCTAGACTAAGAATAAAAGAAATTCTGATGCAATTGTCTTTTTTTCAACGGAAATCTGAACCATGATTTCCATTCATGTAGTTACTTATGCCATTTTATCACTGTGATGATCCTAAAGGTAAACCCATAAAAATCTACGTAATTTTATTTTTTTCAAACATAAATTTGCTAGACCCCTAGTGTAACCACCATTTTGATAGACTTCTCGCTGCAGATTCCTTACCTTTTAAATATTCACTAGGTGTCAGACTGCATATGTAAACTTTTCGGCAGTACCTCTACGCTGGTAGGTGGTGCCGTAAGGCTCTACACTGACGCCATTCCACTCCGGAAATGATGTGCAGAGCCTATAAAGGTGCCTCTCTTTCTTGCTAATGTCAGTTCCTTTCTTTCTGCACTACTAGATGCTTATCTGGGAGTTCTCTCAGAGACACATACCAGCAATATTTTATCAAAATGTTCTGTATGTAAGGGATGTCATCTCCAAAAACGACATTGTTCAAGCTCTGTGAAGACTGTTGCAACAAATATCTGTGACAGATGCACCTCAGGTGTGCCTGGGATCGAGTCACGACTCCCAATGCCTGAAAGGACTGCACGTCGAGGAACCCAAAGTCCAACTGGAACTGCAAGAATAAACTTTATATCACCAAGCACAAGAAGACTCCTCAGCGAGACAGATCTAAGTTGCTGTTGCAAGTCCACGGTTCAGTTCTGTTCCTGCTCCAGGAGCCGCCAAAGCTGGTCCAAAGGCCTCTCTTTGCTGTGAATCAAATCATCAGTTAGGTACAAAAAAAGCGCAAGAAATTGAAGCAGAACTTGGTGCCTTCTCACCACTCACACTTACCTGAGCAGGTGCAAGGATGGCGCAATGGCTCTCGATCTTGCTCCTGGAGTTGCTCGACTTCTGAACCAATCCTGCAACTGACCCAAGTTTCGGATGACGTCTCACTCCACAAAAGATCAAAGAGTTCCATACAGCCATGCTCCAGCTCTTTGTACCCTCACTGACCACCTCTGGTGTGCCTGTGGGTGCAAGGAGCACAGAGGTCTTCCATCTGTAGTAATGTGGTGGGTTCAACCTCTGTACCAGTTGGACCAACCTAGCCCGTCACAACACCTCTGGCTCTTGTCTAGACCCTTTCTCCTTGTCCCACGGCCCACGCTGGTCCCTGAGACTTTGATGCCGGTATCAAGGTCATCAACAACAGATGAGATATCAATAGGACTCTTTGACTCAGAATAGGTGCAAGTCTGACCTCAACTGAAGCCACCCACGCCTGATGACATTTGTGGCTCCACTTGGTCTGCCGTCCCCACAAGGCAGACCGTATACCCTACCATCATTTTTCGGCATAGACTTCCTTAATGATTATGTTGCAGGTGTTGAGTGTGCGCATTCCTATCAAGACAACAATTGGTACGATGACTTACAGGAGGATAGTGGCCTAGATACCTTCCATGAAACAGGCCTTCTCTCACCCTCTGGTCAGGCCACTAAAGAATCCACTTGTTATACCATGGTAATGCATAGAGAGGTCGAAGTCCTTGACCTAAAGCTCCCCACCTTGAAGGTAAACACTAATGTGCTGATTGAAGTCCTCCAGCCGGGGCAAACATCTTCTGAGTCCCTTATGCCACTCAATGAGACACTGACAGATACCTTTTTGGGAGCCTGAGCCCAGCTTTGCTCTGATTAACAATCTGCAGACAACTAGCAAGATGCCATTGCCCTCAACCATGTGACCCTACATTCCTCTCTCAGCACCGTTCCCCTGAAAGTTTAGTGATAGAGGCATCCACGAGGAAATCTAATCCCAACAGTCCTTCGACTACTCTCACTAATAGGGCCACCACCTGGCTCGCTGTTCAATAAATGCCAGCTGCCTCCTGAGAAGCTATTCCCATTCCGAATCGGTGTCACAAAGTCCTCTCTGATATCCCTGAAGGTCTCCAACCTCTTTTTCCCAGGCCTTTCAAGACAGTCACAATGCAGCTAAGTTCACAAATTATTGGACCTTGGAAACCACCAATTACATTTGGCGAGCCATTGGAACTAGCATTGCCATTCACCACTATCATTGCTGTGATCAACAGGGTTATTTAGTGAAATCCAGCACTTTTTTATAGACATGCCTAAACTCTTTCAGTATACCCTAAGGTCAGCACAGCCACACAGTGGAAGGCAGGATCCAACAATGTAAGCAGTAATATCGCTCCTGCATATCGTTCTCAGGGGGATTTGCCTTACCCTCCCTCTCTTCTTTGCTCCACTTTCCATTGTCCCCACACCAACTGATGACTTATGCTTTCGGCAGAAAGTGCAAGCTCTTTTGGCCAAAGGGACTGTCGAGAGGGTGCCAGTGCCTGAAGTAGGACGTAATTATTACTCCTGCTACTTTCTGGTACCCAAGAAGGATGAGGATTATCTGCCTAGTCTACACCTGCGCCCTCTCAACACTTTTATCCGGAAGGAGGAATGCAAGAGGCTCACCCTTTCCTCTATCTTGTCTGCCCTCGACTCTGGAGCCTGAATGGTGGTGTTGGACTGTTTCTGTGTAACCATCGTGCAAGTCCATCGGTGCTACCTGTGGTTGCGGTTGAAACAGATGCATTTTCAATTCACTGTGCTCCCCTCCTGTGTGTCTCACCAGCACCCCTCGGGTGTTCATAAAAGTGATGACAGTGGTAGCAGCATTCCTTCGGAGGTCAGGGTTGTCAGTCGTCCTGTACCTCGATGATTCGCTGTTGAAGCGGTGTCATGAGTAGATCATCCCACCTCTCAGGATCAGTATGTTTAGGCTGTGGGGTTTTAGGTTTAAACCTATAATAACTGATAAAACCCCACTGAAAGAAAGATAGCCCTCACCGGTGAAAACATATAAACACTGAAAAAACACCTGCACAACCACAAATTAAATGCCATTCAAAGAAAGGAAAAAGAAAGTGAAAGAGTCATTTTGTTCTTACTGAAGGGGTCAATAAAATGTAACTTTGTTATACAAGCTAGCAGTAAGAAAGACTGGCGCACATTATTCTGCTTGAGTTTTGCTCTTTAGTGATGCCACTAAAATATTGTTTCTTCTTCCTTTTACTTTTTTCAGTTTTATGGCCTTTGGTCTAAAGATGCAGGGCTTAGTTTCAAGTTTTAGGTTTAGTTTAATTATTTTATAAACTGTAGAGAATCAGGACATATCAAACTCACATTTGATATTTTGGCTGCATTTGATTCTTTCACTGATAGGTAAAATGGCTAGTTTTATAAAAATCTTTCATAATATATGTCATCACATTTACACACAGAGAATGGGTAAAAACCCTTAATACATCGGACCATAGTTCTAGTGGATCAGTATTGATAGTAGGTGAATTGCCAACACCTCAGGCTTTAAACATTAAATGCAAGGTATAGTGACAAGTATATATATCACCAAGCATCTGGGATAGTGGCGAAAACGTGACACCAGACTTTTGGAAAACATGGAACGCAGTGTCACTTGTTATGCTCTGCAAAAAAGGTTCTTTCCAAGTTCAACAAAGATTGGAGTGGTATTGTTTGTATTTGTAGTGATTCAGCTACGTATATATAAAAAATTTGTGTGATGACCTGTCAAAATTGATACCCGAGCTGAAGTGATTCCCTGTAGGAGATCCTTGCCACTTGTTAGATGGTATGCTAAAAGCATCTTTACAATCTTCAGAGTTATTGAGGGATGCTATTGACTTTTTAGTCCATTCTGGTGCACTGTTTTCATATGCCCAGGAACTAAAACGCAAATATTTATCATTTCGTGCTTTATGTGGCATCAAAGAAATAGTCATCCCAACTGTGTCCCTTAGCTGACGGTTCTCAGTCCAAGGGGCTATGAATGCTGAGAGGGTCTTTTCACAGAAGTTTACATGGGAAGGAAAGCACGAGCGCACATGACCAAAGACTCACTGAAGAAGTATTGTATGGTGTACTACAATACGATTAATTTGCCAAAATCTCTTTGGACCTCATATACACTATACGTACACTGTCTATATACCATGTTCTTTCAGTGCAGAAAGCAAGCAATGATAAAAGCAAAAAGTTCCATAAACACCGGAAAAACACTTTTTCTGTTGTTTTTAGTGGCGTGAAAATGTGTAACCACTGATAACAACTGTTTTTTAAGATATTGAAAACACTGAAAAAACCCCACCAGAATTTACCAAAAATAGAAACAGAAAACAGGACAGCCTAAGTATGTTACTGAGTTTTGGTCCACTTCTCGATACCTTCAATTCCGTTCGCTATAATAGCACAGAACTATTAGGGGACCAAGAGAGGGAAGGTAAGGAAGGGAACATCAGGGAAGGAGACCTAAAAAGAAATAAAATAGCATAAGCAAAACATATAACTTATAAGCCTCAACTCTCTTTCTCGCTTTATTCTAGTTCGTTCGCTCACTGGTTTAACCACACGCACCTGTAACAGAAGATAACTGGAACTCGATATATTTTGGAAAGGCAATTTTCATTTCATTGGTCCTTCCTTTTTGTTCTCCAATACATACTTCAAAAGGTGTGTGCTGTAATCAGGACAAATATGTTATATTAAACACCTACCCATAGTGTGTGTGTGTGTGTGTGTGTGTGTGTGTGTGTGTGTGTGTGTGTGTGTGTGTGTGTGTGGTGGGTGGGTGGGTGGGTGGGTGTGTGTGTGTATATATATATATATATATATATTTTTTTTCTTCACTGAAAAAAACATAGGTTTCAGGCACATTATAGTTAGAAATTAACATTTAAAAAACCTTAGAAATGCACGGAAAAAAACATAGGTTTCAGGGGCGTTATAGTTAGTTGGACATTTCGCTCATACAAAACCATGGAAATTCCCCCGTTATAGCGCACTATAACTCGTGCCCCCACAATGCACTGTTGATGACGTCACATATTACAACACTCAAGACATGGTCAGTGACTTCACTGATGACATCTCAAATGACATCACTGATGACATCATCCAGTGACTGTGTTACTGTAAAGTTTAAATATCTTTAATATATACAGGGAAAGGCGTTTTGAAGAATGAGTGGGTGTATAAGTGTCTGAATGGATAATTTCGTAGGTACGTGACTGACTCTGTAAGTGAGTGATTAAACGTATCTTTCTGAATGAATGGGCTAGAGACTAAACTGTGTGAATGTCTGTATCCGTCTGTCTGTTGGTGTGTAAGCGGCTGCATGAGTGTCTATATGAGTTATTGATTGGTTGTCTGAGTATCTGTATGGGTGCCTGAGTGTTTGTGTGGGTGGGGTGTGTGTGCCTGTGCATAGATGTGTGAGTGGGTGATTCACTGGGTGCATGGTTTCAAGAGTGCATCTGTGATGGACTGTATGGGTGGGTGAGTGTGTGTATGGGTATGTTAGTGAGTGAATGTATATCTCAGTGTTACATGTGTGAGTTTACATATGTGAAAGGCAGTATATGTGTGTTAAAGTATATAAATAGCTATAAGTGAGAGTGTGTGATTGTGAGAGTGGCTGTATGGATGAGTGTGTGCTTGTATCAGTGATTGTATAAGAGTGTAAGAATGTGCTAGTATTTGTATGAGTAAGTGAGCTAGTGTGTGTATAACTGTATAGGTGAGTATCAATCAATAAAAAAAAACGTTATGCGGTTTAAAAGCATAAACCATAAAAGTTATACAGCACCATTAAAAATATAAAAACATACAATGCATGTTATAAATTGTAATAGACACTCCATTAAAGTACAGAAAAATATATGCATCAGGATCAATATTAAAAAGAGGGAAATAAAGGGCTGCCAGTAATTGGACGTACAAATTCATAGCTAGTAAATAAGGGGCTGCCTACTGGTATTGGGGAGTTATTCATTTTCCATACAGTTTCTAGATCTCAGCGAGGATTTCAAGAAGCCTACTACAAGTGGAATACATTCAGGTTTCAACATTTGTAGGTAAAAGAGAGATGGGCGTACCTGTATAAAATTCAGCCTTTTTAGGTTTCGCCCTGGCGTTGCAACTGCGTAGCAGTTGCTCCGCCCAAGGGCGAAATCTAATGTTAGCTCTATAGTGGCGACTTGAAACCGCCCCTTCTTCCATTGGCTAGCTCCATAAATGGAGGCTAGCCATTGGAAGAGATTGGCCGTCAATCACGTTTTCCAGAGAAAACGCGATTCGGGGGCGTTTCTGGGTCTTTTTTTAAGCCCCGCCCCTTGTTGCCGTGTGTCCCGGGCCGCGCTGTGATTGGCTGCAGTCCCGGGACACCCCAGTGACGTCATTTCCCGGGCCGCGCTGTGATTGGCTGCCGGCCCGGGACACCCCCGTGACGTCAGCCAATCACAGCACGGCCCGGGACCTGACTTGTTTAGATATCTCCCACTTTGTGCTTGTAAATGTTGGCATATATGTGTATGATCTTATCTGACAGCATGAATTATTATTGTGCTACCGTTTTAGGTGGCACAAATGTTTCTAAATTCATGTGTAAAAACGAACACTTTTAATAAATACCCTTCAACTCAATTATATGTAATTTAAGGATATAATCTGATGTACAGTACCCATGGTGAAAAGCGTTGCATGTTAAACAGGTTTTAATTCTGAAGACTGTCATATTTTGTGTGCTGTGTGTTGCAAGATTTGCAAGCCAAATATTTTCATGGATCGGCTCCTCCACGTCTGTAGAGAGCCACGCCAGACCAGTAGATTGGCGCTGACTCAGCTGTTCGTTCCCGTTAATGGTTTGCCTCTTCCACCGAATCAATGTTTAAAACGCCAGCGTTTGTCCCCCAAAAAAAAGAAAACTTGCAAGAATTATTATTGGTATTGGCACCGAAAAATAGTCCCGTGTTAACCATTTAACAAATAGCTTGCTGCTTGTCCATTTTAATTATTGATTTGATAAACAAAATGTCAATTTAAGATTTCCTCCGGTATAGCGCGCAGTCCACGTGTATTAGGCCCCGCCCTTAGCTACATGGCCCCACCCCTTTTTCTAAGATTCTTAGTTACGTTCCATGGCCACACCCCCTTGTAGTCCCCCACCTTTTCATCCCACTTAAGCACTAGGAGGGGGGCACAGGAAGCGACGCGGTGGTGACACTGCGTACAGACCGGGTGGCGCTCGTCGACGGAAGTCAGCCTGCTCGCCATCTCTGGTCCTGATCTCAGGGGTCTTGCGGCTGCCTCGGGCTCGGACGCCGTTCTCTGGACGGATAGGCCGAAGCCACCCGGTGAAGAGTCAGGAGGAGCTCGCCAGCAGACGGAAGGCGGGGCGCGCATCAGGTACATAATGTGCCAGAAGCTCTTCTGTCATTGGGGAGGACCAGGCGTCCCCAGCGAGTCCCACGCACAGTCCCTGGAAACGGGAAGCCGCGGCCTCCCTCTCCGACCGAGAGATAACACTGCGGGTGCAGTGATATGTGGGGTGGTTCTCTGCGGTGTTGTATTCTAAGCTCCTCGGCCCCGCCAAGCCCCATGATTTATGAGCCTGGCTGCCCTCAGTCTTTGGCTCTACGGGCCCAGTTGCTGCTTCCCCCATGCTGTTGTGCCCGGTTCTCTACACTCATCTCTGTTTTGCAATACTATATTCTTTTCTGGTTACTTCCTGCCCAGAAGGCTGGTGCCCTTTCAAGTCCAATTGTGCTCCTAGTCCCTGCTTTCTCTGTGCCCTCACGACCTGTTGTGCCCTTGAGTCCCGTTACCTTCATTGTGACTGTGCTCAGTTGTCCTCCAGTCACTATCATTGCACGGATTTCTGGTGGCTACCACGTTGTGCCTTAGGCGCTGTCCATTCACTTGATGGGCCTCCTATCCCCTTTTCCCATGTTGGCACCGCATCCCCTCATTCTGCCTACCCTCCAGTCTTGTGCGCTACTACACCCAATTACGTGGGAGTGCTTGCTTTATGCATGGTTTATCTCCAGTATATCCTTCTGGTATGGATAACACGTTTTTCTTATTTTTGGAACATTTCCTCAGACCCTTAACTACCAGTCTCAACAGTCAAACTCTCCAGTGTCTTGAATGTACGTTCGGGTAAAGTCCGCGCTATATAAAAACGCATAAAATAAATAAACAAGCATTTACAATGCAACGGTTTCGCCTTTGGAAAAGTTAGAGCTATTGGCAATGTAAATGACAATGCCATTTATTTATCTGTTTTCAAAACCAACACATAAATACAAATTTTGTCATTTACAATGCCAATAGCTCAAACTTTTCCAAAGGCGAAACCGTTGCATTGTAAATGCTTGTTAACAAGGTGGTTAAAAAAAACCTACGGGGCACTTCATAAAATCTACAAAAAAACATAAAGTGCAGTAAATCCTGTGGAGGCTCACCGTCACAGCCACAGGATGCTAGCACTTGTCCTCTACAACTCCCTTTTGGGACAGCAAGTAAAAAATGGAAATAATCCAAACGAAACCTGATTAATAAAAAACGCTCGTGGGACGAAAAGGGGCATAAAACATATGGTTCAATGGATGGCGTAGTTTTTAGCAACACAAATTTACAGACGCTCGGTTTGCACCGTTCTACCCCATCTCTATCAAGCCTTTTAAGGGAGGAAAAATATTTCCTTACAAAATCTACATCCGCAACGGTAATAAAATCAGGCTGAAAAAAAGGTCTGGACGGCCCAGCTCTTCGAAGCATCCCTTTAAATACTTTACCATGGAATGCGTAACATGTATTCAAGACTCAGAACTTCTCGCAAAATCTGGTGATTAAGAACTAGGTCTTTGTATTGCCAAGTTTTAAGCCAAAACAGCAGAGGGCGCAAGGCGAGAATATCAGAAATAAATGGTAACTCCGTTTCTTCATGTACCATCAAATTTGAACATCCTCTAGGCCCCCCCAAGAAGTTGTTTAAAAAAGTTATTCTCCACCACCTGGAGAACATCAGTTACAACATAGCCCCATAGCTCGCTCCCATAGCTGGCAATAGCAACACTTTTGGCTTGATATAATTTCAACAAGGCTGCAATAGGGCGCTTACCCATTTTTGCGGAAAGTTGAAAATAGCTGCATTTGCCTTATGACTTCCCCCTTTTTCCTCTGAATAAGGCCCCCCCCAGTTCAAATGGTCATCTAATAAAACACCCAGATATGAAAAAGTCGGGATCAATGGCACTTTCTCGACATCCACTTTAAAGGGGTGTACTGCTTCTTGGGGCGGGTCCTTACCTGCATAATATAGGATTTAGAGTTATTAACAGCTAGATCACAAGCCACCATAACATTCCTAAAGGTGTTAAGTAGCATCTGGAGACCCCTTGGCGTCCTTCCTATGAGGACCGCGTCGTCCGCATATAGCAGGACGGGCAGTCCACTTTGCCCTGCAGAAGGAAAGTCGGCCCCCGTTTCTATGAAAACCTTTTCCAGGTCGTTAATGTATAGATTAAACAGAAATGGGGCCAGGATACATCCCTGTCGTACTCCTCTTTCAATTTTAAAATCCTTTGAAACCCAAAGATCCTGGGCAAATCTAACATTGGCCTTGGTATCCCTGTGCAGGTCCCCCCGGAAGTCCACCAGGCCAGCCTCCACTTCTATGGCCCTCATGGATTGCCACAGTTTCCCCCGATTGACACAGTCAAAAGCCGAGGAAAGATCCATGAAGGCCATGTAGATCGTACCTTGGCGGGCGACCGTGTACTTCCCCAGGATCATGCACAGGTTAAGGCATTGGGCTAGGGTGGAATGCTCTGGACTAAACCCATATTGTATATCTGCAACGATTTTGTTCTCTTTCGCCGAGGAGGATAGTCTGTTCAATAAGACCCCACCCACAACCTTTACCACAGAATCAATAAGAGAGATAGGTCTATAGCACAAAGTGCTATTACAATCGCCCTTCTTGAAAACCGGCACAATGGAAGAGATGCCCCAGGACTCCGGACAACTGGCCCTAGCTGCCGCATTTAACACAGTGTATTTACAACAAGGGGTGGTGAGGGACACAGTGATCAGAACCAGGGCCCAAAGTAAAGTATTGGATTTGAAAAGATCCGGCGGGATGCCATCCAGGCCAGAGGCCTTGTTATATGACACCCCTAAAATGCCTTTCTCCACCTCAATCTTTGTGAAGGTATCGGCGGTTTTGTTAAGCTCTGTGGGTTGTGTTGGTTGGAGATCTGCAACACTTTTAAAAATGGACTTAAAATGAGACACCCATTCATCTTCTGTTATATTAGTGCCTAGTTCACTCCCATCCTTCTCAAATAGCGGACGATTAATAATACCCCAAAACTTAGAGCTGTTACCTAAAGTACTTGGCTCCAACAATTCTCGCCATGTTGCTTCTTTTAGTTCCCCCTTGCGAGTGGCCAGTGCCCGTTTATAGTCAATGCGATGGGCCCGAATCAAAGTTTGATCTCTCGGGGTAACTTTTAAGGCTTCCTTTAGGTCTCTAGCAGCCCTAGAGCAACAAGAATCAAACCATCTGGGATCACACAACACCATCCTATGGGTGGGTGCGCTTAACAGAGTCCCAACCTTGCTGATAATACCCTCAAAGGCCTCAAGAACATCCCCCGGTGGGGAGCAAGGAGATACACAAGATGCAATTTCAGGTGCTCAGGCCACTTGTACCTTAGCATAAAATAAATCGGGTGAGACCTGGGACCACTTTAAACGGCGTCTTCTATCTGTGGGTCTCAGCATGCCCGGTGCTGTCACCCTGTCTTGACTAGACAGCTACCGACCTCTAAGGTTCACACAGATGGGGTTGTGATCACTGAATACACTGCCCATAATTCTGAACCCCCGAAGGTTAGACTGGAGCCCAGCTGAAAACAGGATATGGTCTATAAAAGAGCCATCCCCTCGTCCTTTAAATGACGGGACAGGCTGTGTGCTGAGGGGAGCGGAAAGGGACATAGATGGTATCAAATCAAACTCATTGAGCATGTTATTGAGCACTTCCCCCTGGGCAGAATGCTCAAAGTGCACACCCCAACTCACTCATACAGGTTGTTTTGGGATCACCACAAGGGTGCACATTAAAATTCCCTGCCACCATGAGTTTGTGGGCCCCCGGAACACATGACTGCCTTAAAAGGCAGCACAACTGAACAATCTTGCATTCCCCCTGCGTGCTTACCGCATTATAATAATTGATAATGCCCATACTATCATTACCTCTCCTTAAAATAATAGCTTGAGAGTCACTATACGAGGTGGCCAAGTGCTGGATCCTACAATTCACTGCCAGTGCTATAAATATAACCAAGCGGTACAAAAGGGGGTAGTGATGGACGGAGCATCTAAACCAATCAAACACTCACACCCAGTCAACAGATCTGGTTTGAATCCATCACCGTTCTTAAGCCCACTCTGCCACCCCATTTCAGACATGGCCATATGCAAATCAGTCTGACCCTGTGCCTCATGGGAACAGTCCAGCCCGAACTGCCAAGCCATGCCTTCCCTGGACCGGAATCAAGCTTCCTAGGACCAGGTTCTGGCATTCCAGCCGTCTTAAGCCAGGCTTGCTTGAATCCAGTGGCAAAGTGAGCAAGGGACTCACGTCTGAGCATACCCTGCCAACCGGTCCTAGGATGCTTGATTCCGGTCCAGGGAAGACATGGCTTGGCAGTTCGGGCTGGACTGTTCCCATGAGGTCTATTACAAAGCTACCCCAACAAGGGGGTAGTCTCCTCCAAGCACTGCGAGAAGAACAAGTCTTTATGCACTTGATGATTTTAATAAAGTTTTTTGAAAACACAAATGTATACTCAAAGTCTTTGAAATTGTAGTCTCTATATCAACACATTGAATTCATGGTTGTAAATACTTCAAAACTTTTCATCAATGGCATTTATGATTGTTTTTAACGTTCCCAATGCATTTCGGGCTCTCGTTCAGACCTTCATCAGGGGATTACTCTACAAGGAGAAAAAAGACATGAAAGGCTGTCAGCCTCATTTGTTGCTGTGGAACATGAACTGTGAGTACATACATAGTTCAATGGAGATTGTGATGGTGACCGTGAGCAAACACGGTGCTAGAGATCTGGATAATGTGAACACGTGCGTTAAAAAGCGGAAATGTGCCGGGTTACTGATGCTTAAACTGAATGACGATAGAACATGCGTTGAACGATGGTAGCGTGCCCGGGTGCTGATGCCTGGTAAAGTGCGGGTGTAGGTGGACGAATCTTCTCCGTGCATAAGATCGTGATTCCTAATGGGTGAACTATGTGGGGGAAAAAGTGATCGTGAGCGTGAAAACCTACAATTATTGTGAACATGCGTGCATAGTAATAAAGAAAGTGAAGGAACTCAGGATAGTCGTTACCGTTAGGTCCGTGTTCCTGAAAGAAACGTGTGCAGCTAGTTAGCGCTCGGGGCATTTACCGGTTTGGTTCTGAGTAAAGAGTCGGTCCATGACGGTACTTACTGGGCTGTATTTTAACTCCGCTAGGGTTCCATGCGGGTGCTCTTCCATGCGTGTGACTCGATTAGGTGAAAGCGTCCCGCGTCAGTGTTTACTCAAATAAGTAACATCCAAGAAGGACTTGAGCCCCGATTATGGGCGCCATCTTGGAGTGGTGTGAGAGGTGCTCGTGAATGTTAGACTGGGGTGTTGAATAAAGTCAACCACGAAGGCGCGAGAAAAATATGACAAAGAAACATGCTGTAAGGCACAATAAAAACACATCATAAAAAAAGACTGGAAGGTAAAATAGACATGAAACATAAATGATGTAGTACTCTCAATGAAAGAATGTGACATGGTTCACAATAATTCTCCAGACGTGAACAATGATGTACTGTG
Organism: Lissotriton helveticus; assembly: GCF_964261635.1. Classification (NCBI taxonomy): domain Eukaryota; kingdom Metazoa; phylum Chordata; class Amphibia; order Caudata; family Salamandridae; genus Lissotriton; species Lissotriton helveticus. The sequence continues at coordinate 1,330,961,738 of NC_136067.1, forward strand.
AGGATTACAGTCATAGGTAACATAGGAATTCCATCCTATCGTTCAACCCGTTCGGTTGCATCGTCGCCATGTAGCGAATCCAATAGTTCTCCCGCTTGAGGAGTGTGTTTTTGTTGTATCTGGTGGGTTTGATCTGTTCCAGAATCAAGAATTTCAACTGGGCCACTGAGTGGTTTTTCTCAAGAAAGTGGGCTGCTACAGTAGATCTCATATTTTTAGTCCGAATGTTACTCTTATGCTCAAGGATGCGTGTGCGTATTTGTCTTTCTGTGTGGCCTATGTAGCATGAGCCACACGGACATTTGAGCATGTAGATGACATTAGTGGAGTTGCATGTGGCATTGCCTTTTAGTTTGACCTTGTGGCCTTTCATCGGGTGGTTGGTAAAATTCCCTGGTATGACATTGTTGCAATTACTGCAATTGTAGCACAGCAAGAGTCCTTTGTAGGTTTGCATGGTGGTTTGATTGCTAGGCTTGGTGAGAATTTCTTTAAGGTTGCGTCCTCTGGTGTAGGCAAAGATTGGAGTTTGTGCAAAAATCTTCTGGAAGTCTGGTTCTGTGCTCAATAGTGGCCAATGTTTTAAAATCATCCTGCGAAATTGGTTGCTGGTGACAGTGTATTTGGACACTACCACCATGCGTGTGTTCTCAGTTTTGGGCTTGGTGCGTAGCAGATCGCTTCGATTGGCTTTCTTACAGCGGGCTACTGCCTTGTCAAGTGTCTCCTGTAGATACCCACGTGCCTTGAACCTTTGCAACATTAGTAGTTGTTGATTGTCGCTCTCAATGTTAGAAGACACTATGCGTTTAACTCACAAGAGTTGGGAATATGGTAAGTTGAGTTTGAGACTGGGTCGGTGGAAACTCTTGTAATGCAATATGGAGTTGCGGTCTGTGGGTTTGCGGAAGATAGTGGTAGATAGCCCAGTAAGTACCGTCATGGACCGACTCTTTACTCAGAACCAAACCGGTAAATGCCCCCAGCGCTAACTAGCTGCACACGTTTCTTTCAGGAACACGGAGTTCCTTCACTTTCTTTATTACTATGCACGCATGTTCACAATAATTCACGCTCACGATCACTTTTTCCCCCGCATAGTTCACCCATTAGGAATCACGATCTTATGCACGGAAAAGATTCGTCCACCTACACCCGCACTTTACCAGGCATCAGCACCCGGGCACGCTACCATCGTTCAACACATGTTCTATCGTCATTCAGTTTAAGCATCAGTAACCCGGCACATTTCCGCTTTTTAACGCATGTGTTCACATTATCCAGATCTCTAGCACCGTGTTTGCTCACGGTCACCATCACAATCTCCATTGAACTATGTATGTACTCACAGTTCATGTTCCACAGCAACAAATGAGGCTGACAGCATTTCATGTCTTTTTTCTCCTTGTAGAGTAATCCCCTGATGAAGGGCTGAACGAGAGCCCGAAATACATTGGGAACGTTAAAAACAATCATAAATGCCATTGATGAAAAGTTTTGAAGTATTTACAACCATGAATTCAATGTGTTGATATAGAGACTACAATTTCAAAGCCTTTGAGTATACATTTGTGTTTTCAAAAAACTTTATTAAAATCATCAAGTGTATAAAGACTTGTTCTTCTCGCAGTGCTTGGAGGAGACTACCCCCTTGTAGGGGTAGCTTTGTAATAGACTTTGTAACAAGCCACGCTGTAGAGCACAGACAGCGATACCTCAACAGCACGCCACAGACCATAAACATTTTTGTATATCACTGAGGAATTAAGCAGTGCAAGTCCCATTCACTCCCCTTGCTGTTCCCATGAGGCACAGGGTCAAGACTGATTTGCATATGGCCATGTCTGAACTGAGGTGAGCAAAATAACGATGGATTAAACCCAGATCTGTGACTGGGGGTGAATGTTTTGCCATTGTGCAACATTCCGTCCATCATCTTGTGTGTTTTTCTATAAATATAACCAAGCCACTCCTAGCCCTGCCACTAATTGACGGGGAAGTAGGAACAAAGAAAGCTTTATATCCCTCCAGAAATAGGTCACAGTTCACCAGCCATGACTCCTGCAAACAAATAACAGAGAATTTCCTAATGAACTGCACCCACGAGGGGTCCTGGAATTTCCCCCCCAAGCCTGCTATGTTCCACGACAAAACATTATAGGCAACTGGAGAAGTAATCACCCCCAGCGGTGCTACTGGAAGTGGCACCATCTGCTGGGGGTTAGATGTCTCAATCAGCTCCATCCTACAGGGCACAACACTAGAAATACTATGGCGGGGTGTGGGGGGTTCTAATTGGTTGCATAAGTCTCGGGTAGGCTCAGCGCTCAAAAATAGTCATTCACACTCATCCAGCCTTGAAAGGGTGGAAAATCTGTTTGATAGCTCTAGCCGGGGGTAACATGGTGCCCAGCCAGGCGAGACATCCCCCCATAGGGTTGGAATTGACTACCCCCGATAGGTACAAATGGTCTTTGATTCCCCCTCTTATAGGGCATACCAAGATTATAGTCCCTTGTGCGGTCAGCCTTGTAAAAGAAACCCAAAGGAAAAATCTGGATACCAGGGTCCCTAAGAGACTGTTCATCAAAAACACTTCTTAGGATATTTCCCACAGGGAGAGGGCTGTTTAAATTAACAACAATGCAGTCACCTCCACCAGGTTTCCTTGAACTACCTATCCAACACACACGGCGGACCATGATGATGTTAGGTTCCACCATTGGCCCCACAGGAGTGTTACGCGATAACCAATGTGTAACCTTGTTCTTAAGTTGGGAAAAATCCTCCTGAGTACCTTGAGCAAGCGGAGGGACATTCCCCAAAATTACTACCAGTGATGTAGATTCGATTGGAAGATTAATAACCACTGGATTCGAAGGGGCATTAGTTGGATATCCCTGCCACTCAGCCGAAGTGTGCCCTGATCTATCAATAAACTGGCCCAGTTGATTTGTAGGACAAACCCCATCAGAGATCTGTCTTGCACTTGAACTTGTGCTAACAGCCAGCCCCCTAAATCTCTGTGAGACCCATTTTCGCCACTGGCATGTGGCCTATCAGAAGAGTGAGAAGCAGTGGCTGCCCCAGAAGCTAGCAAAGTGCCTGTGGTTATATTAACCTTGGTCAGATCCGAGACCACCGGAAGAGAGGGATTAGTAAGATCTAAAGCCTTATATTTAACAGCTAACATTTGCCTAATGTGATTTAACTTAGCCACAATAGGGCTCAACTTGGCATCCAACAGGCCACAGATGGTGGATTTAAGGGCCTCCAGCGTGGTCATGTTAACTAAATTCTGGACAGGAGACTCAGGAACCTTGTTTTTAATAACAGATTTAGTAGATACATTAGATTTTATCTTTTTAGCTTGGCTCCCCATAGGTTTACATTTTCTTTTCACACTCACATTTTGCCTTAGAGACACCCTTGAAAGTTTCGGGACGTCATCAACACTGAGGACTTTCACTGTTACAGAATTAAGACTGCCACCCGTCCCTTCATTTCCCAATGCGAAAGAGGAGGTACCGCTCTTCCTATTCCCCACGATCACAACAGGCGACAGTGACCTAGGTGGCACCTCCCGGGAATTTCTAATAAAGGGGATGAGGCCTCATTAACCTGAGAGACATTACCGAGCCCAGGGGATAAAGGCATACTCACTATGTCACTGGCGGTATCACAAGATGATTTATATGGCTCACCCCGGAAAGTAAAAAGGCCATTAGAAGGAGATCTAGAAAGACGTCAATTTACTAATTCAATCTCCTTATCAATAACTGAGGCAGCTCTTGACAGGAAGGCGTCCATAGTTGTGACAGTGGACCTAGTTGTGGCTTTTACCCACTCTTGACTAACTTGAGCCTTCCGCCTCCCCATGGCTTCAGGCCTAGAAAAGCCCCCAAAGCTTGCAATACATAAACAGCGTGCGAAAAAAGCCTCAGACAATTATACCACAAAAGAAATATAAATATAGATAACCACAATAAAAGCACAGGAAAAGGCTACCTCTCCCACATGAGGGGGCAATACCACAATACTTCAGAATATGAACCTACTCGGTGAAGGCAATGTCTCAAGCTGGAGTGTGAACAAAATGTCAAATCCAAGAGGGATGGCCCAGCCCAGCCTCTTCCGGCCACTGACGGCAAGGACGGGCCAGGCGTACCCGCGCGCGTCCCACCCTGCGGGAGCCCTTCAGCCCTTAAGAAGCACCTCCTGGCGCTTCCCTGTGACGCGAGATGCGTGCGCCACACAGGGAATGCTGGGAGATGAGGTCAGAGAAGGCGAAAGCAGCGTGAGGCAGGTGCGGCGGTGCGGTCCCCTCCGACGGTTAAAACAGCGGCAGTGGCAGGTAAGTGCAGAAAGGATTATAAGACACCAGAAACCAGTGACAGATTTGGGGCGTACTGTCTTTGGATTCTCAGGGATGGAACATTTACCAGCACATTCCCTTGCAGGCCCGTGATAAAAGGGCAAAGCCTGTTCTAATAAGCCAGTCCACTCTGTGAAATACGCAGTCAATCAGGCCCCTGACAGTTTACACACCCTCTGGGAGAAGTCCCACTTCCACGTGGCTTAACACCAAGGCAAGAGTTCACAGACCCGCTATTTAAATAAGCCACGGTTTGCAGTTCCGGTGGGCAAAAATAGTGCAGCGTTACAGGGGTAATTTCAGTCCTGCTATTACCAAAAAGATTGAGCCACGGCAGGTGAGGTTTACTGGGAGCGGGAGGTGCATTGAATTCAATATCCTGTCAGTCCGTGCAGAGCGAGGTCAGCTCGGCCAGCCTGCAATTATAAAAGATGGTCCCCAGTAGGCAGCGTCCCCACAGTCAATCCCTCAGCAGCCTCGCAATGCGAGCTCCCCATTCGAGGAGTTACCTGGCTCTGGTGTGAGGCTCCTCTGGCCCACAGGTATCCACACCGCTTCCGTCTCGCAGTACTGGCAGGACCACTCAAGGGGCCGCAGCTGTTACCTGGAACACGATTAGGTTCCTCGCGTTCCCCAGCACGGCTTCCTCAGTGTCCGGGTGGTGCGCTTGTAGCCCTTTGGCCACTCAAGGACGTGGCGCTTCACCGGCAATGACTTGCCCTGGCTGGCCCAGCCTCCCATCGCCGTATTCCACAGCCTTCTCCTGTACTACAAGCCAGGCGCGAGGGGCATAGTCCTGAATCAAGGAATCCCCGCCAAACCTCAGCAAAGGTGAGTAAATGGGAGTGTGATGAATTAATTATTTGCATGACTGACTAGGTGTGTGAGTACCTCTGTGGATGAGTGGTGGTGTGTGAGTGTCTTTATAGGTGTATGAGTGCATGTGATAGTCCTGTACTGAGTGATCGTAAGTATTAGTGACTGTATGGGTGAGTGAGTGGATGTGCGTGTAGACCTAATGAATCAGTGAGTGGGTACGTAGTTATTGGTGTTGGAGTGTCTATGGTCTTGATAATGGCAGTCTGTAATTTAGAGTGGGTGTATCAAAAGTTATATTAGGGTGAGAGATGATGCATGAAATTATCACATAGATGATTTCATCAGTGATATCATCAGTGATGTCATCAGTGATGTCACTGACCATGTCATGAGTGATATAATATGTGACGTCATCAGCAGTGCATTGCGAGGGCATGAGTTATAGTTAGATGAACTAACTATAACGGGGGAATTTCTATGGTTTTGTACAAGTGAAATTTCCAACTAACTATAACGCCCCTTAAACCTATGCTTTTTTCAGTGAATTTCTAAGGTTTTTTAAATACTAATTTCTAACTATAACGTGCTTGAAACCTATGTTTTTTTCAGTGAATTTCAAAGGTTTTTTAAATGCTAATTTCTAACTATAACATGCCTGAAACCTATGGTTTTTTCAGTGAATTTCAAAGGTTTTTTAAATGCTAACTTCTAACTATAACGAGCCTGAAACCTATTTTTTTAAGTGCATTTCTAAGGTTTTTAAAATTCTAGTTTCTAACTATACCTACAGAGGTAGGGCATGTGAAGAAAGAAGAAAAACGCACAGAAAGAAGCAAAAGAAATGCAGAAAGAAGCAACAGTAGTCCACAAAGACGAAGAAAAGTGCAGGAAGAAGCAAGACTTGTGCAGAGAGAAGCAACAGAGGAGCAGAAAGAGGCCTTGTTGCAAAATCATCCTGTACCCAAAACTTTTTCAGACGGGTACTGGTGTTAACTGACTCTGACTAACCAGGCCTAGAGCAGGTACTATGCTAAAAGACACTTAGAATACAGTTTAAACACCTACATATACTAGGGAACAATATACGTTAGTGTACCCCTGTGATTAGCATGACCTTCTTTGTAAGGCCCTAGTACATAATAGGGCAGGGGGATTGAAACTATCTTTAAGTCAAAGGTGCAGAAATATGCTACTTTAACTAGTAGTCGCGTTTGCAGAGTATTGGAGAAAGGATGCTGGGCGTCCAACCAACGCTCAGGAATTCCGCTGCATAGGACTTACAGGAGGTACCAGGAGGGATTCTTGGCCCCCAAACTCCCTCAGGACTAAATTGGACTTCATCCCCCAGTCTGCCACGAGGCACGTTTGCAGAGTGATAGAGAAAAGGGGCCATGGCCTCCGTAGACGTCTCAGCAATCCCACTGTGTGGGACTTACTGGAGGTAACAAGAGGAGTAGTTGGCCCCCAAGGACATCCTTGGGGGCCAACTTCCCAAACTAATACCTCCAGTCAGTCCCACACAGCAGCATTGGTAAGTACTCGTACCAGGCCACACCCACACTGCCCACCACTCTACAAACGCGCTCCCTGGCACGCTCTTGGATGGGGATTGAAGTCCCCTTCACTGCTGGGGGTCCTTTAGGGGCCAACTAACCTACCTTTTTCCTCCAGTAAGCCCCACGCAGTAGGATTGGTGAGAGGTAGACAAAGGCCATGCCCCCTTTCTCCACCACTCTGCAAACGCGCTTCCTTGCGCGTTGGAAGTTGGGGGATTCTCCAGTATTGGGGTATCTTTCATAGATTCACATGCCTGAATCATTCCCCGTCGTCGGAGTATGAGTCCCACGGTACATAAAAAAGCAATAATTATGCACATAATAACCATACCATAGGTAACATAGAACCAGGAAGTAAAGTAGCTAGAAACTAAAAGGAATAAACTTCCACATCTATGACTTATCCAAGTCATTATATATAGTCCAAATTGCAGCCAATTAGGCAACAGCACCCTCCAGAATGTTCTCCTCTGAGGCTCAGTCTCTCAGATTTTCTACCGCACGTCGTGTGAAGGGAGTCTCCCTGAGCTCTGCTCAGTACTTTTCAATTTTCTTCAGAAATTCTTCATTTCATGATGTCTTTTTCTAAGAAATCTCTCTTTCGACCTTGTGGAAGCTCCGGCTGTTTTCTGAGAACCCCCACAAGAAGTGCATTTATTGCTTGTATCCTGATCACCAGGTGTGAGACTGCAAAATCTACAGAACCTTCCCTCAAAAGACGCTCAGGGACAGAGAAGGACATCTACTTCTGTGGCTACAGAAGATTAAAGATCAAGACAAATCCCTTATCTGAAGTTGAAAGTGTTGTCTCTGGCATGACTATGTCCTCTAGGAAGAAGGTTGCTGAGGAGGATTTGTCTTCTCCTGTGACTAAGGTGTCGAAAAAAATGCAGACGTCTAAGAGTGCTGAACTGCCTTCCACTTCAAAAAAGGCTCTTCCACCTTCTAAGAGTAAACCTCTGCCTACTACGCCTCGAGAAAGACTGTCTTCGGTTTCAAAACGAGTTTCTGAGAAGGATTTACTTCAGAAACGGGTTCCCTCATCGACGATGACATCTTCGTCGACGAAGCCTACCGTCGCGCTACAACGACGTCGACTACTACCTTCTCGTCACCGAGGCCTCAGATGATCATGTCGTCGGCATCATCGCCATCAACGCTGGTATCCGTCTCCGTGAAGCCAATCTCGTTGACGAAGGAAGTGAAATCTACCGTCGACGTCCCTTCGACGACGAAGATTAGAAGGGTCTCGTCCACGATTGCCTCGTCGACGGCTGCCTCGTCGTCGAAGACTGCCTCGTCGTTGACAACCGCCTCGTCGTCGACGGCCGCCTCGTTGACGATTATTTAATTGACACCAGCTTCGTCGACGAAGACTTCGTCGACGCTACAATTATCTTCATGCACAGCTTTGCAGATTTGGCCAGCGTCTACGGCCACGGCATCCTCTACATCGTCTACGACGTCTGCGCAGTTGCCTCCAGTGACAACAACATCTTCCTTGCTGCTCAGGTGTGGATCTTCCTTGGAGGCCCTCTCTCCACTTCATATTTCCCCTACTAAGGTTCCTCTGGAGTTACCTGAACAGTTGCTGGATTATGGAGAGGATGATGAGGAATCCGATAAGGACTATAGGTTTCGCACTGCCAGGAGCCCTTCTGAGTTATTCATTAAATATCAGGAGGAGGATCATGATGATAATCCCTCCCCAGAGACTGTTTGTCCAGCTCCAGATGCGATCCCTACGGCCCAAATGCTTTTGGCTTTGTTAAATAATCTACAGCTCATGTTGGATGATTATTATCGCCGTTTCCCTCCATCTGAATCGGCTTCTTCTGTACCACCCACACCTGTTCCTCAATCTTCCTCTTCTGCATTGAGGTCACCAAGACCACTTTCTCCGCTGCCTTCTCATCATTCTCATGATGCTCACACCTCGGACGACGATAGGGAAGGAGGAGAATTGGACGACAGATTGCTTCTTACGGAGTGGGACAATTACCAGATACAAACTCCGTCTCCTTCAACTCTGGCTCCCATCGATTCTCCTCCAGTTGACATCAGAGGTTTTCATCTTCTTATGGAAAGGGCAACACAAAGGTTCCTCCTTCCTATGGAAACAAAGAAGGGTGATTGTTTCCTATACGACTTTAAAGATCAACCGAGGAAACAAGTACGGACTAAAGGTCATGAAAGCTCCTGCTTCTGTTCCTGCGGTCCTGCCCCGCCTCGACAAAAAATACAAGGCACCAGATAGTTCTCCTGCATGCCTCATAGGTCAACCAAAAGCTGACTGTTATCGCCCAAGCAGCACAACGACGAGCAAGAAACCCCTCCTCTCCGATTGCAGCTCCTACGGTTTGGGATGGCAGACGCTTGGACGCTATTGGAAGAAAGGTTTTCACCATGGCAGCGATGACCATCCGTACTGCTAACTCACTGGCCATTTTAGGCTAAGGGCCGTGGATCCTTCTCTGGTCGAGGAGGTTATAACCTACAAGGCAATACCAATCCTATCATAGTAACCAATGTTACTCCTCTCAATGCCGGCAATCCTACAGACAACCAAATACCTCCTATTCACAGAATAAGAGAAAGGATACATCTAAAAAACAGTGACAACTGCCACCTGTTCTACTTGCCTACCCCTTTAAAAGTTGGAGAAAGAATCTCCCAATTTTACTCGAATTGGTCCGCTATAACAACAGACAAGTGGGTCTTGGACATTGTGGCCAGAGGCCATTTTCTAGAGTTCGTAAAGATTCCTCGAAACTCTCCTCCCAAAGGCCCACCTCCTGCTCATCTCACAGAGCTTTTTTTCCCAAATAAATTTGATGTTATGAAAAGGAGCGATCGAAATAGTCCCTCAATTACAAAGAAGAATCGAGTTTTGTTCAAGATTTTTCCTGATAAAGAAACAAACAGGAGAATGGCGCCCCATTTTAGATCTTCGCCCCCTCAACAAATATCTAAAAAAGTTATCCTTCCGGATGTTGACGCTTCAAGAAATCCTTCAACTCCTCTCTGAGGGGGATCACATGGCCACCCTCGACCTCCAAGACGCGTATTTCCATGTACTAATTCTACCCAGACACAGAAAGTTCTTGCGGTTTTGAGTGGCTGGCAGGGACTTCCAGTTTAAAGTTCTTCCTTTCGGACTACGTTCTGCACCCCGCGTGTTTACCAAGGTTCTACCACCGGTGGCCGCACACCTTCGTCTGGAAGGAATTCAAATTTTTCCGTATCTAGACGACTGCCTTATCAAGGCGAATTCTATCACAGGCGGGAACACCCACATTCAGTGATGTTTGTACCTCTTCCAATCTCTGGGCCTCTCCATCAATTTTGACAAGTCTCATCTCATCCCATCGCAAAGAAGAACATTCTTGGGATCCACCTTAGACACTCGACAGACACAAGCCTTTGTCTCAAACGAACGGCAACAAAAAATGTGTAAACTTGCCCAGCTACTGCGATCAAAAGGGTGCGTTTCAGTCTGGCAGTTCAAATCATTTCTGGGGATGCTTTCTTCCTGCATTCCTTTAGTCCCCAACTGCCGTCTCAGAATGAGACCCCTGCGAGAGGAGCTCAACGACCAATGGTTACAGATTTCGGGGTCCTTTGACGATCTCATTCACATCACTCCCCGGATGCGAGAAACCTTACACTGGTGGACTTGCAAACAGAACGTGGCAGCAAGCTACGCATTCCTAGTGGAAGCTCCAAGTTTCGTCATCACCACGGACTCATCACTCGAAGGGTGGGGAGCACACCTTCAAGGGCTGACGGTCAGCGGCAAATGGAACGTCCAGCAGCGGACGTGGCATTAACCTTCTAGAATTGCTAGCTATCTTCCTGGCCCTAAAATCTTTTCGCACCATCATTCTCGGGGCATCAGTATTAATCCGGACGGACAACAGAACAAGTATGCACTACTTGAACAAACAAGGAGGAACAAGGTCCGCCCTGCCCTCTCAACAAGCCCAACAAATTTGGGATTGGGCGATCCGACACCGGATCAGCCTGTCAGCGGTCCATGTTCCGGGAGTTTCAAATGTCCTGGCGGATTCGCTCAGCAGGTCAACAGTGTCCAATCACAAGTGGGACCAACATCAACCAACGTTGGATCGAATTTTTCAGGAGTGGGGTCGACCCGATCTGGACCTGTTTGCGACCAGTCAGAACCGCAAATGCCCATTCTTCGCAAGTTGGCTTCCCCACAAAGGATCACGCGGGATTGCAATTTCGATGAATTGGTCGCAGATCTATGCTTACGCCTTTCGTCCGATACCGTTGGTTCCCAGGGTTCTCCGGAAAATGAAGAAGGAGCGTTGTCGCCTAATACTCATTGCTCCCAGGTGGCCTCGCCAATTCTGGTTTACCGAACTCCTCCTCTCCGAATGTGATCCCATTCAGTTTCAACCAATACCGAACCTTCTATCCATTCAGAACGGACAGATCTGTCACCCGGACACTGCATCTCTGAGATTAGCAGCCTGGCACCTGAACACCTTGATTTATCTCATTTAGACATTCCTGCGGACTGTAAGGAAGTCTTAGCCAATGCTCGAGCGCCTTCCACTATTAAGGCGTACAGGCTTAAATGGAAGCGATTTTGCCTGTGGTGTCAAACCGCCAACATTCATCCAATCCATGCAAAACCGTAGCAGATTCTGCCATTCTTTTTGCACTTGGCAAGATCAGACCTTTCCCATTCTACTCTTAAAGCTTTTTTAGCAGCTTTTTCAAGATTTCGACAAGATGGTTCCAACTCTCTTTATTCCGCTAGGATCATTCAACAGTTCTTCAGAGGATTGTTTCGAATGATTCCTGCCATCCGCCGTCCACCTCCATCCTGGCATTTTAACGTGGTGCACAACTTATGCAGCACCCCTTCAAACCTATTCATAGAGTGGATTTGAAGTTTTTATCTTGGAAGGTGTCTCTGCTGTTGGCTTTAACATCAGCTAGTAGGGTAAGTGACATTCACGCCTTCACTATTAATCCGCCTTTCCTTCAATTCACCTCGAACTCGGTAGTGCTACGCACTAACCCCAGCTTTATGCCTAAAGTACCTTCGGACTTCCATCTAAACAAACTGATCATTTAAAAAAAATTATTTCCTAATCCTCAATCTCCTGCAGAAAGAACTTTGCATACCCTTGACGTCAAGAGATGTCTGAAATTCTATTTACAACGCACTTCTTCAATCCCAAAATCTGACCATCTATTTGTGGCCTATGGAAAGATGAGCCAGGGACACCCAATATTCAAACAGACCATAGCTCGTTGGATTTCTGCTGCAATTTGTTTCTGTCATCAGCAAGCAGGAAGACTATTACAAACAACTCCAAGAGCGAATTCTACTAGAGCAATCTCCTGCTCTACCGCTCTTTTTGCTGTTGTGCCTCTTCATCAAATCTGCAGAGCTGCACCATTGTCCAGCAGGCACACCTTTACCAAGCACTACTGTTTGGAAGCTGCCAGTAATGCAGATATGTGTGTGGGACAAGCGGTGCTCCGTAATCTTTTTAAATAAGGTGAGCCTAAGGTGAGCCTCTGTTCTTCCCTCCTCCTCTTTAGTGTTTTGTCAGATACATATCAGCTATGATTGTTTATTTATATATACATTTACTTATATATATATATCTTCTATATATGTTATTGCATAATGTCTCTGGTACATATGCTTATGTTTTGAATATGATCTCACGAGCATTATTATGGATGTACTGCTTTCTACTCTGATTCAGGCATGTGAATCTATGAAAGATACCCCACTACTGGAGGAGAACAAAAGTTACTTACCTGTAATCTGTGGTTCTCCAGTATTGGTATCTTTCATAGATTCACATGCAACCCACCCACCTCCCCTCAGAGGCTTGTTTATGCTCTTTTCACTATGGATCACACTTGTGCGACAAAATCTGATAGCCTGAGCCTCTGAGGAGAAGATTCTGGAGGGTGCTGTTGCCTGATTGGCTGCAGTTTGGACTATATATAATGACTTGGACAAATCATAGATGTGGAAGTTTTTTCCTTTTACTTTCTAGCTACTTTACTTCCTGGTTCTATGTTACCTATGGTATTGTTATGTGCATAATTAATGCTTTTTAACCCCTTAAGTGCTGCCGTCGGCCAACGGTCGTCACGGGCACTACCTCCCCAGTGCTGCGTGCGACCGCTGGACGTCCAGTTCAGCACCGGATAATGGACAGCGCAGCACTGGGGAGGTTTGTTTACTAGCTCCCAAGTGGTTAATGTACCGTGGGACTCCCAATCCGACGACGGGGACTGATTCAGGCATGTGAATCTGTGAAAGATACCAAAACTGGAGAACCACAGATTACAGGTAAGTAACTTTTGTTCTTAAGTCCCCTTGAATCCTGAGGGTCCCTGGGGTCCAACTAGCCCACCAGGTACCTCCAGTAAGCGCTACAAAGCTGCGTTGCAGAGAGGTGTAAAATGGGGCGTGGTCTGGACCACCTCTCTGCAACGCAGGCCTGTGGCGCTTACTGGAGGTACCTGGGGGGCTAGTTGGCCCCGAGGGGCACTCAGGATTGAAGGAGAATTAATTCCCCAACTAAAAAGGCGCCACAGGGCGTGTTTGCACACATGTCAACTCAAGCCCCGCCCCCTCGCTTCACCACTGTGCAAACATGCCGTGTGGAATGTTTTAAGTTGGGGGATTAAGTCCCCTTGAATCCTGAGGGTCCCTGGGGTCCAACTAGCCCACCATTTACCTCCAGTAAGCGCCACAGAGCTGCATTGGAGAGAGGTGTAAAAAGGGGCGTGGCCTGTGCCACCTCTCTGCAACGCAACACAGTGGCGCTTACTGGAGGTACTTGGTGGGCTAGTTGGCCCCCAGGGACCCTCCGGATTGGAGAGTAATTAATTCCCCAACTTAAAACGCGCCACAGGGCGTATTTGCACACTTGTCACCTCAGGCCTGCCCCCTCCCTGCACCACTGTGCAAACACGCCCTGTGGCACGCTTTAAGTTGGGGGATAAAGTCCCCTTGAATCCCAAGGGTCCCTGGGTTCCAACTAGCCCACCAGGTACTTCCAGTAAGCGCCACAGAGCTGCGTTGCAGAGAGGTGTACAAAGGGGAGTGGCCTGGACCACCTCTCTGCATTGCAGCCCTGTGGCGCTTACTGGAGGTACCTGCTGGGCTAGTTGGCTAACATGCAGCTCCCCGTGTGGAAAAGCAATTCGGCTTTGCTTCATTCAAGGGAGAGCAGGTTTCCCTGCTCTCGCTTCAATGAAGCAAAACAGTTTGCAATGACAGCAATGTCCCGGGAGTGGGCACCCCGGGACACTGCAGGAGCCGGCCCTGGGGGATGGTGGTCCCCAGGGCCATCAAGGGCTCCTGGAGGGGGGCCGCGTGGCCCCCTCCCAACATTGGCTAAGCCCCGGGAATGTGATGGTCCCTGGAACCCCGTTAGGTACCCACCGAATTTAAATACTTAGTGCCCTGGGGAGGTAGCGGTCCCCAGGGCGTGTGGGGGGGCTCGAGCCCCCCCACACAGGTTCTTTATTTTTTTAAACAAGCCCCGGGGGTGGCGGTCCCCAGGGCTGCGGGGGGCCATGTGCCCCCACAAATCTTTAAGAAAAGCCCTGGGGGTGGCGGTCCCCGGGGTTTGGGGGGCCTTGAAGTCCCCCCACACATTAAATAAAACAAGCTCCCAGGGTGGCAGTCCCCGGGGCTGTGGGGGAGGGGGGGGGAAGCCCCAGGGGTGGCGGTCCCCGGGGCTGCAGGGGCCCCCCTGGATCCCCGCGCTTCATTTTTTAAATATTTTTTCGGCCGAAATTCGCGCTGGGTGTGCGAATCTCGCCGTTTTCGTTTTTTTTTGTTAATGCTCTTTTGGCGCTGGGGGTCCTTGTGGGACCCCCTTCGCAGGCCTAGGGGGTCAGTGTGTTTCTACCCTGCCCCCTTTTCTTTTTTTCACCTTTGTTTCCCTGTTTTCTTGTGACTCGGTTCTACCGAGTCACAAGATGGCTGCCAACACTTCCTGGTTCGGAGTGTTGACAGCCAATTAGAATAAAGCTCGTGGTCGGGAGGGTCCGCGGATCCACCGCGCCTCTAGATAACAAAACTTTTATTTTTTTATTTTCTCAGCAACTACTGAACGGATTTACAGCATTCATAAAAAGGACGCTTTCTGAACCAAGCACTACCTTTTTGCCAAATTTGGTATAATTCCGTTCAGCAATTCGAGCTGTAGCCGGGTCTAAAGTTTCCTACGGGAAATTGATTTTCTGACCTCTTTTTTAAAAAACAATTTCAGGAACTACTGAACGGATTTACACCATTTAATAATAAGAGTTCTTTCTGAAACAAGGGCTACCTTTTTGCCAAGTTTGGTGTGATTCCGTTCAGCAGTTCGGGCTGTAGCCGTGTGCAAAGTTTCCTATGGAAAATAACATGTAGAAAACACGTTTAGGGACCCCCCTTTCGTCTCTCCCCCGCTTGGCGAATCACCCCGAAACTTTCAGGATTGGAGCTGACTGGAGCGGGCCCCAAGTTTTGAAAATTTTGCAACAATTCGTCATTGGCTTTTCCTATGGAAAGTAGGTCCTATTTATAACTATCTCCTGGCGACAGCCGGGGGGAGGAGGGGGGGACTGAATATATATCTATATCTATATCTATATCCATATCCATATCCATATCCATTTCCATATCCATATCCATATCTATATCTATATCTATATCCATATCCATATCCATATCCATATCCATTTTCCTGCAAAGGAGTTTTGGATATTTGAATTCGGCGGGGCTCTGCCGAGGAACACGCACCGATTAGAGAAGCGCCAGGGGTCAACCAATTCGAGCCAAGTTGTTGTGATATATATATATATATGCCTAGCGGAAAACCACGCCCACTGAGGCAGGTACTATTAATCAATGAATGTGCGCGCCCACAAACTGCTTCGTAATCTTTCTGAACATGCCTCTGATGAAAGGACAGAGTTCCTGAAACGCGTCAGGCTGATTTAATTTACTGAAGACTGCAAGGGTTTTGACTGTCTGCTGGCTAGCTGTGGAAACAATAAATGCGAACAATTACCAACTTCTTGAGGCTTCTCTTCGTGTGGCTTACCTGTTGTGTGTTTAATATATATATATATACACATATATATATATACACATATATATATATATATATATATATATATATATATATATGTATATATATATATATATATATATATATATATATATATATATATATATACACACATATATATATATATATATGTTGGAAATGGGATCTCTGGCTGGCCAAGGCTTTCGCCAAAGTCAGTCAGAGACCACCACCCCCAAGTCAGGGCAAGGGAGTTACACGCCAAGATAACCCCTACTCACCCTCTAGGTAACGTGGCGCGAGCAGCAAGGCTAAACTTGGAGGCGATGTAGGCTAAGTATTTGCGCACGCACCCCAGCAACAACAACCAAAGGCCCACCACAAAGGAAACTCCACACAAGGTTTATATAAAAATAGCCTTTGTATTACACCAAAACACATTAGATAAAACACACTTTACAATGTGCCAGAGGCACGGGCAGAATTTACAAGGGATTATTTACAAGACAGGGCCACCTGGACCACTGTCAGGAATCAGCACTTTTAGAAGTAACAATACAATACTTGTAGGCCTAGAACTTAGAACATAGCCTATCAGACAGTACCTTCCGTCCTGGTTGCACGGGATAATGCGAGTGACCTCCTTAGTAAGCTTGAGCGGGCGACCCAGCGAAGCGGCGCGGCTCAGGGTAGAGCGGCGCTGCTCGAGGCTTGGACGGGCTGCCGGCACAGTACAAGCGTTTCTCTGGGGCGACCAATGTGTGCGGCTCAGAAGAGGAGGGGGAGGCAGGATGCGGGCGACCCAGCGAAGCGGCGCGGCTCAGGGGAGAGCGGCGCTGCTCGAGGCTTGGACGGGCTGCCGGCACGAGCTGCCGAGGGGAACGAGCGAGGCACACTTCAGCGAGGCCCCAGGGGCCCAGGGAGATCAGACAAGTCCCATCAATTTGGCAGGGAAGGCACCATAGAGTCCACTGGTCCTGGGACTCTGGTCAGGGGGCAAGCTTAGTATCAAGCCCTTGGGATCACTTATAACAGAAGATCACTGTAACACAAAATAGGACATAAAGCACAAAACCAGTACCCACTGGTAACTGGTAAGTCCCCCCTACGCAATCCTAACCACCCTAGGAACAGGTCACGCAGGGAACCAGGACCTCACTAGCACCACCTGTACTAGCAAGAACAACCAACTAAATATCACCATACATTTAGGGGCATAGACCTGGGGACAAAACACATGATGCAGAACCTACATTCAGCGGTGTAAGGAACACATGACGCATCAACACACGTTCAGCGGTGTAAGGAACAGGGCACATAATGTATCAACAACGCATTCAGAGGTGCAGAACACAGGGTGCGCAAAACATACTACACATTGTACATTTCCTAACACCCAAAAGCAATAGGACATAGATCATAACAGCATCTAAACCTTTAGCGTAGAACTCACAAAGTCCAGGTTGCGCCACTGCGCCAAGACCTAAACGTAGCAGCTGCCCACTACTTGCTGGGCAGCTGAGGGACAGGACAGGGGGCCTAAACGCTGCAGCTGGCACTAAGTGCTGCGCAGCTGGGGAAAGGCCAGGGATGAAGGAGTGCGCCTCACTCCCAAAGTCCAGAACATGTCCCTAGGGAAAGAAAGACCTACACGGTGCAGCTGCCCACTAATTGCTGGGCAGCTGGAAACAGAACTGCGACAGGGGCCCTCACTGGCCCCTCAGGACAAGGACTGCGCCCAACTGAGCCCTCTGGCTCTACAAACAAATATGCCCCGGGTGGGAGCCATCTAGGCTCAAGAAATACTACTGCCCAGCGTGGGGGCCCTCAGGCTTGGCAGTACATACCATGTCCCAACACGTTGGAGCCACGGGGCTCAACACGGCTCCTCGGGCCCTTTAATTTGATACTGTGCCCTGGGGAATCATTAGGAAACGTTGGGGCGGCCCTCTACCATCCGGGGCCGCCCTGAAGGCACCTCTCACTTTGTGGGGCGCACGGACCCCGAAGAAAACGTTATGCACCCACCGAGCCCTCTAGGCTCAAAGAACAACTACTGGGGGCCGTTGGAGCGGCCCTCTGCCAAGCGGGGCCGCTCAGCGTTGCGAGGGAGATCCCTCGCGCACTCTCGCCACTCCCCTACCCCCCCCCCCGGGGCAGCCCTACTCACCGGCTGCTCTCCGGAGGCGGAGGGGGACGCAGTCTCCTGGCAGCAGTCTGCCGGGGCTCTCCCTCGCTCACGGGGGCCTCGGCGGACATCCTCTGGCAGCGAGCGGGGCTCTCCCTTACCTCATGGGAGTCCCGCCCGCTCTCTCTTCATCTTCACCCGGTCCCCCATCTCGGGACCGGGGCTCAAGGGGGAGCTGCAAGGCTCCGGGCCAAACTCCTCTTCCGGGCGCGCTGGCCAATCACAGCGCGGCGGCGGGCGGGACTTCCTCCGGCAAACCGGAAGTCCCGCCTACAGTCAGGCGCGATGCTGCCTGACTTCCTGGTTTTGCCCGCGGCTGCGGCGGTGATTTCTCGGGGCATAGCGAGGGGTGGCACCCTCGAGATTAATTAAAACCAACCCAGCGAGGTGGGCACTCGCCAATTAATTAAATAAACGGGGTGGCACCCGTATTTAAGAAGAAAGTGCAACAAAGCACTCTGGGGCACCAGAGGGGCAGGAGCGCTTCCCTCATAGGGAAAACGACAGCGCTCTGCCCAGGCATGAAAAATAAAGCGCTCACAGCGCTAGCAGGACACAAGCGCTTCCAGGCGCTAGAAGCCACCAGTCAAGCGCTCCCAGCACCACTAGACAGGACAAAGGGCCTCCAGGCGCCTCAGGGGAACACAAGTCCAGCAAAAGTCCAAGCACAGCGCTAGAGGGGAATAAACAGCGCTCCCAAGCGTTATAAGGGACCAAAGTCCAGCAAAGCTCTTCAGAAGTCCAGGGGCTGGGCAGGGCCCAGGGGAGGCAAGCCTTCCCCCTGGGCCCAAGCAGCAGCACGCCCCTGGCAGATTCAAGCAGCAAACAAGAACATTTTCATGGGGTCACAGCCCCTCTTTTATACACCTTTCTCTTTGTCTTTAGGTGCAGGGTGGGGGCAGAACCAGTCGCAGCTGGTCTGGGAGTACTGTTGATGGCCCAACCACCCATTCTATTCACAGGCAGGGCTAGGGTCATCAGTCACACCACAGGGGGGCGGAGCCAGCATTGTGTGGGGAAAACCCAGCCCATCCAGGACACAGGTACACTCCTCCCACACATCACTCATGCTAATCTCCCACTCACCACCGGGGCAGACCCACACAGACTTCCTGGAGCCTGGCATCCCAGCCAGCTCCAGCCAATCACACGCCAGCACCCTCACAGCACACGTACAGCCATGTCTAGAAATGGCGCTTCCCTACTAGACACATACATGCGGCATACACCATCTCGCAGCATTCACTCCCCCGAGTTCACACATACCAAACTTGACCATGCACACCTCACGCACCAGGAACTACCAGGGACACAGACATTCCCCATGCATTCCTATGGGAGGGCAGGCCAATCTCACACACGCACTCAGGGAGAGCACGCACTTTACACTGCGCCACAGTGTCAAAGTGCGCAAAGACCAGAAATCACTATAATTTCAAGGCAAAAAGTTCAGGGGTGACCCTGCCAGAAGGCCCAAGTCCAACACGACCCCCTTCCAGCCAAAACGCAGGGTAGGCCAATCACCACCGTGATGGACTTCCCTGCTTGGGGCGATAGAACACGGACGCGGGCCCGCACTGCAGGGACACCCTCCGGTTCTACGCCAAGTTGATCCATAAGACAAGCACATCCTTAAAAAAAAAAACACAGGCCCAACTAGGTTACCCCACTGGTACTCCTTAGCTGTCCACGGATAGGACCAGGCCCTAGGCCACCTAGATACCACTGGTCCTTGCCAATACACAGAGTGGGGGGTAGTAACCCCTGGCCTACAATAGCCATTCTCCACTCCCTTTCTCAGCGTAGTTCCAAACTACCACTAATCCTTCAACCTAGGGTCCGCACCCTCAGGCTGACCAGAGGTCACGGGCAAGAATGCCCCACCCTACCTCTACTTCTGAAGCACCCTCCAGAACACAAATCTCCCACCAGTTTAGGACCTGACTTCCTCAGCAGCAGTGACCGCAGTCAGACCAGCACAAGAACGGTGTAGTAAGGCGTTGCACTTTGCGGGTTGCCAGATGCGGCGCAGGCGGCGGCTCGCGGACCGCGTCGAGACGGGGACGGCGAGCGGCATAGGCTGCGCGGCCGAAGGCAGACGCGGCTCAGTGCGGTGCCTACAGGACACCAGGCTGGTCGTGACAGAGTCACAGCTCCCTTAACTGGTTTACCACCTGGGATTCAAATTCACCGGATGCACAGGGGTCAGACTTCCTCTGACCCCCTTCCAGAGTTCTGCACCCTCCCACTGTAGAACAGGGTCCCTCCACTTAAGGTAGGCCCCACCTGTTCTCAGGGTAGTACCACAACACTCAGCCAAGAACCCTAAAGATCCCTGCTAGGCCTGTACCACCCCTTCTGGGAAACACAGGGTCTCTTCACTTAAGATGAGCCCCACCTGTGTTCACAGGGGTACCCCTAGAAGACAAACCGGCCAGGACACTGGCTACAGTCGCCCTGCCGTCCAGGACAGGCAACCACCTGAACCTGGCTCCCTAACCTAGGGACGCTACCCTTTGGTTAGATGCCTGGCGGACCAGGACTTCTACAAGTTGAAAACAAAAATCTAAGACTTTCTCTCCTCCTTCAGCAGCAAGGCAACCACTGCAGGTCAATACCCCATACAGCTTACCCGGTTCCTTCTCATCAGGCAGGAGTTCCCTCTTGTAACTTCAGGACACTACATACAGTTGTCCTTAACGTCCAGATCCGGAAACACCGGCTACTGGCTCCCCAACCGAGGGACGTACGATTTGGTCAGATGCCTGGCGCACCAGGACTTCCTTGAGGGTGACACAACTAATGTGTCGTGTACAAGTCTGCCTGACACTCAGGACAGAAGTGGCATCACCATGGTCACTCCCTGGCGACACAACCCTTCTGGTTGGCCCCTGACCCACTGGTTCTTCCACTGGGGAACCTATCCCCCTCGCACCCCTCCATCTGGACTTCTGCACCCTCCCAACTGGAGCGGTACTGCCAGACACCAGAACTACTGGAACCCTGGTTACAGAGGTTCCACGTTCTCCAGACACTCTGGAAGATCCTCCTCAAATGACCTATTGGTACAGCCTAGGCCCCCGACCTGATGTTCCCTTCAGAAACACTCCAGGCCCTGACACTGGGTTTCGGGCACCTGGAGACATGCAGTCCCACCCACTCCTTCTCCTCTTGAGACAGGACGTGAGCCCCTACACCGAGACCTAGCTGGGCTACACTGAACCTCTTCCACCACGCTGGGCTGGAAGACACCTCAGACACTCCTTTTGGAATCACTCCATCCCCTATGCCTCTCTCCTCCCAGAACATTACCAACTCCAAAATTCTGTCTCTCAACAGACCACAGAAATCAAAAAGCAGGCTCCACTATATGCAGACGTTCTTGGGAAAAGTTCAACACACAGGACTTAGGTATCTGAACAAAACTAGCATTCAGCAAGCTCCCCATCCAGAGAACTCACAAACACATCCAGTGCCACACACCATTCATCCACACACACCCCTCCCCAGACTGGTAAGGCAGTTTCTACCACCCCTGACTTCTCAACCTGACCACACTTGACACAGGTACCATTACTCCAGGGCAGGGACGGGGGACACATGCACTGGACACACTTATGCTGCCACCACTGGATCCCACCCTTCTGGTGAATCCAGAAAACACACTGCACTTAGGGGGATGATCTACCCTCCCGAGCTAGGGACACCTAACTCAAAGTGCACAAGAAACACATTTCCACAGAAATGACATTTTCAGCAAACTTAAAACAATAATCCCCACAATGTTTTTATCTAAAATGCAGAGTTTTGTGGTGCAGCCAGCTGCTACTAAGGTACAACGCAAACACAAATCCTTATCCCACCGCTTGCCGCCAATGTTGGAAATGGGATCTCTGGCTGGCCAAGGTTTTCGCCAAAGTCAGTCAGAGACCACCACCCCCAAGTCAGGGCAAGGGAGTTACACGCCAAGATAACCCCTACTCACCCTCTAGGTAACGTGGCGCGAGCAGCAAGGCTAAACTTGGAGGCGATGTAGGCTAAGTATTTGCGCACGCACCCCAGCAACAACAACCAAAGGCCCACCACAAAGGAAACTCCACACAAGGCTTATATAAAAATAGCCTTTGTATTACACCAAAACACATTAGATAAAACACACTTTACAATGTGCCAGAGGCACGGGCAGAATTTACAAGGGATTATTTACAAGACAGGGCCACCTGGACCACTGTCAGGAATCAGCACTTTTAGAAGTAACAATACAATACTTGTAGGCCTAGAACTTAGAACATAGCCTATCAGACAGTACCTTCCGTCCTGGTTGCACGGGATAATGCGAGTGACCTCCTTAGTAAGCTTGAGCGGGCGACCCAGCGAAGCGGCGCGGCTCAGGGTAGAGCGGCGCTGCTCGAGGCTTGGACGGGCTGCCGGCACAGTACAAGCGTTTCTCTGGGGCGACCAATGTGTGCGGCTCAGAAGAGGAGGGGGAGGCAGGATGCGGGCGACCCAGCAAAGCGGCGCGTCTCAGGGGAGAGCGGCGCTGCTCGAGGCTTGGACGGGCTGCCGGCACGAGCTGCCGAGGGGAACGAGCGAGGCACACTTCAGCGAGGCCCCAGGGGCCCAGGGAGATCAGACAAGTCCCATCAATTTGGCAGGGAAGGCACCATAGAGTCCACTGGTCCTGGGACTCTGGTCAGGGGGCAAGCTTAGTATCAAGCCCTTGGGATCACTTATAACAGAAGATCACTGTAACACAAAATAGGACATAAAGCACAAAACCAGTACCCACTGGTAACTGGTAAGTCCCCCCTACGCAATCCTAACCACCCTAGGAACAGGTCACGCAGGGAACCAGGACCTCACTAGCACCACCTGTACTAGCAAGAACAACCAACTAAATATCACCATACATTTAGGGGCATAGACCTGGGGACAAAACACATGATGCAGAACCTACATTCAGCGGTGTAAGGAACACATGACGCATCAACACACGTTCAGCGGTGTAAGGAACAGGGCACATAATGTATCAACAACACATTCAGAGGTGCAGAACACAGGGTGCGCAAAACATACTACACATTGTACATTTCCTAACACCCAAAAGCAATAGGACATAGATCATAACAGCATCTAAACCTTTAGCGTAGAACTCACAAAGTCCAGGTTGCGCCACTGCGCCAAGACCTAAACGTAGCAGCTGCCCACTACTTGCTGGGCAGCTGAGGGACAGGACAGGGGGCCTAAACGCTGCAGCTGGCACTAAGTGCTGCGCAGCTGGGGAAAGGCCAGGGATGAAGGAGTGCGCCTCACTCCCAAAGTCCAGAACATGTCCCTAGGGAAAGAAAGACCTACACGGTGCAGCTGCCCACTAATTGCTGGGCAGCTGGAAACAGAACTGCGACAGGGGCCCTCACTGGCCCCTCAGACAAGGACTGCGCCCAACTGAGCCCTCTGGCTCTACAAACAAATATGCCCCGGGTGGGAGCCATCTAGGCTCAAGAAACACTACTGCCCAGCGTGAGGGCCCTCAGGCTTGGCAGTACATACCATGTCCCAACACGTTGGAGCCACGGGGCTCAACACGGCTCCTCGGGCCCTTTAATTTGATACTGTGCCCTGGGGAATCATTAGGAAACGTTGGGGCGGCCCTCTACCATCCGGGGCCGCCCTGAAGGCACCTCTCACTTTGTGGGGCGCACGGACCCCGAAGAAAACGTTATGCCCCCACCGAGCCCTCTAGGCTCAAAGAACAACTACTGGGGGCCGTTGGAGCGGCCCTCTGCCAAGCGGGGCCGCTCAGCGTTGCGAGGGAGATCCCTCGCGCACTCTCGCCACTCCCCTACCCCCCCCCCCCCGGGGCAGCCCTACTCACCGGCTGCTCTCCGGAGGCGGAGGGGGACGCAGTCTCCTGGCAGCAGTCTGCCGGGGCTCTCCCTCGCTCACGGGGGCCTCGGCGGACATCCTCTGGCAGCGAGCGGGGCTCTCCCTTACCTCATGGGAGTCCCGCCCGCTCTCTCTTCATCTTCACCCGGTCCCCCATCTCGGGACCGGGGCTCAAGGGGGAGCTGCAAGGCTCCGGGCCAAACTCCTCTTCCGGGCGCGCTGGCCAATCACAGCGCGGCGGCGGGCGGGACTTCCTCCGGCAAACCGGAAGTCCCGCCTACAGTCAGGCGCGATGCTGCCTGACTTCCTGGTTTTGCCCGCGGCTGCGGCGGTGATTTCTCGGGGCATAGCGAGGGGTGGCACCCTCGAGATTAATTAAAACCAGCCCAGCGAGGTGGGCACTCGCCAATTAATTAAATAAACGGGGTGGCACCCGTATTTAAGAAGAAAGTGCAACGAAGCACTCTGGGGCACCAGAGGGGCAGGAGCGCTTCCCTCAGAGGGAAAACGACAGCGCTCTGCCCAGGCATGAAAAATAAAGCGCTCACAGTGCTAGCAGGACACAAGCGCTTCCAGGCGCTAGAAGCCACCAGTCAAGCGCTCCCAGCACCACTAGACAGGACAAAGGGCCTCCAGGCGCCTCAGGGGAACACAAGTCCAGCAAAAGTCCAAGCACAGCGCTAGAGGGGAATAAACAGCGCTCCCAAGCGCTATAAGGGACCAAAGTCCAGCAAAGCTCTTCAGAAGTCCAGGGGCAGATTCAAGCAGCAAACAAGAACATTTTCATGGGGTCACAGCCCCTCTTTTATACACCTTTCTCTTTGTCTTTAGGTGCAGGGTGGGGGCAGAACCAGTCGCAGCTGGTCTGGGAATACTGTTGATGGCCCAACCACCCATTCTATTCACAGGCAGGGCTAGGGTCATCAGTCACACCACAGGGGGGCGGAGCCAGCATTGTGTGGGGAAAACCCAGCCCATCCAGGACACAGGTACACTCCTCCCACACATCACTCATGCTAATCTCCCACTCACCACCGGGGCAGACCCACACAGACTTCCTGGAGCCTGGCATCCCAGCCAGCTCCAGCCAATCACACGCCAGCACCCTCACAGCACACGTACAGCCATGTCTAGAAATGGCGCTTCCCTACTAGACACATACATGCGGCATACACCATCTCGCAGCATTCACTCCCCCGAGTTCACACATACCAAACTTGACCATGCACACCTCACGCACCAGGAACTACCAGGGACACAGACATTCCCCATGCATTCCTATGGGAGGGCAGGCCAATCTCACACACGCACTCAGGGAGAGCACGCACTTTACACTGCGCCACAGTGTCAAAGTGCGCAAAGACCAGAAATCACTATAATTTCAAGGCAAAAAGTTCAGGGGTGACCCTGCCAGAAGGCCCAAGTCCAACAATATATATATATGTGTATGTATATATATATATATATATATATATATATATATATATATATATATATATACACATATATACACATACATACAAGCCTTGCATCACAGGGGGAAGAACTCAACCACCAGGTCTCTAGGAATCCCTGTTATCAATGGCCAGAAAAGATCTCAATGAGCAGGCATTCATACCGTATTACGCATGTTTCATATCATAGCCCCAGCAAAAACGTAATCCATTGAGCCCACCTTGTCAATCTTGCGTTTTGATAGTTGCCACATATTAGTCAGGGATTTGTAGAACCACACCACACAAAGAAAAAGAATACACGAAACGTCCAAGTTTCCCAAAATCATAGGCTGTTTGAAAAGAGCACAGCTTTAAACAGTCTTTTTACATAATAAGGCAGAAAAGCACTAGCGGCAGCAATCCCACAAAGTTATCCCCAGCAGACTACAGGCTTACCTTGCTATGTTTGGCATAGCAGTTTGAACAAAATTCAAACAGTTTGCCGAACGGTGCAATTACACCTTACTGCACTGGATCTGGCGGCTCCATTTTCTTTACTCTTTTTTCGAACACAGGAACCAAGAATAATATGCACCGGTATGTGGACTGACCCTGCTAAATGTGTTCCGGTGTACATGACGAAATGGTGCTAATTTCCCATGTGCCTACAATACCGTGAAGACTGGGTATTGTATTTCTTACCTCCTCACATGTTGGAGATCCACAATTCTGCTCCTCGATGACCATCACCTCACTAATGTTGAGTATACATGCATATAGTCATTCAAGCGCTCTTTCCAAGGATCATCAAGCTCAATGGGTGGGACTCCAATTAATGTGGCAGCGTTCAAAAGATTGCGTCTTGACCTCAAGACTCTGGTTGTAACAGGCGGGCTGGCCTCAGACGGTCAACAACCATCTCAAGACTGTGACGCACTTCCTCTCTTTTTTGGGGTTTACCTTCAACATGCCAAAGTCACACTTGGCTCCTTCTCAAACGCGCCCCTTTATCAGAGCAATTCTATGCATATTTTGGTGTAGGAAAGTGGGTTTCTGTTGCGGTAACCCCCCCCACTTTTTGCCAGGCAACTGATGCACTTTTTCCTGGTGTGCCCTGGATCCCTGCTAATCAGGTTCCCAGGACCTGTGTTCCGTTCCTAAAACTAACCCAATTGGCATCCATGGCCACAAGTCAGCCCCTGGTAAATAGTACCACAGGTACCCAGGGCACTGTGACCAGAGAAGGCCTCTAAGGGCTGGAGCACTTATTGTGCCACCCTTATAGGCCCTGTACCCTGACACTCACACACTGCCTTTGCAGGCTGCGTGTCTTGGTGCAGAACAAAGTGAAGACTCGACATGGCACACATTCCTGTGTGCCATGCCCACAAACCACTGCCCTGGCATACATCAGTCACCCCTCTAGCTGGGTGCCCTATGCCAGTGGTGAGGGTACAGGTGCATGAGTGTCCAAGTCCATTCCTGGGCACTGTAAGTGCAGTGCTGCCATTAAGAGTATACGGTGCTGGGAGTTTGTCATCACAAACTCCACAACTCCATAATGGCTACACTGAAGACTGGGAAGTTTGGTATCAAACTTCTCAGCACAATAAACCCACACTGATGCAAGTGTGGGATTGAATGTTAAATGCACCACAGAGGGCATCTTTGAGATACCCCCTAAAACTCGACCAACTCCTAGTGACCTGACAGAGTGGCTGCTTAGGCTGCCACCAACAGACATGTTTCTGGACCCCTGGGTCGAGGGCTTGCTGCTCTCGGGGGCCTGAAATAATGCACATCTTGGGACGAGGTGCCAAGCCTCCTCCGCCAGGATGGACAGGGTTCACGAAGGGGAGGCTTCAAAGGCATGCCGCCTTTGTGAGCCTCTCCAGACCAATTGCTGCTTTCAGCAACTGGTCCCCACTGGTTCTATCCCCCCACTTTGGGCAGGAGAACCGGCGGGAAAACAAGTGAGGAAGAGAGGTGTGCCCACCTCTGCCAAGTCCACCCTCCAGGTGGGGGAGGAGGGGTGAAGCACAACCCTGCGTCGCCTCCATCTTGAGGATGGGTGGACCTAGCCAACAAGGGACAGGCTCCTGCCCGAAGAGCCAACAAGAGGACGACGCCCACTGACTTTGCACCAGCCCTACAGGCCTGTCTCCCCTCGAACCTGCTCCTGCGAAATCCCGGTGTGTCCTGCAGCTAGCAACCTCAAAAACCCCGGAGGTCCTGCCTGCCTTCACTTCAAAGACTGAATCGCCCATGAACACCGGACTTGTTAAAACTGCAGCTTCTGGTGCCAGCCAGAAACTGCGAATCCAGCCCACTCTGCACCCGCCGAATCTGGCCCAAGCTCGAGTGGAAAAACACCACAAGGAGGTCCCCCCGCCGATCCTGACCCAAGATCCGGTGACCCCTGACCTGCCTCAAGCCTCCAGACGTCGCCTACAGCCTCAATCTGGAGGACCACCTTACCGCGACCAGAGCGGGTAAGAAAATCCAACGTCCCAAGGCACCCCTGCACCCGATGCCCCTTGGCCTTGTGTGCCCAAACCAATGGTGCCTAACCAACCCACAACATCCCAACTTACCCCTCGAAGTGGTGCTCGCACCCAGAAGATCCACGTCCCGAGCGTGCAGTGTTTTTGTCCTGGGGCACCCGACCTGAAAACAGCACCCTGCACCCGGCCGCCCTAGTGCCGCTGAGGGTGCACCTTTGGTGCTACTTTGGTCCTCTACTTGCCCTGAATTAAACCCTAGGAGCTGGACTCCCACAATGTCGTGGCCTGCTTGCCAGCAGCCACCAACCGGAGACCCCCTATCCTCCATAGGATAACATTGGGCCTCAACACTCTGCATCCGGCCGCCCTTGTGCCGCTGTGGGTGCAATTCCATTGCAACACTGACCCTGGGACATCCCTGAGTCTAACCCCAGAATCTTAACTCCCACAGTCATTTACTTACCTGTCAACTGTTTTTCCTCCATAGGATAACATTGACAATTTTCCCTCCAAAAAATGACTAAGTGTGGAGTTTTGAAAACTAAAGATATTCTTTAAAAATCGTGCAAATAAGCTGTTTGCAGGACATGTCCCAGTGCTGAATCTAGGCATCTAGCACTGAGTTAGAAAAAGTAACGTAAAAGTAACTTACCTGCAATTTGTTGAAAAAGCCTATTCATTTCAATGTGCAGCTCCAAAAAGTTTCAAAGTGTGGAGTTTTGAAATCTGAAAATATTATTTTGAAATTGCACGAATAACAAAAACGCATTTACTCACCTGTTTCCCGGAAATGTCCCAGTGCTGAATCTAGGCATCCAGCACTGAGTTAGAAAAAGTAACGTAAAAGTAACTTACCTGTAATTTACTGAAAAAGCCTATTCATTCCAATGTACAGTATTTGCTAAGTGATGCATACTACTGCTCCCCTGTAAATCAAACAAAAGTACAATTTCTATTGCATTTTCAAACCATTCTATATCCAGTAGTTTATTACTGAAAAGTATTTATTGCTTACCTGTGCCAGGCTTGCTTGGTTCTAAAAATAAACAACAATATATTTTTATACAAAAACAATTGGCCTAGAGTTCAGTTCTTGAGTGTGTGAATTCATTTGCTGAGTGTGTACACCAAATGCTTAACACTGTCCTCTGATACTGCCTTACTGCTCGACCAAGCTACTACTATTAGGCAGTAAGGTTCTATCTAACTTTAACCTCTGCCTACCTCTGGTGACACTTGGACTCTATACACACTATACCTCACTTTGGTGTAGTATATATAGAGCCAGTTTCTTACATCCGGTAAAGAAAGTCCAGGACATTCAGGCTATGATACTGATCTTTCAGCCTTGATCCTGGATTTCTGTAAGGCCTAGTAGGACTGATGGCCTAACTGTATCCTGTAGCTGAACATGCCAGGTGGCATATGTGGGCCCAGCAGTGGAATTTGAAGTCTCAGTGGGCCTATCAAGGGGACCACTCCCAACATGTTGAGATTTCAGAGGAGACTGTAAAAAATCAGCAGTGGAGATTACTGCACCATGTTGGGTCTGTGGCAGACCTCTCTCTCTTCCCCACCCAGAGCCGATAGTGGTGACCGGATGCATGATTTCTGGGTTGGGTCAGCCATCTGAGAGAGGATGAGATCAGAGGTTTCTGGGCTCTGGCCGAGTCTTGGCTCCAAATCAACCTTCTGGAGCTGAGGTCTAGCCGCAAGACGTTGAAAGCCGCCTTTTCAACTTTCAAGAGAAGCTGGAGCAGTTGCTCACAGACACCACCACAACCTTGTGGTACTGCAAGACTGGTGGGCATCAGGGACACTGCCAGGCTCTGTACCTTTGGAAATGGGTGGACCGCCAAGAGATCTTCCTGGTGGTGAATCACCAAACAGGCTCTTTAAATGCTTACCCAAATGAACTAAGGTGTTGATGCCTAGCAGAACACATGTAACAATTGCACCAGGAGTTAGTGCAAGGTATTTTCTGCGAATGGGGAGAAACTTGGCTCGATCTCATCACCACCGCTAATAACGTGCAATATCGGCACTTTCCAAATCAACTCACGCTTGGAGACGCCTTCTGCCTTGAGTGAAACTCTGGATTCATGAATGCATTTCTGCCGATACAACTCCTGCTCAGATTTCTCAAGACACACAGGACTGGTAAGGCACTTTTCACCCAGCGGTTTCAGGTTGGCCACAACAAGTACAGTATCCTGAACTCTTGGGTATGAGCATCTGTCTGATCAGGCTGCCACTCCATTTAGATTGTAAGGAAATGCCTCTTTTTTATGGTCTTCCCCAAGTTTTTGGATTGATGCTGCTGAGTTTCCAACTCTGAGAGTGCACTGAGGCCTCTCAGACAGTATCTGAAAGAAACAGGTTAGTATTAGATTCCTTACCTCAGAATATCCCCAGGCGTCAGACTGGATCCGGAAACTTTTGCGTAGCAGTACCCTTGCGCGTCGGTAGGCGTCGTCTGCGGCTCCGCGTCCGTCGTTGGCACCGGGATGACGTTGTCGGAGTACTTAGACGCCGCCTTCGCGCGCTGACGTCAGTTCCTATTTTTTCCGCGCCAGCAAGCGCCGATCCGGAAAAAGTGGTACCCTTTTGACTAAACTTTTTCGATCATTTTTGATCTTTCTTCGAAGTTGAACGACTCCGATGGTGCCGGTAGGGATGCCCGGGTTCAAGCCCTGCGTTGACTGCAACTGACTGATGTCGGTTACCGACCCCCATCGCCGGTGTCTTCATTGCCTGGGGCCCTACCACGATGACAAGTCGTGCCCCGACTGCCGGGCCTTGACGTCGAAGGCTAGGCGGGTGCGGTCTCGCAAGCGCCTCGAGCTCCGGCAGTCGGCCCCGCACCGTTCGAGGTCCCGGTCCGGAAGGAGGACGAGAGACCGGTCGCAGGGAAGCGACATCGCTCTTCCGACTCCCCCCAACGCTCGCGCGGCGCGGCCGGGGTTTTCGGGCGACACCGCCCACGCGGCTCTGCCGGAGCCGCAGGCGTCGTGGCCTGCTTCATACCCGCCAGTCCCTGGGCAGAACGTGACGCCGGAGGAGATTGACGCCTCCCTCACGGCCATTAGGTCGCTCACTCCTCCGTCAGGTTCCGCTGCGCTTCGGGCCAAGCGGCCCCGACTGGGAGCCCAAGCGGGCCGGGTGCTTCGGCCCCGGCGCCGTCGGGTGCTTCGGCCCCGGCGACTTCGCTCCCGGCGGTGCAGGGCCCCGCTGGATCCGGTTCCGGATCCAGGTCGTCGCCGGTCGACCTTACGACCTCGATGGCGCTGGCCCCTAGGGCGTCTCCTCCGGTGCCATCCACGGACAACGTCGTCCCCAGTCCCCCCCCCCCCTCGGTCCGGTTCCGACGCCGATGGGAGATTTTTTCTTCTATGATCCCGCCCCATAATTTGATCCTGAGTACCAGGAGATGGGTGGCGAGGCGTATTGGGAGGGGTCTGAGGACCCACTGGCACGTGAGTGCCAGTCTTATCAGGACTGGGCAGGTGAGCTAGGGGATGCCAGTGGTTTGGACACTTCGCCAGACACTGGTTTTGTCTCTCCTCCTACCGTGGCTTCGGAGGAGGGGGCTGCCTATAGTGTGGTGTTGACGCGGGCGGCCAAGGCCTTATCCCTTGAACTCCCCGTCACGGCCGTGAGGACTAACCTCCCCACTGAGGTCCTTAAACCGCAAGCAAGCTCTTCGGAGCCTCTGTTGCCGTTTATTGAGGCATTGTCTGACATTCTACTGGGCACCTGGTCCAGGCCCGCTACAGGTTCCCTGTAGATAGGAACGTGGCCAGACGCCACCGCCCGGCTCCAGGCGACCCTTGCTTCCTGTCCACCCACCCCACTCCCGAGAGCCTGGTCATACAGGCCTCTAACTCCCAGACCGCATTCCCAACAGTTCCCCCCAATCGGGAATCCAAGAGATACGAACAGTATGGCAAAAAGATGTTCTCCTCACTGAGTTTGGGGTTGCGGTCCGTTAACACCGCGTGCCTCTTGGGCCATTATACCCACTCTCTGTGGGACACGGTCACGGACGTGCTACCACAATGATCCGGAGGAGACCCGGACTAAACTAGCCCAAGCCCTTGCGGAGGGTCAAGATGCGGCACGGTACTCCATCCAATGTGGGCTGGATACAACGGACTCGCTGGGTAGAGCGATGGCAACGACGGTGGCGATTCGTCGCCACGCCTGGCTGAGGTCCCCCAACTTTTCTGCTGATGTCCAAAACACCCTTATGGACATGCCGTTTGATGGCCGTCGCCTCTTTGGCGACAAGGCAGACAGTGTGCCTGAGCGCTTTAAGGACTCCAGGGCTACGGCCAAGTCCTTGGGCCTGTCGGCCCGTGCCAGCAATCTGCTCCCTTTCGCCCCTTTCGTGGCCAAGGAAGGGGCACCTCCGCACGTCCTGCCAGCCACGGGCCGCAGACTAACATCCAGCGCGGTGGCGGACATGGTAACCCCGTGGCGGTGCCCGGGGACAACGGCGAGGCCAGTCCACATCTACCCCTGCAGCATCTGCCTCAAAGACCTCCTAGTCCGAGCTTTCAGGCCCATGTGACGCCAGTAGGGGGCAGGGTTCGCCATCACCTCCTCCACTGGCGCAACATCACATTGGATAGGTGGGTGCTGCAAATCGTCCGAAGGGGCTACTCTCTCCCCTTCGAGGCGACCCCTCCAGCCATGCCACCGCAATACCACCGCGTGTCGGGGATCACTTGAATATTCTGTGAGAGGAAGTTGTGTCCCTCTTGGCCAAGGGGGCCATCGAGCGCGTTCCTGGGCCAGAAGTATGGTGTGGTTGTTACTCCCACTACTTTCTGGTTCCCAAGAAGGGCGAAGGGGGCCTACGCCCTATCTTGGACCTGCGGAACGTCAACGGCTTTCTCCGGAAGGAGAGGTTCAAGATGCTGACACTGGCTCAGGTTTTAGCTGCCCTGGACCCGGGAGATTGGATGGTAGCGTTGGACTTGCAGGACGCTTATTTCCACATCCCCGTCCTGCCGGCCCACCGGCGCTACCTGGGTTCACTGTTGGCCACGAGCACTTTCAGTTTACCGTGCTCCCCTTCGGCCTTACCAGCGCCTCACAGGTGTTCAGGAAAGTGATGGCGGTAGTTGCAGCTCATCTGTGCAGGTTAGGGGTTTCAGTCTTCCCCTACCTCGAAGACTGGTTGTTGAAGGCGAGCTCGCCCCAGACAGTCGTCAGCCACCTCCAGATTACGGCCGACCTCCTGCACCTACTGGGGTTCTCCATCAATGTGCCGAAGTCGCACCTGTGTCCCTCTCAGAAGCTCTTCTTCATCTGAGCGGTTCTAGACTCGGCGCAGGTTCGGGTTTATCCTCTCGAACAGCGGGTTCGGGATACTCAGGCTCTGATTCCGATCTTTCAGCCTTTATCCCGAGTCTCGGTCAGGTTGACGCTGCGGCTTCTGGGGCTGATGGCCTCCTGCATCCTTCTGGTGCATCACGCCAGGTGGCGGATGCGGGCTCTGCAGTGGGACCTGAAGTGTCAGTGGGCCCAGCATCAGGGCAACTTGTCCGACCATGTCTTGATCTCGGAGGGCACTACAAGACAGTTGCAGTGGTGGCTCACGGACCGCGATTGGGTCAGCGGCAGATCCCTCTCCCTACCCCAACCGGAGCACGTAGTTGTGACGGACGCGTCCCTCCAGGGCTGGGTAGGCCATATGGGAGAGGCGGAGATCAGAGGCCTCTGGTCTCCGGCGGAGTCCCAGCTCCATATCCACCTTCTGGAGCTGCGGGCGATCCGGCTTGCACTGAAGGCATTGCTCCCCTCTGTCCGGGGGAGTGTAGTGCAGGTGTTCACGGACAACACCACCGCCATGTGGTACTGCAACAAACAGGGCGAGGTGGGGTCGTGGACCCTATGCCAGGAGGCTCTGCGCCTCTGGCAGTGGCTGGAACATCAGGGCATGACCCTGGTGGTTCAACACCTGGCAGGTTCCCTGAACGCCAGGGCGGACAAACTCAGCCCTCAGTGCATGATGGATCACGAATGGCGTCTGAACTCGGACGTGGCGCAAAGCCTCTTTCAGCAGTGGGGAGAGCCTTGGTTAGAACTATTCGCCACAGAAGAGAACGCGCAATGTCATCAGTTCTGCGCGTTGGAATTTCCAAGGCGGCACTCGCTCTGAGACGCTTTTCGTGACGAGTGGAGTTGCGGTCTGTTTTATGCCTTTCCGCCTATACCACTTCTGCCCAGAGTGCTGAAGCAGATCAGGCGCGACCGGGCCCAAGTCATCCTTGTTGCTTCGGACTGGGCACGGAGGTTCTGGTATCCCAAGCTACTCAGCATGTCTGTCGATCCCCCGATTCGTCTGCCTCTTCAGGAGGACCTTCTGTCACAGCAGCAGGGGACGGTCCTCCACCCGAACCTGTCCAGTCTACACTTACATGCGTGGAGATTGACTGGCGGCATTTGAGGCCATTTGACTTTCCTCCTAAAGTCTGTAATGTCATTCTGGCAGCCAGGCGTCCCTCCACAAAATCGGTATACGCCTGCAGGTGAACAAATTTGTGGCATGGTGCACAGCAAAGTCTGTGGATCCCCTTTCTGCCCCTCTTTCAGAGGTTCTCCTCTTTCTTCTTTCTCTTGCCCAGCAGGGCTCTGCTCTGGGCACTCTGAAGGGCTACCTCTCGGCCATTTCCGCCTTCTTAAGGCTACCTGATCAGCCCTCTTTGTTCAAGTCCCTCGTTGTAAATAGGTTTTTGAAGGGCATCACTGATATGTTTCCTCCAGTACCTTTCGTGATGCCTCAGTGGGACTTGAACCTTGTTCTAACTTTTCTGATGTGCCCTCCCTTTGAGCCACTTCATAACTGTCCTCTTCGTCTCCTTACTCTGAAGACCGCTTTCCTGGTTGCCATCACCTCTGCCAGGAGAGTGAGTGAGCTCCAGGTCCTTTCTTCTAAGCCTCCTTTCCTTTCAGTCCATCCGGACAAAGTTGTGCTGCGGACGCGACCCTCTTTCCTTCCCAAGGTAGTCACAGCCTTCCACATCCGGAAGGCCTAAACTTTGCCCACCTTCTTTCCGCCTCCGCATCCCTCGAAAGAGGAAGAGAGGCTCCACTGCCTGGACCCAAAACGTGCGCTCTCATTCTATTTGGATCGCACACGCCAGTTCTGGGTGGATGACCAACTCTTTGTTGGTTACGTGGGCGCTAAGAAGGGACGGGCGGTGCACAAACGAACCATTTCTCGATGGGTCATCTTGTGCATCAAGGCTTGTTACTCTTTGGCTCGAAAGGAGCCTCCTGTGGGGCTTCGTGCCCATTCCACACGGGCCACGGCGGCTACTACTGCCCTGGGAGTCCCCTTGCAGGACATCTGTCAGGCCGCTACGTGGGCCTCGCTGCACACGTTAGCAAGACACTACTGCCTGGACAGCCAAGTCCGGAGAGATGGCTTTTTCGGCCGTTCCGTTCTCCAGGACTTTCTGGTGTGATCATTGGTTCGCAGACCCACCACCGGGGTTGGTATTGCTGGGGTATCTATTCTAAGGTAAAGAATCTAATACTAACCTGTTTCTTTCAGATGCACAAGTTACTTACCTTCAGTAACGATATATCTGTAAGAAACAGTAGTTAGTATTAGATTCCTTACCGCCCCACCCATCCTCCCTGCGAACCAATATCTAGGGTTAAGGTCATCCCCTTTCAGGGCCCTAGTTTCATGGCACCAGTGTTGGTTTTTATCATTGCTCTGCATTTCTGGCGCGGAAAAGCTGTGTATAAGAACTGACGTCAGCGCGCGAGCGCGGCGTCTAACACTCCGGCGACATCATCCCGACGACGGACGTGGAGCCGCAGACGACGTCTACCGACACGCAAGGGTACTGCTACGCAAAAGTTTCCGGATCCAGTCTGACGCCTGGGGATATTCTAAGGTAAGGAATCTAATACTAACTACTGTTTCTTACAGATATATTGTTACCGAAGGTAAGTAACTTGTGCGTCATGACCCTAAAATGTGTATGTTACAGTGGTTATGCCCAATTGGCATAGACTAACTTTCCTGTAAGTCCCTAGTATATGATACCCAGGGCATGTAAGGTAGAGAATGATCCCAGGACGTGCAGCCCTGATTACGCCATCCTGGGTGTGACAGAAGTAAATCAAGTCTCCCTGTTCGGCCTTGTAGTCTGGATTAGAGGTTTTAAACTGCTAGCCCAACTTTGTCATTTAAGGCAATGTCAAAGCCAAACCTCCCTCTGCAATATGTTTAAATCACCTCTATGATGCCGATGATAATACCGTGCCCTAAGGCAAGGTGCAACATTTTTCACAGGAAGAACATGTATTTTATATAGTCTGGCAGTAAAAGCGCAATACT
The DNA here is from genome assembly GCF_964261635.1 of Lissotriton helveticus. Lineage (NCBI taxonomy): Eukaryota > Metazoa > Chordata > Amphibia > Caudata > Salamandridae > Lissotriton > Lissotriton helveticus. The sequence goes on from NC_136067.1 coordinate 1,330,997,959, forward strand.
GTCCTTTTTACTGTGGAAAGACTTGGTCGTCCATCGATGAATACAGGGTTACATGCTGACCCCTCAGCTTTGCTAACTCCTGAACGGTGTGACCGGTTGCTACTCCAAGGTATCATACAACTTGTTACATAAAGCCTGACTTTGTCCTGAAGTCGAAGTAAACGTAACATGTTGCCGTGTGCAACTTTTACAAATTTGACTCTTTGTTGCTGTTAGCCTCCGGTGCCCTCAACGGTTTCAGCTGTCCCTTGGGCAGCTTTCTGCCCTCCTGGGGAGACATGCTAAAAACTCCCAGGAAAGGAGACAATAGAAGCCTGCACTGGAGAGAGGTGTTAACTTCCTCCTGCAATAAGCCACAATGGTGTTGGCCCTAAAGGCAAGCTTCAAATGAAAAGTTGACTTTGAAAGGCAAATGGTCAACATTTGGGATTTGGACTCTGTAGGAAGCTGGCTGTGTATATATTATACCAAAATGAGGTATAGTATGCACAGAGTCCAGTGGCACCCCAAAGGTAGGCAGAGGTAAAAGTAGATAGCACCTTACTCTCTATTTGTGGTATTGTGGATGAGCAGTAAGGTTTTATCAGAAGGCAGTGATGAGCATTTGTTGTACACACACAGGCAAAAAATGATATCTCACACTCAAAAGAATGAACTCAAACCAATTAGTTGTATCAAAATATTATTTAGTTATTTTATTTCTAGAACCAAGCGAAGCCTGGTGCAGGTAGGTGAAATAATACTTTGCAAAAATCATATGCAGTGATTTACAGTTGAAAGCAGGTTCAAATAAAGTGGATTGAATTACAGGTAAGTCAACAGTTCGAAATTGTGTTTTAGTTACTTTACAGATTACTGTGTACATTACTTGTTAGATTACTTTTTAAGTTACTTTTTCTAATCAGTGTAATAAGCCTAGATATGACACTGAGACATTTCTTAGACAAAAGGTAAGTAATTCACTTTCTTTACATTTGCAGTTTTTCAATGTTTCATACAAACCAGAATTTTTATTGAAAAACAAGAATTTTTATTGAAAAACAAGAATTTTTATTGACAAACAATCATTACTGTCCTATGGAAGGAAATCAAGTTAACGGTTTACAGGTAAGTACTTATATATGGGAGTTGGTATTCTGGAGTTAGAACCAGGGTTCCCCCCATGGTCAAGGATGCACTCTCAGAACACCCTCAGCAGCACTAGGGCGGCCGGGTGCAGAGTGCTGAAGCCAATGTTACCCAATGGGAGATATGAGGCGTCAGTTTGGTGGCTGCTCACGAGCAGGCCACAAGGTTGTGGGAGCAAAGATCCTGGTGTTAGGCTCATGGCAAAGGGGAATCCGAGTTAGCACTCAAAGTACACCCGCTGTGGGGCAGGGATGGCTGGATTCTGGGTAATGTTTTGGCGTCGGGTGCCCTGTTGTTTTCAATAGGAGTTGCCGGTTTTGGATTTTGGCTCCAGGCTCGGTCCAGGAAGACTTCCGGGAGGAAACAACAGCTGGGCAGGAGGGTTCTTGGACGTAGGTGCACCTTCGGTTCTTTTCTCCCGGGCAAAGGGCGGCTGGATGCAAGGGTAATTTTTGAGGTCTGATTTCACCTTACCGGCCACTAGCGGTTGGAGAAGTGGGTGGGGGTGGTGGTGGGGGTTCCGTGCACCGGCTGCAGGTGACGGTGGGGAGTCCTGGAGGGGTCAACCCATGGAGGACTCAGACTCGGGAGTGCTGGGGGACCTCGCTGGGACCGGTGGGCCACCCGGATTCAGGCCGTAGGCGTCGGGTGCAGTGGTGGTTCCAGTCGTAGGGTTTCTTTGTCCTCAGCAGGCTCAGAGTTTTTATTGCCTGTTTCTTTTTAACAGAGCTTATTTATTTATTTATTTATTTCCAGGTTTGTACCACGCTAGATTCGACTCCCGGAGGAGTATTTCCACGCCTTTAGGCATCTACAGCTTATGTTTGGGGAAGAACCAGTTTGGCAGCCGTTCTAGTGTTGGAATAGGAAGGTCTTAAGTTGTTTTCTAAATGGAAGATGTTCTACACATAGCCTGAGAGACTTTGGGAGACTATTCCATAGGGAGGGTCCTGCCACTAATAACGCTTTGGTTCCATGTCTGGCTTTTTTTGCTCTAGGTACACTGAGGAGGCCTTGCTCGCTCGACCTAAGTGACCGAACAGGTACATAGGGAACGAACTTTTTAGTCAGGTATGCTGGACCCAGCCCGTTGAGGCTTTTGTGTATTGTGCAACATGCTTTGAACTTGGCCCTCTGTTTGACTGATAACCAGTGCAACTTTGTCAGCAGTGGTTTGGAGGGCGTACGAGGGGGGGGAGTTCAGAACCAGGCGAGCTGCCGTGTTCTGAACCACCTGGAGTCTTGTCATGACTCCCTCGTTAGCAGACAGGAGCAGGCCATTACAATAGTCCATTCGACTCAGGACCAGTGCCTGTACCAAAGTTCTTCTAGTTGCATCCGGTAGTAAGGGGAAGATTTTTCGTAACAGGCCAATAACATGAAAGCAGGCTCCCACCACCTGGTTGCCATGCTGTTTGAGTGTAAGTTCTTGATCTAATCGGATCCCAGATTTTTAACTATTTGTTTGGGCTCGGGTACTGGGCCCAGATCTTGTGGCCACCAGTTCGGAGTCCAGATGAGTTTAGCTTCACCAAACAGCATGACTTCTGTCTTTCCAACGTTGCATTGCAAGTAGTTGGACGACATCCAGTGTGCCACTGCTTTCATACCCTGGGAAAAGGAGTTCCTAACCTCGGTGGTAAGTGACTTGAAGGGAAAGAGGAGTTAAGTGTCATCCGCGTAGGATACCGGGATGAATCCATAAGTTCTCATGATGTTAGCCAGGGGTGCCACATAGATGTTAAAGAGCGTAGGGTTCAAACATGAGCCCTGTGGCACGCCTTTGGAAATTTCAACCTCCTCTGACCGGTAAGCACCCATTGTCACTCGCTGAGTGCGGTTTGTTAGGAAACTCCTCAACCATGCCAGTACCTCGTGCTTCAGGCCGATGTTAGCTAGCCTGGCAGTCAAGATGGAATGTGACACGGTGTTGAATGCCGCAGACAGATCCAGCAGTACCAGGATAACGGAGTGCCCTTTATCCTGGTACATATGTAGATCGTCTGCGACTGACATCAGGGTAGTCTCGGTACTGTGTTTTGGCCTGAAACCCGATTGTGAATAGTCTAGCCCTCCTGCAAATTCGATGTAATTAGACAGGTGTCTATTAACAAACTTTTCAATAAGTTTGCCTAAAAAAGGAAGCAGGGATATTGGCCTGAGGTTGGCTAGCTCAGTCCAGGGGATTGCTGTGTTTTTCCTGAGCGGCCTAACCAACGCCTTCTTCCATCCTAGCGGAACCTCTCCTGTGCTTAGCGAGAGGTTTAATAGCCTCTGGATCACAGGTCCCAATTCATTCGCAAGTGTAGGCATAATACGCGCAGGGATAGTGTCCATTGGGCAGCCACTCTTTATCTGTGTGATAAGTGATAATACCTCCTCAATCGAGATAGGGGGGAATACAGAGAGAGAGTGAGTAGCAGGAGATTGTACTTCCATACTTAGAAATGGGGCATTATCATTCCTACTGGTTTGGTTAGAGTGAATAATTTTGTCATAAATTGCATCGATTTTTTTTGTAAAGAACAGAGAGGTGTCATCACATAGTTGCTGCGATGCCACTCCTGGACTCTCACAAGCTGCTGGTTTCGTGAATGTCTGTAAGATTTGATACAATACTTTCGGGTTATTGCCAGCCGCCGATAATTGTGATGCAACATGATTTTTCCACGCAGCGCGAATAGCTTTGTGATATACTGTCAAGGAGTTCCTGTAAAGTTGTTTATCTCCGTCTTGACGGGAAGCCCTGCATTTCTTCTCTAATTTCCTGGTAGCCTGTTTCAGCGACCTTAGATGTTCCGAAAAACAGATTTCCTGTTTGTGTGCAGGTCTGGGCTTAAAGGTTTTTAATGGAATGATCTCATCTATAGTTTCAAGTACCATCCCTTCATATTTGCTCAGAGCGTTTTCAATACTCTCACTAGCGCTGGGAGTAGGGGCTACGTATCTCTTTTTAAAGGCTTCCTGGGTCAGTTTATGCCATGGTCTTCTTTTACTGGGTAAGGCCATCTGTCCAGTACCATGCGAAATGGGAGTGGGAGTATAAAATTCAATGATAAAATGGTCTGTCCATTCTACTTGATAGGGGGGCAAACACTCGACCTGTGGCGAGTTGGTTAAGACTAAGTCTAAGGTGTGTCCCGCCTGATGAGTTGGGCCGCTATTTATCTGCTTTAGACCCAGTGAGTTAAGGTCCGCCATTAATGTTTGCACCTCGTTACAATTTTCTAACTCACTGTGGACATTAAAGTCTCCTAAGAGTAGAAAGTCGTTATTGCAATGTACATGGGGTGCCAATGACTCTACCAACGTGACAGAAAGATTGGTGTACGGACCGGGGGGGGGGGGGGGGGGGGGCGGTAGACCAATGCTCACTTTCTACTCTTTTTAGACGAAATGTTAATTTTAAAAATCAGGAGTTCTAACTCGGGGGTACACAGCTCGTCCAGCACAGTAACATTAATTTCTAGCTTATAGACAATCGCGATCCCCCCACCAGTTTTAGTGGGACGATCTAGCCTGTTCACAGGAGATTTGGTCTTTGTTGAAGGTAGTCAGTCCTCCCAGGGGTTCTGGAGGTCGCTGACTGCAGGACAAGGCGACTTTTGGCACAGGATCTCTGGAAACTGCATACGGGCTGGTAGGGCTGTGACCAAGTCAGTTCTTGTAGGGAGCTGGATCTGTATATACTATACCAAAGTGAGGTATAGTGTGCACAGAGTCCATTGGAGCCCCAAAGATAGGCAGGGGTAAAGTTAGATAGCACCTCACTCTCTATTTGTGGTAGTGTGGTTGAGCAGTAAGACTTTATCAGAGGACAGTGTTAAGCATTTGTTGTACACCCTCAGTCAGCAAATGAATTCACACACTCAAAGACTGAACTTCGGACCAATTATTTTTGTAGGAAAATATTCTTTTAGTTATTTTATTTTCTAGAACCAGGCAAGCCTGGCACAGGTAAGCAATACATTATTTACGGTAGTATTGGAGTTTGTAAACAGTTTGAATTGAAATTGTATATGCACTTTGTTTTGACTTACAGTATGGTTTCAGAGAAATGCAATACTTTGTAAATACAGCACATATACTTGAATGGGCTTTTCAGTCAAATACCAGGTAAGTTACTTTTTAGATTACTTTTCTTACTCAGAGTAGTGTACCTGGATACTACTCTGGAACATTTCTTGTAAACAGGTAAGTAAAATCATTTTGGTTAAATAGTACCATTTTAAAGAATTTCTTTAGGTTTTCAAACTCCTCACTTAGAAACTTTTCCAAGAAAAACAGTCAGTGTTATCCTTTGGAGGAAAATAGTGTTATCGGTTTTGAGGTAAATATTTGGTAGTAGGAGTTGAGGTACTGGGGGTAGCCTCAGGGGTCCCCCAGGCTCAAGGATGTACTCTTGTTATACCCTCAGCGGCACTAGGGCGGCCGGGTGCAGAGTGTTGAGGCCCAATGTTATCCATTGGGGGATAGGGGCCTCCGGTTGGTGGCTGCTGATGAGCAGGCCACAAGGTTGTGGGAGCCAAGCTCCTGGTGTTAGGCTCAGGGCAAAATGGGATCCTGTTTAGCACCAAAAGTGCAGCGGCACCAGGGCGGCTCGGTGCAGGGTACTGTTTTGGTGTCGGGTGCCCTGTTGTTTTCAATGGGGATTATCGGTTTTGGTTTTCAGCTGCAGGCTCGAACCAGGAAGACTTCCGGGAGGAACCAACAGCTGGACAGGTAAGTTGGGGGGCTCAGGACATCGGTGCACCTCGAGTTCTCTTCTCCAGAGCCCAGGGCGGCTGGATAAAGGGGTGTCTTTTGAGTTTCGATTTGCCACTTGGGGGGCAGGTGGGGGGGGTGTTCTTCGTGCAGAGGCTGCAGGCGAAGTTGGGGAGTCCTGGAGGGGTCAACCCACGTGGACTCGGACTCTGAAGCGCATGGGCGCTTGGGGACCTCACTGGGACCGGTGGGCCACTCAAACTTGGGCCGTAGGCGAAGGGTGCAGTGGTGGTTCCAGGCGTTGTTTTTTTTTTTCCTCAGCAGGCTCTGAGTCTTTCTTGGTTTTTCTTCTGAACAGAGCTGCTGTTCACAGGAGATCCGGTCTTTGTTTAAGGCAGTCAGTCCTCACAGAGGTTTTGGAGGTCACTGGCTGCAGCACAAGACGATTTTTGGCGCAGGATCTCCGGAAACTGCAGACGGGCCGGTAGGGCTGGGGATAAGTCAGATGTTCTCTGCAGTCTCCTTTGCTGGCCGTCTTCTTTCGTCCTTTTCCTTCTTAGGCTGCGGTAATCTGCCTTCTTGGTTCAGGGCTGTCCCCTAAATACTGTATTTAGGGGGCTTTATAGGGGTCTCGAGGTCAGTAGCCAATGAGCTACTGACCGTAGGGTGACTACACCCTTGGTGCGCTCACCCCACGCGGGGGAGTGAGCCCAATGCCTAATCCTGATTGGGGAGTGCCTGCCACCGCCGCCCCCCACCTGAGGGGTGGAGTTGACAGAGATGGGCACACCTTCTGGGCTGGCTAGTTTTTCCCGCCTGTCTTCCCGCCAAAAAGAACGGGAGACAAGCAGTGGGCCTGTTCTTGATAGTAGGAGAACAGCAAAAAAAACAAGATGATGGACGGAATGTTGCACAATGGCAAAACATTCACCCCCAGTCAGAGATCTGGGTTTAATCCATCGTTATTTTGCTCACCAAGCCACCCCAGTTCAGACATGGCCATATGCAAATCAGTCTTGACCCTGTGCCTCATGGGAACAGTCCAGCCCGAACTGCCAAGCCATGTCTTCCCTGGACCGGAATCAAGCATCCTAGGACCGGTTTCTGGCTCTCAGCCGTCTTCAGGCAGGACAGCTTGACTCCAGTGGCGCAGTGAGCACTGGACCCACGTCTGGGCATACCCTTCCCACATAGGGTGAACAGCAAAACAAACAAGATGATGGACCCAATGTTGCACAATGGCAAAACATTCACCCCCAGTCAGAGATCTGGGTTTAATCCATCGTTATTTTGCACACCAAGCCACCCCAGTTCAGACATGGCCATATGCAAATCAGTCTTGACCCTGTGCCTCATGGGAACAGTCCAGCCCGAACTGCCAAGCCATGTCTTCCCTGGACCGGAATCAAGCATCCTAGGACTGGGGTCTGGCTATCAGCCGTCTTCAGCCAGGATAGCTTGACTCCAGTGGCTCAGTGAGCATGGGACCCACGTCTGGGCATACCCTTCCCACATAGGGTGAACAGCAAAACAAACAAGATGATGGACGGAATGTTGCACAATGGCAAAACATTCACCCCCAGTCAGAGATCTGGGTTTAATCCATCGTTATGTTGCTCACCAAGCCACCCCAGTTCAGACATGGCCATATGCAAATCAGTCTTGACCCTGTGCCTCATGGGAACAGTCCAGCCCGAACTGCCAAGCCATGTCTTCCCTGGACTGGAATCAAGCATCCTAGGACCGGTTTCTGGCTATCAGCTGTCTTCAGCCAGGATAGCTTGACTCCAGTGGTGCAGTGAGCACGGGACCCACGTCCGGGCATACCCTTCCCACATAGGGTGAACAGCAAAACAAACAAGATGAGGGACAGAATGTTGCACAATGGCAAAACATTCACCCCCAGTCAGAGATCTGGGTTTAATCCGTCGTTATTTTGCTCACCGAGCCACCCCAGTTCAGACATGGCCATATGTCAAATCAGTCTTGACCCTGTGCCTCATGGGAACAGTCCAGCCGAACTGCCAAGCCATGTCTTCCCTGGACCGGAATCAAGCATCCTAGGACCGGTTTCTGGCTATCAGCTGTCTTCAGCCAGGATAGCTTGACTCCAGTGGCGCAGTGAGCACGGGACCCACGTCTGGGCATACCCTTCCCACATAGGGTGAACAGCAAAACAAACAAGATGATGGACGGAATGTTGCACAATGGCAAAACATTCACCCCCAGTCAGAGATCTGGGTTTAATCCGTCGTTATTTTGCTCACCGAGCCACCCCAGTTCAGACATGGCCATATGCAAATCAGTCTTGACCCTGTGCCTCATGGGAACAGTCCAGCCGAACTGCCAAGCCATGTCTTCCCTGGACCGGAATCAAGCATCCTAGGACCGGTTTCTGGCTATCAGCTGTCTTCAGCCAGGATAGCTTGACTCCAGTGGCGCAGTGAGCACGGGACCCACGTCTGCGTGGAAAGGACTCCATTCAAAAAATGTCCTAATTGTGTGGATCCAAATTTCAACACACCGATCTGCATGAGGTGTGTAACCTCTGCCTTTCACCTGAACACAAGGCCAAAGACTTTCCGGCTTGTGCCTCTTTCCTCTCCCAGAAAAACCATCAGAGATCGTTGAGCTCGAAGAAGCATGACTCGATCATCAACATCGATACTGGACGACATCTTCCAGAAGGGCATTGATATACCAGAGCAGGAGCGGATGGAAGGAGTCTCCGAGGCCGAAGAATCTGATCACCCCAGGGCAAAGGGTCGTAAGTATTGACGTAGACCCCTCCCCCCCCACTCACTCATCCAAAGGCTTTGGTAACACCTTCACCATCGGGTCCAGGTGCACACCACAACAAATCTTCACACGCCCCACCTTCGGGCTCGGCAAAGAAGTCCATAGTCAAACCTTCAGGCCACTCGGGATCGAGTGAGCCTACCCTCTGTGCTAAAACTCAATCCTCGGCACCGGCCAAGGACAAACCGAAAGTGAAACCCAAAGACAAACCATTGTCTTCGTCCGCGGAGAAGCCCGGTCCGACACCGGCGCATTTGGCACCGAAACCAAAAGAGACTCAACCTTCCGATCCGAAAAAATCCTCGGAACCAAGGAAGCCACCGGTTCCGAAAGCCACTACCGAACCTTCGGAACCGAAAAAACAACCCGTTCCGAAAACACACGGCACCTCCGATCCAAAAAAATCATCGGAGCCTTCCAAACCATCGGTTCCGAAGACTCCAACCAAACCTTCGGAATCCACAAAACCTTCCCAAACCAAGCCAAAGAGCCTAAAAGAACTCCAAAGACTGTGCCGCACAAGCACTCGGACCCCAAAAATCGGCGCCCAAACACAATGGTTCACAGGAACAGCTTTTTCAGCCTGATCCTACACAAAAGACTCTGGAAATAGACCCAGAAACAGGTCATCTCAGGATTAGTCCTTCTAACAAAAGGAAAATGGACAGACCTGTACCATCTCCACTTCCACTAAAGAAAAGAGACATTGCCACTTCTCCTTCAAGGATCCTTTCTCCTCCTCGTCCTCCCCCCATACATTTCTCCTGTTCCATCTCCAATACCAACTGAATCTCCTCCACCTCCAGATGAGGATGATACCACTGGTGACGAAGGAGATAATTAACCTCTAGAGGAGCCTATTCCTTACATCCCAATTGATCCATGGAAAAATGATGGCACACCAGATGTTCCTGATGTACCACAAGAGGACGTCTATCCATCTAGACCATCCCTTCCAGAGGGCACTATAGGTTTCACGCAACTAATACACAGGGCTGCACAATACCAAGGGGTAAACTTACATACAGACCCCATAGAAGAAGACTTCCTCATGCACACTTTTGCAACATAACAAAGATCCTCCTCTATTTTACCAATGTTAAATGGGGTAATTGAACATGTTCCCGAAGTCTTTAAAGACCGAAGTTTTTAAAGACCCGGTTAGAGCTAGAGCCATCGAACCTAGAACAGAGAAAAAGTATAAAGCGGCCCCAATTGACCCTACATATATTAAGGGACAGCTTCCATTAGATTCCTTAGTTATTTCAAATGCTAGGAAACGGGCCAATTCGCAAACATCAGGGGATGCTCCACCACCTGACAAAGAATCAAAACTCTTGGACACATCTGCCAAAAGAACAGCGTCACAAGCAGCTAACATATGGGGAATTGCTAACACTCAGGCTTTACTAGCCAGATATGATAGGGCACATTATGACGAGCTAGCGACCCTACTACAACACCTTCCAGATCAATATAAAACAAAAGCCCATGATCTTATACACGAAGGTAGACTTTTATCTCCATTCGGTGTGCTCCAAATGCCGCAGATAAAGCCTCCAGAGCCATAAATACCAGTGTCCTTTTACGCAGGCATGCCTGGCTAAGAATATCAGGATTTAAACAAGAGGTTCAAACTACTATACTGAACCAACCCTTTGACCAACAACATTTATTTGGACCAACAGTGGATTCATCTTTAGAGAAGATGAAAAAAGACACTGTCACCGCCAAATCAATGGGAGCCTTGCAATCGCAGGCTCCCAGAAGTTCCTTTCGCCGCTCCTCTTATAGGACCTGTCTGGAACATCACCACCACAGGCAGGTGGGTGAGACAGATTATCCAATCTGGTTATTGCCTGGAGCTCACTGCCCCCAATATACCACCCAAACAGCGTCCAATGTCAACAGAACATTTAACACTTCTAAAACAAGAGGTGCTTTCCCTACTGCACAAACATGCATTAGAGCCAATTCCCCTTCACCATCAAAACACAGGAGTTTGCTCCCTGTACTTTCTAATTCCAAAGAAGGATGAAATCCTGAGGCCCATCTTAGACCTCAGACCATTAAACCTATACATACAATAAGACCACTTCCACATGGTCACTCTTCAACAAATCCTTCCCCTACTCAAACAAGGCGACTTCCTTGCCACTTTATATATCAAGGATGCCTACTTCCACATTCCCATTCACCCTGCTCACAGGAAATATCTTCAGTTTATAGTGGACGGGCAGCACTATCAATTCAAAGTTCCCCCATTCGGAGTTACCACAGCACCCAGAGTATTCACAAAATGTCTAGCAGTGGTAGCAGGCCATTTAAGAGGACAACAAGTTCATGTCTTCCCATACTTGGAAGACTGGCTCATAAAAGCCAAGTCACATACTCAGTATGTAAGTCACACACACCACAATCCAACTACTTCCCGACTTAGGGTTTACAATAAATCTCCCAAAGTCTCACCTCCAACCATCCCGCATCCAACAATATCTAGGTGCCACAATAGACACCTCAAAAGGCCTTGCATCTCCCAATCCAGCCAGGATAGCAAGCATGCAAGCCCTTATAACAATGTTTCAACCACAACACTCTCTGCCAGCTCGAGTGTTTATGCAACTAATAGGGATGATGGCCTCTTGCATATTCATAGTACCTCATGCAAGACTCCAGGTGTGCCCCTTACAGGAAAGCTTAGCACGTCAGTGGCACCAAGCTCAAGGTCAGTTAACAGATCTGGTGTTGGTGGACGGACGCACACATCACTCTCTGCAGTGGTGGAACACCCAAAACCTTTGCAAAGGGCGACCGTTCCTAGAGCCGGTTCCACAAATCGTGTTAACAGCAGACACATCGCTCACCGGCTGGGGAGCTCATCTACTACATCACACCATACAGGGAAGGTGGACACCACAGCAAAAGCTACTCCACATCAATCATTTGGAGCTACTAGCAATATTTCTGGCATTAAAAGCATTTCAGAAACATGTATCAATCAAAGCTGTTTTAGTCTGGACGGACAATATAACAGCTATGTATTATCCATAAAAACAAGGGGAGACGCACTCTCTGGAGCTCTCTCAACTAGCACAGAGCATATGGAGATGGGCAATTCCTCAAAACATATTCCTCTTAGCCCAACATCTTCCAGGAATACAGAATCAGATGGCAGGTCTGTTAAGTCAGGGGGTAGGAACACCTTGTAGGTGTGTTCATGAAGCCCTCACCCACCAACCTAGTTGGTGGCATGCTTCATCATCGGGCCCACCCAGTAACACCTAGCGTGTCCCGCGTGTGCTTCGACGCCTGATTACAGCGGAGCAGGTATATTGCTGAGTGTGCGGTGTGAGGTGTAAGGTATAGTGATGTTAAAACGGCTTGGTGGGGGTCCCAGTACCCGAGGGTAAATTAAACTTTAATAACTGGGCCTCCATCAGCGGTTAAAAATGAGGCTTTTTGGATGTAGGAGGCGAGTTACGACTTCTCACATCCAATGGTGGGTCGACATGTTTCAGCCAGTGCCTTATAACTATGCTGGCTTTCTTCAGCACCAAGATAAAAAGGTGTAGGTGTGAATTAAAGGTAATGGGTGTGTAATCCAGACTATGTGTATACACGCCCTAAAGTGTTTATCTATGTGTGAGAGGGGGATTCCCTTCTCAAAAACACGCTAGTTTTAGCTGTATATGACTTCAAGGTAGAGAAGTGGCAAGGGGATGACCAGCTTTTCTGGGCAGAGCCTGCCTGGGACCTGTTATGCCTCCTTCGCCGGACCGGTATGCGAAGGAGGCATAACAGGTCCCAGGCAGGCTCTGCCCAGAAAAGCTGGTCATCCCCTTGCCACTTCTCTACCTTGAAGTCATATACAGCTAAAACTAGCGTGTTTTTGAGAAGGGAATCCCCCTCTCACACATAGATAAACACTTTAGGGCGTGTATACACATAGTCTGGATTACACACCCATTACCTTTAATTCACACCTACACCTTTTTATCTTGGTCCTGAAGAAAGCCAGCATAGTTATAAGGCACTGGCTGAAACATGTCGACCCACCATTGGATGTGAGAGGTCGTAACTCGCCTCCTACATCCAAAAAGCCTTATTTTTACTGCTGACGGAGGCCCAGTTATTAAAGTTTAATTTACCCTCGGGTACTGGGACCCCCGCCAAGCCGTTTTAACATCACTATACCTTACACCTCACACTGCACACTCAGCAATATACCTGCTCCGCTGTAATCAGGCGTCGAAGCACACCCGGGACACGCTAGGTGTTACTGGGTGGGCCCGATGATGAAGCATGCCACCAACTAGGTTGGTGGGTGAGGGCTTCATGAACACACCTACAAGGTGTTCCTACCCCCTGACAAAACATATTTGAGTCCCTTAACTTAGTAGTTGATGAGCTAGTCTCCTTTTGATTAAATATATATAAACCACGGGGATACGGACTAGCTATCTGGTCCTCCCTCTCTCTCTTGATACGCAGGTCTGTTAAGTCCTCAGAGACAACAAGTCTATGAGTGGGAACTTCATCCACAAGTCCTTCAACCGTTTTTCGAAATGTGGGGGCATCCAGACAACATCTCTTCGCCACACATTTAAACACAAAATGCCCAAGCTTCGCCGCCAGATATCCACACCCATTGTCCAAAGGCAATGCGATATGGATGAACTGGTCAGGCAGATTTGCGTACGCTTTTCCGCCTCTCCTACTCATTCCACTAGTGGTACGCAAGCTGCAACAACAATTACTAACACTGATCCTTGTTGCTTCAACATGGGCCAGACAACCATGGTACACAACCTTGCTGTAACTATTAGTGGTCTCCCATCAAAAACTATATCTCTCCCCACAACTGTTAACGCAGAACCATGGAGAGATGAGACACCCAGATCCAGCACAGCTCAACCTAGCAATCTGGCTCCTGAAATCCTAGAATTTGGATACCTTAATCTTCCACCTGAATGTATGAGTGTCATCAAAAAAGGTAGACGCCCCACCACTAGAGCCTGCTTCGCAGCCAATAGGAAAAGATGTGTAATATACTGTAACAATAACACAATCAATCCTCTAGATGCGTCTATCCAAAACATCATATGTTACCTACTACATCTTCAAAAATTTAATCTAGCTTATACATCAATTAGATTACATCTTGCTGCTAGCAGCCTACCTGCAAAACAGACAATATCTGTCATTGTTCAGAGTGCCTGCCATTAAAGCTTTTATGGAAGGCCTCAAAATAATAATTCCTCCCAGAGTACCACTCTCTCCAATGTTGAATTTAAACATCGTCCTCACTAGGTTAATGGGTTCTCCATTTAAACCTCTACATAAATATGAGCAACAATTTCTTACATGGAAAGTTGCTTTCCTTGTGGCTATCACATCTCTCAAAAGAGTCAGTGAGCTACAGGCACTAACTATTCAAGAACCATTTGTACAACTCCATCATAACAAAGTGGTTCTCAGAACAAATCCCAAATTCCTTCCAAAGGATATTTCTCCCTTCCATCTCAGCCAATCTGTAGAGTTGCCAGTCTTCTTCTCGCAACCACAAACAGTAGCAGAAAGAGCTCTTCATACTTTAGACATTAAAAGAGCACTTCTTTACTAAGTGATAGACCAAAACCTTTTTGCAAAACAAACAGCTTTTTGTTTCCTTTTCACCACCACATAAAGGCAATCCCATATCAAAGTCTTGAATAGCAAGGTTGATTGTCAAATGTATACAAATTTGCTATCAAAAAGCAAAGCGTACACTTTCTATTCCCCCTAAAGCTCATTCCACCCGCAAAATAGGGACTTCCATGGCATTTCTAGGAAACATTCCCTTAGATGATATCTGCAAAGCAGCTTCATGGTCTACACCGCACACATTCACAAAACACTATTGTGTAGATGTGCAAGCAAAACAACAAGCTGGTGTGTGGGCCAAGCTGTACTCAAAACACTATTTGAAACTACTGCAACAGATACTGGTGCTCGCCGCTAAAGGGAAACTACTGCTATGCAATCTGTGCATAGTGTGTGATCTGCAGCTCATATGCCTCGAACGGAAAATGCTACTTACCAGTATATATCTGTTCTTGGCATGTAGAGCTGCAGATTCACACACGCCCACCCACCTCCCCGGCTACCTGTATCTGTTCTGGTATTATCTTATATACCTATATCTAGATACAACATACATGGGCATCTCTTTCTATTCTCACAAAACTCCATCATTTCCCTTTTTGGCGAAAAAACAATATGAAGATGGAGTCGATGCCCCTTCATACTATTGTCCAAAGGAGTCACCCAACTTGAGACTGCCAAAGACTTTTCCAAGACAATAACAAACTACGAACATCAGGGCCCAACACCAGATGACGATCTATGCATAGTGTGTGAATCTGCAGCTCTACATGCCAAGAACAGAATCTTACTAGTAAGTAGCATTTTCCTTCCTACACAAGCCCCCCCCAGCCCAAAGGCCAGGAGACTCAGCCAAAGTTGGGAGAATCTTCCTAGTCTTTCAGGCGAGGGAGAGTAGAGGAAGTGGTTTGAAAGTTGCAGGGCCTACTCTGCCTTAAATCCTTCTGTCCAGGTCAGTTCCTTTGTGGAGCTGACCTACCTCAACCGTTCCAGGCCCTAATACCCAAGGCTCCTTTCCTAGCTCTTTAGTGTCTTTACCAATGTTCCCTCTAATTAGTTTCCTCTGTGTGTGGCAGAGTACGGTCTGTGGGCGCTGCAGCCAAGGCTATGTGCGCCAAGAACCTAACCGCGTGTGTAGACCAGGACTTTGAGTGGGATGAAAATACTCGGTGATCTTTCAAAGGGGCGTAACCGATGTAATTAATGGTGTGGCTTAAAAGCAATTGCACTAAAAATATGTGCATCGCATAGTGTGCCACCCTACTGATATTTTGCTTCTTCTGTCATTGCATCCAGATATATAATAGAAGTAACATTACACCTACAAGAAGCCAAGACTATTGGCTTTGTCAATGGTTGTTTTTGCATCAAGTTGTATATAATATTGAAAATGCTTCCGCTCTTGTAGTTGGGGTTGTGGCTAATGCTCGAGCTTTCGATTTAGGAGATGGGTTTTTAGTCTCGGGTCAGCCTAACATCCTGTCATTCTGAAACCTGCTTCGACACGCGGGGGCCTAAGCACTATTTATAGCCCATAGGCCTGGAACTCCCAGGCTTTTATTAGAAAAAAACTCTAACAAAAGTCTCCCTAGGCTGGTGACACCTAGCCTCAACCCACCCTTCACCGTAAAGAACTGAAATAAAGAAATGAAAAAAATAAGAGACTGGTGTGCCAATATGCAGGCCGTACTGCAAGCTCACTCGAGGTACTTCTGATAGAATTACTAGTACATAGCCATCCAAAAAGTGAACATGAAGCCCCAGGCAGGCATTGCAAAAGATATTCTGAGTTATTTTTGCTCAATTTCCTGCCCACCCGGTCCCCAAGAGTTAATTGACATTTGCACCCCTGTACAGAAAGGAATAAACAGGTGGAGGCAGTGTTTGACCAGTCACCTCCTGACCTTGACACTTGCTGCTTGCCCAGCCCCAGTCGTGGGGGATCCCCATGGGCTGTGTCCGGTCGGTATGAGTCTGAGAGGAGGTGCTGTACCATAGGAATATCTAACCAGTGATACTGCAGTAACACAGGCGGCTAGTAGATGCCCTTGAATAAGTCAACTCCGCAGACACATCTAGTAACGTCGTATTTTACCGAATCAATTATTTTTCGATAAATGTTTTTCAATAAAGTATGTAACATTATATTACTAACTGAAATGTATTACAAATCATACTTTTTGTAAAAGAACTTTAGAAATATTAAAGAAAGAATACCATAATGACCCTGAGTCAATTACATTTTTGGTGCACTGTTTGCCTGCAAATGGTTGCCCTCAGCAAAGTCCATGCCCAGTGAGGGTCAGAGGGCCTGAGCATAGAGTGAAGACTGTGCCCTGAGGTCTCTAGAGCAGGGGGCTGGGCATAGTCAGACAGTGAACGATTACACCAAATATTTGTTGTTCATACACATTACACACCATGAAGCACATTAAAACATTCATTTCCTTGAAAACTTGCATTTGATTGGATGTTATGGTTGCATCAAATTCCTACTAAATATAGAATGTTGACATTATGCAATGGTAACCCCTACAATGCACTGCACATGGCCTAAAACAGGATGTCACTGACAGTTTCACAAATAACATCATTCACAACAACACTGATGACATAATGCTAGGATAAGGATACTCTTAACTAAGACATGTTTGGCAGATTAGCTCACAACAAGCCCATGGAGCCCACCAGAGGGGGCCCCAACCCGAGACCCTATTGAGTCAGATGGCTGTGTCTGTATATGTTGATAATATTACACAGGGGTCTGCAACCTTTTCTATTACAAGAGTCATTTGTTCGCGCTCTATAAATGTTATTAATAAATAAATAAATAGCCTGTTCGCGAGGTAGCCACGTCTTTAAAAGGCACAAGCAGGGCTATTGCGACTTAGCAGCTCCTCTCACCGTCGTCACTACGTGAGAATGTATCCCAATTCCCAGCTGCTGTCTGCAGCCAAGCAGGTGATGGACAGCGAAAGCCCATAGTTCCATCTGCAGCACTGTGACTGAGAGATTTGGGAATGGTAAAAAATTAACATTCGGAATGTTCCTGCTAAGGTCGAAGTTCAAGTTTTAATATCATTGTTAGATATTTCTTTTACAGGTTGATTAGGTTACAGCGGTTTCTAGATCTTAAGGAGTTTCTTGTTGCGCACACGAGTGTAATTTCTGATATTTATAGCTTTCCCTGCTCATCATTGCTTGATTTTGCGTGCAAAAAAAGTGTCAATCTTTGTCTTTGAAATGTCACTCATAATAAATACAATAAAATTAAGAAATTGTCACACACAGCCATCTGACACCTTGGCATCTATGTTTGTTACGTTGCATGTGAATTATGTGGGCATTTGTGAAAGTATTCCTGTTAATCACAGCGCCCGTCATGCGCTGTAATTAACAGGAATACTTTCACAAATGCCCACAATCAGCACCCAGCTGCGCCCTATTGAGAAAAGAAATTTCTAAATAGAGCGCAGCTGGGTGCTGATTGTGGGCCATTGTGATAATATTCCTGTTAATTGCAGCGCATGACGGGCGCTGTGATTAACAGGAATCCTTTCATGTCTTTTCTCAATAGAGCGCAGATGGGTGCTGATTGTGGGCATTTTTCGAGCGGCGAAAAACGGCAACTTACTGGTTGCCTGAGGCATTTGTGAAAGTATTCCTGTTAATTACAATGCATGACGTGCGCTCTGATTAACAGGAATACTTTCACAAATGCCTCAGGCAACCAGTAAATTGCCGTTTTTCGTCGCTCGCGTTTTAAAAGCGGGCGGCGGCGAGAAAGTGTGCGCGCTTTAGAGGGGACACTGCGCGCTCGGTGCCTTAAAGGTGCGCGGACGCCCAGCCGCGCGGGTTATAGGGAACACTGGTCTTTACCCAATCTTTTTAGTTTGGGTTCAGAGGTGCCTACCTCTGCGAATTCATACTTAGCTAGGGCATAGCCCAGCTTAACCACAGAGGTTACCCACAGCTTGAGCAACCCACCATGATCAATTTGTCAGGGGCCCTAACTTACTATTTGGCAGGGGGCTAGGCCACCATGCCAAGGACAGTGCTGCCATGAAGGCTAACACTCAGCAGAGGCTACTGGCTGCTGTCAGTGTCCAGAACCACACCTTTAACCCTTCACTGTTAGGTGAGGTGGCTAACTTACAGACTTCATTGGGTGCTGGTGGCCTGTCTGCTGTTTTAGGGTAGGGGGTCACTACACTTGGTAGGGAACACCCTTCTTCCACCCTCTGTTCTGCCAGCTGAGGAGCCACCAACTCAGGCTGGACAGTTGCCTGACTAGTCCAGTCTTTCTGTCGGCTAGGGGGGAGTTCACCAGGGAGTTCACCAGTGCCAATTTCGGAGTTCTCCCTTACTGGGATAGAATCCCACTGGAACCGTGGCTAACAGTTGTCCACCTTTCCTACACTGTCTCCTATTTTTCTTTTTTTGGGTCTTAGCTGCACCAACTGCAGGTCCAGCTCCCCCCCCCCCAGGGTTCTTGGAGGTATTTACTGACTACTACCTTCCTCCATCTAAGGGACCCAGCTATTTCTAGGAGCACTACAGCCACCGGCCTAACAGTGACACCCCCTGGAACAGACCTTACTCTTTTTGTTTCCCCTGGGACATACTGATTTGAGAGAGCCAACCTGGCATGCACCACAGTGTGACTGGCACAGGTATCTCTCTGGGCAAGGGCTGGGATTCCATTCACCAGTAGGTGGTGGAAGTGTCTACTCTCCTCTGGAATCTCCAGCTCACCTTTTGGGCCCATTTTCGAGTTGAAGGCTATGAGGGCTTCCTCATCTGAGGAATCACCCTTTAAAGCTACACTGGCAACCCCCGGGGCTACACTAGGGGCTTTCTTTTTTTTAGGACAGTTAGGGTCCTTGGTGCTGTGTCCTGCCTTTTGGCAGTTGTGACACCATACCCTGTTGGGATCCCAATTCTTACCTTGGTGCCCAGTTTTATTTGTGAGGTGTCTTTGGGCCCTCCCTCCTGGTCAGGTTTTTGGGGGGCTACCTGGGACTCCTTACTTTTATCTTTTAGAGGCTCACTGTCTTTCCTCTGGGAAGGTCTTTTTTGTAACCCCTTTCTTTTGGTCACCCCCAGTGGACGTTACCCATGTCTTGACCCAATGGTCCGCTTTCTTTCCCAATTCTTGGGGAGAAATTGGACCTAGATCTACCAGATACTGATGTAACTTTTCATCAATGCAATTACTTAACATGTGCTCTTTCATAAACAAATTATGAAGACCAACATAATCTTGCACTTTACTTCCAGTCAACCAGCCACCTAGTGTTTTAACTGAGTAGTCAACAAAGTCAATCCAGGATTGGTTTTGGGGTTTGCGAGCCCCCCTAATTCTGTATTCCTCAGTTGTGAGCACAAATCCTCAATCATAGTTCTCTTCATGATGTCATAAGACCCAGCATCTGCCCCTGGAAGGGTCAGGAGTCTTTCTCTGCACTTACCAGAGAACAGCTCCCAAAGGTGTGCCCGCAAGTGAGTTTTCTTCACCCTTCTTGCTTCACAAGCCCTCTCAAAGGCTGTGAACCACTTAGTGATATCATCACCATCCGCAAATTCTAAAGGGACTTAATTAATGCCCTAACAAGACTTTTAGTAATTCTGCAAAAAAATGGCATTTGTAAAATCTGAATTCTAAAGACATTTTCAGAGTTCTGTTGTGTGATCAGGTGATAACCATGTAGTCCAACAAATGCAAAGTTCTATATCCCACCACAGATCCACCAATGTAGGCAGCTGGCTCTGTATGTACTATACCAAAGTGAGGTATAGTGTGCACAGTGTCCAGTGAAGCCCCAAAGGTAGGCAGGGGTAAAGTTAGATAGCACCTAACTCTCTATTTGTGGTAGTGTGGTCGAGCAGTAAGACTTTATCAGAGGACAGTGTTAAGCATGTGTTGTACACACTCAGTCAGCAAATTAATTCACACACTCAAAGACTGAACTTCAGACCAATTGTTTTTGTATAAAAATATTCTTTTAGTTATTTTATTTCTAGACTCAAGCAAGCCTAGCACAGGTAAGCAATACATACTTTACAGTAGTAATGGAGTTTATAAACAGTTTGAATTGAAATTGTATATGCACTTTGTTTTGACTTACAGTATGGTTTCAGAGAAATGCAATAATTTGTAAATACAGTAGGTAGACTTGAAGGGGCTTTTCAGGAAAATACCAGTTAAGTTACTTTTTAGATTACTTTTCTTACTCAGAGTAGTATACCTTGATACTACTCTGGGACATTTCATTTAAACAGGTAAGAAAAATCGCTTTCGTTAGTAGTAGTAGTAGTAGTAGTATGAGCTTTATTCGATAAAAAATATCATAAAAGCATATACATTTAAGAATTCAGATAATAAAAAACACGTGACAAGATAAAAGTGCATAATACTATACATCACAGTATAAATTGCATATTAAAATCCATACATTTGAAAGAAGACAAGAGATAAAAAAAGGGCACTCCATTTCACAAGCTAATAATATTGGATCAGAACCATAAAGGCTATTACACTAGGCATTATTCACTCCGAGCCTTGATCTTATTTTATCTATCAGCCATGCGCGTCAAGGCTATTGGGGCATATCAAATTTGTTTGCTTGGATCTTTTTTCTGATCAGCCATTCGCATCCCAAAAACTTGGCTACTCCACAAATCAGTATTAGTGAAGAAGTATTGGTTCTTAAGATGCGAAGTGCAGCACGGTGATTCGTTAGGCCTACTATTTTACAGACTGGTTTGAGCCATTTGGCTGTAGCCGTTATGTAGGCAGGGCAAGCAAAGAAAAAGTGGGCAATAGACTCATTATGATAGGCGCAGCCTGGGCAGGGCACTGATGTTGGATTGGGCCCTTTCCAAGATGCTGTCACACTATTGTGAGGGAGGATCCCTAGTCTCAACTTCATATATAGGACCCTATCCCTAGGGACCTGTATAAAATCTAGGTAGGGTTCCAATCTACAGATGGATTTATGTTCGAAGAACCCCTCAGTGTGTTTCCCTATTTTGGGGTTAGAGAACTCTTGTGTCTGCACCCAATCCCAATAGACACGCTTCAGATCCTGTTTTGAGGGTGGGATCTGGCTAGCCCGAGCCTCTTTACGTCCAGTATCTATTAGAAGCTGTCTAAGGTCGTCAATCCATTTAATCCTGCTCCCTGTGTCAGCTGATACCAATTCATCGAGGGCAGCCGCATAGTTGGTCCTCCTTATGCGCGCTCAAAAGAGCAGGGGACGAAGGCGTGCAATATCCTGGATGGAACGTCTTCCCATATCATAAAATAAGGGCTTCAATGGGGTGGAAATAGGGAAGGAAGTCGCTAACATTCTCGAAGCCCCATAATTCAGCCCCATATAGGGCCGAAGGTAGTGCTTTGCCGTCATAGACCGCAAGCGCCGGGGCAACTGGCCTACTCTCAGACTGATGTTGTTCTCTGGTGATGGCCCCAGACACCTGCTTGTGGCTTAAGAGCATTTTGGCCAGATGGGAAATCCACCTCATGTTCTTAGAGACACGAATTCCTAAATAGTCAAAAGACTCGACAGTGTCTTAAGGGGAGAGCATTCAGAGTAATGCCATTTCTAAAACGTTTTGACGGGTTGACGGTCACTAATTTGGTTTTGTTTGTATTGATTGTCAACCCCCGAGAATTACAAAAGAAGCTAAACCTGTTAAGAAGTTTCTGGAGGCCGCCCGGTGATTTAGAGATCAAGAGGGTATCGTCGGCAAACAGGAGGGTTGGTGTCTTCTCTCCTGCGAAAGTGGGAGCGTCGGCTCGTTCCTCTTTGAGATGGTCTACCACCCCGTTAATGAATAATGAAAACAGGGTGGGGGCCAGCATGCATCCCTGGCGGACCCCCCTGTTCACCACGATCCTCTCTGTCAGTTGCCCCTGTGATCCCCACCTAATTTTGGCATAGTTGTCATAATGCAGGTGTTTTACGATATCAAGGATCTGAGGGGAAATGCCCAGTTGTTGAAGGACTAGCCAGAGTTTATCCCGGGGCACCAGGTCGAATGCAGTCTTCAGATCTATGAAGGCCAGATACAAGCTGCCTTTCCCTAAAATCACTATTTTCCAATAGATCATGAAGAATCTGAACACCTGGTCCATTGTTCCCACCTTTTGCCTAAACCCCGCTTGATAATGAGACAAGATGTTTCCGTCCTCCATCCATGTTCTAATCCTCATGAGGAGGACCCTGCCAACCACCTTCTGGATCATATTGATTAAACTAATCGGTCGGTAATTGGCAGGGTCCTCCCTATTCCCCTTCTTAAAAATTGGAACGACCTCCGCTCCTTTCCAAGAATCTGGGACAGGGGATCCCCTCGCTATTAAATTCATTACCAATAAAATAAAGAGAGCCCAAGGCTTAGGATCATGCAAAAGTAGGTCCCCGGGGAGACCATCAGGTCCCGTAGCCTTTCCGGGAGCAATACTATTTATTGCTAGCTCCACCTCTTGGAGCTCAAAACAATCCAATGTCGAATAGGCAACAGTGAAAGATGGTGAGGGCTCAAGAACTGGGGACGCAGAGCATTAATCTCCTGAGTAAAGATTGGAGAAGTGCTTGTGCCATTGCTGCCTGTGATATTATTAGGGATTGGCTCAGACCCTTTTCTGTTCCCTCAATTAATTAAATCCCAGAATAGTTTTGCGTCCCTCTGCTTGGAGGCATGTTTTAATTCCTGCCAGTGAGCCTCATCCCAATTGCGTTTAGCTTCCACCTTTGCCTTGGAATACTATTTTCTTGCTATTTTAATTGCTGGTAATCGCTTTAGTTAAATAGTAACATTTTAAAGAATTTCTTTAGGTTTTCAAACTCCTCACTTAGAAACTTTTCCAAGAAAAACAGTCAATGTTATCCTTTGGAGGAAAATAGTGTTATCGGTTTTGAGGTAAGTATTTTGTAGTGGAAGTTGAGGTTCTGGGGTTAGCCTCAGGGGTGCCCCAGACTCAAGGATGCACTCTTTTTACACTCTCAGCAGCACTAGGGCGGCCGGGTGCAGAGTGCTGAGGCCCAATGTTATCCAATGGGGGATAGGGGCCTCCTGTGGGTGGCTGCTGACGAGCAGGCCACAAGGTTGTGGGGGCCAAGCTCCTGGTGTTAGGCTCAGGGCAAAAGGGGATCATGTTTTGCACAAAAAGTGCACACGCTGCGCCGCAGGGGCTGCTGGGTGCGGGGTGCTGTTTTGGCGTCAGGTGCCCTGTTGTTTTCAATGGGGATTTTTGGTTTTGGTTTTCAGCTGCAGGCTCGGACCAGGAAGACTTCCGGGAGGATCCAACAGCTGGGCAGGTAAGTTGGAGGGTTCGGGGACATAGGTGCACCTGGGTTATCTTCTCCAGAGTGCAGGGCGGCTGGATGCAGATGGGTCTGTGCAGAGGCTGCAGGCGACGTCGGGGGGTCCTGGAGGGGTCAACCCACGGTGGACTCGGACTCTGGAGCGCTGGTGGGCCTCGCTGGGACCGGTGGACCACTCAAACTCGGGCCGTAGGCAAAGGGTGCAGTGGTGGTTCCAGGCGTCAGGTTTCTTTTTCCTTAGCGGGCTCTAAGTCTTTCTTTGGTTTTTCTTCTGAACAGAGCTGCTGGTCACAGGAGATCCGGTCTTTGTTTAAGGCAGTCAGCCCCCACAGGAGTTCTGGAGGTCTCTAGCTGCAGCACAAGACGATTTATGGCGCAGGATCTCCGGAAATTGCAGACCGGCCGGTAGGGCTGGGAACATGTCAGTTGTTCTCTGCAGTCTCCTCTGCTGGGCATCTTCTTTCGTCCTTTTTTTTTCCTCTTAGGTTGCTGGAATCCGCCTTCTTGGTTCAGGGCTGCCCCTTAAATACTGTTTCAGAGGCATAAGAGCTGATAATCGTTTACTTGTGCATAGATCGCCATCTGATGTTGGGTTTGGATGTTTGCACATTGTTTTTGTCTTGGAAGAAGTCTTTATCGTCCCGAGGTAGGTGACTCCTCCTTAGGAGGATAGTGTGCATGGGCATCTGATAGAGACGTCAAGTTGCAGATTCCTTAACTTAGAATATCCCCAGGCGTCAGACTGGACCGGAAAATCTTACGCAGCAGCACCTCTGCATGCCGGGGGTGGCAGCGCCGTGCGACTCCAGCCTTATGTCGTCCATGGAGGTGACGTCAGCGAAGCCATATATGCCCCGCCCCGCCGACATCAGTTTTCTTCTTTTCCGCGTCACGAAGCATGTCCTGGAAACCAGCAGTTCCTGGCCTTGTTTTGGGCCCTCTCGGCACCGTTGGTGTCGTACCGGAACAGTGTGCAATGCCCTCCGTGTTCAAAGCCTGTGAGGCCTGTGCGCGTCAGATGTTTGACACTGACCCGCACCTTATTTGCATGTGGTGCTTTGGTGTGCACCACGATTCCAAACAATGCGGCGACTGTCTAAAGATAAAGCCAAAGTGCCTACAGGAACGCCGTTTAACCCCTTCACTGCTAGGACTTTTCCCCTCCTGTGCTAAGCCTTTTTTGGGCGATTTGCGGTAGTGCGCTCTTATGCCCCTGTAACTTTTTTCTTCTAACATCATGTGGATTCTGAAGGTGTCCAGGGATTGTGGATTCCCTTGGAGGGGTCCCAGAAATTAAGCAAAATACAGTAATTTTTTTGTTTTTTTTCAGAAAAATGGGAAAAACGGGTTTCAAATGAAAGCCTCTGGGTTTTTCCCTGCAAATGTTATTAAAAAAGGGTTTGTGGGGCTGAAATCAGCATTTTCCCAGCTTTTAGGGAATGGCAATCTTTTGTCAGAGAACAAACATTTTTCGCACAGTTTTGGCATTTTTCTGGGACGTAGCCTATTTTTGCTATTTTTAGTGCAGTTAATGGTAGAAATGAGTTTGAAAGCAATAATGGATCCTGGAAAGCTATACATTTTAGAAAATTAGACAAAATTCTGAATTCAGAAAGGGGTCATTTGTCTAAATCCGTGAAGGTTTCTTTATAGAAACTAACAGTTAAATATTGGAAACATTTTAAATTAGTTGAAAAAAACAGCCTTTTGTCTCAACGTTTTCACCTGTAACTCCTTGTAATTTTGACATCTCTTTGAAAGCAATATACCGTTACACCCGTTAGACCTACCTGGTTGTGGGGATATACAGGGCTTGTAGTTTCGTCAAGAACCCGACGAACCCAGAGCCAAAAACTGAGCATCAACTTGCAATGGTATTTTAGTATGTACCGGGTATAGAGCAATTATTCTGGGAAAATGTATACATGGAAAAATCGGTATGAAAGACACCTATGTATTATAGAGTTTAGAAACAGTATATATTTCCACATTTTCAAAATTGGGAATACTCATACTAGCATGAGAATTATTGGTCATTTTTCAAAATGATTTTTTTTTTACACAATGTCTTTCATTTTGAAGGGAGAAATGTGTGAAAACTCAATAGGTAATAACAGTTGATTTACAAATCTGAATTACCCTAAGTCTCCCGATAAAAACGGTACCTCACTTGTGTGGGTCGGCCTTGTGCCTGCGACAGGAAACGGGGCAAAATGCAACGTGGTCATACCTCAATTTCGCAGTTAAATTTATTTTGTATTGATTTTGTATGCCTTTAAACCCTTAATAAAAAAAAGATTTGAAATTAAAAAAAAATTACCCTTTTTTGGCAAAGTGCCTAGCTGTAGTTTTTGCACCCTAGCTCTGCCGGCACCTAGGGAAACCTAGCAAACCTATACATTTTTGAAAATGGGGAATCCATAATGGGGTGACTTGACTGCCTCCCACCAAGTTCTGTTACTCAGAATTCCTTGCAAACCTAAAAAAGTGTAAAAAAAAAAACACATTTACCCCACATTTCTGTGGTGGAAAGTTCTGGAATCTGCGTGGATCAACAAATTTCCACCCACCCAGCGTTCCCCAAAGTCTTCTGAGAAAAATACTACCTCACTTGCGTGGGTCTGCCTAGTGCCTGCGTCAGGAAACAGCGCGAAACGCAACGTGGTTGCACCTCAATTTCGCAGTGAAAAATGGGCCTTTTTTGGCAAAGTGCCTACCTGTCGTTTTTGAACTCTAGCTCTGCCGGCACCTAGGGAAACCTAGCAAACCTATACATTTTTGAAAACTAGACACCCAGGGGAATTTAGGATAGGGTGACTCGACTGCCTCCCACCAGGTTCTGTTACCCAGAATCTCTTGCAAAGCTAAAATATTGACAAACAAAACGCATTTTCCTTCCATTTCTGTGGTTGAAAGTTCTGAAATCTGCGTGGATCAACAAATTTCCACCCACCCCGCGTTCCCCAAAGTCTTCTGAGAAAAATGGTACCTCACTTGCGTGGGTCTGCCTAGTGCCTGTGTCAGGAAACAGCGCAAAACGCAACGTGGTCGCACCTCAATTTCGCAGTGAAAAATGGGCCATTTTTGGCGAAGTGCCTACTTGTCGTTTTTGAACCCTAGCTCTGCCGGCACCTAGGGAAACCTAGCAAACCTATACATTTTTGAAAACTAGACACCCAGTGGAATTACGGATGGGGTGACTCGACTGCCTCCCACGAGGTTCTGTTACCCAGAATCCTTTGCAAAGCTAAATAATTGACAAAAAAACGCATTTTCCTCACATTTCTGTGGTGGAAAGTTCTGGAATCTGCGTAGATCAACAAATTTCCACCCATCCCGTGTTCCCCAAGGTATTCTGAGAAAAATGGTACCTCACTTGCGTGGGTCCGCCTAGTGCCTACGTCAGGAAATGGCGCAAAACGCAACGTGGTCGCACCTCAATTTCACCGTGAAAAATGAGTCTTTTTTGGCAAAATGATATCTCACTTGTGTGGGTGGGCCAAAGGCCTGTGACTAGGATGACCCCAAAACAGTGGTATTTACAAGAGAGCACCGAGAATTCTAAACGCTACCATTTTTTTAAAATAAATTTTTAGCCAGTTCTGCTTTGGACACCCACAAAAGTGAGGTATAATTTTACTCGGGAGAACAAGGGGAACGCTGGGTGGTAGGACATTTGTGCCGGCACGGAGATCCCACGCAAAAATGTATGGAAAAGTGTTTTTTTACCTAATTTTAAGGTTTGCAGGGAATTCTGGTTAGGAAAACGTTGGGGACCCACGCATGCCACACCTCGCTGGACTCCCCCGGGTGTCTAGTTTTCAGAACTGTTTGTGTTTGGTAGTTTCCCAAGATGGCCGCCGAGCCCGGGGCAAAAAAATCAGGTGCCCCCCCAAAAATAAGGTTTTGCTATAGGTAATTTTTAGGTCTCCACCGTACGATTTGGGCCTTTTCCAGTTGCAACCACTATGTCTACCCACGCAAGTGAGGTACCATTTTTATCGGGAGACCTGGGGGAATGCTGGGGGGAAGGAAATTTGAGTATCCACGCAGATTACACAACTTTACCACACAGAAATGTGAGAAAAAAGCAAATTGTTTTACCTAATTTTAAGGTTTGCAGGGAATTCTGGTTAGGAAAACGTTGGGGGACCCACGCATGCCACACCTCGCTGGACTCCCCCGGGTGTCTAGTTTTCAGAACTGTTTGTGTTTGGTAGTTTCCCAAGATGGCCGCCGAGCCCGGGGCAAAAAAATCAGGTGCCCCCCCAAAAATAAGGTTTTGCTATAGGTAATTTTTAGGTCTCCACCGTACGATTTGGGCCTTTTCCAGTTGCAACCACTATGTCTACCCACGCAAGTGAGGTACCATTTTTATCGCGATACCTGGGGGAACGCTGGGGGGGAGGAAATTTGAGGATCCACGCAGATTACACAACTTTACCACACAGAAATGTGAGAAAAAAGCAAATTGTTTTGCGAAATTTGAGGTTTGCAGTGGATTCTGGGTAGGAGAATGATGAGGGACCCATGCAAGCCATACCTCGCTGGACTCCCCCGGGTGTTTAGTTTCCAGAAATGTGTGGGTTAGGTAGGTTTCCCTAGATGGCCGCTGAGCCCCGGGCCAAAAACTCATGGGAACCCCCTTGCAAAACCAGGTTGGTTTGTGATAGCTAAATTTGATGTTGCCTCATTAGGTTTTGGGCCCTTGCCTGTTGCGGGTCCTTGAGCCACCCACGCAAGTGAGGTACCATTTTTATCGGGAGACCTGGGGGAATGCTGGGTGGGAAGAAATTTGTGTGAGCCCAGTGATGCCACGCTTTCCCACACAAAAATGTGTGAAAAAACTGATTTTTTCCAGCTAAAATTGAAGTATGCAAGGGATTCTGGGTAAGGGAATGTAGGGGGATCCACACAAGCCATACCTCCTTGGAAGCTCCCGGGTGTCTACTTTTCAGAAATGTGTGGGTTTGGTAGGTTTCCCTAGATGGCCATTGAGCACAGGGCCAAAAACCCAGGTGACCCCCCTTGCACCACCAATTTTCTTTTACCTAGTTATGTTTTCAGTTCTACACCGTGAGATTTTTGGCACAATATTACATGGAAATTGTGACAGACATTGTCAAGTTTGCAGGACATTGTGGATGAAAAAATAACTTGATATTCACAAGAAAGACATCACCATATACTCCCATGGGTTAACAATAATATCTACATTTAGGAGGTTATTCTTAGATGGAATGTACACCTTGACAGAGAGGCTCAAAAGACAAAGATTCCAACACAGCTATCACTTTTTCAAACACAGACACATACTGGTTGGATTTGGCACAAGGGCGAGTGATGGTTCAGTACCTTTAATTTAATTAACAAGAGATTTCACAAAAATGAAATGCACTGTCAATTACATGGGCAAAAAAACGGAACCAATGACTCGCAGCTCGTGAGCTGTAAAGCCACGACAAGGCACCAACCGTTTTACAGGCCATTCACGCACCTTTCATACCTGATACACACAAGACTGTTCACAAAACCAAGACATTAAATCAGTTACAAAAAGGGACAAAGTACAACCTGCTTCAAAAAAGACAAATAGTAATGCACAGCCATCTACTCCTCAAGCAAACACACATACTGGTTGGATTTGGCACGAGGGTGAGTGATGATTCAGTATATACAATTGTATTAGCAAGTCATTTCACAAAAGTGAAATGCACTGTTAATAATTAAAAGGACAAGAAACTGAACCATTGACTCACAGCTCGTGAGCTGTAAAGGCACGACAAGGCACCAACCTCTTTACAGGCCATTCATACACCTTTCATACGTGTGACACATACAAAACATTCACACTGCCAGCCTCGGGCCCATCACATTACTACACTCACACCAGCAGACAGCGCCATTCAAGGGCCCATCACTTTCACACGCCCACATTCCAGACACAGCAACTACACAAACTGATGGATAGTGTGGAGTGGCACTCAGCTAGCATTGTGTGTAGTGACCACCAGCAAGTCTCTACTCACACACTGCCAGCCGGGTACCAATCCACGCACACCACCATCCAAGTGCCAGTCCACGCACACTGCCAGCCAAGCGCCAGACCACGCACACCACAAGCCAAGCACCAATCCATGCACTTCGCCACCCAAATGCCATTCCACGCACACCGCCAGCCAAGTGTCAGTCCATGCACACCACCAGCCAAGCGCCAATCCACACACACCGCCAGCCAAGCACCAATCCATGCCCTTCGCCACCCAAGTGCCATTCACGCACACTGCCAGCCAAGTGTCAGTCCATGCACACCACCTGCCAAGCGCCAGTCCACGCACACCGCCAACCAAGCGCCAGTCCACGCACACCGCCAACCAAGCGCAAGTCCACGCTCACCGCCAGCCAAGCGCCAGTCCACGCACACCGCCAGCCAAGCACCACTCCACGCACACCGCCAACCAAGCGCCAGTGCATGCACACCACCAGCCAAGCGCCAGCCTACGCACACCGCCATCACATTTTGATTTTTTTTTTTACAAAACACACACAAACAAATTGCAAATAGATACAAATCTAGTAACACAAAATCTGTAACTAAATACATTGCACAAATGCCAACCTTAAAACAGAATACAAATTTCAAAAAACCCAGACCAGGCAGCTCATTTTACCACTCATGGATACTCCCAAAACTTATTTTGTGTGTGGTAAGCTCTATAACAAGCAGGCACACACAGTCCAGGGTTAGAAGGACACCCAGGGCAGAAAAGACGAGTCTCCTTCCGCAAACCTCTTCGCCAACAGACTCTGCATCTCCTAGTGGGAAAGTCTTTTGTAGATGTGGGAGGAATGTAATCAGGAAAGTGGCGATCTTTCAATCGAGCCACATCCTCCACCCCTCTAAATCTAGGAACACTTACTTGTTCCACAACAACAAGGCTAGATATCACAGAGTGCTGAAACTGAAGAAATGTCAACTTGGACGCAGGAGAACACTCCTTGAACACAATGAAAGCATTGAAAGTTGCTAAGTTGAAAAAATGGATGGCCAACTTCTTATACCAAACATAAGCCTTCCGAATAGCTGTGTAAGGTTCCACCCTCTGATCTACTCTGTCAACACCACCCATGTACTTATTGTACTCCACAACGCACACAGGGTTGTACACATCAGCATCCTGACCCCAAACAGGCACAGGTGAAGTACTCTCATCATGGATGGTAGTCAGCATGTACACATCCCTCCTGTCCACAAATGTCACTGCTAGTAGTTCTTCA
Source organism: Lissotriton helveticus (assembly GCF_964261635.1). Taxonomy (NCBI): domain Eukaryota; kingdom Metazoa; phylum Chordata; class Amphibia; order Caudata; family Salamandridae; genus Lissotriton; species Lissotriton helveticus. The sequence continues at coordinate 1,331,028,843 of NC_136067.1, forward strand.
CTACGCAAGGAACTGCACTGACCCCTCTGAAGTTTCTTGCAAACAAGCTCTTTCGGAAAACCTTTGCGGTTAGAGCGGATTGTGCCACATGCAAATATGTCCACTTTAAACAACTCCTTAAACAATTGCACAGCAGTGTAGAAGTTATCAAGGTACAAATGGTGACCTCTGTTGAACAGTCTTCTAGCATGATCCCACACAATTTTCTCTCACACTCCAAAAGTGGACGGACAACCAGGGGGGTCAATAGTGGAATCTCTACCAGTGTACACACGAAAATTAAAAACATATCGGGTCTTACTCTCAGACAACATATACAGTTTAATTACATAGCGTGCCCTCTTGCTAGGAATGTACTGCCTAAACACCAAACGACCCTTGAACAACACCAAAGACTCATCAATAGATATTTCTTTCCCTGGAATGTAAATCTCTGAAAAACGATCAACAAAGTGATCAAGAACAGGCTATATCTTAAAAAGACGGTCACAGTCAGGGTGACTACGTGGCAACGCCAAAGAATTATCCACAAAATGCAACATGCGTAGCAAAAGTAAATACCGATCACGAGTCATAACTGCTGGAAATATGGTTGTTGCCATCAAGGGACTAGAAGACCAATATGAAGCCAGGTTCGGCTTCCTTACCAAACCCATCAAAAAAGTCAAACCCAAAAACTTCTTCAGCTCTTCCAGATTTGTGCGACTCCACCTTGTAGCTCTAGAGTGGGGCCTAAGTGTCACTTTTGTCCCTCAAAAACTGTTCAGCATACAAATTGGTCTGCTCAACAATCTCACCCAAAAATACATCATCCATAAATAACTGAAAATACTGTATGGGCAAAACATTTTCACAATCCACTCTTCTCCCTGCATCACCGCTAAAGGCAGTCAACACCGGCTGCACCATGTTGGGATCAACCCTGAGTCCAGCACTTCCAGTAGGAAGGCTAGCAGCCACAGGCTGCAATCCAGATGCCTCTTGCACCATCGGCACAGCAGTATCCTCCTCTAAAACAGGCCCTTCATCTGCTCTGAGAGAACCTTCATCATCCGATGATTTCCATGTGGAGAGAAAACTCACTGCCAGAATCTTCCCCTCCCTCCTCTCCCTCAGACGCACTGTCAGTGTCATAATGCAGCTCAGAGGAAGATTCAAGAACCACCTGCTGAGCAGTCATTCTACGGCAAGCCATAATGATTACTAATAAAGGTAACTTGTCGCACAAGTCAACAACAACAAACACTATGTAAAATAAGCAATGAACAAAATTCACCTTTATCAAAAATAGCTATACTCTGCAAAACGATACCACTCACTTGCAAAAAGCAGTTACACCACGTACTCTGCACAGACACAGTATGGCTCAACAAAAACCCACTTAAAAAAAAAGAGAAGAAAAATACATATTAGACAATGTAAAACACATCACAAAGATTTTCTTGCTCAAAACACTAACTAAAAATGCTGCCACTATGAGACCACTTACAAAAAAATTCAAAAATACATTACATTATTACTCATTTGAAGCAAATACAACACAGATATTTTACTTACCAAAAAACTGCAAGTACGCAAAACTGCACAACAACCACTGTCGAAACCAGAAACACGAATCAAAAGAATAACACTAGAATAAAAAGGAGAAAAAAAATTACAATCACATATGCAAACAATGCATGAAACCACCATCCAAGCTAAGGGGGAGGTGGGCCAAAGAGTATAAATTAAATATTAACTCCCGTAAAAGGGGAGCAACCCTTGCCCTTGAGGCCACCCCCCCCCCCCAAAAAAAACAAAACTCTGGTGTCTAAAGGCTTCTGCCCCCCTTGGGAGCAGATGGGCCTAAAAACATACTGCTACTCTGCCACCCAAAGGGGGCAGAAATGGTCACAATCATCCTCCCATAAAGAGGAGTAACCCATGTCCAAAGGAGACACACCACCATTAAAAAAAAAATATATATATTGGTGGGCTACTGGCCTTACAAAAAAACAAAAAAGAATATGCTGAACTGCCCCTCCGGGTGATATCAAAAGGGATGATGGACGGAGCGCTTCAGCAAATCTAACTCACACCCCATCAACTAATCTGGGTTTAAACCATCATCCTTCTTTACCTCACTTCACCACCCAAGTTCAATACATTTAAAACAGCCCCCCCCCCCGGGGGCAAACAAAGAAAAATTATAGGCGCCTAAAAGGGGAGCAACCCTTGCATAAGGGGTCGCTCCCCAAAACTACATTTCAAAAACTGGGGTCCCTAAAATGGCCCCCATGGACGTGACCCTTGCCCAAGAGGCCACTCCCCAGCACATTGGCCCGATTTTTAATTTGTTTTTAATTCTGCCACCCCCCAGGGGCAGACAAAGCAATTTGTAATGCCACCAAGACAGAATTATAGGCACCCTAAAATGGCCCCCATGGGAGTGACCCTTGCCCAAGGGGCCACTCCCCAGCACAATGGCACATATCACATAAAAATTTAAAAATCTGCCCCCCCCCCAGGGAGGCAGACAAAGTAAAAAACATTGCCCCCAAAAGGGGAGCGACCCTTGCCTAAGGGGTCGGTCCCCAAGACTAAATATTACATTAGGCATCACCTAAAATGCCCCCATGAGAGTGGCCCTTGCCCAAGAGGCCACTCTCAAAAACAATGCCCGATTTTGCCGATTTTAATAATTTTTACATAATGTTGTGCCCCCTCCCGGGTGGCCAACAACGTAAAAAAATTATGCCCCATACAGGGGAGCGACCCTTGCCCAAGGGGCCACTCCCCCAACACACAAACAATGGTGGCCATGAAAAAAATAAAAAAATCCCTGGTGTCTAGAGGGCATTCCTGCTGCACGATCGCACAATTGTGCAGCAGGAATGCTCTAATGAGGCATCGAGGGAAAGGAAAACCCTTTCCTTTCCCCCGATGCCTCTTTAGTTAAAATACCCCCTCCCCAGCCCCCAAACTTACCTTGTTTCTCCTCCGACGCGCAGGAAGCAAATGGCTTCCCTGCGCGTCTGAGGAGAAAGGGAACCTCCAATGACGTCAGCGCGCCTCGCGCGCCGACGTCATTGATGACGCGGGCGGGGGGAAGCAGGGGAAGGTCTTCCCCTGCCTCCCCCGTACAAACGAGCTACATCGGGCACCCACAGGGGGAGCGCCAGCGCTCCCCCTTGGGTGGGGCTCATGACGAGCTGAGCTCGTCATGAGCACCCGAGAGGTGTATGCCATGACGAGCTGAGCTCGACATGAGCATACAAGGGAATAAAGTTGTTGGCCGCAGGGCTGTCCGGCCGGCCCAGCTTCTTCTTGTCGCCGCTCTCCCTCTCCAGAGGGAGCTCGTTCCTGAGGCCGCTCCTGTGACCAGCTCCCTAAAGAAGGTAAGCGGAGCCACAAGCGTCCACTGAGGTTCACCTCTGCATTCCTTTCGAAGGGGTCAGCTACAGGCGCCTGGAGGTCACCTCCTCCATACCCTCCTTTTCCAGGTGTTGGAGCGACACATGCCCAAATAGAGGCCTACTCCTGGGCTCTTCAGGCCTACTTTGAGTCCGGAGGAATTGCGCCCGGAGTTCCTCCAACTTGTCCTTCAAAGCAAGGAAATGGCTCATTTTACAATATGCTCCTCCCTGGATACCACAGACTCTGTGGGCCGTGCTCTTGCATTGTCGGTGGTTTTGCGCCATCATGCCTGGATGCGTGACAGTCGCGTCCCTGATAATATTCGGGAGAGCCTCCAAGACATACCGTTTAATGGAATAGACCTTTTTGGGTCCCACGCTGACTCTGCGATCTCCAGGCATCTGTCAGGGTTACCGTAATTCTGCTGTGCCACTGACTGATTGATTTTTCTTCTTAGTTGCGGTCTTCCTTTACGGACCAGTTTTTATCAGAGGCAGGTTGGTGCCTCTGTATTGTCTGTATAGCCGTATGGCTGGGTTGTTTTTGTTTTTAAGTCCTCTAACTGTTTTGCCAAGAGGACCCCTTTCTTGCCAGGGGTTGACCCTTGCCCTATGTGGAGTATTGGCTGGTGGCAGGTGTCTGGCTTTACCTTCGTACGCTTCTGTGGAGTTTTCATTGTGGGTATCCTTCTGGGACTCCTATACCTCCTTTTACTGCGTTCCGCAGGGTCAGTTTGCTCTATTGTCCGCGATGCTTAGACTCAGGGCCTAGGTCTATGCTGTGTGGTATTTACCTCGCATGGCCTGGCATCCTGATTTTGTCCTATGGTCTGTCCTTTGGTGACAGCCCCTTCTGGGTTGTTCTCCCAAGTAAGGAGTTGCCGTGGAACTCTCTGTTGTAGGTTGTTATGGCCTTTAGGCTTCTTACCCAACAGTTTTCTCCACATTCACGCTGCTTTCGCGCAGGGAATTCTACGTTCGACTGGCATTCTTAAACATGGCAGACTCGTGGAGACGGTTCTCCTTGAACCCCGCTCTTCCTGGCTTCTAGGACCCGTGAGTTGGTCCTAAGTACTCCCTTGTTATGCTCGTCTTTTCTTCTGAATTGTCCTGCGGACTGACGGCTGACGTTGCTTATAGCCTGGACTAGTTCCACTTTCTGTATACCTGCGGGTACTTTTGAGTGTAACCTAGTACCTAGGTTTGGCAGGGTTTCAGCATCTTCATGAGGCTGTTTCTGCGCCATGTTCATCCTCATGGCTTGTGAGGCCCGTTGCCTTCTTGCATTTGGATGCATCTCAGCTGTTCCTGCTGTCTTGCTTTCTGGTGTTCCTTCTGGCCGCTTATGAGCGTCTTTCGGGCTGTGTATGGGCATCCTTTCAATGCTCTCCACATGTCTAACTGGCAATGGTCTCAGCAGAACTCTTCCTCTGTGGTACATGTGGAGGCCCTACGCGTTCTCCCCCCATACCACTTAACCAGTCCTTTTGGTTGGCTTTGTCGACTGTCGCATCCTGCGGTTCTTTCACGCCATAAGATTCAATTCTACTTCCTGCGAGGTGCTGAACTCTCTTTTCACTTCAGTTTCTTTACTAGGTGTGTTTTTCTTCCATGTCGGCCCGTGCTGGGCAGGGGTGAGTTTCCTGCTGCCTTCGTATCTTTACGGGAGCAGGTTTAACAGTGTTTTACGCTATTCGAGGTATTTTGCTGGGGCTAGCTCTGGCTTTTTGTCGACACCTTGGATCCTGTGGATCTTTCATGCCCCTTTGTCTTCTTTCGAATTTTGGCACTTTTTCAATCAGGCACAAGCGTTCTGACTTGGTGTTTTCCTTCTCTCATCCCCTCTACAAGTGGGGGTTTTCGTGTTATTCCGGATGGACCGTGGTGCCTTGCTTCCCCTTGATTCCCACTCTCTTCAGGGCATAGGGAACTGTTGGTTGGCTGCGCTGTCATTTCTGTCCCCGCTGTATTTCGCCCTTTGGTTGACATCACTCTTTTGGTCATGTTATTAGCTAGGTTCTCTCTGGACCTTAGTGGGGTTCAGTCGCAGCCCTGCCTCCTCTAGGGGTATGGCTTTGGTATCTATTCTAAGTTAAGGAATCAGCAGCTAGACGTCTGATGAACAAGTTACTTACCTTCAGTAACAATGTTGCCAAGTCTCCTAAAAAGAGAAAATTGGACACTTCAGAAGACCCTGGAATACCCATGAAGCGGAAGGAGATAGGCACTAATACTTCTCCCCCTCTCTCTCCCTCTCAAGTTGTTCCAAATCTCCTCATTTCTCCAGCAGACTCCCCACAACATACATTTTCACCTCAGCCACAGGATAATGAAGATGATAATAATGATGAGGGTGGGGATGGAGGTCCAGATATGGATGATGACGCACATATCATCCCACATAATACGGATCCTTGGGATGATTATAACACAGATCCCGACCCACACAATGACCCGGACCTCTATCCCTCTAGGCCATCACCACCAGATGACAATATTGGTTTTGCGTAACTAATAAATAGAGCTGCTCAATACCACAGGGTACAATTACACTCTGATCCTTTAGAGGAAGACTTTTTATTGGAAACTTTTGCACCCACACAAACGTCTACGCACACCATGCCAATGTTAAAAGGCATGCTAAAACATGCATGTATCAATAAGGACTAGCTAAGGTTTAAGAGAAGTGGGAGACTCAGAGCAGTACGTCAAATAAGGAGAAACATTGTTTTCCTTATAAAGCCCTCACCCACCGACCTAGTCGGTGGCATGCTCCATCATCGGGCCCACCGCAGTGGCACCGAATGTGCCCCGGGTGTGCTTCAACGCCAGGTGACTGCGGAGCTGGTATGTTGCTGAGTGTGCAGTGAGTTGGGTGAGAAGGGTGAAGTTTAGAAGCTTTCCAGCTGGTCCCAGTACCCGAGGGTAAAATATTTTAATGAACTGGGCCTCTGTTACGGATAAAAGACAAGTAGACGTTAATTGGAGTGCTAATTATGACCTCCAGCGTCTGGTGTGGTCTACATGTTTCAGCCAGTGCCTTAAAGATTTTATACTGGCTTTCCTCAGGACCGTTTTAATATGTGCAAAACGTGCAGATAAAAATTAAATTATAGTGGTTGTGTTATCTTTAGGCTAAGTGAAGCGCACACTAAGGCGCTATAACTGTTAGAGGGGGATTCCCTCAAGCTTGACTACATATAACACATAGGACAGAGACAAGACATACATGGTAGAGTCATATTAGAATGGTATTGGATATACCACATCATGTGCCGGCTTATAAGGTGGTGTGCGACCTATAATCGGCTACTGTGGGTTCATGCCATGGGCATGAAGCTGGTGAAGGTTTTATAATGAAACCGATAGTGGTGGTGGTGGGCTAGAGAGCGTATTTACAAGGTGAGGTACAGGTAAGTATAGTGCTAAATCCTCACTCAGTTTTGTCTTGTAAAAAGCTTCATGGGTCGCCTGGCAGAGAAAGAGACCCTGTAAGAATAGTAACTTGGTCACAATTTGTCCAACCTGTAGGGAGAAAAAGTAGTGGCTTACCCCATTCGTGGCTGTAGCGGTTCTATTTTACTCACGAGTGTTGTAGTCTGGTTCCTCCTTGGACCTATTCGTCCTTCCGCGGCACCCGTTATGAGAGAGGAGGACCGCCCGGTCTCTATTTGTAGTTTAGTTAATTGGTTTCACCTGCATTTGGTGGAAAGAGAGGGAGGGATGCGTGCACGCTGTTTGCATTGTCATGATTGGGCTTCAGCGCATGCGCTGGGGACTAGCGTGAGATCTGCGCATGCGCGGCTATCTTGCGCGTGCGTATTGCACGAAATGAAGTAGACTGTGGGCAGGTTATGGGCGGTTCGTGTTTTCAGGTATTGTGGTGCTGAATGTTGAAGTTAAGCATGTTGCTTGCCACGTTCAAGGTTGGTGAAGTTTATGACTTCGAGTCATTGTAATTCATGACTAAGACTTAAAAATAAAAGTAAATATTATGATGGGTGATAGTCCCAGCAGGGGCATGGCCAAACACGTAGGTAAGTGATGGCTCCTTATCAACGCACTGAAAAGGTGCGAGGGGGACATGCAGTTCAGGGCACCCGCCAGGGGTACACTAGGGAGGGCGGAAAATGGAAATGGGCACTCATGCAGGTATGTGCTGGCACAGGTATTTTAGCGATATTTTAACAGAGAGACTACACAGTCAGGGAGTTCCATGGTATGGCATCGTTAAGGCCTTGGGTATGCGTAGATAAGCGATATATCCAGCGCTGGTCCTTCTGTAGGAGGAATTTTTAATTGACATTGGTGTCGAATTGTTCTATGACAGTCCAGGAGAAGTCATTGGGGGTGTGGTTATGGGTTAGGAAGTGGTCTGTGAGTTTACTAATGTTTTTACCACACCTTATGGTACTCCTGTGCTCTGTCATTCTTGTCCGGACTTTCCGGGTGGTCATGCCAATGTATCTTAGACCACATCGGCAGGTTATTAGGTACACCAAGTTAGCAGAGTTGCAGTTCGTGAACTGTTGTTGTGTCCAAGTCTTGCCTGGTTCTAGGTTTAGTGTTTTTGAGGGTGATGTCAGGTGGCACACGCTGCAATTGTTGCAGGGTTGGTGGCCGGTGATCTTCGGTAGGCCCCATGCGTTAAGAATGGTATTGTCAGTTCAGTTCTGCGTGGGGTTATTCGGGGCCTGGTGTTTACTAGTTGGTCTTTGAGGTTGGTTGCTCTTTTGTAGGCAAAACATGTTTTTTCCCATTTTCTTGTTCCAGAGTTTATGATTTTCCAATCAGATCGTTCAATTGTAGTTTGTAATCATGATTACAAACTACAATCGAACGATCTGATCCACAAACTCGAGGACCGTGGCTACCCATCGAGAATAATAAAAAACACCTGTAAAAGAGCAAGGAACCAAAACAGAGAGGCACTCCTGGAAACCTTTGAAAGACCGCAAGAAGAACCTACCCTCACCTGTGTGACCACTTACAACACGGCGTCAAACCAGGTAGCGAATATCATACAAAGAAATTGGAAAATCATAAACTCTGGAACAAGAAAATGGGAAAAAACATGTTTTGCCTACAAAAGAGCAACCAACCTCAAAGACCAACTAGTAAACACCAGGCCCTGACCAACCCCACGCAGAACTGACAATACCATTCTTAACGCATGGGGCCTACCGAAGATCACCGGCCACCAACCCTGCAACAATTGCAGCGTGTGCCACCTGACATCACCCTCAAAAACACTAAACCTAGAACCAGGCAAGACTTGGACACAACAACAGTTCACGAACTGCAACTCTGCTAACTTGGTGTACCTAATAACCTGCCGATGTGGTCTAAGATACATTGGCATGACCACCCGGAAAGTCCGGACAAGAATGACAGAGCACAGGAGTACCATAAGGTGTGGTAAAAACATTAGTAAACTCACAGACCACTTCCTAACCCATAACCACACCCCAATGACTTCTCCTGGGTTGTCATAGAACAATTCGACACCAATGTCAATGAAAAATTCCTCCTACAGAAGGAACAGCGCTGGATATATCGCTTATCTACGCATACCCAAGGCCTTAACGATGCCATACCATGGAACTCCCTGACTGTGTAGTCTCTCTGTTGAAATATCGCTAAAATACCTGTGCCAGCACATACCTGCATGAGTGCCCATTTCCATTTTCCGCCCTCCCTAGTGTACCCCTGGCGGGTGCCCTGAACTGCATGTTCCCCTTGCACTTTTTCAGTGCGTTGATAAGGGGCCATCACTTACCTACGTGTTTGGCCATGCCCCTGCTGGGACTATCACCCATCATAATATTTACTTTTATTTTTAAGTCTTAGTCATGAATTACAATGACTCGAAGTCATAAACTTCACCAACCTCGAACGTGGCAAGCAACATGCTTAACTTCAACATTCAGCACCACAAGAGCTGAAAACACGAACCACCTATAACCTGCCCACAGTCTACTTCATTTCGTGCAATACGCACGCGCAAGATAGCCGAGCATGCGCAGATCTCACGCTAGTCCCCAGCGCATGCGCTGAAGCCCAATCATGACAATGCAAACAGCGCGCACGCATCCCTCCCTCTCTTTCCACCAAATGCAGGTGAAACCAATTAACTAAACTACAAATAGAGACCGGGCGGCCCTCCTCTCTCATAACGGGCGCCGCGGAAGGACGAATAGGTCCAAGGAGGAACCAGACTGCAACACTCGTGAGTAAAATAGAACCGCTACAGCCCCGAATGGGGTAAGCCACTACTTTTTCTCCCTACAGGTTGGACAAATTGTGACCAAGTTACTATTCTTACAGGGTCTCTTTCTCTGCCAGGCGACCCATGAAGCTTTTTACAAGACAAAACTGAGTGAGGACTTAGCACTATACTTACCTGTACCTCACCTTGTAAATACGCTCTCTAGCCCACCACCACTACTATCGGTTTCATTATAAAACCTTCACCAGCTTCATGCCCATGGCATGAACCCACAGTAGCCGATTATAGGTCGCACACCACCTTATAAGCCGGCACATGATGTGGTATATCCAATACCATTCTAATATGACTCTACCATGTACGTCTTGTCTCTGTCCTATGTGTTATATGTAGTCAAGCTTGAGGGAATCCCCCTCTAACAGTTATAGCGCCTTAGTGTGCGCTTCACTTAGCCTAAAGATAATACAACCACTATAATTTAATTTTTATCTGCACGTTTTGCACATATTAAAACGGTCCTGAGGAAAGCCAGTATAAAATCTATAAGGCACTGGCTGAAACATGTAGACCACACTAGACGCTGGAGGTCATAATTAGCACTCCAATTAACGTCTACTTGCCTTTTATCCGCTAACAGAGGCCCAGATCATTAAAATATTTTACCCTCGGGTACTGGGACCAGCTGTATAGCTTTTAAACTTCACCCTTCTCACCCAACTCACTGCACACTCAGCAGCATACCAGCTCCGCAGTCACCTGGCGTTGAAGCACACCCGGGGCACATTCGGTGCCACTGCGGTGGGCCCGATGATGAAGCATGCCACCGACTAGGTCGGTGGGTGAGGGCTTTATAAGGAAAACAATGTTTCTCCTTATTTGACGTACTGCTCTGAGTCTCCCACTTCTCTTAAACCTTAGCTAGTCCTTATTGATACATACATATAACCCAGGGGATACGGTCTAGCCTATCTAGTCCTCTCTCTCTCATTGATCAAAGCATGCTAAAACATGCACCAGAAGTTTTAATGACCCCCGTTAGAGCCAAGATTCTTAACATCATGGTAGACAAAAAATATAAAGCAGCTCCCAATGACCCGGTGTACATTAAGGGTCAGGTCCCTTTAGATTCTCTTGTGGTATCTAACGCCCTCAAGAGGGCAGATTTATAAAGCACAGGCGACACCCCTCGTCCTGATAAGAAATCCAAGCTTATAGACATATCTGGAATCCGTATTGTGTCACATGCCACAGGCTGCAAATGATTGGCGGATTGCCAATGCCCAAGCTTTATTGGCCAGATATGACAGTGCTCACTATGATGAGCTTGAAAAGCTTATGCAACATCTTCCTGACCAATATAAAGACAAAGCTAATGACCTTATACAGGAGGGGAAATTAATAACGAATACATCTATTAAATGTGCTCTTGATGCAGCTTATACAGCATCTCAGGCTATTAATACCAGCATTTTGCTACGCAGGCACGCTTGGCTCCGGATTCAAACAGGAAGTGCAGTCCACTATTCTTAATCAGCTTTTTCACCAAGAGCATCTTTTTGGGCCCACAGTCGATACATCTTTAGAGAAAATGAAAAAGGATACGGAAACTGCAAAGTCCATGGGAGCCTTGCAATTATCTTCCCCTAGAGGTTCATTTTGTCGCTCCTTTTACAGGGCTGGCTCCAAAACTATCAGCTCAGAGCATCCCTCTTCTGCCTATAAAAGCCCCAATCAAAACAATTCCTCCAGAGGATACTTTGGTGGAGGATTCAGAGGCAACAATGGTAAGGGAAGAGGTCACGGTAACAATACCCGCAACTCCCCTAACACCAGTGACTTCCCTTCACTTCCCCCCGATCATCCCACTCCTGTCGGGGGACGCCTCTCATAGTTCCTACCTGTCTGGAATTCCATCACAACAGACAAGTGGGTGAGACAAATTATCCAGTATGGTTATTGCCTGGAACTCACCTACACTCCCCCAAATATCCCTCCCAGACAACATCCAATGCACTCGCAACATCTGACTCTTTTAAAACAAGAGGTTCTGTCTCTATTACAAAAGCATGCAATAGAACCAGTCCCCTTACCTCATCAAGGCACAGGGGTTTACCCCCTCTACTTTCTAATCCCAAAAAAAGGATGGTTCTCTCAGGCCAATACTGGACCTCGGACCGTTAAACCTCTACATTCAGTCAGACCACTTCCACATGGTCACTCTCCAACAGGTGCTCCCACTGCTTCAACAAGGCGACTTTCTCTCCACGCTAGATCTAAAGGACGCCTACTTTCATATTCCCATTCACCCCGCGCACAGGAAATATCTCAGGTTTGTGGTGAATGGTCAACACTACCAATTCAAAGTCCTCCCATTAGGGGTGACTACAGCACCCAGAGTCTTCACCAAGTTCCTCGCAGTAGTGGCGGCTCACTTACGAAGACATGTATGAAGAAGACAGGAAGCACACCTTTTTCCCTTTATATTATATCAATCTTAATCTTGTCTATTCAATATGTGCAACGGTTGCGTGCAGATTGCTAATAGCGCCATGCCCCATGGCACTGAGGTACTAGTATCACACATATGGGGCGTGGTCACGTCCCAAGCAAATGCACAGCTAATTGTGCCTGTTAAGGCCTACATATGTCTGAATCAAACTATTAATTTTCACTCAATGTTTTCCCTGATCACATTTTATTTCGTTTTTATGTCCCATTTTTCAAACACTCAGGCGAGTCCACATGTTGACTGTGCATAGCTTATTTTCAAGTTTCTATTGTTCCAACTGTGTCTAGCCAGACCTTCCAAAAGAACATGACTGAGGCTTAGGTTCTTTTCAGGCAGCATTTTATTCGATAAAAAGTGACCCAATGCATTTCGGGCTCCACGCCCTTCTTCGGGGGTCGCTGTGAAAGATCATGAAAAAACACCATTACCAACTACAATTTACACAAGCATCAATAATTTATCATCATCTTACCCTATATATTGACACTCTGTTCTCAAGGACAAATAATCATCATATCTACTTGTGTTCAGCCTGCACCGAATTTCAAGAGGATACCTTTTTTACTGTGAACCAAACCTATATGTTCCTCCTATAAACCCACTTTCCTTGCGCTACTTTCCCTTTATTGTTATTAAACAGACGAGCTCCAGATTTAAACGTTTAGTACTCGTATGATCTACATCCTCTATATCACCCTAGCAGCGTGCAAACAGTGTGTCACCCCTTGCTCTGATCGTACCTCACCAATCTACCTCCTCCTTACGCTGCGCGCCTACATTCTCCCTGTAACCTTATCTTCCAAGTGTTATTCCTTCTCAATCTGCCCGCTCGCGGTGCTAATTCCATTCATTACTCCATCCCACCAAGTTATTAAATCCGTCATTACTCTAGTCCGTACAGCCTTTCAGTTAGACTCATATGCATACTTACGAAGACAACACATTCACGTGTTCCCTTATCTGGACAACTGGCTCTTAAAAGCCAAGGCACAGAGCAGCTGTGTGCAACAAACACACAAAAACATCCAGCTGCTTCAGGACTTGGGATTCACGGTAAATCTCACCAATTCCCACCTCCAACCGTCCAACACACAACAATGCCTAGGAGCTACAATAAACACTTTGAAAGCTTTAGCATACCCCAACCCTCTCAGGATGGGAAACAACCATTATAACGCAACTTTTACAACGCACTACCATTACAACGAAACTTTTACAACGCAAAAACCATTACAACGCATGTATTTACAACGCATGTTTTTACAACGCAGGTACCTTTACAACGCATACCATTACAACGTAAGTATTGGTAAGTATATAATTATATTTTAAATTTTATATGTTTGGGTTTTTTAAGGGGTATTTTTAGGGTTCAGGGTCAGTTTTCAGTTTTTGGGTAAAGGGGCATTTTTAGGGTTCATGGTCAGTTTTCAGTTTTTGGGTAAAGGGGTATTTTTAGGGTTCAGGGTCAGTTTTCAGTTTTTGGGTAAAGGGGTATTTTTAGGGTTCAGGGTCAGTTTTCAGTTTTTGGGTAAAGGGGTATTTTTAGGGTTCAGGGTCAGTTTTCAGTTTTTGGGTAAAGGGGCATTTTTAGGGTTCAGGGTCAGTTTTTAGTTTTTGGGTAAACGGGTATTTTTAGGGTTCAGGGTCAGTTTTCAGTTTTTGGGTAAAGGGGTATTTTTAGGGTTCAGGGTCAGTTTTCAGTTTTTGGGTAAAGGGGCATTTTTAGGGTTCAGGGTCAGTTTTCAGTTTTTGGGTAAAGGGGTATTTTTAGGGTTCAGGGTCAGTTTTCAGTTTTTGGGTAAAGGGGTATTTTTAGGGTTCAGGGTCAGTTTTCAGTTTTTGGGTAAAGGGGTATTTTTAGGGTTCAGGGTCAGTTTGGGGTTTTTGGGTAAAGGGGTATTTTTAGGGTTCAGGGTCAGTTTGGGGTTTTTGGGTAAAGGGGTATTTTTAGGGTTCAGGGTCAGTTTGGGGTTTTTGTGGTACAGGGGTATTTTTAGGGTTCAGGGTCAGTTTTGGGTTTTTGGGTAAAGGGGTATTTTTAGGGTTCAGGGTCAGTTTTGGGTTTTTGGGGTACAGGGGTATTTTTAGGGTTCAGGGTCAGTTTTGGGTTTTTGGGTAAAGGGGTATTTTTAGGGTTCAGGGTCAGTTTTTGGGTTTTTGGGGTACAGGGGTATTTTTAGGGTTCAGGGTCAGTTTTGGGTTTTTGGGGTACAGGGGTATTTTTAGGGTTCAGGGTCAGTTTTGGGTTTTTAGGGTACAGGGGTATAAGGTAAAAATAAAACAAAATTAAATTTAAATTAAATCAATTAAATAAAATTAAATTAAATTAAATTATATTATTTTCAATTATTTTAAATTTAAAAAAAAGAATATATACTTACCAATACTTACGTTGTAATGGTATGCGTTGTAAAGGTACCTGCGTTGTAAAAACATGCGTTGTAAATACATGCGTTGTAAAAGTTTTTGCGTTGTAAAAAATTCGTTGTAATGGCATGCGTTGTAAAAGTATGAGTTGTAACGTCATACATCCCTCAGGATAAGCACTATGCAAGCTCTAATATCCAAATTTCAGCATCAACACTCATTACCAGCTCAAGTGTTCATGCAGTTGATCAGGATGATGGCCTCTTGCATTCTCCTCGTCCCTCATTCAAGACTCCAAATGCGTCCCTTACAGGTGTGTTTGGCAAGTCAGTGGAACCAGGCTCAAGGTCAGCTAACAGATCTGGTGTTGGTGGACAGCCGCACACATTGCTCGCTGTAGTAGTGGAACACACAAAACCTTTCCAAAGGGTGGCCGTTCCTCGACCCGGTTCCACAGATAGTGCTAACAGCAGACGCATCGCTCACCGGGTGGAGAGATCATCTTCAAAACCATACCATTCAGGGCATATGGACCCCTCAGCAAAAACAACTCCACATAAATTACCTAGAAATACTAGCAATTTTTCTGTCATTAAAATCTTTTCAACCCCATCTGGTAGGCAACGCTGTCCTGGTCTGTACAGACATGACAGCAATGAACTACATTCATAAACGGGGGGACACACACTCTACAGCTTTCACACCTAGCTCAAAGCATATGGAAATGGGCCATTCCACAAAACATATATCTCCTTGCGGAACACCTCCCAGGGGTACACAGTCAGATTGCGGATCTGCTCAGTCGTCAAACACAGCAGATCCACGAATGGGAACTTCATGCTCAAGTTCTTCTTCCATTCTTTCACAAGTGGGGCCACCCAGAAGTAGATCGGTTCGCCACACATCAAAACGCAAAATACCCAAGCGTTGCGTCCAGGTATCCACATCCATTGTCCAAAGGCAAAGCGCTTTGGATGAACTGGTACGGAACATTTGCTTACGCTTTTCCGCCTCTCCCACTAATTCCGTTAGTGGTTCGGAAGCTCAAACAGCATTCCCTCACAATGATGCTGATTGGTCCAACATGGGCCCGACAACCATGGATCACAACCCTCTTGGAACTATCAGTAGTTCCTAATCAAAAGCCACGCCTCTCACCCAAGCTTCTCACTCAGAACCATGGAGAGATAAGACATCCAGATCCCAATCAACTCAACCTTCGCGATCTGGTTCCTGAAGTCTTAGAGTTTGGCTACCTCAATCTCCCGCCGGACTGCATGAATATCATTCAAGAGGCTAGACGTCCTACCACCAGAGCATGTTACGCCACAAAGTGGAAACGATTTGTAATCTACTGTACAAATAACAAAATCAATCCACTAGATGCTTCTATTCAAAACATTATATGTTATCTCTTACACCTACAACAATGTAACCTAGCATATACATCCCTAAGACTACATCTCACTTCAATAGCAGCTTACCTCCAAAACAGACAACACTTGTCTTTGTTTAGAGTACCCGCTATCAAAGCATTTATGGAAAGACTTAAAAGAATAATTCCACCCAGAGCTGCACCCTTTCCGGTATGGAATTGAAATATTGTTCTTACCAGACTCATGGGTCCCCCATTTGAACCTCTGCACAAATGCGAACTACAGTACCTAACTTGGAAAGTAGCCTTCCTAGTCGCTATCACATCTCTTAGAAGAGTTAGTGAGCTCCAGGCATTAACTATTCAAGAGCCATTTTTGCAAATCCATCATAACAAAGTGGTTCTTAGACCTAACCCAAATTTTTTACCTAAAGTCGTTTCTGCCTTCCATCTTAACCAGTCTGTTGAACTCTCAGTTATTTTCCTTCAACCAGATTCAGTGGCAGAATGAGATCTGCACATGCTGTCGTGTATTTCTATAGGTTCTGAATCAGTCCCCCTATTCCTGACCCTATTCTGGTTAAACTAACTATCAAGTTAACTAACAGTCAGCCCATGAGGCAAGAAAACCCCCATGATGCAGATACCGTTATCTGACGCAGTCACACTACGGCACAGGAACGTGTTATCTGATTAGGTCATAACGCTTGAGATCTAATTAGACAAGCGACATTCCTCCAGCCCCTGATAAGGCATACGACGTTCTCATAACAAATCAAACCTATGACAACCTGGATAATCCGTGCGGCCATTGTTTTGATTTCACAGAGAACTTTAGTAAAGAATGTGCTAACGAGCAAGTCGTATGACATCTTTATTGACGTATCTATGTCCATCCTTACGTCAATCTCGGCACCTTTAAGGTATAAATATTGCCGACCTTGCCCTATGCAAACACACGCGTGGTGACAAGACGGAGCAGCCATACTTGCCGAAGCCGAGAGCAGAAGCAGACCCCGCTGGCAGCAGCCCCGCCTTCCTGACGCGCTGAGAGACGCGCTGCTATCTCAAGCCGAGAGACCCAGCACCGGCGCTTTCGGGCAGCCCTCGCAGGCAGCCTGGAATATCGAGAGCAGAGAAAGAGATACTATTCCTCATCCATCCTAAATTCCAGGTACAAGAACTGAATAACCCCTCACAGAGAATTCTTTAGTTATTCACTTGGCAAAAACAAACTTAACTTAAACTGTAACTTTCTATTCCCGCCCACGCATTAGACTTAGGTCAGGTACACGGGGTAGGCGTATTTAGAAACACCAGTTGAGTACGTTTAGTCAAATGTATATGTGTATGTAAATATATTTTAATCATTTTAAACATCATATGGCTCAGAAACCATATCAATGTTTTTACAGTATTATTTTATACTATTGCTTTTAATGTATGCACTTTACTTAACTATAAGTATTGCAATAATATCGATCCATTTCTCATGTATGAGAAAAGAGACTGATCAATAAATAACACCTTTTTATTGAACACGCCCGTCTCTTCCTTTTCTCTACATTCTGATGAGACTAAGAATGCACGTACTGACTGAGTAAAATAATTGCCTTGTGCTCACACGACTCTCGAGATTGACTCTTGATTAGGGGAGAGCAAAGTTGTCATGTTCTATGGTTGTCAGAAACTAAATCCCTTCTTGTCTAATCAGGGGAGTTAATTCCTTCCTTGAACATTCGAGAAAGTTTCTAGCGAACTCTGAGCTTAGCTGGCAAACCCAAAAATTAAGTCTAGTATCGACAGTAGTAGACCTAGTTAACGTCTGGCCTAGGCCTTTACTGCTGTAGGTACTATTCCAATGCGCAGAGCCTATTGGGAAAATAGGAGCTACACTACAATGCTAGACGTTAAAAGAGCAATACTTTATTACATTGAAAGGACAAAATCCTTTAGGAAAACTAAACAACTCTTTGTGCCTTTCTCATAAGGGCAATCCCATTTCAAAAGCGAGGATTGCAAGGTGGATTGTTAAATGCATCCAAATATTCTATTTTACAGCCAAACGCACATCAACCATTCCCCCTAGAGCTCATTCCACACACAAACGAGGGGCTTCTATGGCATTCTTAGGGAACATTCCCCTAGATGACATCTGCAAAGCAGCAACTTGGGCCACACCGCACACTTTCACAAAACACTACTGCTAACATGTTGTGCTCCCTACCTGTGGATTTTGATTACACATTCATCAGCAGAGACTGTAAATCCACAGTAATTCCAACTCGCTGTGCTACTTGGTTTGGACATTTTGAAATTCACCCCAACTTCCTGAGTGACCATTTGCCACTTAGTATTACGCTAACCATCCACAAGCTTGGGGCTTACTTTAATAGTCTGGCATGGACACAGAATATTGCCCTATCTCGCCAAAATGGTTATTCCCTCCGATGGGGTATGAAGGACCCAGAGAAGCTGAATAAAAAGATCATCACTAAATCATATGATCACATAGTAGAATGCTTAAAATAAAACACTACTCCTGGTGACACATTGAGGGCTTTTAATCAAATTACCACTGTGGTTCAAGGTTCGCTTACTTTGAAGATAAAGGGTGGCTCCACTAAGGAAAATGGATGGTTTGATTCCAACTGTACTAGGTCTTACACAAGACTGAAAACTGCACTTCATAGAATTGTAAGAGACCAGTGGGAAATTAGAGAATGTAGGAAGGCATACAACCTTGCCAGAAAGGAATGAATGAAAGAACTAAAAGACCAAGCTTGGGATGCTTTTATGAAGCATCCTTACGTAGGGACTGTACCTCATTTTGATAGTCAGTAAACGCCACGTTTTTTTCCAATAGAGATGGAGCAAAGATAGAGGTGGCAATCAATGAAAAATCATGGATTGATTTTTTTGCTAACGTTTATAGTTCTAGGGGGTTGGAAGAAAATAACTTACCCTCTGAATCCCATTGCGAGGAAGGCTTTGATAACTTTATCCCAATTGATTTACATATAACACACGAGGAGGTGAGTGCAGCCATTAACGCCAGTAAAGGAGGCAAGGCTCCGTGTCCCGATGTGGTCCTGATGGATTTATTTAAGTCCATTCCATCTTTATGGTCCCCGTTGTTGACTAGGGTCTTTGAAGCTGTGCAAGGGGTTTTATCAAGACATGGTCGGTATCTGTGATCATTCCGATCTCTAAAAAGGGTGATCGGAATGATCCTGCCTGCTACCGACCAATATCTCTTTTAGATGCTTTGGTGAAGGTGGCAGGCAGGATTGTCTTAAACAGACTAGAAATATGGGCCAAAGTTAACAACATACTGAGTACGGTCCAATATGGTTTTAGACGGGGGCTTGGGACCAAAGAACAGATTTTACATTTAAGTTTAGTAATGGGGAAGTACATACAAGCTAAGGCTGAGAAATGATATGTAGCTTTCGTAGACCTCACAGCCGCATTTGACTGCGTCAGTCATACCAGACTCTGGCAAATTTTTACAGATTTAAAGGTCAACCCAGCACTGGTACAATTTCTAAGACAACTATACTCGGGGGCTAGTGCCAAGTTGAGGTTCGGGCTAAAGGGAGAATGCATGGCGCCATTCCGCATGGAGAGGGGGGTAAGGCAAGGTTGCGTCCTGGCCCGTTCCTATTCTCCTTATATACCAATGCCTTAGAGGAGGAACTGGTGGCCGGAGTGAGAGACCCCCCTCGAATTAACAACAAGCCAATAGTTTCACTTCTCTACGCGGATGACTCAGTCCTTATGGCCAGTACACAAATGGGCTTACAGCGAGCCCTAGCCACGTACATCCGTTTTATGGATAGCCGAGGATTAAAATTAAATGTTAAAAAAACTTTTGTAATGTCATGCGGAAAGGGGAAAAGTAAATGTAGTAGTCTATCAGTTGGGAAAGATAGGATAGGTTCTACAATACGTTCACCTAACTGGGCGTCGTATTTGAGCGTAACTGTTCGTGGGGAGCGACAATCACGAGTCGATGCCTACTCTTCAGGAGATCAGTTATAGCAGTGATTAATTTTGAAAAGGAAAGTTATGCTGTTCCTCAGTGGTCAAACAAGGGAATTGACTCCAACCTAACCATTTGGGTTCAGCGATGGGGGTCCATTTATTGGATTATAATGCCCTCACACACCCAATAGGGTGTCATGCTTCATCATCTGGGCTGCTCCTCGTTGGGTCGGCGGTGCAATACGCAACAGGCTCCCTGTAGTAGGGGCACTTTGGCGGAGATCTTCCTCCAATAGCTGTATGGTGAAGTGGGGGTGAGGGGCCAGTACTGTGTAGATGTGTAGTGTTAAGTAAATGGTTAAAATAGGGCTTGGAGTTCCTGTGAGAACAATTTTAATCAGTAAGTCTCCTACCCTAACTAAAAATATAAACAATGCAGCGCTTGACTAAGTGTTCTGTCTTAGGTCTAAGCATCTCTATTAGTGAAAAAGGTCAACATGTTTCTCTCTCTATGTAGAAGTATACATGCGATTCGTCAGGACCTCTCATTTGAAGACTATCTACACTATAGGAATGGTGACATGGCAACGTACTCACTTCAACCAAACCACTACCTAAATGTGTACCTGTCAAACCTGAAACTACCTTAAGTCATAAGCTAACCAGGCATCAGCAGTACCCGGAAGGTCAGCCAAGAGGGGTTCCTCAACTGTTGGACAAGTTTTAAGTGCTCGTGTCACGTCTCAGATCGACCTACCCACAGCTACCGGGTCCGGGAGTGATTAATTTTGCAAATAAGTTAGGCAAAAGACCCCCGGAGGTTCTCCTGAAAATTTATCAAGCAAAGTATTGCAATGTTTGGTTCTGGAATTTGGGGTACGATTTATTCAGCATTCCGTCCATCATTTGTTTGTGTAGCACTTTTCACCCTACGTGGTATGGGTATGCCCAGACGTGGGTCACTTGCTCACTATGCCACTGGATTCAAGCTAGCCTGGCTGATGAAGGGTAATACCCAGAAACCGGTCCCAGGATGCTTGTTTCCGCTCCAGGGAGGACCTAGCTTGGCAGCTTGGTCTGAACTGTTTCAATGAGGCACAGGGTTATGACTGATTTGCATATGGCTGGGTCTAAACTGGGTTGGCATGGTGAGCAAAAGAATGATGGATTTCACCCAGATCTCTTGACGGGGGGTGAATGTATGATTTATTCAGCATTCAATTCATCATTTGTTTGCGTAGCACTTTTCACCCTACGTGGGATCGGTATACCCTGACGTGGGTCCCTTGCTCTCTGTGACACTGGATTCAACCTAGCCTGGCTGATTAAGGGTAATACCCAGAAACTGGTCCCAGGATGCTTGTTTCCGGTCCTGGGAGGACCTGGCTTGCCAGTTCGGTCTGGACTGTTCCCATGAGGCACAGGGTCATGACTGATTTGCATACGGCTGGGTGGTATGGTGAGCAAAATAACAATGGATTTAACCCAGATCTCTTGACTGGGAGTGAAGCACAAGTTAATACTTGTGTGATGATATATCTGTAAGAGACATTAGTGATAGATTCCTTACCTTAGAATATCCCCAGGCATCAGACTGGATCCGGAAAGTTTTAGCTAGCAGTACCTCTACACGTCTGTAGGTGGCGTCGTGCAGCTCCGCGTCCGTCGCTGGCGTCGTGATGGCGGCATGGAGACTACTTAGGTGCCACCCATGCACGCTGACGTCAGTTCTGCACCCGACTTTCCGCGCCAGGAACGCAGAGCCATGCAAGAAACTGACCACTGGTGTCAAGAAACTAGGGCCCTGAAAGGGATGTCCTTAACCCTAGAAATCGGTTCACAAAACGAGGAGGATGGGTGGGGCAGTAAGGAATCTATCACTAACTAAAGTCTCTTACAGATATATCCTTACACAAGTAGTAACTTGTGCATCTGAAAAAAACACGTTAGTGATAGATTCCTTAACTTAGAATAGATACCCCGGCAATGCCAGCCCTGTAGGTGGGTCTGCGAACAAGATTACACCAGAAAGTCACAGAGAACAGAACGGCCAAAGAAGCCATCTCTCCGAACTTGACTGTCAAGGCAGTAATGCTTGGTAAACGTGTACAGCGAGGCCCAAGTAGCCGCCTGCAAATGTCCTGCAAAGGAACGCCACGTCCCAAGGCAGTAGTGGCTGCTGTTGCCCTGGTCGAATGGGCACGCAGCCCCACAGGAGGCTCCTTCTTAGCCAACTAGTAACAGGCTTTGATGAAGAGAACGACCCACCAAGAGATGGTCCGTTTGTGCATGGCCCAACCTTTTTTGGCGCTGACGTAGCAAACAAAGAGCTGGTCATCCACCTGGAACTGTTGTGTGCACTTCAGATAGAACAAGAGCGCACGTTTTGGTTCCAGACGGTGGAGCCTCTCCTCTTTTGAAGGATGCGGAGGTGAAAAGAAGGTGGGCTAAGTGATGGTCTGCCCGATGTCGAAGGGCGTGACAACCTTTGGCAAAAAAAAAGAAGGACGAGTCCTTAAAACCACCTTGTCCGGATGAACAGAAAGGAAAGTAGGTTTAGAAGAAAGAGCCTGGAACTCACTCACTCTTCTAGCAGAGGTGATAGCTACCAGGAAAGCCGTCTTGAGAGTAAGAAGAAGCAAAAGACAGAGATTGGAGCAGTTTGGCAAGCGGTTGTTCTCTTTGGCCAGCTTAGGACCGCTGTCAGTGAACACCGCTTGCCTTCTGGGCTGCTATTCCCACGCGATGTGGGACTCCGTGGCTGAGGTGTTGCCTCGGTGCCCGGAGGAGGTCCAGACGCTGCTGTCTCAGGCTGTGGCTGAGGGTAAGGACGCGGATAGATTCGTCATTCGTTATGGCTTGGACACCGCGGACTCCCTTGGTAGGGTGGTTTCCACGACCCTGGCGCTTCGGCACCATGCCTTGCTGAGATCCACTGGGTTCTCCCTGGACGTTCAGAGCTCGCTCATGGCATGCCTTTTGACGGCACTCGCCTGTTTGGTGAGAAGGCCGACATGGCACTGGAGCGTTTTAAGGACTCTCGAGCCACGGCCAGGTCCTTGGGCCTTTCCTGCAAGCGCCCGGCCACGTCCACATTTCATTCCTTTTGTGGCCATGGCAGAGGCACCACAGGCCCGTTTGTTCAGTCAGAAGCCCTCGCAGAACAAGACTCAGCGTGCCCGTGGGCGCGGTGGCTGCTGGGGTGACTCCAGATGCCAGCATGAGGTTCAGTCCACCTCCGCCCCGCGACGTCTAACTCAAAGCCTTCTTAGTTGAGCTTCGGGGCACATCTCACGCCAGTGGGTGGCAGGATTCGCCTTCACCTTCCCCTTTGGCGTTCTGTCACTTCCGACAAGTGGGTGTTGCAGCTCGTCCGGAGGGGCTACTCCCTCCCCTTCGAGTCTACCCCCCAGACAATACCACCTCAGTTCCACCCCATGTCGGGGATCACTTCGTGCTTCTCCAACAGTAAGTCAAGGCCCTCTTGCCAAGGGGACCATTTAGCGCGTTCCCAGGCTGGAAGTAGGACGTGGTTATTCCCACTACTTTCTGGTCCCCAAAAAGGACAAGGAGGACTTGCACCCCATCTTGGACCTCGGGGACGTCAATCGCTTCCTCCGGAAGGAGAAATTCAAGATGTTGACTCTGGCTCAGGTCTTGGCTGCCCTCAACCCTGGAGACTGGATGGTAGCGTTGGACTTGCAGGACGCATATTTTCACATTCCCGTCCTGCCGGCCCACCGGCATTACCTGCGGTTCACGGTAGGCCTGGAGCATTTTTAGTTTGCTGTGCTCCCCTTCGGCCTTACCAGCGCCCCTCAGGTGTTCACGAAAGTGATGACGGTGGTCGCAGCTCATCTGCGCAGGTCAGTGGTGTCAGTCTTCCCCTACCTCGACGACTGGTTGTTGAAGGCGGGTTCGCCCCATGCAGTCGTCAACCACCTTCAGACTACGGCCAACCTCCTGCACTTGCTGGGGTTTTCTATCAATGTGCCAAAGTCGCACCCAAGTCCCTCTCAGAAGCTCCCCTTCATCGGAGCGGTTCTGGATTCGACGCATTTTCGGGTTTATCCTCCTGAGCAGCGAGTCCGGGATATTCAGGCTATGATTCCGATCTTTCAGCCTCTATCCTGGGTTTCAGTCAGGATGACCCTCCGGCTCCTGTGCCTGATGGCCTCCTGAATCCTGCTGGTACAACATGCCTGATGGCATATGCGGGCTCTGCAGTGGGACCTGAAGTTCCAGTGGGCACAGCATCAGGTTAATCTGTCCGATCACATCCCTTTCTCGGAGGGCACTGCACGGCACTTGCTGTGGTGGCTCACGAATCGCAATTGGGTCAATGACAGAGCCCTCTCCCTTCCCCAACCGGAGCACACAGTGGTGACGGATGCGGCCCTCCTGGGATGGGGAGGCCACTTGGGAGAGGCGGAGATCAGAGGCCTCTGGCAGGGTCCCGGCTCCATATCAACCTTTGGAGCTTCGAGCGATCCGACTTGCACTGAAAGCATTCCTTCCCTCTGTTCGGGGAAGTGTAGTGCAGGAGTTCACAGACAACACCACTGCCATGTGATACTGCAACAAACAGGGCGGGGTGGGGTTGTGGACCCTATGTCAGGAGGCTCTGCGCCTCTGGACATGTCTGGAACGTCAAGGCATTACCTTGGTGGTTCAACACCTGGCTGGTTCTTTGGGTAAAGTCAAAACAGGCATGGAACCATAGTACGTTCCACCCGAAAGCTACCGGGCAGCCGGATGCCCTTTTCTCACAGCACGTCCTGCTCTTACTGTATCGATACAGTGGTTCCATGCCTGTTTTTACTTCACCCAAAGGGGAGCACACCACAAGAGGGTTGTAAGGTTCAGTCAACTTGACTATTTTATCAGTAAATAAACGGCCGGCCTCCTCACAAGTTACATGCAAATGGCGAGGCATTGGACAAGGAACGTCATCCACAGCGTCTGAATTGATCCTGTATATGTACCGTTACTGAAGTGGAACATTCAAAGATCACTCTGAATGGAAGTTGAGTACAAAGGATTGTGACTTTATTATAAGCCTATCAATTTATTGGGCAAATGGACTTTTTATAGTCACGTTTACATTACAGAAAATGCTATCAGGATTCGGACTTAATTGACTTTTGTGTATCTGATTTGGCTTACTTTCGCTTCGTCGTATGCCTTGACAAAGTCTATGGGAAGACGAAACACGTGTTGACAGTTTTGTCTGGATGTAACATCAAAAAAACAAAAACGACTTGCATCAATTGGAGATACAGTGCTTGATGTGGACTCTGATTTATTGGTAGAACCTATGTTCTTTGGATTGGTCTATTTGTGTCAAGGAAAATAGCAGTTAAAACATTGATTTTACAAATCGAAGGCAGCTACATTGGCCATATTTGTAATTATAAGGGTGTGCTGAAACTTTCTATTTTCTCATTATTTCGTGCAATACATCCTTGTGGTGTATAGAGAGCATTTCCGGGTAGTGGGTGCCAGAAAGACTAAACAAGCACCCCGACCACAGTAGAAATTTCTTTTCTGTCAAACAAATTGTTTCACACTAAAAACTGTCCATTAAATTTTGATCTGTAGATGTGCGATTCCATCTCTGTAATGGGGAAACACTACTGCCTTCTTTTTTGTTAAAATAGCTATGTGGGCCTCGCTGCACACTTTTACCAAGCATTACTGCCTTGGCAGTCAAGTCTGGAGAGACGGCTTCTTTGGCCGTTCTGTTCTCAGTGACTTTCTGGTGTAATCTTGTTCGCAGACCCACCACCGGGGATGGTATTGCTGGGGTATCTATTCTAATGTAAGGAATCTGTCACTAACGTGTCTCTTTCAGATGCACAAGTTACTACTTGTGTAACGATATATCTGTAAGAGACATTAGTTATTGATAGATTCCTTACCGCCCCGCCCATCCTCGCCGTTCTGCGTGCTCTCCATGCCACTGGAGTCAAGCTATCCTGGCTGATGAGGGCTAAGAGCCCGAAACTAGTCCTAGGATGCTTGTTTCCAGTCCAGGGAGGACCTGGCCTGGCAGTTCGGGCTGGACTGTTCCCATTGGGCGCAGGGTCAAGACTGATTTGCAAATGGCTGGGTCCAAACTGGAATGGCATGGTGAGCAAACTATGGATTTAGGCCCAGATCTCTGTACTGGGGTAAATGTATGACATTGTTCTGCATTCTGTCCATCCCTTGTTCTTTTAGCATTTGTCACCCCGAGTGGGAGAGGGAATACTCAGACGTGGGTCCCATGCTCTCCATGCCACTGGAGTCAAGCTATCCTGGCTGATGAGGGCTGAAAGCCCAAAACCAGTTCTAGGATGCTTGTTTCCAGTCCAGGGAGGACCTGCCCTGGCAGTTCGGGCTGGACTGTTCCCATTGGGCACAGGGTCAAGACTGATTTGCATATGACTGGCTCCAAACTGGAATGGCATGGTGAGCAAAAAAATTATGGATTTAGGCGCAGATCTTTGTACTGGTTTGAATGTATGACATTGTTCTGCATTCTGTACATCAATTGTACTTTTTGCATTTATCCTACCCTGAGGGTATTTACTGAGCATAAATTGGGCAACCAGAACTAAGATTTCGACGGAACTGGAAGAAGGACCAAAGAAGGATTGCCCTGCTGCACCAAGGAACTGGCAAAGAGATGCTGCACTGGTGTGGAATGCATCTGCTTAACCTGACTAGCAAAAAAGAAGGAGGACTAAGGAGTAGCCGCAGGAAGGTCCCTGTTTTATCTCATCCACAGCATCCTTGAGCATCTCCAGCATCTTGTATCTCTTGCCTCAGGATCATTTTCATTGGAACCTACAGGAAGGATAAACGTGCCTGGAACTAACTGAAGACGGCTTCACCTGTTGAGGTTACTGTTTCTGAGGACCTTACTGAATCCCCTGACTTGGCTCCATGTTGGATGTGATCGCCCAAAGTTGGAGTTGATCGCCCAAAGTAACTCTTAACTGACCACAATACATCTAGCCAAAGTTTTTGCCCAAATAGTGTTTGTGTCCAATTCATTGAATTTGTCAATGCTTGTTCGCAGTTGAGCAAAAAGTGCACATTTAATGTACCTTGTAAAACCTATTTATTAAGAAGTCTCTAGCTGATCTTTTTAGGTCTCGCGACCTATCAATGCGCGCAAGCGCATTGAGCGGAGCGAGAATTCATGTCCTCAAAACGCTCGTGAAACCAAGGGCTTCTTGCACTGCGGTTTTCATTAAGTTCACTTGAATCACGTGACTAAACAAGCACGCGCATCAGCCTCCCTCCCTCCCTCCCTCCTAATTGCATTTTGTAACGGCCGCCAGCACATCAAAGGGCTTCGCCCAGCGTGCGCTCTGCGGCTTCTCCTCCCCTAATTAATCATGGCTGGCCGGCCGTACTTTCAGTTTCCCGGCCGCTCTTGTTCTCACTTGTTAAAGGTGTCAGGAGTTGATTTCTTCCCTCGTCACACTTTGTGCTCGATTCCAAGGATGCCGGCAGCTAACAAGCCCGAGAATCAAACCTCTGTCACAAGATCTTAACACGGACATTCTTTCGTCTATACGTCCCTTAAAAATGTCTTTCTTTATAAGGAAAACTGTACCTGCCAACCCTCTTGATCAAGAACAAACTCCATTAAAACAGACGACGCGCCTTCTGCCTGCCTCCTGCCTTGAAGGCAATCTGCTTCTCCGCCCCCCTGGCAGCCAAACGCTCTTCAAAGGGTTTGCTCCACGCCCCCCGCCTGCACTCAGATCACAGCCTGTCCAGCCTGTGCCTTCTCTCCCTACCCTTAACCCTGCCCTCACCACCTCTCGATATTGCTGCTTGTTTTTCTTCTCTTTTGTACATGCAATTTTATTGAGTGCTCATGTGCTTATTTTAAATGACTGGTTAACAAAGACACCGGTTTCTCTTCAGTAAAAAATAATTGTCACGATACAAATGCAACAAAATATATAAGGCGTCGAAGTTCAGTGTTAAGTTTCTCAACGCCTAGTTTAACACGTACAATAAGTAACATGGTAGAATGAACCCCTAAAGCGCTACGACATTTCTTTCCAGCAGTTCAACCTATTTTGAAATAAGTTTAAAAAATACAGGCCTACGCATTACAATTTATAAAACGCCCCGACTAAACTGTAAACTATGTATTACACTATTAAAATAATCGTAAAATGCTCCGCTTTATGAAAGTAAATTCAGAAATGCCTCGAAGTAACTTGTGTGCGACCCACAGGATCACAGGCTTCGACCCCGTCGGGTCCATTCGCCGTTTCTTCCTTCCGAGGTCGATGCAGTGAGTCACGCGAGTAATTACAAACGCCTGTGGTCTGCCAACCCCGCCACGAGACCACCTCCGGGGTGCACGTGCGCTCTACAAACAGGCCCGTTATGGCCGTGAAATTAGACGGAATATTTAGCGAGTCAACTTCATGAAAAGCAGCTCTTAAGAAGCCGTCAAGTGCCAATGTAAATGCAGGTTAAAGATACTTAGAAGTCAAGTGTTCATTCATAAACAAGTACCTGTAAAATAGCATAGTTTTAGCTTAACGAAATGTGCTTGAATGTGCTCGCGCTGCTCTTTATTAGTGTGATTAAATGTTAAGACCTTTGCATGCAGCTTTAACAATGGATTGAACATATAATTTAAAATACGCGGAACTCTACAACCGCTGTAAAGTTTCCTATTTAGCATAACACTCCTTTTTTCTATCAGCGTGTTTAATTAAATGTTCCCTTTATGCCCTTTTTACGGGGGTGGGGGGAAGCATAATCAACAATTATTCAATCCTCATTAAGACAAAGAACGACTAATGTGAAAGCATTACCTAATGCCTGGCTTTGCGCAAAAAAATCAGATAGACGTGTCTTTGTGATTAATCATTTCTAACGGTGCGCTTAAAACTGCTTTATTTCATTTAAATTATTTTCTGCATGGTATGACTTGCAAGCACTGCAGAATACTCAGGTTATTTTATGCGAAATAACGTAATACAGAGTTAACTTAAAGATCTATAGATGGAGAAATAGGTAAATAGATACATTGATAGACAGGAGACAGACATATAGATAGATAGATGTCGCAGTGCACTGGGAAACTACAGTTTATTGATAAAATTGAACATCACTAATACGAAATGTCGTGCACTCAAACACCTCGTTATTCAGCAGGCCAGTGCATTGCGATGGTTTCAGTGCTACAGTAATACGCCTGTTCAGTGTTTATTAATTTATATGATAACTTTTCTTCACAGCTTTAGGATTCTAATCGTGTCTGTTTGCATAGGGGTTGGGAGGATACAGTGCCAAGAAGCCCTCACCCTGAAGTGCATGCAGACCATATACCAGTGATATCCCTGTGGCTGTCAGAGCTGCCGACTTTGTAACTGGGGAACCAGGTTTGAGTCCCGGCTCAACATATTGTGATTCTGGGCTAATCACGTAATCTCCCCGTGCCTACCAAAAATGTATTGTGTCCTTGTGTAATGTAACTGGTGTTCATGTAAAGCATTCCAATACCTTTAGGGTTGAGTTGGCACATAATACTGCAAACAATAACAAGCACTGGCGTTGCCAATAGGTCTCGCAGTAGGAATGTTGGAGCTATTACAATTGCAAATAACAATGCCTTTTATTTTTGTTTTCATTTTAAAAACATAAAGAGCTTTGTCATTTACAAAACCAATAGCTCCAACTTTCCTACTGTGAGACCTATTGGCAACGCCAGTGCTTGTTTATTGTGGTGTCTAAATACATTCAAAATACTGTTTTTATAAATTGTTGACGGAGTGTCTCATAAATTTCTTTAATTGTTTTGGTGCTTTTTAAATGATTTACACTTGTTCCTTTGTGTACTTCTTGCTGCTCAGAGCCACAAATACCCAGGGTTGAGCTAGAGGGTTTAACAAACAAGCCTGACTAGGGGCGAGGCTTAGCAGGCCATGATGGTGGCTGTGACCTGCTGAGGCTCCGTGGACGGGCGGCTAAATATATGTCAACAAAAGGAGAGGTAGGGAGAGGTATGCAACACTCCTATTCCCCGGTTATGTATATTTAAACAAAAAAAGAGTGTCATACGGTTTTACACGACTACACGAAGGAGCAAAGGAGAGAGAAACCGGCCTCGTTCAGCTCAGTTAGGAAAGCCCTCACTCACCACCTGGTGATGACATGCTTCATCATTGGGCCCCACTAAAGAGGCCGAGTGCCTCTTTAGTGTGCTTCGACGCCAGATCTACTGCGGAGCAGGATTTGTGAGTTCAGGCGTGTAGTGAAAATTAAATTAAATGGTGGTGAACGGGTTAAAAATGTCTTAGTGTATCCAAAAATGATTTATTATTTGATCACTTGGGACATATACTTAAAATTAAGTGTAGGAAAGATAGTCCACAATTAATTGTGTGGTTATTTCCAAAACGTTAATTTTCAGTCAACATGTTTCTGCCTTTGAAACGGTGTGAGTTTACCAGGCATTCGTCAGGACTATATAAGTGTACTAAACCCTGGCGGTATGGACACGCTAAGGCCCACCCTTACCTAGGGATGTGAAAGTGAAAAGAAAGGTGAAAAAAGTGCAAAAAGGAAGAGAAAATGTCTTCCTAGAAACTCCTGGTTTAGGAGGCTTTCTACGGTAGGTTTTTGCACTTTTATGGTGTAATAGGGGTACACCATGGGTCACGGGAGGGGGGTGGTAGCGTAATTGGCTCGACGCTAGGCACCCTCAGTCTACTTGCGATACCCTCTGACCGGACCCTGACATAAAAGTTATCTTGGTGTCCGCCTTTATCGCTCACCCACCGACATCTACGAGGGCAATCATTGCAAAGTTCTCACCAGCATCCGCGCCTCGCTGGGCTTTTGGAAAAATCTCCCACTAGCCCCTATTGGTCAAGTAGTTCTGGCAAAAATGATCATCGTCCCCCGACTACTGTATTACTTCACCAATCTCCCGGTCGTACCACCCGGTCGTTTCTTCCGCGAGCTGGACACGCTCCTCCGCACACTCGTGTGTGGGAACGGTCGGCACAGAATAGCCCTCACCAAACTCCAGCTAGCCACCACGCAGGGGGGGGTCTGGGCGCTCCCGCCTAAGAGTCATAATTCCTCCCAGCGCAGCTCCAATGGCTCTCGTACTGGACAGCGGGCAGACACTCTGGGGAGACCCACACTACACACGCCCCTATCCCCATACCAGAGCTCCGTTGGCTGTTGCTCCCTGGCACCAAACCCCCGCCTGACCTACCCCCTGCAAGTATCAGTGGCCCGCCAGTGTATGCAACGGATTCACCGTATGGCTGCGAAGACCCCGTGCTATTCCCTCCGGCTGCCACTAGTAGGGTGGCCACGCGGGTCCACATATTTCACGAGCGCCATGTTGCGGGCGTGGACGGAATCTGAGGGCACAGATCGGAGGCACTATTTGCGGAGGGCCAGCTTCGCCCTTAAGACCAACTCATGGAGGACCACGGCCTTCCCCCTGGGCAGTTTCTGACGCATCGCCAACCCATCAACTGCTATCGTCCGCACTGTGACCTTGCGACCAGCGAGCCCGCGACACCCCCTGTAGTCCACACCATTCTTTACATGGGCAGCAGCAGACACTTAGTAACTTGGCTGTATAAGTCGATCAGAGAATTAACTAACAAGCCCCTGCTCACCCTGAGGGCTAATTGGGAGGACGAGTTTGGGCTACAACTACACGACCGGGAGTGGGACAGAGCGCTAGAATTCCCTAATAAGGTGTCGAGGAACGCACAATTCAAAAATATACAGTACTACATATTACACAGGGCCTACCAGACCCCGGCGCGGCTTCAGCGGTTCTACCCCGACATGCAGTTCTTATGCCCCAGATGCCACACCCCTGACGCACACTTCCAACACATTTTCTGGAGCTGCCCGACCCTTCAGACCTACTGGTCAGCCATACTCGACTCCATTAGCACTCTCACAGGCCTTGCAGGGCTCCATTCCTGGGAGGCAGTCGCGTTGGGGATCAGGCCAAAGACACACAAGGTGCAGGTTCGATACGCTGCTCTGTCCCTGCTTTTAGCAAAAAGGAACATAGCCATGCAATGGCGAGCGGTCACCGGTCCCTCGTTCGAGACCTGGGTGGGAGCAGTGAAAAAATGGGCGGCGGCGGAGGAGGACGCCCTGCGGCAGGAGGAAGCGAAGGGACAGCGCAAACACCCTATCTCCCTTGAATGGGCCACACTGTCTCACCAGTTTATGTTAGCCCACAAGCGCGATACCCCGAGTACTTCTCAGTGTGTCGCCACCCCCCGACAGCACCAACGCCTCACCAGGGTGTCCATAACTTGCCCTCTTCCACCTCTCCAGCTCCCCCTCCTCCCCTTTCACCTCCCCCCCCCCGTGCTCCCCCTCACCGATTTCTAGCAGATGTGCCCTGAACGCTATGTCTGGATCTGCTCCTCCTACTCGGTCTTCACCCCACCACCTCCCTCCTCCCCCCCTGGTTTTCTTTCCCTCCCGGGTTACTTCCCCTCTTTTCCCTCGCAGTTTCACTGCTTTCACCACCAGTCCTCTTCCTCTTACACACGGTTCCCCGCCCCTCTTCCCCTAGTTACCCTCAAGCTCACGCTGCGTCAATCACTAGCGGATCCATGCCCTTCATTCGCGCATTATATGACTATCAAATACATTCTGCCGACATGTTTGTATCATTGTAACACCGCTGATCGCAATGTGATGTACCGTGAACGCTTTATGGTAAAAAGTTAATAAATACTTTTTTTTTTTAAAACAAACAAGCCTGACTAGTTCTAAAGGGGTTGGCAAATGTATGACACGGCGAGGATGCACAACCACACCCTATCTTACACCCCATTTGCTCAGAAGTATCTGTCACAGCAGCAGGCAGGATTCTGCATCCGGGCCGTTGCTATCTCCATCTTCATGCTTGGAGATTGAGCGGCAACATTTAAACAGATGAGTGAGCTTTAAGCACTCTCTGTAAACCTGACGTACACCACCTTTTTCCTAGATAAACTGATTCTGTGTACGCAAGCATCCTTCTTACAAAAAGTTGTGATTCCATTCCACGTTGGTCAAACCATCACCCTGCTGGCGTTCTGTGCTTCGCGTCCCCCCTATAAGGCAGAGGAGAGACTCCATTGCTTGGATCCCAAGAAAGTGCTGAGCTTTTATGTAGATCGTACCAAATAAAACTGGATAGACAATCAGCTCTTCGTGAGGTTCAGTGGAGCACAGGTGTGCTGAAAAGACCCATCTTCCTTTGGATCGTGCTCTCCAGTAAGATCTGCTATGCATTGCCCAAAAAGCAGCCTCCCGAAGAACTGCATATTAATTCAACCAGGGCCAAATCTGCTTCCACTACGTTAGCACAGAGAATCCCTGTGTTATGTATTTGCCAGGCAGCTACACGGGTGTATTTCTATATGTACACAACACTTTTTCTGGACAGTCGGATCTGCCAAGAAAGTCATTTTTCCGCTGCGTTCTCAGGCATTTCTGGATGAGTCCATTCACAGACTCGCCTCCAGTTAGGTACTGCTGTGGTTTCTATTTAAAAGGTGAAAAATATGCGGCTAGAAGTCTATCAGAAGAACAAGTTGCTTAACTTTGATAATGCTCTATCTGAAAGAGACAATTAGTTATGGATTCCTCACCTTAGAATTACCCCCAGGCGTCAGACTGGATCCAGAGATTTTTTTCCTCAGCAGTACCCCTACTCCTCGATAGGTGGCATCGGTCGACTCCGTGTTCGTCGTTGGCGTCGAGGTTGCCGGAATGATGTTGCGGTATCTACTTTGACACCGCCTTTGCACGCTGACGTCAGTTCTTTCTTTTTCCGCACCAGCCAGCTCAGATCTGGAGAGAGTGGTACCTCGAGTCAGTTTTTGCGACTTTTGTCAACATCTTCTTTTTTAGTCGGTCGACTCCTGGTGCACGGAGGGATGCCACGACGGACTAGCTTCAAGGCTTGCGACGCCCGTTGAAAATTGATGTCGGTTACGGACCCGCACTTTGTGTGCCTTTGGTGCTTGGAGCGCGACCACGACCCAAAGTCATGCTCGGGCTGCCGGGCTATGAACCCGAAGTCTTTGTGGGAGCTGTCCAGAAAGCTTCTCAAGGCCCGAAGTTCGCTTCGTTCTGTTTGAGGTCCCAGTCGAGAGGTCACAGGCCCAGTCGCGGAGCCACCACTCGTCATCGAAGTCTTCGTCTTCGGGTAAGTCGGAGCACAAGAAGAAGGCAAAGAAACATCGTCACTCTTCGCATTCTCCCCGTCCGTTGGCCGACGCAGGAAGCTGAAGGTAGCCGTCCGGCTTCACCTGTGAAGCGTGTTGGTTCGACTATGGCCTATCCGGGGGCCGGGAGTGACCCCTGCCCAACTCCGCAACTTTTATGAAGCCTTTCATTCCATCTTTGGGCAGCCTGACTCCGCCGTCGCGCCCTCAGGCCCCGCGGGCTCGGTTGGGGGCTCTAGGCCTTTGATGCCGGCGGCTTCGGCTCCAGTGCCGCAGGGCCCCGAAGGATCTAGGCATGGATCCGAATCGGTGCCGGTAGACCTCGTGAACCGGACTGGAGAGAGGAGTTGGGTGATGCCAGTGGTCTGGACACCTCCCCAGACCCTGACATGCTTTCTTCCCCTACCGTGACTACTGAAGCGGGTGCATTTTACACAGTGGTGTTGCGTAGGCTGACCGAGGCCTTGAACCTCGAGCTTCCTACGGTGGCAGTCAGGACTGTCCTCGTGACTGAGGTGCTTCAGGCGGCAGCAGCCTCTTCAGAGCCCCTGCTGCCGTTCAATGAGGCCCTCATGGACATCCTTTTGGGTACTTGGTCCAAGACCAACACAGGGGCTCCTGTGGATAGGATGATTGGCCGTCGCCACCGCCCGGCCCCAGGCAACCCCATTTTCCTCTTTCACCACCCCACCCCAGAGAGCTTGGTAGTCCAAGCCTCGACTTCCAAGGGCGCATTCCCTAACGCACCACCTGATAGGGAATCCAAGAAGCTGGACCACCTTGTTTTCTCACTCCAGCTTGGGACTGTGGTTGATGAACACCGCATGCCTCTTGGGCCGTTACTCTCATTTGGTGTGGGACACAGTTGCACAGGTGCTGCCACAGTGCCCAGAGGAGACCTGGGCCGTGCTCTCCCGTGCAGTTGCCTATGGGAGAGAAGCAGTGAAGTTCGCCTTCCGATGTGGACTGGTCTCCGCCAACTTACTAGGCAGGACAATTTCCACGCCGGTAGCTCTTAGACGCTACGCCTGGTGCGGTCTACTGGCTTTTCGAGTGATGTCCAAGCTACGATTTTGAACATTCCCTTTCATGGCCGTCGCTTGTTTGGTGACTAGGCGGACAACGCGTTTGAGCGTTTTAAGGACTTCAAGGCAAAGGCCAGGTCTTTGGGCCTCGCATCCACCTCACGCCCAGCGCACGCTCACGCCCACGCTCACGCCCCCTTTAGTGGCTACGGAAGGGGTGCCCCTCCACGTTCCGCCTCTGCGGTCTGGGGGCCAGCAGGCGGGCCAGTCCACCAGAGCCCCCTCTGCAGCAGCCTCCAAGCCCTCCAAATCCACCCTTTAAGGGCCACCTTTTGTCAGTGGGTGGCCGGATTCGCCATCACCTCCCCCACTGGCTCAACATCTCGTCAGACAGGTGGTTTTTGCAGATAGTCCAAAGGGGCTACTCCCTCCCCTTCGAAACTACCCGTCCATCCATGCCACCTCAGACCCATCGTATGTCGGAGGATCACTTGGCCCTTCTCCAACAGGAGGTTACGGCTCCCTTGGCCAAGGGAGCCATCAAGCGGGTTCCTGCCTCAGAAGTAGGTTGTGGTTGTTAGTCCCACTACTTTCTGGTGCCCAAGAAGGACAGGGGTATGCGACCCATCTTGGATCTCCGGAACGTCAGCCGCTTCATCCAGAAGGAAAAGTTCAAAATGTTGACCCTGGCTCAAGTCCTGTCTGCTCTAGACCCTGGAGACTGGATCGTAGCGTTATACTTGCAGGACGCTTATTTTGACATCCCCTTCCTGCCGGCCCATCGGTGTTACCTATGGTTCACGGTAGGGCACAAGCACTTTGTTTACTGTGCTCCACTTCGGCCTTACCAGCGCCCCTCGGGTGTTCACGAAAGTGATGACGGTGGTCGCAGCTCATCTGCGCAGATCAGGGGTTCCAGTCTTTCCCTATCTCGACGACTGGCTGTTGAAGGCAGGCTCACCACAGGCTGTCGTCTCCCACCTCCAGTCTACGTCTGACCTCTTGCATTCGCTGGGGTTTACCATCAATGTGCCAAAGACACACCTGATTCCCTCTCAGAATCTCCTTTTTATCGGAGCGGTTCTGGACACAGCGCTGTTTCGGGCTTATCCTCCTGAGCAGCGAGTCCGGGATATTCGTACTATGAATCCTATCTTTCAGCCTCTATCCCGGGTTTTCGATCAGAATGAATAAAGACTTGAAACCTGAGTAGTGCAGGTGTTCACGGACAATACCACCGTCATGTGGTACTGCAACAAACAGGGCAGGGTGGGGTTGTGGACCCTTTGTCAAGAGGCTCTCCACCTTTGGACATGTCTGGAACATCAGGGCATATCTCTGGTGGTTCAACACCTTTCAGGTTTTCTGAACGCCAGGGTGGACAAGCGCAGCCACAGGTGCATGATTGATCATTAATGGCATCTTCACTTGGAGGTGGTGCAAGGTCTCTTTCAGCAGCGGGGAGAGCAATGGTTAGATCTATTCGCCACCGAAGAGAACGCACAATGTCAGCTGTTCTGCGCATTGGTATTTCCAAGGTGGCATTCGCTAGGCAACGCTTTCCGTTGCGAGTGTAGTTGCGGTCTTCTATACGCATTTCTGCCTATACCACTTCTGCCCAGAGTACTGAAGAAGATCAAGCGCAACCGGGGCAAAGTCATTCTAGTGGCCCTGGATTGGGCACCAAGAGTCTGGTATCTCGAGCTATTATACATGGCCATCAATCTTCCGATGAGACTGCCTCTTCGGGAGGAACTTCTGTCGCAGCAGGGGACCCGAATCTGTCCATCCTTCACCTCCTTACTCGTAGATTTAGTGGCTACAGTTGACAGCTTTTTACCTTTGTCCCGAAGTCTGGAATGTAATCTTGGCAGGCAGGAGTCCTTCCACCAAAACGGTATACTTCTGTACATGGAACAAGTTTGTGGCATGGTGCGCACCAAAGTCTTTGGATCCCCTTTCTGCCCCCTTTCAGAGGTTTCTCCTCTTCATTCTTTCTTTGGCCCAGTAGGGCTCTGCTCTGGCCACTCTCAAAGGCTATCTTTCGGCCATTTCGACCTTCCTTCGGCTGCCTGACCAGCCTTCTCTTTTCAAGTCCCCTATTGTAAATCAGTTCCTTAAGGGCATTACTCGCTTGTTTCCTCCATCTCCCTTTGTGATGCCCCAGTGAGTGGGACTTGAACCTGGTTCTCACTTATCTTATGTGCGCTCTTAATCGAGCCGCTACATAACTGTCGTCTCAGACTCCTGACCCTTAACCTCATTTCTGGTTGCCATCACCTCTGCTCGCAGGGTGAGTGACCTACAAGCCCTTTCTTATAAGCCTCCTTTCATGGCTGTTCATCCAGACAAAGTTGTCCTCCGCACTAGGCCTTCTTTCCTTCCCTAAGTGGTTACCTCTTTCCATATAGGTCAGACCATCACTTTGCCCACCATCTTTCTGCCTGCGCATCCTTCTAAAGAGGAAGAGAGGCTCCACCCTCTGGATCAAAAAAGTGCGCTTTCGTTCTATCTGGATCGCACAAAACAATTGCTGGTGAATGACCAGCTCTTTGTTGGTTATGTGGGTGCCAAGAATGGTCGGGCCGTGCAAAAATTAACCATCTCCCGATGGCTCATTCTTTGCATCAAAATCTGCTATTCCTTAGCGAAAAAGGAACCTCCAGTAGGGTTGCTTGCCTTTCCACCAGGCCGACGGCAGCCACTACTGCTTTGGGACGTGGAGTCCCCATTCTTGACATCTGCCAGGCAGCTACGTGGGCTTCACTGCATACATTTACCAAACACTACTGCCTGGAAAATCTGAAAGACTTGTTAGTGATCGATTCCTTACCTTAGAATATCCCCAGGCGTCAGACTGGATTCGGGAGGTTTTGCATAGCAGTACCCCTGCGCAGCAGTAGGTGGCGTCCTGCGGCTCCGCGTCTGTCACTGGCGTCGTCAGCGCCGAAATGACGTCACGGAGAGTACTTAGGCGCCACCCATGCGCGCTGACGTCAGTTCTTTCTTTTTCCGCGCCAGCAAGCGCAGATCCGGATTGAGCACGTACCTCAGTCAATTTTTTACTACTCTTTCGGGACATTTGTCTCCCCTTTTTTCCTACTGGTCCACGTAGGGATGCCCTGCTTTAAATCTTGTGGGTTGTGCCACCGTAACATGTCAGTGGCGGACCCCCACACTGTTTATCTCTACTGCCGGGAGACCGACCAGTCCTCCCCTCCAGCCATGCCACCCCGGTACCACTGCATGTTGGGGGATCATTTGGCTCTTCTTCGTCAGGAAGTCGCAGCCCTCCTGGCCAAGGGGGCCATCGAGTGCGTTCCCGGTCCGGAAGTAGGGAGTGATTGTTATTCGCACTACTTTCTGGTCTCCAAGAAGGACCAGGGAGGCCTTCTCCCCATCTTGGACCTCCGGGACGTCAATCGCTTCCTCCAGAAGGAGAAGTTCAAGATGCAGACTCTGGCTCAGGTCCTGGCTGCCCTGGACCCTGGAGACTGGATGGTAGTGTTGAACTTGCAGGAAGGTTATTTTCACATCCCTGTCCTGCCGGCCCATTGGCGCTACCTGCGGTTCACGGTAGGCCAGGAGCATTTTCACTTTGCGGTGCTCCGCTTCGTCCTTACCAGTGCCCCTCGGGTGTTCACGAAGGTGATGGCGGTGGTCGCGGCTCATCTGTGCAGGTCAGGGGTGTCAGTCTTCCCCTACTGCGACGACTGGCTTTTGAAGGCGGGCTCGCCCAAGGCAGTCATCAACCACCTCCAGACTACAGCCTCTTCCTCCTTTTGTTGGGGTTCTCCGTCAATGTGCCGAAGTTGCACCGGAGTCCCTCTCAGAAGCTCCCCTTCATCGGAGCGGTTCTGGATTCAACACTGTTTTGGGTTTATCCTCCCGAGCCGCGAGTCTGGGATATTCAGGCTATGATTCCGATCTTTCAGCCTCTGTCCTGGGTTTCAGTCAGGATGACCCTCCGGCTTCTGGACCTGATGGCCTCCTGCATCCTGCTGGTAACTCATGCCAGAATGCATATACGGGCTCTGCAATGGGACCAGAAGTTCCAGTGGGTGCAGCATCAGGGCAACCTATCCGATCATGTCCAGATCTCGGAGGGCGCTGCACGACAGATGCAGTGGTGGCTCACAAATCACGATTGGGTCAGTGGCAGATCCCTCTCCCTACCCCAACCGGAGCACACTGTGGTGACGGATGCGTCCCTCCTGGGATGGGGAGGCCACTTGAGAGAGGCGGAGATCAGAGGCCACTGGTCTCCAGCGGAGTCTGGGCTCCATATCAACCTTCTGGAGCTGCGTGCAATCGGACTTGCACTGAAGGCATTCCTTCCCTCTGTCCGGGGAAGTTTAGTGCAGGTGTTCACGGACAACACCACCGCCATGTGGTATTGCAACAAACAGGGCGGGGTGGGGTCCTGGACCTTATGTCAAGAGGCTCTGTGCCTCTGGACATGGCTGGAACATCAAGGCATTACCTTGGTGGTTCAACACCTGGCAGGTTCTCTGGACGCCAGGGCGGACAAACTCAGCCGCCGGTGCATGATGGATCACGAATGGCGTCTGCACTTGGATGTGGCGCAAGGTCTCTGTCTGCAGTGGGAAGAGCCTTGGTTAGATCTATTCGTCACCGAAGAGAACGCGCAATGTCATCAGTTCTGCACGTTGAAATTTCCAAGGCGGCACTCGCTCGGCGACGCTTTTTGTTGTGTGTGGAGC
Organism: Lissotriton helveticus; assembly: GCF_964261635.1. Taxonomy (NCBI): domain Eukaryota; kingdom Metazoa; phylum Chordata; class Amphibia; order Caudata; family Salamandridae; genus Lissotriton; species Lissotriton helveticus. Next base: position 1,331,068,694 of record NC_136067.1, read on the forward strand.
TGCTCTCTGTTGTACGTCTTTCCACCTATATCACTTCTGACCAGAGTGCTGAAGAAGATCAGGCGCGACTGGGCCCCCAAGTTATTCATGTTGCTCCGGACTGGGCTCTTAGAGTATGGTATCTCGAGCTACTCAGTTTGAGCATCGATCCCCGATCCGTCTGCCTCTTCGGGAGGATCTTCTGTAGCAGCAGCATGGGACGGTCCTCCACCCGAACCTGTCCAGCCTCCACCTCCGTGCCTGAAAATTGAGCGGCGACATTTGACGCCTTTTGACCTTACTCCCGAAGTCTGTGATGTTATTCTTGCGGCCAGGCGGGCCTCCACTTGAACTGTATACGCCTGCAAGTGGAACACATTTGTGGCATGGTGCACAGCAAAGGCTGTGGATCCCCTTTCTGCCCCTCTTTCTGAGGTTTTTCTGTTCCTTCTCTCCTTTGCCCACAAGGGTTCTGCTCTGGGCACTATAAAAAGGTTATCTTTCGGCCATCTCTGCCTTTCTACGGCTTCCAAATCAGCCTTCTCTTTTTAAGTCCCCGGTTGTTAACTGTTTCCTTAAAGGCATTACGCATACATTTCCACCCGTGCCCTTCATGATGCCTCTGTGGGACTTAAATCTTGTCTTGGTTTTTCTGATGTGCGCTTCCTTTGAGCCCCTTCATAACTGTCCCTTAAGTCTTCTCACTCTAAAGACGGCTTTCCTGGTAGTTATCACCTCGGCCAGAAGAATGAGTGAGCTCCAGGCTCTTTCTTCCAAACCTCCTTTCCTGTCTGTTCATCCGGAGAAGGTGGTTTTAAGGACCCGTCCTTCTTTCTTGCCAAAGGTTGTCACGTCCTTCCACATCACTTTGCCCACCTTCTTTCCGCCTCCGCATCCTTCCAAGGAAGAGGAGAGGCTCCACCGTCCGGACCCAAAACGTGCGCTCGCATTCTATCTACAGCGTACACAGCAGTTCCGGGTGGATGATCAACTCTTTGTTGGCTATGTGGGTGCCAAAAAAGGTTGGCCCTTGCACAAACGGACCATCTCCCTGTGGGTCGTTCTGTGCATCAAAGCATGTTACTCTTTGGCCAAGAAGGAGCCTCCTGTGGGGCTGCGTGCCCATTCGACCAGGGCAACTGCAGCGACTACTGCCTTGGGACGAAGCGTTCCCTTGCAGGACATTTGTCAGGCAGCTACGTGGGCCTCGCTGCACACGTTTACAAAGCACTACTGCCTTGACAGTCAGGTCCAGAGAGACAGCTTCTTTGGCGGTTCTGTACTCCGTGACTTTCTGGTGTAATCCTGTTCGCAGACCCACCTCTGGGCTTGGTATTGCTTGGGTGTCTGTTCTAAGGTAAGGAATCTATCACTTACGTATCTCTTTTAGATGCACAAGTTACTACTTGTGTAACGATATATCTGTAAGAGACATTAGTTAGTGATAGATTCCTTACCGCCCCACCCATCCTCCCCGTTATGTGGACCGATTACTAGGGTTAAGGTTATCCCTTTCAGGGCCCTAGTTTTATGCACCAATGGTCAGTATCTTGCATGGCTCTGTGTTCCTGGCGTGGAAAGTCGTGTACAGTACTGACGTCAGCGCGCATGGGTGGTGCCTAAGTACTCTCCGTGACGTCATCTCGGTACTGACGACGCCAGTGACGGACTCGGAGCCGCAGGACGCCACCTACTGATGCGCAGGGGTACTGCTAAGCAAAACTTTCCAGATCCAGTCTGACGCCTGGGAATATTCTAAGGTAAGAAATTATCACTAACTAATGTCTCTTACAGATATATTGTTACACAAGTAGTAACTTGTGCGCCAAGTCCGGAGAGACAGCTTCTTCAACTGTTCAGTTCTTCCAGACTTTCTGATTTGAACTTGGTTCACAGACCCAGCACCGGGGTTGGTATTGTGTGGGTATCTATTCTAAGGTGAGGAATCCATAACTAATTGTCTCTTTCAGATGAACTAGTTACTTACCTTCTGTAATGATATATCTGTAAGAGACATACATTAGATATGTATTCCTCACCGCCCCACCCATCCTCCCCGTTTTGCGAACTGACTTCTAGGGTAAGGGATTCCCTTTTTAGGGCCCTGGATTTTGTGCACCAGTGGTCAGTTTCTGGCATGGCTCTGCGATTCTGGCGTGGAATGTCTTTTAAAGAACTGACTTCAGCGCGAGGGCGGCGTCTACGTAGATACTGCAACGTCACTCCAGGGACCACAATGCCAACGACTAACGTGGAGTCGACCGATGCTACCTATTGATGCTCAGGGGTACTGCTGAGGAAATAAAATTCCGGATCCAGTCTGACACATGGGGGTAATTCTAAGGTGAGGAATCCATAACTAATCTATGTCTATTACAGATATATCGTTACCAAAGGTAAGTAACTTTTTCTTCTGGTAGAGACTCTTTCCAGTTGCAGATTTGTCACTCACCCACTGATCCTCGCCATTCTGTGTCTGGACTGTATCCCTTAAGAAAATCCCAAACCTCGGAATATGGTCACTTGTCAGCCAGTTTGCTTTTGGGGCTCTCTGTCTCTGGGTGTGGATAGCCTCAAAGCGAATGACATCAGTGGAAAGTAACTGACTTCAGTGCACAGGAGTGGTGCCTATATTACCTCCGCTAGTCATTTCTGGAGCAGATCGGCATCAGTGTAGAGCCACAGTACCCCACCTACCGGCGTACCATGGTACTGCCAAAAAGGTTCCAGATTAAGGGCCTGATTTAGATGTCGGTAGACAGGTTATTCCTTCACAACGGTGACGGATATCCTGTCCGCCGAAATCGAAATGCCATTAGTACCTATGGGATTTATATTTTGGCAGACAGGATATCCGTCAAAGTTGTGACGGAGTAACCAGTCTTCCGAAATCTAAATCAGGCGCTAGGTCTGACACCTGGCGAATTTTCAAATGGTGAGGGATTTTCTGCTAGATAGTCTCTACCAAAAAGAGCATTAGCAAAGGTAACTAACTTATTTCGGAAAGGGTTCCTTCTTTCTGCTTATTCACTGACTGTGAGTCGCATCTCTGTGGATTATTCCTTTCTGAGAATGGGTGGAAATTACAAACATACTGTGAGAAAGTGCCATCTTTCTTGCATTGGTATGCCCCCACTTTTTGCTGAACTGCTGATGTGCTTTGACTGAGTGTGCCCTGGGCTCCTGCCAACCAGGTACCCAGGGCCTGTGTTCCTTCCCTAAAGCTATATTGAAACAAAACCCAATTGGCCTCTCTGGCCACCTATCAGCCCCTAGTAAATGGTACCCTTGGTACTCAGGGCATGGTGACCAGAGAAGACCCCTAAGGGCTGCATCACTTATTGTGCCACCCTTAGGGGCCCTGTACCCTGACACCCACACACTGCCTTTGCAGACTGTGACTCAGTACAGAACTAAACAGAGAGTCGCCATGGCCCACATCCCTGTGTGCCATGCCCACAAACCCCACTGCCCTGGCATACATCAGTCACCCCTCTAGCTGGGTGCCCTATGCCAGTGGTTTGGGCACATGAGCCCTGTGCCCCTACAGTACCCAGGGCCATTCCTGGGCACTGTAAGTGCAGTGCTGCCATTTAAGAGTATATGGTGCTGGGAGGTCGTCATTACGAACTCCACAGCACCATGATGGCTTCACTGAAGACTGGGAAGTTTGGTATCAAATTGCTCAGCACATTAAACCTGCACTGATGCCAGTGTGAGGTTTAATGTAAAATGCCCCAGAGGGCATCTTAGAGATGCCCCCTGAAACCTAAACCTACAATCCACATCTTGACTGGGAGGCTGCCTCGGCTACCACACATCAGACATGTTGCTGGACCCCTGGGTGGAGAGCCCCCCGCTCTCCTGGGCCTGCAACAACGCACATCCTGGGCGAGGTGCTAGGTCTCCTTCCCCAGGATGGGCAGGGGGAAGCTTCAAACGCATTTCGCCTCTGTGAGCTTTTCCAGACAATTAGCTGTACCCAGCCACTGGCCCCCACCAGTCCTGACCCCCACTCTGGTGGGAAGACTGGCGGGAAACCCTACGTCAGGAAGAGGGGGGGTGCCAGCCTGTGCCAACCCCACCCCCCAGGTGGGGGAGACAAGGTGAAGCACGACTCCGGACTCCGACCATCTTGAAGAGGGGGAGCCCTGCCCAATCACAGCTATGTTCCTGCCTCCCTCCCACCAGAGAGGAGCAGGTTAGGGGGTGTACCCACCCCAGGACAGGGACCTATTGGTCCCTGCCCTTACCCTACCTGTAACGCCCCTAAATTCAGTATTTAGAGGCTCCCTTAACCTTCCTTCCTTAGATCCCGAAAAAAAAAGAAGAAAAAAGATCAAGAAGAAGAAGACCTGCTGTGCAGCTGCTAACAACAGGACGACACCCACTGACTTGGCCCCAGCCCTAACGGCCTGTCGATCCTGGAACCTGCTTAATCCTGGTGACTCCTGCGGACAGCAACCTTGGGACACCCGGAGGACCTGCCTGCCTTGACCCTCTTAAAGACTGGGACTCCCATAAGCAGAGGCTCTGCTTCAACAACCAACCCCTGGTGCCACCCAGGAAGCTCAAGACCTGCCCACTCTGCACCCACAGAGCCCGGCCCGTACCCAAGTGATCCAAGACCACAAGGACGTCCCCCCGGCCACTGGGACCCGAAGTCCAGTGCCCAAAGACCCTCCACGATGAACCAGATGACGCCTGCAGCCTCAAGAACCAGAGACCCCCACCACAACCGCGACCAGCCGAGGGTAAGATTCCCGACACCAAAAGACACCCTTGCACCCGGCTCCCTGTGCCTGCCTTTGGGGTACCTACCTCTTCTCCAAGATCCCAACTTACCTCTCGAAGTGGTGGTCGCACCTGAAGAATCACCGTCCCGAGTCTGCAGCCTTTGTTTCCTTTTTACTTTTCCCATTGAATAACATTGAGCACCCAACGGCTCAAAAGCACCCTGCACCTAGCCGCCCGAGTGCCGCTGGCTGTGCAACCTTTGTCCTATCCTACTTCCCTCTTTGCCCTGAGCAAGTGACCAAGAGCCCAGCTCCCACAGCCCCGTGGCCTGCTAGCCAGCAGCCACCAACCGGAGGCCCCCTGCCCCTCAGTGGATAACATTGGGCCTAACTACCTCTGCACCTGGCTGCCCCTGTGCCGTTGAGAGTAAACCAACTGTACCTACCTGACCCTGGGGGACCCCTGAGTCTATGCCCAGAACCCTAATTTCACCAGTCGAGTACTCACCTCGAAACCAGTAACTCACTTACCTGCAATTGGATAACATTGACTGGTTTGACTCGAAAAATCTTCTAAGTGTGAAGTTCTGAAAACTTAAAATATTCCCATAAAATCAACCGAATTCCGAAATACTCGCCTGTGATCAGGAGAGAAGCCAGTACTGCATCTTGTAGCCCAGTACTGAACCGCAAAAGTAATCCTAGCCGGGTTTAATAGTAACTTGAATTTTCTCCATAGGAATCCATTGTGTGTTTTTCTGTGAAATTTCTTCTAAGTGTCTACTTTTGAAAGCTTGAAATATTCTTTAAAAATCATACCAGATACTGAAAAGTAATTACTTACCAGTTTTAAGTTGAGACCCCAGTGCTGGACCTAGGCGCCCAGTACTGGATTACAAAAGTAACAAGATCGTTCTTTAACTGCAACCTGAATTTTCTCTGATTGGATAACATTGCGAGATTTCCATTGAAAAGTTTCTAAGTGTGATCTTTTAAAATAGCTTTTTATTCCTTAAAAATCACTGCAATAACTAAAACGTTTTTACTAAACTGTTTGCAGCTTAGATCCCGGGACTGAATCTAGGATCCAGTCCTGAAACTACCAGAGTAATCTGCGAAGTAATCAGCTGTATTTATTTAGGAAAACCCATTGAGCTCAATCCTAAATTGTGTTCAGAATTGTGTTGCCTACTGCAACCCCTGTACCTATTGTGTTTACAAAGTTTATTGCCTTTCTGCAAAGTACTCATCTGAGACCTCTCATATTGAGAACAGTATATTTTGATACCTGTTTCTAAAAATAAAACAACTATATCTTTGATATAAAAACAATTGGCCTGAAGTTCAGTCTTTGAGTGTGTTAAATCCTTTGCTGACTGAGTGTGTACAACAAATGCTTTACTCTGTCCTCTGGTACTGCCATACTGCTCGACCAAGCTACCACTTTAGAGAGTAAGGTCAGACCTGACTTTAACCTCTGTTATACCTCTGGGGATTGTGGACTCTATACACACTGTACCTTACTTTGGTCCAGTACATTTAGAGCCACTTTCTCACACATACATAATTGAAAATTTTAATTTAACTGTATTATCAAAGTTACGCTTTGTAGTAGAATTTCTGGGGAGAGAATGTGGCCTTACGGCTAGGGCGGTTGACCTCAGAGCTGGGAAACCGGGATCGAGTCTCGACAGGGATGCTCAACATTCTCTGATTCTAGGCAAATCACTTAATCTCCCACAAAAAAATGACTGTTTGTCTGTAACGTAACTGGTGCTCATGTAAAGCACTCTGATACCTTCAGGTCTAGTTTGCGCTTTATAAAACTAAAAAAAAAAAAAAAAAACTTCTGAGGGAGAAACTGAAATTGATTTAACTGTTGTTTGAATGTAGGAGCAAAAATGTAGTTGCATTTAATTTTTCAATTCCACAGTCTGTCGGGGTAGTACTTTTTATGATTGAAACATGAGTATCTTGTACAATTTAAAGAAATAGTATTAGTGCAAATAATGTATGAATATATTTGCATTGGTATTGTATTTACATTGTTACCTAATAATGATATGGTCAAGTACATTTCAAAGCAGTTCTGTGTGGCTCCTAATGTGGTTTATCAAAATGTCTTCCTTGAAGTGTGATATCCAAGCTTTTTTTAACTCGTTTAAAGTTCCTTCATTTTGTTAGTTTGATTTTCATTATCTATATTTTTCATTTGTGCATTTCAGGTGTTATTGTTTTTCATGATTTTCTTTTTCATCGTCATATTTCTTGTTGATGTTCTAGGAAGTTTGCGGTATCAGCTAAAATTCCTGAAACTAAATGGTGTCAAAAGTGCTGTGTTGGTAAGTTTTGCTGAATGTTTCATATCTTTAAGAATATATTTTATTTGTTGAGAGGATTTAAATTTAGGATTCATGAACTATTTCATGCATGAATGTGCAAGCATAAAACTCAAAAACAGTGCACTGGGCATTTGGTGGCACACATATAACAAAGGTGATTGTATGGCACCCAAAATACACTTTTTCAAGTAAGGCAAAGAAAGAGAGAACAAGGAAAACAGTACAGCGAATGAGTCCAACTAGAAGCAATAAGCCTTAACTTAATATTGAAGTACTATTGTGAAACTATTGGCATTATTTCATACAAAATACCACTCTTATTTCAGGGGAAGCAAATTAGTTTCCCAGTCCAGAAACACTGTCCAGACCATCATCAAAATCATAGTCAGTAACGTTTGAAATAGTCTCTGATGCATCTTGCATACCATATATCAGTGGTTCTCATAGTGAGGTGCAGTCTAAAATCTTTATAAGCTCTGCACTAATAATGGGGGCAGAATCTTCTGGGGGCATTCGCATACCATATACATATATCAGAAACATACGTGCACCCCCCATAACTATGACAGCTATCCATTTTGTAGTGGTCTCTTGCGGAAGTAGATTACTGGTTAGCAGAAGCAGTGCAGCTACATTAACGAGATAAAATACAAGTTTGATGAGATCAATCAATCAATCAGGAAATTCGTAGAGCGAACTACTTACCCGCAAGGGTCTGGGGGTGAGGGGGGGTTGCTGCTACTGCTTGAGTAGTCTCCTGAAGGTTAGTAGGTCTTGGGTCTGAGATGGCTAGTTTCTTCTTCTAAAAAAAAAAGATAAACAGTAAATAGAGGGTCTAAGGGAAACGTTTAAGACCACGCATGGATATATTCCCCTAAGATAACTTAAGGAACACAACAACTATCCATGGGTCTGAGAAATTACAGGATTACAGAACCTATCGAGCTGTAATCCTGTTGTGTCACAATCTTTCCACAGAAGAAAAAAGAAGAATTTTACTAGGAAGGAAATTCCTTTAAAAAGGACGGAAACCCATCACTCACCGAAGTGACATGCTTCATCATCTGGGTTCTCCTTCCTGGTTACGTAAAGTATGTAACCAAGGGCTACAACCTTCTCACTAAGGGAGCTCACAGAGGTTTTCAATTTGTAGGCGAAATTGAGAAACTACAGACGTGAGGAGATGTTCTCTGAATGTGAGTGTTGGACGCAGTGGATGGAAGTGAAAAGTGATGTTAACATGGGTAGTGGAAGAAAAATTATTTATTGATATCTTCTACTAACCAGATTAAAAACAGTGCCAAAAGCAGTTTTTAGAAAATTAGCTGCCTAGATGTAACTGGTTCTGGTGTACATGTTTCGGCCTTCTGGGATATTAGATATATCCTAGGCCTTCCTCAGGACCACAACAAATAATTGGTACTGCGTCGTGAAACAAATAAACAAGTGACAAATCAAGGTTGGAATCAAGACACCCAGAAAAACCTGATTTGCAAGTGTGACGCTCCTCCAAAAGTGACAGGATATTGTTAAATCCTGAAACAAAAGAGTGATGTTAGGGATCCAGAACATTAGGTCAAGTGTATATATTATATTGATAAGTCAATAACCCTCTCTTAGGACATATCAAATTATGCGTTTCTATCAACATTTTTTTCTTTACAAAGTTTATGCTCACCCGTCTCTTCCGGGGACTGGACCTCACCTCACCTGGCCACAGCTCAGGAATGGAGGTCCCGCTCTATCAACAAGAGGAGAAAAGATCCAAAAAATGATGTACATAGAAAGAACGTCCTCTTCCTTGTTCATGCATTTACCTCTATTTTCTATTTTTTTTTTTAAAGACTTATCTTTCCTGTATTAAGCGGCACCCTATAGACTAGACAAGTCTAATCCTTTTCTTTGCAATTGAAGATTGCAAGCTATATCAAAGCTCAAAAGTGCATGGTTTATGCTTTCGTGATGTGTTTTCAAATACATTCTAAACACTCACCGCGCATATTAATCTTGTAACAATGACATTCTGTATGATGTTTTATTCGAGTTTGTACTATTAATGCTGAGTTTGTACTATTAATGCCTTGAACATGGTTTCCCATAGGAACCCATGTTATGAGATTTTGGGCCTAAAATGTTCTCTGTGTTGAACTGTTGTTTTGTATGGGGAAAACAGTAACTATAACTCAAGTCAAGACAAGCCTTACTTACCTTATATTGTGAAATCCTTAGGTGTGGTATCTAGGCATACCACCCCCAGTAATCGGTGTGATCTGAAAGTAATCAAAAAGTACCCCAAAAGTAATTATTGTGTAATAAACCTGTTCTGTAAAACCATGCCTAATTGCATTTCTGTGTGAAGGTTTACAGTTGAAAGTATATGTTTGAGACATATGAGCTGCAGATTACACACTGTGCATAGATCGCCACCTAGTGTTGGGCCCGGATGTTTCAGTTTGTTGTTGTCCTGAAAAGTTCTTTGGAAGTCACAAGATAGGTGACTCCTCCTTTGGACCACATTGCGCATGGGCATCGGCTCCATCCTCAGATTGTTTTTTTCCGCCATCAGGCTCGGATGTGTTTCCTGCGCTCCGGTTTGGAACCGAATTTCCTTTGGCGCGCAATCCTCACCCAGTTCGACAGTATTGTTTCGATCGCGACCCACATCAACGCGATTCATCAACCAACTTCGAAGTCTTCGATTCCGGTCGTTGACGAAGGCCTTCGGGCCTACCTAGGCCTCATCTTCTGGCTCATTGAAAGGACGCCATTCAAAAAGTGTCCTCAATGTGGGTCAATGTTTTCCCACACCGATCTACATGAGGCGTGCAACCTTTGCTTCTCACCGGAGCACGAGGCCAAAGACTGTTCCGCTTGTGCCTCTTTCCGCTCAAAGAAGATAAATCGGGACCAACGAGCTCGAAGAACAATTGCTCGCTCGTCAGCTTCCATCCCCGACGACAGCTTTGGAGAGGGCGTTGACGTGCCAGAACATCAGCACGCCGAAGAAAGTTGAGAGGAAAGAAAGAGAGAAGTTGGCCTAACGGCTAGGGCGCTCGACCTGGGGATCTGGGTTTGAGTCTCGGTAACGACGCCAAAACCTCCTGTGATTCTGGGCAAATCACTTAATCTCCCCGTGCCTGAAATGAAAGTGTGTCCGTCCTCATGTAACGTAACTGGTGCTATGTAAAGCGCTCTGATACCCGATTCGGTTCGGGTCTAGTTCGTGCTACATAAACCTCTGCAAAAAAAAAAAAGTTCCAGCCCTTTTGGTGCCGAAGACTCAGACGTCGAGAACATCATTCCAGCTCAACGGGTCATAAGTAAGACCGTCGACCCCAACCCTTCCTCGACACCCTCAAAAAAGGCTTCGGCCACACCCTCACCTTCGGGCCCGGGTACACACCGAGAGGCTGCTTCCCATTCCCCGCCTTCGGGCCCGGCAAAGAAGCCTACTAAGCCTTCAGGCAGCTCGGGCTCAAGCCAGTCTATTCCCGGTGCCGATCCGATACCGACACCAAAGAAGCCATCTTTCTCAACCATGCCAACTGCTGCTCCAACACCCAAGCACTCGGCGCCGAAGACTAGCACCGGCTCATCGATGCCGAAACCACACTCGGAGCCAAGTAAAAAAAACACCTAAAGGCCCCGATTCACATGCTTCGGAGCCGAAGAAACACCCGGAACCGAAAAAACATGTTCCGGTAAAAGACATTTCAAAAGGTCACACTCCTAAACCAAAAGACCCTAGACCATCTACCAACTCAGTGCCAAAAAAACCTCCGGAACCGAAAACTTTGACGCTGAAGGATCTGCCCTATACAGAATAACTTTTTACACCAGATCCTCACCAAAAAACTCTTGTTAAAGATCATAAGACTGTCCAACTAGCTCTTAGCTCCAAGAAGCGACCGCTAGAAGCGCCAGCACCTCCTCCTCCTCCAAAGAAGAGAGACATTGCAACCTCTCCATTAAGGGTCCCTTTTCCACCACCTCCCCATACTGTTCCTCCTCCAACACCTCCTCCACCACCACATCATTCTCCTACACCATCCACTAATCCAGATGATGATGTGGATACAGACTCTGATGACACAGGTGGTGGTGCACACGACCCAGCAGGGACCAATAGTCCCCCTCAGTCATCTAATCCTTGGGATGATTATAACATGATGTACCTTACGTCCCACAAGATGATGTATACCCTGCCAGACCTTCCCCACCAGAGGACACTATAGGTTGTAACCTACTAGTCCAAAGAGCTGCCCAGTACCATGGGGTTGACATGCACACCAATGCTGTCGAAGAAGATTTCCTTTTAGACACTTTTGATAACACACAAAGGTCTACTGCCATTTTGCCAATGCTTAAATGCGTCATTAAGCATGCAACAGAGGTTTTTAAAGATCCTGTCAGGGCTCGAGTCTTCAACCCTCGCATTGAGAAACACTATAAAGCTGCCCCTACAGACCCTGTTTACATCAAAGGTCCAGCACCACTAGATTCTTTAGTAGTGTCTAATGCACGTAAACGTGCTAACTCACAAACATCAGGTGAGGCCTCACCACCAGATAAAAAAACTAGGCTCCTTGACGCCTCTGGTAAACGAACAGCATCACAGGCAGCTAACATTTGGCGCATTGCCAATACCCAAGCGTTGTTGGCAAGATATGACAAGGTACATTATGATGAGCTGGAGTCCATAATGATGGATTTAGGCCCAGATCCTTGTACTGGGATGAATGTTTGACATTGTTCTACATTCTGGCCATCAACTGTGTTTTTTGCAATTTTCACCCCGAGTGGGCTGGGTATGCTCAGACGTGAGTCCCATGCTCTCCACACCACTGGAGTCAAGCCATCCAGGCTGATGAAGGCTGATAGCCAGAAACCGGTCCTTGGATGCTTGATTCCGGTCTGGGAAAGACATGGCTTGGTAGTTCGGACTGGACTGGTCCCATGAGGCACAGGGTCAGAGCTGATTTGCATATAGCCAGTGTCTAACCCAGGGTAGTGTGGAGTGCAAAAATACGATGGATTTAGGCCCTGATCCTTGTACTGGGATGAATGTATGACATTGTTCTACATTCTGTCCATCAACTGTGTTTTTTGCAATTTTCACCCCGAGTGGGCTGGGTATGCTCAGACGTGAGTCCCATGCTCTCCACACCACTGGAGTCAAGCTATCCAGGCTGATGAAGGCTGATAGCCAGAAACCGGTCCTTGGATGCTTGATTCCGGTCTGGGAAAGACATGGCTTGGTAGTTCGGACTGGACTGGTCCCATGAGGCACAGGGTCAGATCTGATTTGCATATAGCCAGTGTCTAACCCAGGGTGGTGTGGAGTGCAAAAAAACGATGGATTTAGGCCCAGATCCTTGTACTGGGATGAATGTATGACATTGTTCTACATTCTGTCCATCAACTGTGTTTTTTGCGGAGTCCATAATGCAGCATCTACCAGACAAATATAAAAATAGGGCCAATGAACTCATACAGGAAGGTAAAAATATTACTAATACTTCCATTCGTTGTGCCCTAGATGCTGCAGATACTGCCTCAAGGGCAATCAATACCAGTACCCTTTTGCGGAGACATGCCTGGCTACGTATTTCAGGTTTTAAACCTGAGAAACAAAATTCCATCCTCAATCAGCCATTTGATAAGGCACATTTATTTGGCCCTGATGTTGATGTGTCTTTAGAAAAGATTAAAAAAGACACCGACACAGCAAAATCTATGGGACCCTTGCAGCTGCGAGCTCCCAGACGTTCTTTTTGTCGATCATCATACAGAGGCAACACAAGAGGCTACTCCTCCGAAAGCCCCTCCACTTCCTACAAAACCACTAGTCAATCCACATACACTAAGGAGTACCATAGAGGGGGTTACAGGGGTAACAACAACAAAGGCAGAGGCAAAACCAACAACTCCTGCTCTGCCTCCATCCCTACCCAATGACTTTTCTCCCCTTCCCCCACAACATTCCACTCCTGTGGGGGGAAGACTGCAGCAATTCCTTCCTGCCTGGAACAACATCAACAGGTGGGTGTGACAAATTATTCAGTCAGGTTACTGTCTAGAACTAACATCTACCCCCCAAACATACCACCCAAACAGCGCCCAATGTCACAAGAACATCTGTCACTGTTAAAGCAAGAAGTAATGTCTCTACTAGAAGAAAGTGCAATAGAACCAGTTCCTCTGCACCAACAAAACAAGGGGGTTTACTCCCTATATTTTCTTATTCCAAAATAGGACGGCTCTCTAAGGCCTATTCTGGACCTCAGACCGCTAAACATATACATACAGTCAAACCATTTTCACATGGTCACACTCCAACAAGTCCTTCCTCTCCTGTTACAAAACAACCTCCTTGCTACTCTAGATCTCAAGATCGCATACTTCCACATTCCCATTCACAAGGCTCACAGGAAGTATCTCAGATTTGTAATAGACGGGCAGCACTATCAATTCAAAGTACTCCCATTCTGAGTCACAACAGCACCAAGACTATTCACCAAGTGCCTAGCAGTAGTGGCAGCACATTTACGAAGATAGCACATACATGTGTTCCCGTACCTCGACGACTGGCTCATAAAAGCCAGCTCATACAACCAGTGTGTGGAACACACTCACGCCATGATCCAACTGCTCCACAACTTGGGGTTCACAATAAACCACACCAAGTCTCATCTGCAACCATCCAAAGTACAACAGTACCTCGGTGCTACAATAAACACCTCAACAGCGCTAGCTTATCCCACTCCAGTAAGGAAAGCCAGCATGCAAACTCTTCTCAAAAAGTTTCAGCCACAACACTCCATTCCAGCACGAGTGTTCATGCAACTCATAGGGATGATGGCCTCTTGCATTTTCATAGTGCCCAATGCAAGACTTCAAATGCGTCCTCTACAAGAGTGCCTATCACATCAATGGAACTAGGCTCAAGGTCAATTAACAGACCTAGTGTTGGTAGACGGTCAGACACATCGCTCTCTGCAGTGGTGGAACACCAAAAACTTTTCCAAGGGGCGACCGTTCCTAGAGCCAGGTCCCCAAATAGTCTTGACAGCGGACGCATCGCTCTCCGGCTGGGGAGCCCACCTGCTACAACACACCATGCAAGGCAGGTGGACACCACAACAAAAGTTACTTCATATCAATCACTTCGAGTTACTAGCTATATTCCTAGCGCTGAAAGCATTTCAAAAACAAGTATCAAACAAAGCTGTGTTAGTCCACAAGGACAACATGACAGCCATGTACTACATTCAGAAACAGGGCGGATCACACTCCCTGCAACTTTCTCTACTAGCTCAGGACATATGGCGCTGGGCTATACCTCAAAACATATTCCTTCCAGCCCAACATGTTCCAGGAGTAGAAAACACCATAGCAGATTTGTTAAGTCGTCAAACACAACAGACCCACGAGTGGGAACTTCATATGCAAGTTCTTTAACCATTCTTTCAGATGTGGGGACAACCTCAAATAGACCTCTTTGCCACTCAGGAAAACGCCAAATGCCCAAGCTTCGCCGCCAGATATCCACACCCACTGTCCAAAGGCAATGCCATATGGATGAACTGGTCAAGCAGATTTGCGTACGCTTTTCCACCTCTACCACTCATGCCACAAGTAGTACGCAAACTACAGCAGCTTTCTCTAACCCTCAACCTAGTTGCTCCAACGTGGGCCAGACAGCGGTGGTACACAACACTGCTACAACTGTCTGTGGTACCGCACGAAAAATTATACCTGTCTCCACACCTTTTAACACAGAACCATTGCGAGATGAGGCACCCTGACCCAGCTCAGCTCAACCTAGCGATTTGGCTCCTGAGGTCTTAGAATTTGGATATCTGAACCTTCCTCCAGAATGCATGAATGTCATAAAAGAAGCTAGACGCCCAAACACTAGAGCATGTTATGCAGCCAAGTGGAAACGCTTTGTAATATATTGTAACAACAATAAAATTAATCTCTTAGACGTGTCTATTCAACACATCATAGGATACTTACTGCACCTCAAAAGATACAACTTAGCCTACACGTCTATTAGACTGCATCTTACTGCAATAGCAGCATATCTACAAAACAGACAGCATCTATCTCTGTTCAGAGTGCCTGCTATTAAAGCCTTTATGGAAGGTCTTAAGAGAATAATTCCTCCCAGAGTGCCACCTTCACCTGTGAGGAATTTAAACATTGTTCTCACACGGCTAACGGGACCTCCCTTCGAACCATTACATAAATGTGAACTACAATTTTTAACATGGAAGGTTGCGTTCCTAGTAGCTATTACTTCACAGCAAAGAGTTAGTGAACTACAAGCACTAACCATTCAAGAACCCTGTTGAAAAATGAGGCAGCATCGGTGAGGCCTGCACAAATAACATGACACATCTGTCCTTCACTGGGAACCAAACACCCTAGGGCAGCGCCTGACTCTCAGAGGGTAGCGTTGCGGAGCAGTCTCAGGCTTACTCAAGGGAGGTGGTGTGTGCTAGTAATCACCATTTGCAGGTGTGCAAAAATAACACTCAATAATTGATTGTCCAGTCGGTACTTTGCTTTATAAAAGTAAGAGTACATTTATTAAACACACACACCACTCAATACTACACACCAATTTACAAATATACATAAACTGATGAAATTACCTTGTGACATTGCATAACATCTCCACCCCTCCCGCAGGGGGGGTGGGGTCTAGTACCACCACTCCCATGTATGCACATCATCTTGCCCCCAATGCAGTGAATTGGTCTTAACCTGGAGCGAGGGCCCTATGCACTGGCACCATCCCAGTGGCAACCTCCCCCCCCCATTACCTCCACAAGCATTAAATGGCTACACCTGCCTTGGTGACACATGATCCTGACTGAGCATCTCCTGCTGACCATACAGTAGGCACCTCTACATCTTAAGGGCTAATAGTCTGGGGTCTTCACCTAAGCGCAGCAGCAAGAATACATGTTTCGCACATTTTAGAATGATAGTACTCAACACATGTGGATATCATTAAAAATGCATTGCAATTACAGCCCCTGAAGGCATCATAGATCATCGCAGGATTAAGTAAATACAGTCAGACACCCAAGCAGGAGTGTCTAGCCACTTAAATCCTCTTAGCTTATAACATCACCTTAAACATCAGTCCCTTGAAAAGAAATAACCATTAATAAATGCACTTCAGTGCAATTACACCTCTTCTTCTCCAGGGAATACCCTTCTCCAGACATCCCCATCTCAGCCCTTTACTCCTTGATGCAATTATCATAACACCCACAGCTGAAGAACAAAAGTTCCAGCCCAGAAGGTGTTAAATGCAGGGTTGAGCCCTGGTGGGGTTATTCTTTTCAAATCCCCAGGACACCTAGGGTGACTTATCTCTTCATGCTGGGGGGGGGGGGGGGGGGGGGGGGGGGGGGCACCACACACCAGAATAGTAGGCTTCCAAACGCCTGACAAGGCATTTTGGGGCGATTTTTCTCCTATTTGTGAATACTTGATGAGCGGCTCTCCCGCTGTGCTGGGGAGAGCCGTGCTGACCCGCTGGCGGCTTCGCCGCATCTTCAGGCCCCGTTGGGGGGCCCAGTCCCACCCAGACCAAAGGTAAGGGGATGCGGCGCGGGGAGCCCACCCCCGGCCGCTCCGTGCTTTGGTCTGGGGCCCGGTCCCACCCGGTCCCCTGGCTCCTCCCCCTCCATGTCTGGGGCATGGTCCCACCCGGGATCCCCGCAGGCTCTCCACGTTGGAGGGCAGTCCAGGGAGCCCACCCCTGGCTGCCTCCACCGGCTCCCCGCTCGGCCCGCACCCTGGTAGGCGAACGCGGGAGCTGGTCCTTCAGTTCTCGTCTGCCCGCTCCGGCGGGCAGACACGGAGACCAGCGCGGCTCCCGCTCTCCTCGGGGGAGTGCAGCGGCATTCCCCCCCCCCTTCCTTCTTCCTGACTTCGGGGCCCGAGGATGGGGTCCCGGACCCCTCGACACACACCTTCGGGGTGGGGGGCGACGGCGCTCCCCCCATCCTGGATACTGTGGGGCCCGGAGATGGGGTCCCGGGCCCCTCCTCCCATCTTCTTGGCATGGGGCGCGACAGCTCCTCCTCACACGGGGCCCGGAGTTGGGCTACCGGGCCCCTCCTCCATTTCTTCACGGGGAGCGCGACGGCGCTCCTAGGCGCAGGATTCAGCTGGGGCCGGGGTGAGCTGCTGGTACCCCACGGGGTCATGTTCACGGGGTGCGCGACGGCGCACCCCGGCTTTACTTCTTTGGGGAGGCAGCTCCCGGGACCTGACCCACCCCGGGGACATCTATGAGACCAGCGGCGGAGCCCCACTTGCTTCGTCGTCGGTCTTCTTAGAGGTCAAATGTCGCCTACCTTCCGTGGGCCATACCTCAGCCCCTGGGGGTCCGATCTGTCCCATTTTCGCGTCTTCTCGCTCCTTGTGGCATCCCCCAGCCACTGGGAGCACTCCCCTTCGTCCTCCGGGTCTCCAAGAGGGTGCATTCTGCAGGGAGCAGCCTTCACTGGCTCCCTGCACCTCTCTTCTCCCTGCGCAGAGGCCTCTTCTTCTGCGCCCCGGTCCTGGGCTCTTCTTCTGGTGCTGTTAGGGGCCTGGGGGGCAGTCAGGGGGTCTCTCCTTTCACCTGCCCATTGCACCAGGCTCCAGCACCTTTCGCCTCAGCAGACCACACCCCAGAGAGAGCTTCTCTTCCTGTGCAAGTACTTTTTAAAAGTTGAGTAGGGGGCTGGTGTGAGAAGTTGGCCTGCTATATGATGCTCACTAGTTCTAGTGATCACCTTGTATCAGTCCAAACAACCCTTATGGTGATTGGTTGTAAGTCAACCTTATAGACCAGCTATCCTAATGGTAGCATGGACAAAGCAGTCTTAGGCTAAACTCTTTCGGCATGTGAAGCCAGCTGTTTTACCACAATATAACCCCTTGAATACCAAGTGAAAGGACACCACACAGGTTGTTATGAAAATCAACAGTATATTTATTAATAACAACACCTCTGAACTCTTTATGAGGTCAGAGGGCTAAGCACATGACAATCTCTTACGAAAAATACTACAAGTCGCACAAAATTACAATGGTGCCCTAGGGGCACGACAAACCGTATACTAAGTAAGTGGAATGTGAAAGTCGATAATAGGAATGGAGCTGTCCAGAGGCTGTAGGATCGAGGGGACCACGCTATACTAACTTCAGGTAAGTAATAGGAGGCCCACGGAACGCGTGTGCAGAGTGTGAACTCTCACGCGAGATGCGTAACGACGTCTATGGACAGTACAGTTCAAGTTAAAGGTGAGTACTGACAATCCTGACTAGATAGGACTAAAACGACTGTGGAACTGGACACTAGGACAGTTAAACTACCCTTGGGCACCGAAGTGCTCTTGTTACCTCACCCACGGGCTGCGGGTGCACAGGTGTCAAAGTGCGTCGGGTTCTCGCGTTGAAGTCAATGGAACCTGAAAGAAAAGATGCTGCAGGCGACCAGGAGGAAGATGTCCGGTGCAATCCAAGGGTGGATTGTTGAAGAAGGAGACCTGAAAGCAGAGGGGACAATGTTCACAGTCACTAGCCAGTGACTGGAGTGGAACCAGGAAGGAACCAGATGTCGACGTCGCGATCAGGTGAAGAGTGGACGCTTGACTCTGCAGCCACGTGGACCAGGAGGTGTCTTCGACGACCAGGATGGAGGCACGAGCTGTCCCACGCAGGCTCTCGCTGTCGGCAGTGTCGGATCCGGGCTGGGACTCAACAGGCCTTGGCAAAGGCAACCCACGCGGTGAGTGAAGAAAGCGTCTGGTGCGGACTAGGAGAGTCCGGGGTGCCCCTCTTTTGGAAGGGAGCGAGGGCCAGTCTGGAGCAACCAGACCAGCAGTGAAAATTCAAAGGTTCGTCGTCTAGGAGGCCACTAGCCAGCCGGCAAGTGACCAGACAACGCGTCGAGCAGGAACCAAGCAGAAGGGCCCCACGCAGATCTCGTGAAAGCTGGAGGGCTGATCTTCGGTGCAGGGGCGGCTCGGAGCTGGGGCTTCTCAGTCCCCAAAGCACTTGGTCGAGTTTACCTCGGGGGTCGTGCTGGAAGCGAAGTGCAGGTTTGTTCAAGATGGCCGGTCCCACGTGTCTCGTCGCACCCACGGGTCTCAGCTTTGCTGCAGATGTAGGTAGAGGTCGGAGAGGTCTGGGAATCCGGGTCTCGTCGAGCTCTGAAGTCTGGATCCTCGAGGGAAGACGACAAAGTGAAGCCGCTGGACGCTTGATGGTGCCTGCAGTTGCAGGGTGGACACTCCTTGTCCACAAGGGAGATTCTTCAGTCTTCTGTGGAGCAGAACGTCGAAGGCCAGAGTTTCTTCTTCTTGAATAGTTCAGGATAATCTAATTTGGAATGGGACCAGCTCCTACCTTTATTCTCCTAAAGGGGGCTGCACTACTGACTAGGTCCCTCCCCTGGGTGGGACCAGGAAGGGGGGTGGCTACACCCCCTATCCTTTGTCCGGTTTCCCGCCAGAGCTGGGGCAGGGATGCCCCAGCAACTGGTTTGAACCGGTGTATGCACATGGCACCTTGTGTGCCCCAGGCATGTCTCATTCCTTTCAGGCCTTCCTACCTCAATACACAAAATCCTGTCTGGGGTGGTGCTAGCACCTCCCAAGGCAGGAAACCCTTTGTCCTAGCCATCCTCGCTGGAAGGACTCCCAGCAGCAGGAGGTCAGACTTGTGTCTGTGGTGGCAGCATCCATTTTGTGATGCTGAGGCTCGAGTTAACTTTAACCGGGGTTCACAGTTACATACATGTCGTGTCCCTCTAGAAGGGTGGAATGCTACCCCCGTCGCCAGAATTGGCGAGGGGGTAGTATTCCAAATCGTATGACACCTAACTCGACATGTTTTGATAATGTTATACCAGAGTTAGCATTTAACCGCGAGGTTGATAATGCACTTAAGAGTATATGGTATAACGTTATCATGGAACAGCTATTAGGACTTGGTTCCGCAAGCTGCAAACGGGCTCAGCTCATGCCAGAGCACCATCTCACATAATTCCAAGCACTCTGCCTTCAGGATTGTTAAGGCCTTCCATAGGAGTGACTGATAGGAATATATGTGTCCATTTTAGGGTTAGATATAGGTATACTATATCTACAGCAAAGGGTGATTACACCACCTTGCCCCAGCTGTCATGCAGCCAGTTGTGTCAGATTTAGATGGCCAGCCAGGGGTGGCATAATACACGCTTCAGCCCCTGGTAGGCCCTGGGTACACCTATGCCCTGGGTACAGGGACTGATAAGGTGGCCCAGTACCAATTGGTAAATGCACTTAAAGTACATGGATGTCAATTTAGAGAGAGAACAGCTAGACTGTGGGTCTGATTAGCAGGCCCACAGCAAGGGAAAGTCGTAAACCAGTGAAGCAAAAAGCAAAAATCTGGGGTGACCATAGGATTGCAGACCCCACTCTCCTACAGCTGGCAGGAAGTCTCAGTGTGTCCTATCAAACAGTGACACATCACTTCCCTGCCCCTGCTCCCTCCTTCTTGTTCAGTCTCTGGGTTGTTCAAACATGGCGTCGTCCGGTGTCTCTGGCCACATGGCCTCTGAAACCCAACTCCTTCCCCCCTCACTGCCTTTCCTCCTTGGTGCAAACTGGTGCCTGGCACCCAGCGACAGCAGTTGATGGATTGGCGTTTAGCTCCACCTATCTTTTCTCCTTGGAGGGAAGATCTTCGCTCTGGGAAGAAAGGTCATTAATCTAACCTGCCATGGTCAGACCCCAGCCAGTGACTCAGAGAAATATGACATTTCCGGATGACCCAAAAGCAGTACAAATATGACTTTGGACTCTGCAGAATACTCATTTTCACATCTGCTATGGACATTAGTGCATGTCTGGAATCTGTAGGCTTTGTGGAAGTCATTTTAGCCATGGACCCCACATCCCCATAGGGAAATAATGAAGTGAAAACACAGTAAGACACACTGACTTTCCCTGGCATGTTCCTTTCCAGTGTATAAAACCTATTCCATGTCACCAGCCAATTCTGCCTAAGTCCTGCCACACCATTCACTCTGTAGCTGCTCCTGGACTGCGCACTCTAGGAATCTCCCTTGTGCAGCCCCTACACGTGTGCACGCCCATGTACACCCGTGTCTGCATGTAACCAGCACGGTGTCCCATACTCCAGCTGCTGCGCAGCGGCCTAGTCAAACCAGGGGTACACCAGCCAAATCTCCAGGCAGTCTCCTTCATTATGAGTTACCTGTGGGTGAGTCCCAGATTATGAGTCTCCCCCACAGTAGGTGCTCAAAAAGAGTAAAATCCGTGCGGCTCATAGTGTCAGAACCACCTTCTAACAAACCCTTTTTGCAAATGCATCATAATAAGGTTGTTCTATGTACTAATCCAAAATTCCTGCCCAAAGTCATTTCTCCCTTCCACCATAATCAATCTGTGGAACTGCCCGTTTTCTTCTCGCAGCCACAGACAGTAGCAGAAAGAGCTCTTCATACCCTAGATGTCAAAAGAGCATTGCTATACTAAATCGAGAGAACACAACCGTTTCGTAAGACAAAACAACTTTTTGTGTCTTTCTCTCCACCGCACAAGGGTAATCCCATTTCAAAATCTTGGATAGCTAGATGGATTGTCAAATGCATACAGATTTGTTACCACAAAGCTAAACGTACGTTATCTGTTCCTCCTAAAGCCCATTCTACAAGAAAAATGTGGGCTTCAATGGCATTTTTAGGGAACATTCCCCTAGATATCATCTGCAGAGCAGCTACATGGTCTACACCGCACACATTCACAAAACACTATTGTGTAGATGTGCAAACCAAACAAGCTAATGTGGGCCAGGTGTTCTCCAAACATTAATTTAAACTACTGCAACAGATAGGGGTGGTCGCCGCTAAGAGTGGGTACTGCTATTCAATCTATGCACAGTGTAATCTGCAGCTCATATGCCTCGAACGGAAAATGCTACTTACCAGTATGCATCTGTTCTTGGCATGTAGAGCTGCAGAGTTACACACGCCCACCCGCCTCTCCGGCTACCCTTGTCTGTTCCAGTATTATCTTAATTAGATATTGATTACATGGGCATCCTTCCTTTTCTTGCAAAGCTCCATCATTTCCCTAATGGCGAAAAACAATCTGAGGATGGAGCCCATGCGCAATGTGGTCCAAAGGAGGAGTCACTTATCTCGTGACTTCCTAAGAACTTTTCAGGACAACAACAAACTGCAAACATCCGGGCCCAACACTAGGTGGCGATCTATGCACAGTGTGTAACTCTGCAGCTCTACATGCCAAGAACAGATGCATACTGGTAAGTAGCATTTTCCTTTCCCTACCTGTGGCAAGTCCTACTTGGGTCTAGAAATAAAACATAAGTATTCATTTTTATACGTATCCAATTGGCCTGGATTCTGCCTTTGAGTGTGTGTAATCAGCCCTTGAATGAGTGAATACAATAAATGCTTAATACACCCTCTGGATAAGCCTTACTTCTCACCCACACTACTACAAAGATTGTTACTACTTACCTAATTTAGCCTCTGCTATACTACTAGGGACTCCCTGGACTCTGTGCACACTATACCTTACTTTGGTATAGTATATATAGAGCCACCTTCCTACACATAGGTCTTTCTATGGCCTCTTATCTGAAAGAAACAGGTTAGTATTAGATTCCTTACCTTAGAATATCCCCAGGCGTCAGTCTGGATCCGGAAACTTTTGCGTAGCAGTACCCCTGCGCGTCGGTAGGCGTCGTCTGCAGGCGTCCCCTGCGGCTCCGCGTCGTCGGCGTCGTGCGCCGTGATGACGTCGCTGGAGTATATAGACGCCGCCTCCGCGCGCTGACGTCAGTTCTTCTTTTTTCCGCGCCAGTTAGCGCTGATCCGAAGAGCAGTACTCCGGTCTTTCACCAAGTTTTTTGATAACTCTAACCCTTTCGGTGCCGGTAGGATGCCCGGTTTTAAAAGTTGTGACGGGTGCGACCGCCTGATGTCGGTCACCGACCACCATCGACTCTGCCTCCGGTGCCTGGGCGCGGACCACGACGTCGAGTCCTGCGTCGACTGCCGGGCCTTGACGAGTAAGGCTAGGCGGGAGCGGTCCCGCAAGCTGCTCGAGCTCCGGATGTCGGCCCCGCGTCGAGAGCGGTCCCGGTCCGGCCGGAGGTCGAGGGAGCGGTCGAGAGAACGGTCGCGGAGCCGCCACGAGCGCTCCGGAAGTCGTCACCATTCCTCCGGTTCCTCAGGTAAGCGACACAAGAAGTCGGGGCGTCGTCATCGCACCCCCGACGCTCGCGTGATGCGGCCTGGGGTTCGGGTGGCCCCACCCCCGCGGCTCCGCGTGGGTCGCCGACGCTGCCTGCTCCATACCCGTCGGTCCCTGGGCAAGGCGCGTCGCGCGAGGAGATAGAGGAGTTCCTCATGGCCATGAGGGCGCTGTCTCCTCCGACGGGGCCTACGGCGCCTGCGGGCCCGGTGGTCCCGTCCGGGGGCCCGAGCGGTTCGGGTGCTCCTGCCCCGGCACCGTCGGGTGCTCCGGCCCCGGCGCCGCTGGGCCCTTCAGGGTCGTCGCCGGCTGGTCACCCGGCCTCTCCGGCGCTGATTCCATTGGGGCAACCCGTGGTGCCGCCTCCGCGCGGCGCCGTGACTCCGACGCCGGTTCTGGCTGGCGTCGGGGCTCCGGCTCCCGGCGGCGCCACCCCCATTCCCTCTCCAATTCCGGACGCGGAGTCGGACCGGCGTCGTCCGACGCCGAGTCCGGCGCCGATGGGGCCCATTGGCCCCGAGGAGCCGGTCTACATCGTTGAATCCGAGTATGGTGATGATGAAGATTATGGAGAGGGTTGGGAGGGGTCTGAGGACCCTCTGTCACGCGAGTGTCGGTACGACGTGGACTGGACAGGTGACTTGGGTGATGCCAGTGGTCTGGACGAATCTCCTAACCCTGGTTTTGTCTCGCCTCCCACTGTGGCGTCGGAGGCTGGGGCTGCCTACTCTGTGGTGCTGATGAGGGCTGCCAAGGCCTTGAGCCTTGAGCTCCCCATCGCAAAAGTGAAGCCTAACATCCTCACCGAGGTCTTCAAACCGCAGTCATCCCCACAGGAGCCTCTGCTGCCGTTTAATGAAGCCTTGACGGACGTTCTGTTGGGCACGTGGTCCAGGCCCGCTTCAGGTTCGCCTGTTGATAGGAACGTTGCCAGGCGCCACCGTCCGTGTCCGGACGACCCTAAGTTCCTGTCCACCCATCCCACCCCTGAGAGTCTGGTGATCCAGGCCTCAACATCCCAATCCGCATTCCCGTCGGCCCCGCCCGACCGGGAATCTAAGAGGTACGACCAGTATGGCAAGAAGGTCTTCTCGTCCCTGAGTGCGGGACTGCTGTCTTGCAATACCGCATGCCTCTTGGGCCGCTACACCCACTCTCTGTGGGATACGGTCGCGGAGTGTCTGCCGCAATGCCCGCAGGAGGTACGGGACAAGCTCGGCCAGGCTATGGTTGAGGGCCGAGACGCGGCGAGGTATTCCATCAGGTGTGGTCTTGATACGACCGACTCGCTGGGCAGAGCGATGTCCACGACGGTGGCGATTCGTCGCCACGCCTGGCTGAGATCCGCCAATGTTTCGCCGGATGTCCAGAATGCCTTGATGGACATGCCGTTCGATGGCAGTCGCCTGTTTGGCGACAAAGCGGACAACGCGCTTGAGCGCTTCAAGGACTCCAGGGTCACGGCCAAGTCCTTGGGTCTCTCGACCCAGCGCCAGCAAGCGGGTTCGTTTCGCTCCTTTTGTGGCCACGGAAGGGGCGGTCCCACACGTGCTGCCAGCCACGCACCGCAGAACACTTCTCAACGCGGTGGCGACCGTGGATTCCGCCGTGGTGGCGGTCGGGGACAGCGGCGAGGTCAGGCCACACCTCCCCCCGCAGCAGCCTCCAAATCCTCCTAGTCCGAGCTTTCAGGCCCATGTGACGCCAGTGGGTGGCAGGGTTCGCCATCACCACTCCCGCTGGCGCACTCCACTCCCGCTGGCGCACTATCACATCGGACAGGTGGGTGCTGCAGCTCGTCCGAAGGGGCTACTCCCTCCCCTTCGAGACCACTCCTCCAGCCATGCCGCCGCAGAACCACCGTGTGTCGGGGGACCACTTGACACTTCTGCAGGAGGAAGTTACGGCCCTCTTGGCCAAGGGGGCCATCGAGCGCGTTCCTGGGCCAGAAGTAGGGTGTGGTTGCTATTCCCACTACTTTCTGGTACCCAAGAAGGACAAGGGGGGCCTGCGTCCTATCTTGGATCTACGGAACGTCAACGGCTTCCTCCGGAAGGAGAAGTTCAAGATGTTGACTTTGGCTCAGGTCTTGGCTGCTCTAGACCCACTACACTGGATGGTAGCGTTGGACTTGCAGGATGCGTATTTTCACATCCCCGTCCTGCCGGCCCACCGGCGTTACCTGCGGTTCACGGTAGGCCACGAGCACTTTCAGTTTATCGTGCTCCCATTCGGCCTTACCAGCGCCCCACGGGTGTTCACGAAGGTGATGGCGGTGGTCGCAGCTCATCTGCGCCGGTTAGGGGTTTCAGTCTTCCCCTACCTCGACGACTGGTTGTTGAAGGCGGGCTCGCCCCAGACAGTCGTCCACCACAACCAGATGACGGCAGACCTCCTGCACGAGCTGGGGTTTTCCATCAACGTGCCGAAATCACACCTGTGCCCCTCTCAAAAGCTCCTTTTCATCGGAGCGGTTCTCGACTCGGCACAGTTTCGGGTTTATCCTCCGGAACGGCGGGTCCGGGATATTCAGGCTTTGATTCCCATCTTTCAGCCGTTATCCCGGGTCTCGGTCAGGTTGACGCTGCGGCTTCTGGGACTGATGGCCTCCTGCATCCTTCTGGTGCATCACGCCAGGTGGCGGATGCGGGCTCTGCAGTGGGACCTGAAGTTTCAGTGGGCCCAGCATCAGGGCAACCTATCCGACCACGTCCTGATCTCGGAGGGCACTGCGAGACAGTTGCAGTGGTGGCTTACGGACCGCGATTGGGTCAGGGGCAGATCCCTCTCCCTTCCCCAACCGGAGCACGTAGTTGTGACGGACGCGTCCCTCCAGGGCTGGGGAGGCCACTTGGGAGAGGCGGAGATCAGAGGCATCTGGTCTCCGGCGGAGTCCCGGCTCCATATCAACATGTTGGAGCTGCGGGCGATTCGCCTAGCACTGAAGGCATTCCTCCCCTTTGTCAACGGGAGTGTGGTGCAGGTGTTCACGGACAACACCACCGCCATGTGGTACTGCAACAAGCAGGGCGGAGTGGGGTCGTGGACCCTTTGCCAGGAGGCTCTGCGCCTCTGGCAATGGCTGGAACGTCAGGGCGTGACTCTGACGGTTCAACACCTGGCAGGTTCTCTGAACGCCAGGGCGGACGAACTCAGCCGTCGGTGCTCGGTGGATCACGAATGGCGTCTGAACTCGGACGTGGCGAAAGGCCTCTTTCTGCAATGGGGAGAGCCTTGGTTAGATCTATTCGCCACAGAAGAGAACGCGCAATGTCATCAGTTTTGCGCGTTGGAGTTTCCAAGACGGCACTTGCTCGGCGACGCCTTTCGGCGCGAGTGGAGTTGCGGTCTGTTGTACGCCTTTCCGCCTATACCACTTCTGCCCAGAGTGCTGAAGAAGATCAGGCGCGACCGGGCTCAAGTTATCCTTGTGGCTCCGGACTGGGCTCGAAGGTACTGGTATCCCGAGCTACTCAGCATGTCAGTCGGTCCCTCGATCCGCCTGCCCCTTCAGGAGGACCTTCTGTCGCAGCAGCAGGGGACGGTCCTCCACCCGAACCTGTCCAGTCTCCACCTCCATGCTTGGAGATTGAGCGGCGACAGTTGAGGCCATTTGACTTGCCTCCTGAAGTCTGTGATGTGATTCTGGCAGCCAGGCGTCCCTCCACAAAGTCGGTATACGCCTGCCGGTGGAACAGATTTGTGGCATGGTGCACAGCAAAGGCTGTGGATCCCCTTTCTGCCCCTCTCTCCGAGGTTCTCCTCTTTCTTCTCTCTCTGGCCCAGCAGGGCTCTGCTCTGGGCACTATCAAGGGCTACCTTTCTGCCCTTTCCGCCTTCTTACGGCTACCTGATCAGCCATCTTTGTTCAAGTCCCCTATTGTACTGAGATTCTTGAAGGGCATCACGCACATGTATCCACCTGTTCCGTTTGTGATGCCTCAGTGGGACTTGAACCTGGTTCTGACTTTCTTGATGTGCGCTCCCTTTGAGCCGCTTCATTCCTGTCCTCTCCGTCTTCTCACTTTAAAGACGGCCTTCCTGGTTGCCATCACCTCTGCCAGGAGAGTGAGTGAGCTCCAGGCTCTTTCTGTGAAACCTCCTTTCTTGTCCGTTCATCCTGACAAGGTGGTTCTTAGAACTAGACCTTCTTTCCTGCCCAAAGTAGTTTCTGCTTTTCACATAGGGCAGTCCATCACCTTACCCTCCTTCTTCCCGCCTCCGCATCCTTCAAAAGATGAAGAGCGGCTCCATCGTCTGGACCCAAAACGTGCGCTTTCGTTTTATATGGATCGCACACGCCAGTTCCGGGTGGATGACCAACTATTTGTTGGCTACGTGGGTGAGAAGAAGGGAAGGGCGGTACAGAAACGAACCATCTCTCGGTGGGTCGTCCTGTGCATCAAAGCATGCTACTCTTTGGCTCGGAAGGAGCCTCCTGTTGGGCTGAGGGCCCATTCCACTCGGGCCACGGCGGCTACTACCGCCCTGGGCCGGGGAGTCCCTTTGCAGGACATTTGCCAGGCGGCTACGTGGGCCTCGCTGCACACCTTTGCGAGGCATTACTGCCTGGACAGTCAAGTCCGGAGGGACGGCTTCTTTGGCCGTTCGGTCCTCCAGGATTTTCTTGTGTAGGATTGTATTGGTTCGCAGACCCACCACCGGGGTTGGTATTGCTGGGGTATCTATTCTAAGGTAAGGAATCTAATACTAACCTGTTTCTTTCAGATGAACAAGTTACTTACCTTCGGTAACGATATGTCTGTAAGAAACAGTAGTTAGTATTAGATTCCTTACCGCCCCACCCATCCTCCCCGTTCTGCGAACTGATACCTAGGGTTAAGGACATCCCTTTCAGGGCCCTAGTTTCACATGGCACCAGTGTTAGTTCTCACATGGCTCTGCGTGTTCTGGCGCGGAAACGCTGTGTGCAAAGAACTGACGTCAGCGCGCGGAGGCGGCGTCTATATACTCCAGCGACGTCATCACGACGCAGACGACGCGGAGCCGCATGGGACGCCTGCAGACGACGCCTACCGACGCGCAGGGGTACTGCTACGCAAAAGTTTCCGGATCCAGACTGACGCCTGGGGATATTCTAAGGTAAGGAATCTAACACTAACTACTGTTTCTTACAGATATATCGTTACCGAAGGTAAGTAACTTGTTCGCCAACCCCAGTATGCTATCTGTCACTTTTGCGGTCATGAGAGGGGCTTCCAATCGCGTCTTTACATGCTCAGCCACTCATCCCAGCAAACCGTGCAATATTTTCGTGGCAGAGGACGCGGATGTATGTCGTTACTACGCATGCTTTTACAACGCATGCCTTTACCACGCAACTTTTACAACGCAAGTCGTTACAACGACTTGCGTTGGGGGGGCGCTGGATAGTGAATAGTTTCATTTACTATTCCAACTCCAGTCCCCGTGGATAGTAGGGAAGGTTTTGGATACTAAATTAAACTATTCCTTATCTTACAGCGCCCCCCCCGCGCAAGTCGTTGTAACGACTTGCGTTGTAAAAGTTGCGTGGTAAAGGTAGTGCGTGGTAAAAGTTGCGTTGTAAACGCTGTCTACCAGAGGACGCTGTTCCCACAGACCACGTGAGGCAGGCAGCCAGAGTTTTCGAGCCAGTCCACCATCCCTCCTGGCAGCCTCAGCCTCCAAACATCTTTAGTATGCCCTCCCACCTTCATGGGCATCAAATGGGGGGGGGAGGATACGCCATCACCTGCACTACTGGAAGTCAATAACATCACCCATTAGGTTTTGCACTTATTGCAGAGGGGCTACCCCCTCTCCTTTGTGACCATCCCCCCACCCATGCCGCCTACTTCCGTCAAGCTGACAAAGGACCAACTCTGTGCTTCATCAGGAGCTGTGTACCAAGGGATCTATAGTGAAGGTGCAAGCATCAGAAGTAAGTTGTGCTTGCCACTCCCACTTCTTTCTGATGCCCCAGAATGATGGAGGATTTCGTCCTATTTTACACCTGCACCATCTCTTCCTGAAAAAAGAGAAATTCATAATACTCATGCAAGTCCTGTCTGCCCTGGACCCAGGAGACTGGATGTTATAGCTAGACTTATTGGATGGCTATTTTGACATCCCTGTCCTGCCTGCCCACAGGTGTTAGCTGTGGTTCATGGTAGGCCAAGAGCGCTTTCGGTGTTCTGTATTTCTCTTTGTCCTTACCAGCACACCTCAAGTGATGCCGGTGGGTGCAGCTCAGCTGTGGAGGTCATGGATTCCAGTCTTTCCCAGCCTCAATGTTTGGTTGTTGAAGGTAGTCATCTCCCACCTTCAGGCTACAGCGAACCTTCTGCACTAGCTAGGGTTCACTATCAACGTTCCGAAGGTACATTTGACTTCTACTAAGACGCTTCCTTTCATCTGAGCTTTTTAAGACACAGTGTAGTTTTGGGCGTATCCTTCCGAGAGGCAAGTCCAGGAAATTGATAGCGATGTTTCGGCCTCTATCCTGGATTTTGAGTGAGACTGACTCTGAGCCTGTTTAGACTCATGACCTCCTGCATCCTTCTTGTGACACATGCCCATTTGCATATGACCGCTTTGCAGTGGGACCTGAAGTTTCAGTGGGCACAGCATTAGGGGAATCTTTCCGACCAGGCCCAGATCTTGAAGGGAACTGCAAAATACATGCAGTGGTGGCTAACAAACAGTGATTGGGTCAGTGTTGGACCCCTCTCACGCCCCAACCAGAGCTGAATATAGTGACAGATATATCACTTCTGGGGTGGGGCAGTCATCTGATTGAGGCAGAATCCAGACTCCACATCAATCTGATGGGGCTTTGATAGACCCATCTGGCATTGAAGGATTTACTTTCCTTCGATCAGGGGAAGGTTGTTTCAGGTGTTTAAACACAACACCACTGCCATGTGGTATTGCAACAAACAGGTTGGGCTGGGGTAGTAGACTCTTTGCCAAGAGGTGGACATGGCTGGAACATCAGGGCATATCCCTGATGGTTCAACACCTGGCGGGCTGTCTGAACGCCAGTGCAGACAAACCCAGCTGTCGCTGCCTAGTGGATCAGGAATGGCATCTCCATCAGAAGGTAACACAAGTTCTCTTCCAAGGATGGTTAGAGCCTTGGTTGGATCCGTTCGTCTCCTTTGAGAATGTGCATTGTCAGCAGTTTTGCGCACGGGAGTTCACGTAGATGCTTTTTGTCTCGAGTGGAGCTCAGGTCTCCTATATGCCTTTCTGCCAATACCACTCCTGTCCAGAGTTCTCAAGAAGATCGGGAATGATCGGGCTCAAAATAGTTTTCTGGATCCGGATTGGGCACAAAGAGTCTGGTAAGCCAAGCTGTTAAGCAACATCATGAGTCCTCTATTCAGGCTGCCTCTTCAGGAGGATCTTCTGTCGCAGCAACAGGGTAGGGTTCTAAACCGGACCTGAAAATGATTTGCTTTCATGAGTGGAGATTGAGCAGCGATAGTTTACAACTTTTGACGTTCCGCCCAAATTCTGTAATTTTATCTTGACAGCCAGGTTCCTCTCCGCCAAAACAGTATATGCCTGCCGTTGGAACATATTTGTGGCATGGTGTACAGATGAACAAGTTGACCCTTTTTCTGCACCCCTTTCCCAGGTTCTATTGTTCGTTCCTACATTGACCCAGAAGGGCTCCGCCTTGGGCACTTTGAAAGGCTATACCTCTGCCATCTCTGCATTTCTGCAGTTGCCACATAAGCCATCCCTGTTCAATCCCCTTTTGTATATAGGTTTTTGAAAGGTCTCCAACACGTGTTCCTACCTGCTCCCTTCATTTTGCAACAGTGGGATCTTAATTTAGTCCTCAAATTTCTAATTTGCGCTCCTTTTGAGCCATTACACAACTGTCCTATCAGGTTCCTTACCATAAAAAAACAGCCTTCCTAGTGGTAATAACATCTGCCTGGTGGATCAGTGAGCTACAGGCTCTGGCATCCCAGCCTTCATACTTTACCTTCTACCCAGACTAGAGCATCTTTCTTACTGAAGGTGGCAGCACCCTTTGATTTATGCCAGCCCATCACCCTCCCTACGCTCTGCCTCACCCCTCTAAAGGAGAGGAGTGACTTCTTCAGCTGGACCCAAAAAGAGCATAGTTGTACCTTGACCGCACAAAAAGAGTTTAGAGTGGATGATTAACTCTTTGTGGGGGTACATCTGAGCCTAAAAAGGAAGGGCGATGCAGAAACTGAATGTCTTACAATGATGGTGCTCTGCATCAAAACCTTCTCCACACTGGGCAAAGAGCAACCTCCTGAAACTTTGCAAGTTTATCCCACCAGAGCCAAGGTTGCGAACACTGCGTTAACTCGCAGAGTACCTGACCTATATATCTGTCAGACTTCAATGTGTGCTTCTGTGCACACATTTTTGAAACATTACTATCTGGTCAGACAGGTCCACCGAAACAGACATTTTGCCTGTTCGTTCTATAGGATTTCTAGTTTAATCCATGTTCCAGCCCCACACCCGGGAAGGTATTGCTTGGGTATCTATTCTATTCTAAGGTAAGTAATCTGCGGCGAGAAGTCAAATCAAATCAAATTTAGCTTTATTCGATTTATCTGAAAAATCATAAAAGCATACAGGTACAGTTTATACCATGAATTTAAAAAGATTTCCACATTAAAAAAGTTTGTAAAGGAACTGTAAAACATTTTTCCATATATAAAAAGTCAGCGATAAACATATAACCAAAAAAGTCTCATGTTAGAACTGGTAAAGAATTTAAACATGTAAGGCTTACACCATAGAATTTCTGTATTTCATCACTGACATTAGAAAACGAGAAACAACAAAAATAAGATGCACCTCATCTAGCAAAAGTAACTTCAGATAAGCAGTTTTACATGTTCTTATGCCCCAAGATTTAAGAAGAGGTAAGAGGAATAATTTCCTCGGGGCAGAGTAGAGATAACAGAAGAACATAATATGAATGTTACTTTGCAATGAATGGTCATCGCATGGGCAAATTAAATTCGCCGAAGTCCAATCATTGTGTTTTGGGAGGGTGACCATACGGAAAAAGGTACCTAAACGCAGCCTTGTAAGAAGCATGCGAGGGTAAGGTGCAATTTCAATCCTGAGATACATTTGTAAACCTTCGCTAGGGGTAATTTTTTGATAACTCAGGGTAGAAGTCTTAAGTTTCTCAATGTTCCATCTGGCGCTTTCCAATTGTGTGATTAAAAGTTTTTTGAGAGCTGGCCTAGACAAGTTTTCTAGGGACTCTGGAGTATCATAAAATTCGGGGTGTCCAATTTTAGAGAACATCAGCTGGACGTATCGTAGCCATTTGATTTTGGATACACCATCCAAGTTTTTACAGTCCGCGATGAGTTCTCTGTTAAATTGGCATTCCATAGTGGTCCAGATTTTGTGCCACAGCAAACACGGTGATAACTTTATAGTGTCGCTAAGGTATTTAAGGCCAGTCTCAATGTGGGTAGTAAAAGTCGAAGTAGATTTGCTCACACCTAGTAAATATCGGATAAAAAGATTCTCACAGGTTTGTAACGAAGACACGTTTTCAAAACCCCATAGGCCTGCTCCATAAGTGACTGTCGCTATACACTTGGCTTGATAAATCTGTAACATCTCAGCAGTCGGTTTGCCCCCGATTTTTGCTGCGAAAGTTCGCAGGGCCCCAATGGCACGACTAAAGGCAAGTTTCCTAGCAGATACTGCGTGTTTCCAACCTCCTTTCCTCTCAAAAACAACACCCAGATAGCAAAAGGTGTCCGTGCACTCAATTCTTTGCTCGTCAAGATATATCGAACATTGTGGCCTTTTATTCTTTTGGGTGCATGGCATGGAGAAAGTTTTGGAGATGTTCACTTTCAGATTTCGTTTCCCCATATAAGATGAGAATTCAGTTACTGCTCTCTGCAGCCCTACCTTAGTCCTAGACATAATTGCCGCGTCATCGGCATATAAAAGAATGGGTACAGGCCTACCATTGACAGTCTCTATCAGATGAACAAGTTACTTACCCTTCAATAAGCCCTTATCTGGTACGGACTCTTATCTAGCCGCAGATTCCTTACTGACCCACCTATTGTCCCCACTGTGCAAACGGGTTTCAGTGTGAAGGGCTGTTACCTGTTTAAGGGCTCTAGCTTCACGCACTAGTAGTCCGTGTTCTTCAATTTTCCTCGCTTTAAGCGTGGAAAGGTGTGAAAAGAAACTGACAGTGTGTTGGGGTGGAACCTATATACGCACAGCTGATGATGCCAACACCACCACTTGGAGCCAAATGATGCCACCTACCGGCATGCAGAGGTACCACTCACAAAATATTCCCGCAGCCAGTCTGACACCTGGGAATTATTCTAATGTAAAGAATCTGCGGCTAGATAGTCTCTACAAGATAAGGCATTTGTAATGAAAGGCTTCTTTTTGCATGGTCACCCCCAAGGCTTTTTGACTCCTAGTGCATTGTGGCCTGCTATCCAAACCTCCTGACAGTGCCCTGACCCTAAAAGTGGATTTTGAATTAGCTAGACCCAATTAGAAATGGCTAACCCACCTGTAAGTCCCTAGTAAATGGTACCCTTGTATCCAGGGCATGTAAGTTAGACGGGTACCCCAAGGCTTGCAGCACTGATTGAACCATCCTGGGGGTCCTCCAAGTAAAACAAGTCCACCAGTCCGCCACTGCAAACTGGTAGAGCAGTTTTGCACCGCCAGCCCAACTTTGCCATTGAAAGCAATGGGAAATACACCACTTCCCCTGTACATGTGTGTAAATCACCCTTCTGGCTGGCCTACTGAGCCCTGAAGGCAGGTTGCTACATATGACACAGTCAGGACTTGTGGTTTACATGTCCTGACAGTAAAACATGCAAAAAGACCACTATTACTGTGGAAAGACTTAGTCACCCAATTGGCGAGTACAGGGTTAGAAAATATATACAGGGAGCTACCCTTTCTGGCAGGAAAAGGATTGGGTCGACAATCTTGTAAAAAACAGGGTCCCTTCTCCTGGATTCAATACAACATAAATGGTGTTCATACACCCACCACAGGGCGTTTGTAACGGCGAGAGGGGTTGCAATGTTGCACCGGTTACCAAATTTACAACTATGTGCACATGGGGCTTGAAGGTACCACAAACAACATGAAACAGTTATATTTTATAAAAACATTGTTCATTCATTTATTTCAAAAAGATTAAAATTAGATGGTAACATGTACAAAGTCAATACACAATTTATCATACATTTTTTTTTTTTTAAACATACATCATCCTTTAAAAGTTGCTTGTTATAGCAATATGTTATACAGACATTACAACATCATATTTACAATTCAAAAGGTTGTCATAGGAATGAAAAGTGTCGACGCGGCGTTTCGGTGCCTCTTTTTATTCTGCACCTTCTTCAAGGACTCATTCACAGCTTAATTTATATCTATAGGAACATATAGTGGTACATATCGTTAGGTCCATACTTTTTTGAACACTTGCACGTTGATATTTGTAACATTTTTACTTCTATCCTGATATTTGGTAACCCCGAACATCTTACAAAGGCCCCATCTCCTACTCCGCATTTGTATCTAGGAAGTACATTGGGGTGAGAGAGTGACAGACTCATTTGAAGTGTCTACTTATTATTTACTTGACACCTCAAGGACCAATAGGTTCTCTTCGGTACTTTCCTATTATGTCCCACCCTTTTTAAAACTTACCCAGGTCTGCTCTTCCTGGTTATGTTTCTTGGGTTTAACTGAGCACGTTTTTCATCCGCTCATATATTTTTCATCCTTTCTTCTAAAGGGGAGTATACCATATTTAAGGTTACTCTACTTATTTATTCGCATAATAATTGGCAGTTCTGTATTTATTTACCTTGTATATGTGTTTTGTTGAAAGATTACTTTGACAGACCAAGGGAAGAGTGGTCAGGCAAGAACAACTGGCAATCAAACAAACGTCAGAACTCCAGAAAAGGAGTAACATTCTCTGACACATCATACACCAGCAGTGAGTCAGAGAATGAGTCTGCATCAGCTAATCATACAGAAATAGACAGAGATGGACCACAGAAACAAAATAGAGAGAGTCTAAATTTTTTAGACAGACGCAAGGGAAATCAAAGTCTAAATCCAAACCCGAACCCTCGGGGACGAGGGAGAGGGAGAGGATACCATCAGACAAACCAGGGCCAACAACGTCCCTACATAATAATAATAATAATCCACATTTGTAAAGCGCACAATCACCCGTAAGGGTCTCTAGGCGCTGGGGGCCGTCGGGAAGATTAAGCGAGCTATTGCCCAGAGTCACATGGTGCTGGGCTAACCTGCCGCCGGAGCCGGGGATCGAACACTGATCCCCAGATTCCAGCGTCGGTCGCCCTGGCCGCGGCGCCACACGTCTCCCCATGAAAACCAGGAGTCAGAAAACCTGGGATTAACCACTGACACCAAAGCGCCAATAATAAATCTGTCAAAAAGAAGCTTGAAAAGGGAGGAAATTAGTCTTTTAGAGAAAGGATTGGGCTTCGCGATAGCAGGACCCCCAGATAAATTTACACTAGAGAGGGATCTACAAAATTTTGTGCGGAAAATTAGACTCCACAAATATTTTGAAGGTAAAGAAAAAATGCCATCAGACAATAAATCAGGCCTATGCCCCAAGTCTGTATGGACACCCTTGAGCTCCATGGTCAACAAAAATGTAGAAACATTTGAAAAGGTTGTCATAAGGGGAATAGAGGAGATACTAGAACAAAAAATGTGGGTCAAGAATAACATCACAGGAGGGGAAAAAGAAGCCCTTAAAAATTTGGAAGAGGATGATACAATCACCATTAAGCCAGGTGATAAAGGCGGTAGCATAGTTGTACTAGAATCAACAGATTACGAGAGGAGGATGAATCTTCTTCTTGATAACACGAACCATTATGCTAAATCTAATATACAAGAGTGGCAAGAGCTAGGGAAACTAATTAAGAATTTACTCCTCCTGGCAAAGGAAGATGGGGTTATCAACCAAGAAGAATTCAATTTCCTTAATAATGAGACACCCACAATTCCAGCAATATATGGGTTGCCGAAAGTACATAAAGATATTAACGATCCACCTATGCGACCAATAGTTTCAAGTATCAACTCACTAACATAACCGCTAAGCAAGTATGTGGACAAGTTTATCCAACCATTGGTCATTGAACAACCGGCATATATAAAAGACACCACAGATATGATAAGGAAAGTGGAAGGCATAGAGTTTAATCCCTGCACACAATGGTTGGTTACGCTTGATATTGAAGCATTATATACTAATATTCCACAAAATGATACAATCAAAGTAATAAAAAAGATGCTAGTGAAAGAAGGAGAAGACTTGTCCGAGCACTCAGTATTCATGGTAGAATGTTTGGAATTGATCCTTAAAAATTAAAATTTTCTATTTAAAGAGACCATGTACAGACAAACAAAAGGTACCAGCATGATGGGAGCCACCTGTGCCCCGAGCCTGGCATGCCTATACGTAGCGGACTTTGAGCAGAAACATATATTCAACACACTAGCCCCCTTCTATGAAAATATATCTAGATGGTCCAGGTTCATAGATGACATATTTTTTATATGGCAAGGCAATGAAGAAGACTTAAATGAATTCATTACTTGGCTCAACCTTGGGGATGAAAATCTGAAATTTACCTCCTCGTATAGTAACGAGGCATGTGACTTCCTGGACATTAAAATAAAGAATGTCGAGGGGTTTCTGGCGGTGGAGCTATACACCAAGCCATCTGACCGCAACACCATGCTGCACTTCAACAGCTACCACCCAGCGGCCCAAAAGAACAATATACCCACTGGCCAATTTCTAAGAATAAGGCGGAATTGCTCCACAAAAACAGAATATGACAAACATGCAGAAATCATGTTTAAAAAATTCCTAGAGAGAGGATATCCAAGATCTATGGTGAAAAAAGCCTATAAACGGGCTAAATATTACAACAGGGAAAGCCTCTTTGAATCGAAAACTAGACAGGAAAGAGTAACAAAACCCATTGTTTTTGTGACCAATTTCTCTTGCATATCAAACAAAATAAAAAAGTGCATTAACAGCAATTGGAAATTGATCAATGATCCAGGAGAAGTGCCCATGCCTAAACCTATGTTCGCCTTTAGGAGGAATAGAACAGTTAGAAATTGTCTGGTACAAACTTATCCAAATAAAAACAATAGAAACCTGATTAGGACCATAGATGGTTCCACACCTACGGGCAATTTTGCTTGTGGTAACTGCACAAACTGTCCTTTAATAATATCAGGCGCTACCATAAACTACGGAAATATGACCCATACACACAAATCTCTTTTTAACTGTAAAACTCAAAATGTCATATATATGATAAAATGCCCATGTGAGAAGGCATACATAGGGGAGACACAACGAGAAGTCAGAGTGAGGATAAACGAACACAGATCAGCCATCCGCACGAAAAAAACAACCTCACCTTTAGTGACACACTGGTTAGAAAAAAGCCACAAAGTGGAAGATCTGAGATGGTGTGTCTTAGAAGTAATACGTATTAACAAAAGAGGAGGTGACTTAACCAGAAAACGTAAATTAAGAGAACAGTATTATATGTCTAAGTTTAACACTTATAAAGCAGGACTGAATAACAGAGAAGAGTGGGAAAGAATCCTGTAAATAGTAGCACTAATGAGAACCACTACGATTAGGCTAATAACAAGAGGATATGAGCAGAAAAAAATATAAGAGAATAAGGACTTGAATAATAGCAAATGAGTACCTATCCATATATTTCTATCAACCAACTTGCATCTAAGCGTAATATAACAATCACACATACTACTAATACATTTTTGTCTGCAGCAGTCGTTTTATTAGTCAGTGATATATAATTCATCTAGGCGCAAATAACAATCACACATATTTTTAATACATTTTGTGTGTAGGAGTCGATTTAATAATGTGTGAGAGTAAGTGATATATAATTCAAGACACTACAAATGTAAACAACATATGGGTTGTATAGCAATAGGTACTTCCCATTCCAAGATGGTGGTCCAATAAACTATAGAATACTCGGTGCACAAATCAATGGAGCATGTTCAGAACATGATGCATGCTCGAGTAAGAAAAAGATAGATATAATATTAGGATATTTGTGACAACATTACAGTAAACGTGCAGTAAAGTGTTCCGCTTCTGGGAGCATCACCAAAATTTGTCCTGTTCCAAAATGGCGGCCATATAAATAACCCCATCAGAGTTTATCGAGATGATGTAAAAGTACATCATGGGTATAGATCGATAAATATTGAGTCCATTAAAGAGGGTGACAACATAATTTTAATAAATGCGACTCCGCCACATTGATAGGAAATGACGAATATCAAAGCGGCTTTCCGTTCTCTCTCTTTTTCCCCGTACCGCAAATACATACGGACATAAATACTCAAACCGAATAAATGGCTTCAGCGCGTAGACGCTTTCATGCTGTGACAATAGGGAAGATAAAATGCTGTCTCCACGTAATACAAAACACACTACAAGATGGCGACCAGGTTGCTTTGAATAACCGCCGAGCCCACAATACTAAACAAACACAGGTGTGACTGATTGGCCAATTAAGGAGAGTATAAACATGAGGGAAAGAGAGGTAGTAATTCACTTCGGACAAGCTCGGGGAGGAGGAGGACGCCGTGTAGTTCAGCTACCAGTCACAAGTAAGTAAGGGGCGGTGGTTTGATTAAAAGTAATACCTTGGAACTAAATATATATAAAGTCAAGATGAGTAAAAACTATATTCTATTCCTCTACTTAGAGTGGACAGCTAATGTTTTTTAAAAAAAAGCTCCAAAAAGATGACCCATGACCTCGTGATGTAATGGAAATAAAGGATTAGATACCAAGCAATTCATTTTACCATAACGGTAAGAACGCCAAGAAACATACCTAGTTTCACAGCAAACAAATCCTAGCAATAGAATTAAAAATTTAATATTATTCCCCAGACAAAGTGGTTGATGAAAAAGCGGAAGGTAGCTCCCAGAGGCGTCCCCCTAACCTTAGAAAATAACAAGAAAAGGAGGACCGGTAAGCCCTGATAACTACCCCACTTTGCAACTAACATGTAGGTCAGTGAATGTTCAGGATAGTGTAACAAATCTAGAAGTAATATGTCATAACTGGTAGAAAAAAGTAGTAAACCCTGTAAATAAGCAGTACATAAGGAAACCAACTATATAACAAAAATGTATCCCTTCAACAGGATTGAAGTTGGTCCCTTTTTTCTTAACCGAGTGGAGTTTCAACAAAACACATATACAAGGTAAATAAATACCGAACTGCCAATTATTATGCGAATAAATGTAAAATAAGTAGTGTAACCTTAAATATGGTATACTCCCCTTTAGAAGAAAAGGATGAAAAATATATGAGCAGATGAAAAACGTGCTCAGTTAAACCCAAGAAACATAACCAGGAAGAGCAGACCTGGGTAAGTTTTAAAATGGGTGGGACATAATAGGAAAGTACCGAAGAGAACCTATTGGTCCTTGAGGTGTCAAGTAAATAATAAGTAGACACTTCAAATGAGTCTGTCAATCTCTCACCCCAATGTACTTCATAGATACGAATGCGGAGTAGGAGATGGGGCCTTTGTAAGATGTTCGGGTTTACCAAATATCTGGATAGAAGTAAAAATGTTACAAATATCAACGTGCAAGTGTTCAAAAAAGTATGGGCCTAACGATATGTACCACTATATGTTTCTATAGATATAAATTAAGCTGTGAACGAGTCCTTGAAGAAGGTGCAGAATAAAAAGAGGCACCGAAACGCCGCGTCGACACTTTTCATTCCTATGACAACCTTTTGAATTGTAAATATGATGTTGTAATGTCTGTATAACATATTGCTATAACAAGCAACTTTTAAAGGATGATGTATGTTTTTTTTAAAAACAATTTATGATAAATTGTGTATTGACTTTGTACATGTTACCATCTAATTTTAATCTTTTTGAAATAAATGAATGAACAATGTTTTTATAAAATATAACTGTTTCATGTTGTTTGTGGTACCTTCAAGCCCCATATGCACATAGTTGTAAATTTGGTAACCGGTGCAACATTGCAACCCCTCTCGCCGTTACAAACGCCCTGTAAGGGGGGGGTTGAGAGGATTAGTAATGGGGTCTGTACACCCGGATAGAGGTCTCATAATCTTTTGAGTGGGCAGAATGGAGCATCATGGGATAGCCAGATGCCACTCTCCACAGGAAGTGGTCACCAGGTGGGAGGGAACCTGATAGCCCACTAGCTAGCTACCACATCCTGCCCTGAGGGCACTTTCAGAGAATAAAGGGGGCACCCCTTGAAGCCAACCACAGACCTTGACCGACTTGGAATAAGGGCTGAAGAATGCTCCCCTGCTGCACCGAGGGACCAGCTAAGAGAGGCTGCACTGAAAAAGATTGCACCTGCTGGGAAACAGCCTTTACAACTCTGCAATTATGACACAGTGCCTTAACCACACTGCTTTTACCACATGTGTTTTGGGGGTCTTTTAGCATGCGTACCATTGCCACTTATGAGGAGTCTATTTAAGGGAGGGAGGGTGGGGCGGGGGGGTGGTGTGTGTGTGTGTGTGTCTGTCTGTCTGTCTATATAGTTAGATAGATAGATACATAGATATGTCCCTGTGGATTCCTCACTTTTTTTTTTTTTTACTTTTTTAAAAAATGTTTCCAAATACAAGAAAATCAGACGATATGGGGCAGTACAGTAACATCCGTATCACGAAGCATAATCATTACAGAGTATGATGGCATCATTGCATAATGAAAGGTAGGCGATAGGTCGAATATGTGATACAACAATCAGGGCTATTCGTCATCAGTGGCAATATACTATACAGTCGTCACATTCCTACTACTACTATGGCTCTCAGTAGTGTCCAGCGAACTCACCAATGGACTATAATCAAGCAATACCAGAAATTGGGAAGCATCCGGCCCACTCCCCTGCAGTGATCCGGTTTCACATCAGCAAACCAACACACAGTAATTGTTATAAGGGATTACAAGTTTGGTTCTTCTATCCCGTCATCATCAGCTCGCACCTCACCATCGGATCGGCCACCATCCCCAATCCCCTGGGAGAGCAAATATGTGGTCAGTGGTCCCCAGATGTCCCTGGGTCTGCTGGATATAGGCTGTGTCTCAGCAAAGATCATGGACTGTTCCTGACAGTGGATCACATCCGCAAGCCATTCCTTAAACTTTGGGGCTCTGCCACGGCCCCAACGACACGCCACTCGTCGCTTTGCAAGAAGTAAAGCGATATCAAGGAATTTTCTACAAGTCTTAGGGACAGGCATTGTGTATCCCAGGAGCATCAATAAAGGGTCAGGGTGTATTGGTTCTCCGACCATAGTTTCCAGAGCACCATTTACCTGTTGCCAGTAGCCATGAACCAAGGGACATTCCCAAGACAAATGTAGAAAACCAGCTTGCGCAGCATGACAACGTTCACATCTGTCATCATCAGATAACTGATATTTATACTTTTTGACCGGCGTATAGTATAATCTTTGTAAGAACTTATAATAAATCATCTTAAGTCGACAGCTCGCAGAGATCCGAGCTGTCAGATCGCAACAATATAGCCACTGCTCATCAGTGATCTCTGATGCCAGGTCGTCAGACCAGTGCGATAGAGCCAAGTTTTCCATCACCGGACTAGACGCTCTAACATGCCTATACATACCCGATACTAGGTGTGAGCCATCAGGTGAGCATAGCATGAAGTGCAGAGGGGTTAGGACCTCAGGTTCTCGGGGGAAATCCGGCAGGATCTCTTTCATCCCATGGTGCAATCTTATATAGTAGAAAGTGTCAAGTGGAGTGGGGCTATGGGTCTTAAAAAACAGATCAGAAGTGTTGAACTGGCCATCGGTGAAAAGGTCACCCCAGTTAGTAACCTGCAGGCGCCGACAGAGCCTCTGGAACCCGCGTTCCTGTAGGAGTTCCAGTTTAGGATGATAGGACAGTGGCAGGCGAGCAGAATATGGCAGTGCGCAGCCCAGCCTCTTAGCTATACGGCGCCAAGCGTCTATGGTACATGTGACAGTAGTGTACGGCGTTTCTATGGACGACGGTTGGCAATGCATAAGACCACTCAGAGGAAGAGGATGGGCAATCCAGTCTTCGACCGCCAGTTGAGGCATAAAAGGGGTGGGAATCATCCAATGATAGGCGTAATGCGCCTGAGCGCAGACATAGTAAGCCTCAAAATCAGGAATGTCAAAACCTCCTTTCCCATACGGCTGCACCAGAATCGACCATCGGAGCCGCGGATGTTTACCCCCCCAAAATAATCGGCATAATTCTGTTTTCAGTGTCTTAAAGAAACAAGCATTAGAAATGCAATCGGGCTCGGATTTATTTGAGTTTGAGCTAATGGCATTGTAAATGCCAATGTATTGTTGCTATGTGTTATGGAGTGTGTTCATGTGGTGTGTACTGCCAGTGATCTCCTTGTGAGTGTGAGAATATTGCACCGTTACTGCCTGTGATGTCCTTCTTGTGAGTGTGAGAAGCTTGCACCTCTGCTGCCTGTGGTCTCCTTGTGAGTGTAAGAAGCTTGCACTGCTGCTGCCTGTGATGTCGTTCTTGTGAGTGGGAGAAGATTGCACCTCAGCTGCCTGTGGTCTCCTTGTGAGTGTAAGAAGCTTGCACAGCTGCTGCCTGTGATGTCCTACTCACTACTCTACTCTACTCACTACTCTACTCACTACTCTACTCACTACTCTGCACTCACTACTCACTACTCTACTCACTACTCTACTCACTACTCTGCACTCACTACTCACTACTCTACTCACTACTCTACTCACCACTCTGCACTCACTACTCTCTACTCAATACTCTACTCACTACTCTACTCACTACTCACTACTCTACTCAATACTCACTACTCTACTCACTACTCTACTCACTACTCACTACTCTGCACTCACTACTCAGCACTCACTACTCTGCTCACTACTCTACTCACTACTCTACTCACTACTCTACTCTCCACTCACTACTCTACTCTCCACTCACTACTCTACTCACTACTCACTACTCTACTCACTACTTTCTACTCACTACTCTACTCACAACTCACTACTCTACTCACTACTCTACTCACTACTCTGCACTCACTACTTTACTCACTACTCTACTCACCTCACTACTCTACTCACTACTCACTACTCTACTCACTACTCACTACTCACTACTCTGCACTCACTACTCACTACTCACCTCACTACTCTACTCACTACTCACTACTCTACTCACTACTCACTACTCTACTCACTACTCTAATCACTACTCACTACTCTGCACTCACTACTCACTACTCTACTCACTACTCTACTCACTACTCACTACTCTACTCACTACTCTACTCACTACTCTGCACTCACTACTCACTACTCTACTCACTACTCTGCACTCACTACTCACTACTCTACTCACTACTGCACTCACTACTCTACTCACTACTCTACTCACTACTCTACTCACTACTCTGCACTCACTACTCACTACTCTACTCACTACTCTACTCACTACTCTACTCACTACTCACTACTCTACTCACTACTCTACTCACTACTCTACTCACTACTCACTACTCTGCACTCACTACTCACTACTCTGCTCACTACTCTACTCACTACTCACTACTCTCCACTCACTACTCTACTCACTACTCTACTCACTACTCTACTCACTACTTTCTACTCACTACACTACTCACTACTCTACTCACTACTCACTACTCTACTCACTACTCTGCACTCACTACTTTACTCACTACTCTACTCTACTCACCTCACTACTCTACTCACTACTCTACTCACTACTCTGCACTCACTACTCACTACTCACCTCACTACTCTACTCACTACTCTACTCACTACTCTGCACTCACTACTCTACTCACTACTCGACTCACTATTCACTACTCTACTCACTACTCTACTCTACTCACCTCACTACTCTACTCACTACTCTACTCACTACTCTGCACTCACTACTCACCTCACTACTCTACTCACTACTCTGCACTCACTACTCGACTC
This sequence comes from Lissotriton helveticus, assembly GCF_964261635.1. Classification (NCBI taxonomy): domain Eukaryota; kingdom Metazoa; phylum Chordata; class Amphibia; order Caudata; family Salamandridae; genus Lissotriton; species Lissotriton helveticus. The sequence continues at coordinate 1,331,113,218 of NC_136067.1, forward strand.
ACTACTCACTACTCTACTCACTACTCTACTCACTACTCTGCACTCACTACTCACTACTCTACTCACTACTCACTACTCTGCACTCACTACTCTACTCACTACTCACTACTCTACTCACTACTCTACTCACTACTCTACTCACTACTCTACTCACTACTCACTACTCTACTCACTACTCTACTCACTACTCTACTCTACTCACTACTCACTACTCTACTCACTACTCACTACTCTGCACTCACTACTCTACTCACTACTCACTACTCTACTCACTACTCTACTCACTACTCTACTCACTACTCTGCACTCACTACTCACTACTCTACTCACTACTCACTACTCTACTCACTACTCTACTCACTACTCACTACTCTACTCACTACTCTACTCACTACTCTACTCAGTACTCAGTACTCTACTCTCTACTCACTACTCACTACTCTGCACTCACTACTCTGCTCACTACTCACTACTCTGCGCACTACTCACTACTCTCCACTCACTACTCTACTCACTACTCTACTCACTACTTTCTACTCACTACTCTACTCACTACTCTACTCACTACTCTGCACTCACTACTTTACCCACTACTCTACCCACTACTCTACTCACTACTCTACTCACTACTCTGCACTCACTACTCTACTCACTACTCTACTCATTACTCTGCACTCATTACTCACTACTCTACTCACAACTCTACTCACTACTCTGCACTCACTACTCTGCACTCACTACTCACTACTCTACTCACTACTCTACTCACTACTCACTACTCTACTCACTACTCTGCACACTCACTCTGCACGCATTACTCACTACTCTGCACACTTACTCTGCACTCACTACTCACTACTCTGCACTCACTACTCACTACTCTGCACTCACTACTCACTACTCTACTCACTACTCTGCACTCACTACTCTGCACTCACTACTCTACTCACTACTCTACTCACTACTCACTACTCTATTCACTACTCTACTCACCTCACTACTCTACTCACTACTCTACTCACTACTCTGCACTACTCTACTCACTACTCTGCACTACTCTACTCACTACTCTGCACTACTCTACTCACTACTCTGCACTACTCTACTCACTACTCTGCACTACTCTACTCACTACTCTGCACTACTCTACTCACTACTCTGCACTCACTACTCACTACTCTGCACTCACTACTCACTACTCTACTCAATACTCACTGCTCTGCACTCACTACTCACTACTCTACTCACTACTCTACTCACTACTCACTACTCTACTCTCTACTCACTACTCTGCGCTCACTACTCACTACTCTACTCACTACTCTACTCACTACTCTACTCACTACTCTCCACTCACTACTCTACTCACTACTCACTACTCTACTCACTACTTTCTACTCACTACTTTCTACTCACTACTCTACTCACTACTCACTACTCTACTCACTACTCTACTCACTACTCTGCACTCACTACTTTACTCACTACTCTACTCACCTCACTACTCTACTCACTACTCTGCTCACTTCTCACTACTCTACTCACTACTCACTACTCTGCACTCACTACTCACCTCACTACTCTACTCACTACTCACTACTCTACTCACTACTCACTACTCTGCACTCACTACTCACTACTCTACTCACTACTCACTACTCTACTCACTACTCACTACTCTACTCACTACTCTACTCACTACTCACTACTCTGCACTCACTACTCACTACTCTACTCACTACTCTACTCACTACTCTACTCACTACTCTACTCACTACTCTGCACTCACTACTCACTACTCTACTCACCTCACTACTCACTACTCTACTCTACTCACTACTCTACTCACTACTCACTACTCTACTCACTACTCACTACTCTACTCTCTACTCACTACTCACTACTCTGCACTCACTACTCTGCTCACTACTCACTACTCTACTCACTACTCACCACTCACTACTCTCCACTCACTACTCTACTCACTACTCACTACTCTACTCACTACTCACTACTCTACTCACTACTCTGCACTCACTACTTTACTCACTACTCTACCCACTACTCTACTCACTACTCTACTCACTACTCTGCACTCACTACTCTACTCACTACTCACTACTCTACTCATTACTCTGCACTCACTACTCAACTCACTACTCTACTCACTACTCACTACTCTGCACTCACTACTCTGCACTCACTACTCACTACTCTACTCACTACTCTACTCACTACTCACTACTCTACTCACTACTCTGCACACTCACTCTGCACTCATTACTCACTACTCTGCACACTCACTCTGCACTCACTACTCACTACTCTGCACTCACTACTCTACTCACTACTCTACTCACTACTCACTGCTCTGCACTCACTACTCACTACTCTACTCACTACTCTACTCACTACTCACTACTCTACTCACTACTCTGCACTCACTACTCACTACTCTACTCACTACACTACTCACTACTCTACTCACTACTCACTACTCTGCACTCACTACTCACTACTCTACTCACAACTCTACTCACTACTCTACTCACTACTCTACTCACTACTCTACTCACTACTCTGCACTACTCTACTCACTACTCTGCACTACTCTACTCACTACTCTGCACTCACTACTCACTACTCTGCACTCACTACTCACTACTCTACTCACTGCTCTGCACTCACTACTCTACTCACTACTCTACTCACTACTCTACTCTCTACTCACTACTCTGCACTCACTACTCTCTACTCACTACTCACTACTCTACTCACTACTCTACTCACTACTATACTCACTACTATACTCACTACTCTGCACTCACTACTCACTACTCTACTCACTACTCTACTCACTACTCTACTCACTACTCTACTCACTACTCTACTCACTACTCACTACTCTACTCACTACTCTACTCTCTACTCACTACTCTGCACTCACTACTCAACTCACTACTCTGCACTCACTACTCTGCACTCACTACTCTACTCACTACTCACTACTCTACTCACTACTCTACTCACTATTCACTACTCTGCACTCACTACTCACTACTCTACTCACTACTCTGCACTACTCTACTCACTACTCTGCACTACTCTACTCACTACTCTGCACTACTCTACTCACTACTCTACTCCAAATCAAATCAAATCAAAATTGGCTTTATTCGATTTACATAAGAAATCATAAAAGCAAACAGGAACAGTTTATATCATACATTTTTAAAAGATTTCCACGTTAAAAAATTTGAAAAAGTTTGTAAAGAATCTGTAAAACATTTTGCATGTATAAGAGGTCAGCAATAAACATGTAATCGAAAAAGTCTCAAGTTTAGTAATTCTGACGAATTTAAACATGTTAGACTTACACCATCGAGTTTCTGTATTTTACCACTGACATTAAAAAGCGAGAAACAACAAAGATTACATGCACCTCATCTAGCAGAAGTAACTTCAAATAAGCAGTTTTACATGTTCTTATGCCCCAGGATTTAAGAAGGGGTAAGAGGAATAATTTCCTCGGGGCAGAGTAAAAGTTACAAAAGAACATAATATGAATGTTACTTTGCGAAGAATGGTCGTCACATGGACAAAGTATATTCGCCGGGGTCCAATCATTGTGTTTTGGAAAAGTGACCATTCGGAAGAAGGTACCTAAACGCAGCCTAGTAAGAAGCATACGGGGATATGGTACAGTTTCAATCCTGAGATACATTTGTAAACCCTCAATAGGAGTAATTTCTTGATAACACAGGGTAGAAGTCTTATGTTTCTCAGTGTTCCATCTGGCACATTCCAGTTGTGTCATTAAAAGTTTTTTGAGAGCTGGCCTGGACAAGTTTTCTAAGGACTCTGGCGTATCATAAAATTCGGAGTGTCCAATTTCAGCGAACATCATCTGGACGTATCGTAACCACTTGATTTTGGATGCGCCATCCAAATTTTTACAGTCCATGATGAGTTCTCTATTAAATTGGCATTCCAAAGTTGTCCAGATTTTGTGCCACAGCAAACACGGTGATAACTTTATAGTGTCGCTAAGATATTTGAGGCCAGTCTCAATGTGGGTGGTAAAAGTCGAAGTGGATTTGCTCACACCTAGTAAGTAGCGAATAAAAAGGTTTTCACAAGTTTGTAGTGAGGACACGTTTTCGAAGCCCCATAAGCCTGCTCCATAAGTGACTGTCGCTATACACTTAGCTTGATAGATCTGTAACATCTCTGCAGTTGGTTTGCCCCCTATTTTTGCTGCGAAAGTTCGCAGGGCCCCAATGGCGCGACTAAAGGCAAGTTTCCTCGCGGATACTGCGTGTTTCCAACCTCCTTTCCTTTCAAAAACGACACCTAGATAACAAAAGGTGTCTGTGCACTCAATTCTCTGCTCGTCAAGATATATCGAACATTGTGGCCTTTTGTATTTTTGGGTGCATGCCATGGAGAAGGTTTTGGAGATGTTCACTTTCAGATTTCGTTTCCCCATATAAGACGAGAATGCAGTTACTGCTCTCTGCAGCCCTACCTTAGTCCTAGATATAATTGCCGCGTCATCGGCGTATAAAAGAATGGGTACAGGCCTACCATTAATTGCTGGATAGTCACTTTGGATGTTTATTAAGTGCTCTACAATAGAATTTATATAAAAACAGAATAAGAGGGGCGCAAGTATACAGCCTTGCCTAACCCCTCTGTTTATGGGAAATTTCTGTGTGCATTGACCCTGGGACCCGAACCTCACTCTAGCCCCGGCATCTCTATATAGTTCTTTTATAAATATAATGATGGTGGAATCCACTCCGATATGTTCCAATGTTGACCAGAGCTGAAGGTGGTCCACGCAGTCAAATGCTGTGCTGAGGTCAACAAAGGTAACAAACAGGTCCCCTTTTTTGGCCTCGGTGTATTTGGAAATCAGTAGGGACAGATTAAGGCATTGTTCCTGGGTACCCATTCCCTTTCGGAACCCGTATTGGAATTCGGAAATAACCTTTTTCTCTGTCTCCCAATGTTGAATTCTCTTAAGGACGATCCTTCCTGCAATTTTCATAAGACCGTCCAGTAGAGATATAGGACGGTAGCAAGCAGGATCGTCCCTGTTCCCCTTTTTAAAAATGGGCACTACAATTGCGTCTGACCAGGTGTTAATTAAGCCACATTTGTTTCCCATATTTAAAACGTTAGTTAAGAGGGGGGCCCAAAAATCGAGGTTTGTTTTATATACATCCACAGGGGTATAGTCGGGGCCAGGAGCTTTCCCTGATGGGCTTTCCCTGATGGCATTTTCCACTTCTAGTGCAGTAAAAACCAAGTCAATTGGATAGGGGGATACTGGGGGGTCAAATGACTGGTGATCATAAGATATATTGTTCAAAGCTAAGGATTCCTTTTGTTGGGTCTGAGTATCCCCCTGGCTGTTAGAATAAAGTTTGCCGTAGTGTTCTACCCAGAGGTCTGCAGTAATTGCTACATCTATGCAGTTATCACTAGCTTTTGTGTTATATACAGATCTTATAACTTTCCAAAAGAGATTAGCGTCCTTATTCCTGGCAGCTTCCCCCAAAGCTTCCCAAGCCTCCCGTTTCATTGTTGCCTTGCGGTGATTAATTTCCCTTTTATACTCTCTTCTGGCCTCGGAAATTTGCACCCTATCTTTTGGGATAGCGTTTAAAACTTTCTTCAGTTTCTTCAGGGCAGCTGTGCAGCTAGAATCGAACCACCCGCGTGTGTGTTTCTCGTTCTTTTTATGGCTCCTCGTTAGCATATCTTTAATGTGAAGCTGAATATTAGCAAAAGCTGCCATGATCGCCTTTGGATCAATATCCTCTTCTAAACAGACAAGTATGTCTGTAAAGCAAGATGATATGAGGCTGTGGAAGAAGGTTAAGGGATTCATTTTCTCCCACTTTATCACATAGCCGTTTATTTTTGTTAGAGTGACCTCCAGGGGATATAGCGGCCCACAAGATTCCTTTGCTTTCTCCTCTGTGATCATTACCCCAAAAGTAATTGGATAATGATCGCTCATTGGGTCGTCCCCAATCTCCCAGAAAGTTATAAAATTGGGTTTGATGGGTGACGCCAGTGCAAAGTCAATTGTGGTTTCACAGCCTCTGCCGTTATATGTTGGGGCAAAGGGAACTGGGGGGGAACATGCCTGATTAACGAAAGTAAGATCAAAAGAGAAAATAACGCTGTTGAGGAGGGATCCCAACTTGGTGTGTGAGAAATGGAAAGGGCCATCCTCCTCATGATCTGAAAGGCCGCACAAACCTAACTCAGAAGATGGGCAGATGGCACAATTAAAGTCTCCCACCCATAGAACTGTGTGGTCCCCCGTGTTTTGATCTCTCACTTTATGAATGTGGTGTGACATTTTATTCAAGGTCAGTTCTACTTCATTTGCTGGCATGTTATTATAAAAATTTACCAATATCACCTTTTGTGTGGTGCCCCATTTGAATAAAAGAATTTGAAAGTATTGATCTGGGTGGAAATCATATACCTTTATGTCTCCCACATTCGATATATATATGCACAGGCCCCCTTTGTTTCGACCCTGGGGAGAGGGAACCGCGGGTGAATGAAATGTTCGATACCCCATAATATGACTTTCCTCAACAAGCCAAGTTTCTTGCAGGCAAAGAACGCCATGCTTCTGTATAACCTCCAGCCAGGGTTTATGGGTGATCTTGTTACCCAAGCCTGCTACATTCCATGATAGGAGTGAATGTTTTAAGTCGATGTTTTTCTGGGGTGGTTGGCCAGCATTTCCCGTTACGTCTATCGAGCCTAGGGAATGTACCACCTCTAGATTTTGTGTGACGCGCACAGCAGGGGTACCCTGAGCTGGGCAGGGTTCCTCTGGAGCCAGGGAATTTTTAATTTTGTTAACAGATGGTAAATTGTCAATGTTACTGGCCTTGGTTGGAAGATTTAGAGCGCTCAAGCAAGGTGAAAGATCAAGAGTTCCCAGTCAATCCACCTGATCTAGGCATTCAAACCTATTCATAGTGGGTGCACCTTCCCACCAATTCTTATTGGGTTGCCATTCCCGCCCGTGCCCCTTCCATCTGTGGTTATGGGCTGTGGACCAGACCCCAGAGGGCTCAACTATCTGTTTTGGAGGGTAAAAAAAGGTAAGGGGTTTAGTAACAATCGATTGGTGCATCGCCTGTGTATCCCATGTGGTGATAAGTTGGGCTGTATGGGGGTCTGCAAATGACACCACAATACAGTCACCTAATATGGTTTTATTAGTGCGACCCACCCATGGAACTCGCCTGACCATTAAGACCCTGCTCGTGGTGGTGTGCGGATGCTGCCTGTTGGCATTTAACCAGTGGACCACTTTGTTATTTAAGGACCACTGGGTTTCCACGGTGTCAGGGGCAAGTATAGGTACCCCAGCCAAAATGGCAACATAGGGCCCGGCATCGGGAGGGAGGTCAATATAGCCCCCGCGAAAATTCTGTTGATTTTGGTGTTGGTTAAATGTTCGCTGTAAAAGGGGGGAAATAGGCTTGGTCACATTCTGATCATTTCTAAAAGAGTTTTTGGGCTGCGCTTGTTTTATGGGGGGTTTTGTATCTGATTTTGATGAACTTAATGGAAGGGAAACAGGAACGTTTGCAATTTTCCGGGGTTTAGGAATTGGAATCGGTTTGAGTAATAAGGAGGGCAAAGGAGAGGGGAGAATTGTAGGAGCAGGGGATACCTCGTTAGGGACTGATACCGATTGGATGCCAGCATTTGAGGCTGGCACAGGTTGGGTACCATCATTACTCGCCTGTGAGGAACCCTCAGTAATCTGGGGATATGTAGCTTCCAGTTGTTTTAGGCTAAGCGTGGCCAGGGATACTAAAGTTTTGTCCATTTCAAGCAGGTTAGTCTCAATACGTGACAGTCTTAGTTCGAAAGGTGACAATAGTTGTTTCAGAGTAACCCAGACTGTTTTGAGAAAGTGTTCATCATCATCACCCGCCTTGCCCATATCCCTCCCTAAGTCATTTTGGCCTCCCCTTGTTGAGTTGTCGCCAGGAGGAGCAGAATTCTCTAAGGCAGGAACAGTAGTGATGTTAGGATAGATACGATCACTCTCACCCCCTGTTTGCTGAATGACTGCATGTGATGTTTGTTTAAGCTCCCCTATTTTTGGCAGAGTTCTTCTCGAATTGAAAAACTGATGCCTAGCAATTTTTGCTTTCTTGCGGTTGTAGGCAAGTTTAGCCATATTCTTCCTTTTCATGGTTTGACGATGTAGATTTTTGCTTTTTACTACCGAGAAGGAAGGGATAGGGGTATCCGGCAGAGTGATAGGCTTTTCCTGTACAGTAGGGAAATAATTCTCCGTGGTTTTAGGGGACATGGGTGTAAAAATAAAAGAGGAATCTAATGGGGGTGAAGAGGAAGAAAGATGAGAGTGATGAATGTCGGCATGTGCTAGCAGAGGGAGGGGGTGTGCAGCCTGTTGAGGGGATGCAGCGCATGCAATGTTTCCCAAGGATGATTTTTTAGAGTTCACAAATGTTTGTGAGAGCCTGCGCGCAGCGTCAAGCTCAATAGAAACCCTACTCTGCATTTTTGTAATTTCGGCGTCTATTGCCAAATTTGTCTTTACAAGAAAGTCATCCAAGGTGCCATTTAACTTTGTCAGGCCCAGTGCAGTCTTACTACGGCTCCCCCTAGTACACATGATATACGGCAGATATAATTCCTGTCTCGTACTCACTAATATCCAAGGCCGAGCCCAAAGTCAATGGTACAGACCAAGGGGGGTGGGCCAGGCCAGTCCTCTTAGGCCTCGAACGGCCTCAAACGGTCCCGCCCTTGTCCCGGGCTTATCCCCGGGCGCTCCCGCGCGCTCCCGCGCAGCGTCTCTCACTGGTTTTTGTAGACCATTAGCAATGGGGCGTGGTACGGGGAGGTGAGGGCGGGGCGTTCAGGGAGAGCGGGGCCAGGTGACTCAGCCTCACGCTCGCAGCCCTGAAGCCTCACACGCCCCCTCGGTGCAGCCAGGCAGGAAACCAAGAACAAGGAACAAACGGTGAGATGCAATCCGCAGCGGGACCCGCGAAGCGGGTTCCGCAAGTCGTGGGGTCAGGCAGCCCTTAGAAAAACGAACAGCTCCAGCCAGGTCAGGTCCAACAGCCAAATTGAGTGAGTCCAGGTGCCTTTTTAATTAGAGGAGGTGAGGGCGGGGCGTTCAGGGAGAGCGGGGCCAGGTGACTCAGCCTCACGCTCGCAGCCCTGAAGCCTCACACGCCCCCTCGGTGCAGCCAGGCAGGAAACCAAGAACAAGGAACAAACGGTGAGATGCAATCCGCAGCGGGACCCGCGAAGCGGGTTCCGCAAGTCGTGGGGTCAGGCAGCCCTTGGAAAAACGAACAGCTCCAGCCAGGTCAGGTCCAACAGCCAAATTGAGTGAGTCCAGGTGCCTTTTTAATTAGAGGAGGTGAGGGCGGGGCGTTCAGGGAGAGCGGGGCCAGGTGACTCAGCCTCACGCTCGCAGCCCTGAAGCCTCACACGCCCCCTCGGTGCAGCCAGGCAGGAAACCAAGAACAAGGAACAAACGGTGAGATGCAATCCGCAGCGGGACCCGCGAAGCGGGTTCCGCAAGTCGTGGGGTCAGGCAGCCCTTGGAAAAACGAACAGCTCCAGCCAGGTCAGGTCCAACAGCCAAATTGAGTGAGTCCAGGTGCCTTTTTAATTAGAGGAGGTGAGGGCGGGGCGTTCAGGGAGAGCGGGGCCAGGTGACTCAGCCTCACGCTCGCAGCCCTGAAGCCTCACACGCCCCCTCGGTGCAGCCAGGCAGGAAACCAAGAACAAGGAACAAACGATGAGATGCAATCCGCAGCGGGACCCGCGAAGCGGGTTCCGCAAGTCGTGGAGTCAAGCAGCCCTTGGAAAAACGAACAGCTCCAGCCAGGTCAGGTCCAACAGCCAAATTGAGTGAGTCCAGGTGCCTTTTTAATTAGAGGAGGTGAGGGCGGGGCGTTCAGGGAGAGCGGGGCCAGGTGACTCAGCCTCACGCTCGCAGCCCTGAAGCCTCACACGCCCCCTCGGTGCAGCCAGGCAGGAAACCAAGAACAAGGAACAAACGGTGAGATGCAATCCGCAGCGGGACCCGCGAAGCGGGTTCCGCAAGTCGTGGGGTCAGGCAGCCCTTGGAAAAACGAACAGCTCCAGCCAGGTCAGGTCCAACAGCCTCTACTCACTACTCTGCACTCACTACTCTGCACTCACTACTCACTACTCTACTCACTACTCTACTCACTACTCTACTCACTACTCTACTCCCTACTCTACTCACTACTCACTACTCTACTCACTACTTTCTACTCACTACTCTACTCACTACTCTACTCACTACTCTACTCACTACTCTACTCACTACTCACTACTCTACTCACTACTCACTACTCTGCACTCACTACTCTACTCACTACTAACTACTCTACTCACTACTCTACTCACTACTCTACTCACTACTCTGCACTCACTACTCACTACTCTACTCACTACTCTACTCTACTCACTACTCACTACTCTACTCACTACTCTACTCACTACTCACTACTCTGCACTCACTACTCACTACTCTACTCACTACTCTACTCACTACTCTACTCACTACTCTACTCACTACTCTACTCACTACTCTACTCACTACTCTGCACTCACTACTCACTACTCTACTCACTACTCACCTCACTACTCACTACTCTACTCACTACTCTACTCACTACTCACTACTCTACTCACTACTCTACTCTCTACTCACTACTCACTACTCTGCACTCACTACTCTGCTCTCTACTCACTACTCTACTCACTACTCACTACTCTACTCACTACTCTGCACTCACTACTTTACTCACTACTCTACCCACTACTCTACTCACTACTCTACTCACTACTCTGCACTCACTACTCTACTCACTACTCACTACTCTACTCATTACTCTGCACTCACTACTCAACTCACTACTCTACTCACTACTCTGCACTCACTACTCTGCACTCACTACTCACTACTCTACTCACTACTCTACTCACTACTCACTACTCTACTCACTACTCTGCACACTCACTCTGCACTCATTACTCACTACTCTGCACACTCACTCTGCACTCACTACTCACTACTCACTACTCTGCACTCACTACTCTACTCACTACTCTACTCACTACTCACTGATCTGCACTCACTACTCACTGCTCTGCACTCACTACTCACTACTCTACTCACTACTCTACTCACTACTCACTACTCTACTCTCTACTCTACACTCACTACTCACTATTCTACTCACTACTCTACTCACTACTCACTACTCTACTCACTACTCTACTCACTACTCACTACTCTGCACTCACTACTCACTACTCTGCACTCACTACTCACTACTGTACTCACTACTCTACTCACTACTCTACTCACTACTCTACTCACTACTCTACTCACTACTCTGCACTACTCTACTCACTACTCTGCACTACTCTACTCACTACTCTGCACTACTCTACTCACTACTCACTACTCTGCACTCACTACTCACTACTCTGCACTCACTACTCACTACTCTACTCACTGCTCTGCACTCACTACTCTACTCACTACTCTACTCACTACTCTACTCACTACTCTACTCTCTACTCACTACTCTGCACTCACTACTCTCTACTCACTACTCTACTCACTACTATACTCACTACTATACTCACTACTATACTCACTACTCTGCACTCACTACTCACTACTCTACTCACTACTCTACTCACTACTCTACTCACTACGCACTACTCTGCACTCATTACTCACTACTCTGCACTCACTACTCACTACTCTACTCACTACTCTGCACTCACTACTCTGCACTCACTACTCACTAATCTACTCACTACTCTACTCACTACTCTACTCACTACTCACTACTCTGCACTCACTACTCACTACTCTACTCACTACTCTGCACTACTCTACTCACTACTCTGCACTACTCTACTCACTACTCTGCACTACTCTACTCACTACTCTGCACTACTCTACTCACTACTCTACTCACTACTCTGCACTCACTACTCTGCACTCACTACTCACTACTCTACTCACTACTCTACTCACTACTCTACTCACTACTCACTACTCTACTCACTACTTTCTACTCACTACTCTACTCACTACTCTACTCACTACTCTACTCACTACTCACTACTCTACTCACTACTCACTACTCTGCACTCACTACTCTACTCACTACTAACTACTCTACTCACTACTCTACTCACTACTCTACTCACTACTCTACTCACTACTCTGCACTCACTAATCACTACTCTACTCACTACTCACCTCACTACTCACTACTCTACTCACTACTCTACTCACTACTCTACTCACTACTCACTACTCACTACTCTACTCACTACTCTGCACTCACTACTCTGTTCACTACTCACTACTCTACTCACTACTCACTACTCTCCACTCACTACTCTACTCACTACTCACTACTCTACTCACTACTCTACTCACTACTCTGCACTCACTACTTTACTCACTACTCTACCCACTACTCTACTCACTACTCTACTCTGCACTCACTACTCTACTCACTACTCACTACTCTACTCATTACTCTGCACTCACTACTCAACTCACTACTCTACTCACTACTCTGCACTCACTACTCTGCACTCACTACTCTACTCACTACTCTACTCACTACTCTACTCACTACTCTGCACACTTACTCTGCACTCATTACTCACTACTCTGCACACTCACTCTGCACTCACTACTCTGCACTCACTACTCTACTCACTACTCTACTCACTACTCACTGCTCTGCACTCACTACTCACTACTCTACTCACTACTCTACTCACTACTCACTACTCTACTCTCTACTCACTACCCTGCACTCACTACTCACTACTCTACTCACTACTCACTACTCTACTCACTACTCACTACTCTGCACTCACTACTCACTACTCTACTCACAACTCTACTCACTACTCTACTCACTACTCTACTCACTACTCTACTCACTACTCTACTCACTACTCTACTCACTACTCTACTCACTACTTTCTACTCACTACTCTACTCACTACTCTACTCACTACTCACTACTCTACTCACTACTCACTACTCTGCACTCACTACTCTACTCACTACTAACTACTCTACTCACTACTCTACTCACTACTCTACTCACTACTCTACTCACTACTCTACTCACTACACTACTCACTACTCTGCACTCACTAATCGCTACTCCACTCACTACTCTACTCACTACTCACTACTCTACTCACTACTCACTACTCTGCACTCACTACTCTGCTCACTACTCACTACTCTACTCACTACTCATTACTCTCCACTCACTACACTACTCACTACTCTACTCACTACTCTACTCACTACTCTGCACTCACTACTTTACTCACTACTCTACCCACTACTCTACTCACTACTCTGCACTCACTACTCTACTCACTACTCACTACTCTACTCACTACTCTGCACTCACTACTCTGCACTCACTACTCACTACTCTGCACTCACTACTCACTACTCTGCACTCACTACTCACTACTCTACTCACTACTCTGCACTCACTACTCTACTCACTACTCACTACTCTACTCACTACTCTACTCACTACTCTACTCACTACTCTACTCACTATTCACTACTCTACTCACTATTCACTACTCTACTCACTACTCACTACTCTGTACTCACTACTCACTACTCTACTCACTACTCTACTCACTACTCTGCACTACTCTACTCACTACTCTGCACTACTCTACTCACTACTCTGCACTCACTACTCACTACTCTACTCACTGCTCTGCACTCACTACTCACTACTCTACTCACTACTCTACTCACTACTCTACTCTCTACTCACTACTCTGCACTCACTACTCACTACTCTACTCACTACTCTACTCACTACTATACTCACTACTATACACTCACTACTCCGCACTCACTACTCACTACTCTACTCACTACTCTACTCACTACTCTGCACTACTCTACTCACTACTCTACTCACTACTCTACTCACTACTCACTACTCTGCACTCACTACTCACTACTCTACTCACTACGCTGCACTACTCTGCACTACTCTACTCACTACTCTGCACTACTCTACTCACTACTCTGCACTACTCTACTCACTACTCTACTCACTACTCTACTCACTACTCTGCACTCACTACTCACTACTCTGTACTCACTACTCACTACTCTACTCACCACTCACTACTCTACTCACTACTCTGCACTCACTACTCACTACTCTACTCACTACTCTACTCACTACTCACTACTCTACTCACTACTCTGCACTCACTACTCACTACTCTCTACTCACTACTCTACCCACTACTCTACTCACTACTCACTACTCTGCACTCACTACTCACTACTCTGCACTCACTACTCTACTCACTACTCTACTCACTACTCTACTCACTACTCACTACTCTGCACTCACTACTCACTACTCTACTCACTACTCTACTCACTACTCTACTCACTACTCTACTCACTACTCTACTCACTACTCTGCACTACTCTACTCACTACTCTACTCACTACTCTGCACTACTCTACTCACTACTCTACTCACTACTTTCTACTCACTACTCTACTCACTACTCTACTCACTACTCTACTCACTACTCACTACTCTACTCACTACTCACTACTCTACTCACTACTCACTACTCTACTCACTACTCTACTCACTACTCTACTCACTACTTTCTACTCACTACTCTACTCACTACTCTACTCACTACTCTACTCACTACTCACTACTCTACTCACTACTCACTACTCTGCACTCACTACTCTACTCACTACTAACTACTCTACTCACTACTCTACTCACTACTCTACTCACTACTCTACTCACTACACTACTCACTACTCTGCACTCACTAATCGCTACTCCACTCACTACTCTACTCACTACTCACTACTCTACTCACTACTCACTACTCTACTCTACTCACTACTCACTACTCTGCACTCACTACTCTGCTCACTACTCACTACTCTACTCACTACTCATTACTCTCCACTCACTACACTACTCACTACTCTACTCACTACTCACTACTCTACTCACTACTCTGCACTCACTACTTTACTCACTACTCTACCCACTACTCTACTCACTACTCTGCACTCACTACTCTACTCACTACTCACTACTCTACTCACTACTCTGCACTCACTACTCTGCACTCACTACTCACTACTCTGCACTCACTACTCACTACTCTGCACTCACTACTCACTACTCTACTCACTACTCTGCACTCACTACTCTACTCACTACTCACTACTCTACTCACTACTCTACTCACTACTCTACTCACTACTCTACTCACTATTCACTACTCTACTCACTACTCTACTCACTACTCTGCACTACTCTACTCACTACTCTGCACTACTCTACTCACTACTCTGCACTACTCTACTCACTACTCACTACTCTGCACTCACTACTCACTACTCTGCACTCACTACTCACTACTCTACTCACTGCTCTGCACTCACTACTCACTACTCTACTCACTACTCTACTCACTACTCTACTCACTACTCTACTCACTACTCTACTCTCTACTCACTACTCTGCACTCACTACTCACTACTCTACTCACTACTCTACTCACTACTATACTCTCACTACTCTGCACTCACTACTCACTACTCTACTCACTACTCTACTCACTACTCTGCACTACTTTACTCACTACTCTGCACTACTCTACTCACTACTCTACTCACTACTCTACTCACTACTCACTACTCTGCACTCACTACTCACTACTCTACTCACTACTCACTACTCTACTCACTACGCTGCACTACTCTGCACTACTCTACTCACTACTCTGCACTACTCTACTCACTACTCTGCACTACTCTACTCACTACTCTACTCACTACTCTACTCACTACTCTGCACTCACTACTCACTACTCTGTACTCACTACTCACTACTCTACTCACCACTCACTACTCTACTCACTACTCTGCACTCACTACTCACTACTCTACTCACTACTCTACTCACTACTCACTACTCTACTCACTACTCTGCACTCACTACTCACTACTCTCTACTCACTACTCTACTCACTACTCTACTCACTACTCACTACTCTGCACTCACTACTCACTACTCTGCACTCACTACTCTACTCACTACTCTACTCACTACTCTACTCACTACTCACTACTCTGCACTCACTACTCACTACTCTACTCACTACTCTACTCACTACTCTACTCACTACTCTACTCACTACTCTACTCACTACTCTGCACTACTCTACTCACTACTCTACTCACTACTCTGCTCTACTCTACTCACTACTCTACTCACTACTCTACTCACTACTCTACTCACTACTCTACTCACTACTCTACTCACTACTCTACTCACTACTCACTACTCTACTCACTACTCTACTCACTACTCTACTCACTACTCACTACTCTGCACTCACTACTCACTACTCTGCACTCATTACTCACTACTCTACTCACTACTCTGCACTCACTACTCTACTCACTACTCACTACTCTACTCACTACTCTACTCTCACTACTCTACTCACTACTCTACTCACTATTCACTACTCTACTCACTACTCACTACTCTGTACTCACTACTCACTACACTATTCTACTCACTACTCTGCACTACTCTACTCACTACTCTGCACTACTCACTACTCTGCACTCACTACTCACTACTCTCTACTCACTACTCTACTCACTACTCTACTCACTACTCACTGCTCTGCACTCACTACTCACTACTCTACTCACTACTCTACTCACTAATCACTACTCTGCACTCACTACTCACTACTCTACTCACTACTCTACTCACTACTCTGCACTACTCTACTCACTACTCTACTTACTACTCTACTCACTACTCTACTCACTACTCACTACTCTACTCACTACTCTGCACTCACTACTCACTACTCTGCACTCACTACTCACTACTCTACTCACTACTCTACTCACTACTCACTACTCTACTCACTACTCTACTCACTACTCTACTCACTACTCTGCACTCACTACTCACTACTCTACTCACTACTCTACTCACTACTCACTACTCTACTCACTACTCTACTCACTACTCACTACTCTGCACTCACTACTCTACTCACTACTCTACTCACTACTCTGCACTACTCTACTCACTTCTCTGCACTACTCTACTCACTACTCTGCACTACTCTACTCACTGCTCTACTCACTACTCTGCACTACTCTACTCACTACGCTACTCACTACTCTGCACTACTCTACTCACTACTCTGCTCACTACTCTACTCACTACTCTACTCACTACTCTACTCACTACTCTGCACTCACTACTCACTACTCTGCACTCACTACTCACTACTCCACTCACTACTCTACTCACTACTCTACTCACTACTCTACTCACTACTCACTACTCTACTCACTACTCTGCAATCACTACTCTACAATCACTACTCTACTCACTACTCTGCACTCACATCTCTGCACTCACTACTTTGCACTCACTACTCTGCACTCACTACTCTGCACTCACTACTCTGCACTCACTACTCTGCACTCACTACTCTGCACTCACTACTCTGCACTCACTACTCTACTCACTACTCTACTCACTACTCTGCACTACTCTGCTCACTACTCCTGCACTACTCTGCACTACTCTACTCACTACTCTGCACTACTCTACTCACTACTCTACTCACTACTCTACTTACTACTCTACTTACTACTCTACTCACTACTCACTACTCTACTCACTACTCTTCACTCACTACTCACTACTCTGCACTCTCTACTCACTACTCTACTCACTACTCTACTCACTACTCACTACTCTGCACTCACTACTCACTACTCTGCACTCACTACTCTACTCACTACTCTACTCACTACTCACTACTCTGCACTCACTACTCACTACTCTACTCACTACTCTACTCACTACTCTACTCACTACTCTACTCACTACGCACTACTCTGCACTCATTACTCACTACTCTGCACTCACTACTCACTACTCTACTCACTACTCTGCACTCACTACTCACTAATCTACTCACTACTCTACTCACTACTCACTACTCTGCACTCACTAGTCACTACTCTACTCACTACTCTGCACTACTCTACTCACTACTCTGCACTACTCTACTCACTACTCTGCACTACTCTACTCACTACTCTACTCACTACTCTGCACTCACTACTCTGCACTCACTACTCACTACTCTACTCACTACTCTACTCACTACTCTACTCACTACTCTGCACTACTCTACTCACTATTCTACTCTACTCACTACTCTACTCACTACTCTGCACTACTCTACTCACTACTCTACTCACTACTCTGCACTCACTACTCACTACTCTGCACTCACTACTCACTACTCTACTCACTACTCTACACGTGTCACGAAGGTCACTTTTAACCCTCATCATTTATTCAACCAGTAGTCTGCATGTCAGCACTTATTAAAATTCGGAAAACAAAGCTTACAGAACCAGAATCCAAATGTTTGATAATAAAACGGCTTTAAACCCCGTTTTTTAAACCACAGACAAAAATAGTGCAGCGCAGCGTGCGAGGAAAAGAAGGAAATGGCGCCCTTTGGAAATTAGAGTATTCAGGAAACACAAGAACTACAGTGTGGACGAGCATGTATGAGTCATCTTCTGTGAGCCTCGCCTGCTGCCTCTCCTCTCGTCATTTTACATTGAACGCGCTCACCGCTCAGACCATCTGGATTGCATTACACGGGCACTCTGACAGCTCCTAATTAAGATTAATAGTCTGCCGTGCGCGTAACCGCACAGAATATGCCAACATGGCCGCCTAACATTACATATGCCCTATGGCATCAAGACTACTACAAAAACAGCACCGCGAAGACCAATCACCATTCAGATACTAAAAAAACGCACTGAAAATGCACGAGCTAAGAAAAATTTATCCAGCACTGAACAGAATGCCCTTTACAATACGGCTCGCAGCTCCTCCCCACTTCTGACGAAGTGGTGACGTCGCCGAGCCCATAAAAAGCGCCCGGATAATAGGGGATATTGAGAAACAGATACAAAGAACGGGGGAGTACCACCATTTTGATAAGTAACGCTCTCCCTGCCATAGAAAGGGGGAGGGAAAGCCATCTATCAATAGATGCGATGAGCTTCGTGATCGCTACGCCATAATTAAGCCGCAGTGTCTCATCTCTATCTCTGGTAATTTGAACACCAAGATAGCGTAGATCAGAATGACACCACTCCAGCGGGAAGTCAAGTGGAAATTCAGTAACTGCGTCCGTGAGGGGGTATAATTGTGATTTGGCCCAGTTTATTTGCACTCCTGATAATCTGCCGAAGACCACAAATTCCCTCAAAAGGGGATTTAGGTTATGCATCGGGTCTTTGACGAAAAGCGTCATGTCATCTGCATAGAGCGACACAGCGATTTGTCGCTGGAGGCAGCGAAACGCTCCTTCTCGATGCAGCTGGCGTAGTCTGCATGCCAGCGGCTCGACAGCAATCGCAAAGAGAAGTGGGGACAGCGGGCACCCCTGCCTGGTGCCTCTCGTAATGGCAACCGAGGGTGAAAGGCATCCATTGATTAGTACTTTTGCGGACGGCTGTGTATACAGCAGCCGGACCCAGGAAATAAATAATAGAGGGAATCCCATACGGGACAATACAGTGAATAGGTATGGCCATTCGACTGAATCAAATGCCTTGGTGGCATCCAGGAATACTGCAGCAACCAGGAGTGCAGGATGCACCGTTCGGATCAGGGAGAACAACATGTGTAAATAATGGGAAGTTGACCGGCCAGGGACAAACCCCGACTGATCTGGCAATATAATGTTAGTCATCAAGAGGATAGCCTAGTGGCGAGTACCTTAGCCAGTATTTTTACATCACACGTGATCAAAGACAGAGGGGGTTAAGAGTCACAGGCATTGGGGTTCTTATTAGGTTTTAGGAGGGATGTGATCATGACCTCCCGCATTGAACGGGGGAGGATCCCGTCGGCCAAGGACTCCTCAAAGACCTCCCGG
Organism: Lissotriton helveticus; assembly: GCF_964261635.1. NCBI lineage: Eukaryota > Metazoa > Chordata > Amphibia > Caudata > Salamandridae > Lissotriton > Lissotriton helveticus. Next base: position 1,331,133,399 of record NC_136067.1, read on the forward strand.
AGTGCAGGAGCCAATATGTCTATATAAGTCTTATATAATTCGGCCGGTAGCCCATCTAAGACCGGAGCTTTGCCGTTTTGCAGGGACATAATGGCAGCTCGGATCTCGTCGAGCTCGAAGGGGGCAGCTAGGAAAGTCCTATGGACATCGCTAAGCCAGCAGAGAGCCACCTCACCGAGGAAGTCATCATATTGTATATCACTAGTCGTGGCTGAGGTATATAACGTGTGATAATGTGCAGTGAATACGTTCAGTATGCCTTCAGCATCCCTGCCGGTCTGACCCCTCTCATCTGTGATTTCGAGAATTGTGTTGTGTAGGTGTGGCGCACGCGTCAAAACAGCCAGAGCCCTTCCAGGTCTATCACCCTCGCAGTATTTCCTCACTGTCCAATATTTCCCTTTGAATTTAGCCTCTCTAGCGGCTTCCTCCTCGTATTGCGTCAATCTGAAAGAGACACGTTAGTATTAGATTCCTTACCTTAGAATATCCCCAGGCGTCAGACTGGATCCGGAAATTTTTGCGTAGCAGTACCCTTGCGCGTCGGTAGGCGTCGTCTGCGGCTCCGCGTCCGTCGTCGGCGTCGTGGGTGCTGTGATGACGTCGTCGGAGTACTTAGACGCCGCCTCCGCGTGCCGACGTCAGTTCTTCTTTTTTCCACGCCAGCAAGCGCAGATCTGGAAAAAGCAGTAACCCTAGTCATTTTTGACTAACTTTTTTGATCCTTTTTGATTGCTTTTCGAAGTCTCTCGACTCCGAACGGTGCCGTAGGGATGCCCGGCTTCAAGCACTGTGACGATTGCGACCGGCTGATGTCGGTCACGGATCCTCACCGCGTATGTTTGTCCTGTTTGGGCGTCGACCACGACGACAAGGCCTGCTCCGACTGCCGGGCCCTCTCCTCGAAAGCCAGGCGGGAGCGGTCCCGTAGGCGCCTCGAGCTCCGGCAGTCGGTCCCGCGCCGTGAGAGGTCCCGATCCCATGGGAGGTCGAGGGACAGGTCGCGGGCTCGGAGCCACCACAGCTCCGAGAGTAGGCGCACTCCTCCGGGTCAAAGTCGTCGCCAGGTAAGAGGCAGAAGAAGTCCAAGCGGCGTCATCGCTCCTCGGACTCCCCCGACACTCGCGCGATGCGGCCGGGGGTTCGGGTGACACCACCCACGCGGCTCCGTCGGAGTCGCGGGTGCCGCGTGCAGCTCCACACCCTCCGGTCCCTGGGCTGAACGCGTCGCCGGAGGAGATCGAGCGCTTCCTCATGGCCATGAGGAACCTCTCTCCTCCGACGGGCTCCGCGGCGCCTCCGGGCCCAGCGGACCCGTCTGGGGCCCCTAGCGGGTCGGCGGCTCCGGCCGCGACGCCGTCGGGTGCTTCGGCCCCGACGCCGCCGACGCCTTCGGGCCCGGCGCCGCAGGTCCCCACTATCCCGACGCCGCCGGCGCCTTTGGGCCCGGCGCCGAGGGGTCCAGTTATTCCGGCGCCTTCGGGCCCGGCGCCGCAGGACACCGCTGGTCCTCCTTCGGGATCTGGTCCGTCGCCGGTGGATCTGACGACCTCCCCGGCGTCGGACCCTCAGGTGTCGCCTCCGGCGCCGTCCTCGGGCGGCGCCGGCCCCGGTCCTACCTTCGTTCCTGTTCAGCCGTCGGGACGGCCCCGCTGGGCGCCGCTCCCGACGTCGTTTGGTGAATTTCACTTTTATGAACAGGCCCCATTGGTTGAAAACCCTGAATTTCAGGAGATGGGTGATGAGGAGGACTGGGAGGGGTCTGAGGACCATCTGACCAGGGAGTGTCAGTCTCGTGAGGACTGGACAGGAGACCTTGGGGAGGCCAGTGGCCTGGACACCTCTCCAGACACTGGGTTTGTCTCCCCTCCTACCGTGGCTTCGGAGGAGGGGGCAACATATAGTGTGGTGCTGATGAGGGCTGCCAAGGCCTTGGGCCTTGAGCTCCCCGTCGCGGCCGTGAGGACTAACCTCCTCACTGAGGTCCTTAAACCGCAGTCAAGCTCGGCCGAGCCTCTGCTGCCCTTTAATGAGGCCTTGACCGACATTCTTCTGGGCACTTGGTCCAAGCCCGCTACGGGTTCGCCCGTAGATAGGAACGTGGCCAGGCGCCACCGCCCAGCCCCGGGCGACCCATGTTTCCTGTCCTCCCACCCTACCCCCAAGAGCCTGGTCATCCAGGCCTCCAATTCCCAGACCGCATTCCCGTCGGCCCCGCCGGGCCGGGAATCCAAGAGGTATGACCAGTATGGGAAGAAGATCTTCTCATCCCTTAGTCTAGGCCTGCGGTCTTCCAACACCGCCTGCCTCTTGGGACGTTACACCCACTCTGTGTGGGATAAGGTCCCGGAAGTGCTGCCAGAGTGTCCGTTGGAGGTACGGGCCAAACTCGGCCAAGCCCTTGTGGAGGGCCGGGATGCAGCCAAGTATTCCATCAGGTGTGGACTGGATACCACTCACTCGCTGGGTAGAGCGATGGCAACGACGGTGGCGGTCAGACGCCACGCCTGGCTGAGGTCCGCCAACTTCTCGGCAGATGTCCAGAGCACGCTCATGGACATGCCGTTCGATGGCCGTCGCCTCTTTGGCGACAAGGCAGACCATGCGCTTGAGCGCTTTAAGGACTGCAGGGCTACGGCCAAGTCCTTGGGCCTCTCGGGCCAGCGCCAGCAATCGGCTGCCTTTCACTCCTTTCGTGGCCACGGAAGGGGTGCGCCCACACGCGCCACCAGCCACGCACCGCAGGGCAATACCCAACGCGGTGGCGGCCGTGGGAACCGCCGTCCGGGCGGTCGGGGGCAGCGGCGAGGTCAGTCCACTCCTTCCCCCGCAGCATCCGCCTCAACACCCTCCTAGTCCGTGCTTTCAGGCCCATGTGACGCCAGTGGGGGGCAGGGTTCGCCATCACCACCTCCACTGGCGCACTGTCACGTCGGACAGGTGGGTGCTGCAAATCGTCCGAAGGGGCTACTCCCTCCCCTTCGAGGCGACTCCTCCAGCCATGCCACCGCAGAACCACCGTGTATCGGGGGATCATTTGCGACTTCTGCAGGAGGAAGTTACGACCCTCTTGGCCAAGGGGGCCATCGAGCGCGTTCCTGGGCCAGAAGTAGGGTGTGGTTGCTACTCCCACTACTTTCTGGTACCCAAGAAGGGCAAAGGGGGCCTACGCCCTATCTTGGACCTAAGGAACGTCAACGGCTTCCTCCGGAAGGAGAAGTTCAAGATGCTGACACTGGCTCAGGTTCTGGCTGCCCTGGACCCAGGAGACTGGATGTTAGCGTTGGACTTGCAGGACGCTTACTTTCATATCCCCGTCCTGCCTGCCCACCGGCGCTACCTGCGGTTCATGGTGGGCCACGAGCACTTTCAATTTACCGTGCTCCCCTTCGGCCTTACCAGCGCCCCACGGGTGTTCACAAAGGTGATGGCGGTGGTCGCAGCTCATCTGCGCAGGTTAGGGGTTTCAGTCTTCCCCTACCTCGACGACTGGCTGTCAAAGGCGGGCTCGCCCCAGACAGTCGTCAGCCACCTCCAGACGACGGCGGACCTCCTGCACCTGCTGGGGTTCTCCATCAATGTGCCGAAGTCACACCTGTGCCCCTCTCAGAAGCGGTTCTAGACTCGGCGCGGTTTCGGGTTTATCCGCCCGAACAGCGGGTCCGGGATATTCAGGCTCCGATTCCCATCTTTCAGCCGTTATCCCGGGTTTCGGTCAGGTTGACGCTGCGGCTTCTGGGGTTGATGGCCTCCTGCATCCTACTGGTGCATCACGCCAGGTGGTGGATGCGGGCTCTGCAGTGGGACCTGAAGTTTAAGTGGGCCCAGCATCAGGGCAACCTATCCGACCACGTCCTGATCTCGGAGGGCACTGCGAGACAGCTACAGTGGTGGCTTACGGACCGCGATTGGGTCAGCGGCAGATCCCTCTCCCTTCCCCAACCGGAGCACGTAGTTGTGACGGGCACGTCCCTCCAGGGCTGGGGAGGCCACTTGGGAGAGGCGGAGATCAGAGGCCTCTGGTCTCCGGCGGAGACCCGGCTCCACATCAACCTGTTGGAGCTCCGGGCGATTCGTCTGGCACTGAAGGCATTCCTCCCCTCTGTCCGGGGGAGTGTAGTGCAGGTATTCACGGACAACACCTCCGCCATGTGGTACTGCAACAAACAAGGCGGGGTGGGGTCGTGGATCCTTTGTCAAGAGGCTCTTTGCCTTTGGCAATGGCTGGAACGTCAGGGCGTGACCCTGCTGGCTCAACACCTGGCAGTTTCTCTGAACGCCAGGGCGGACGAGCTCAGTCGTCGGTGCATGATGGATCACGAATGGCGTCTGAACTCGGACGTGGCGCAAGGCCTCTTTCAGCGATGGGGAGAGCCTTGGTTAGATCTATTCGCCACCAAAGAGAACGTCATCAGTCATCAGTTCTGCGCTTTGGAATTTCCAAGGCGGCACTCGCTCGGAGACGCTTTTCGTCGCGAGTGGAGTTGCGGTCTGTTGTACGCCTTTCCGCCTATACCACTTCTGCCCAGAGTGCTGAAGAAGATCAAGCGCGACCGGGCCCAAGTCATCCTTGTGGCTCCGGACTGGGCACGAAGATACTGGTATCCAGAGCTACTCAGTCTGTCAGTCGATCCCCCGGTTCGTCTGCCTCTTCAGGAGGACCTTCTGTCGCAGCAGCAGGGGACGGTCCTCCACCCGAACCTCTCCAGTCTCCACCTCCATGCTTGGAGATTGAGCGGCGACAGTTGAGGCCATTTGACTTGCCTCCTGAAGTTTGTAACATCATTCTGGCAGCCAAGCGTCCCTCCACAAAGTCGGTATACGCCTGCAGGTGGAACAGATTTGTGGCATGGTGCACAGCAAAGGCTGTGGATCCCCTCAATGCCCCTCTTTCTGAAGTCCTTCTCTTCCTTCTTTCTCTTGCCCAGCAGGGCTCTGCTCTGGGCACTATCAAGGGCTACCTTTCTGCCCTTTCAGCCTTTCTCAGGCTGCCTGATCAACCTTCTTTGTTCAAGTCCCCTATTGTTAATAGTTTTTTTAAGGGCCTCACACACACGTTTCCTCCTGTTCCGTTTGTGATGCCTCAGTGGGACTTGAACCTGGTTCTTACCTTTCTGATGTGCGCTCCCTTTGAGCCACTTCACAACTGTCCTCTTCGCCTTCTGACCTTGAAGACTGCTTTCCTGGTTGCCATCACCTCTGCCAGGAGAGTGAGTGAGCTCCAGGCCCTTTCTTGTACCCCACCTTTCCTTTCTGTCCATCCGGACAAAGTGGTGCTGCGTACCAAACCTTCTTTCCTGCCCAAGGTTGTCACGGCCTTCCACATCGGACAGTCTATCACCTTGCCAACCTTCTTCCTGCCACCGCATCCCTCTAAAGAGGAAGTGCGGCTCCACCGTCTGGACCCAAAACGTGCGCTCTCATTCTATTTGGATCGCACATGCCATTTCTGGGTGGATGACCAACTCTTTGTTGGTTACGTGGGCGCGAAGAAGGGGAAAGCGGTGCACAAGAGGACCATCTCCCGGTGGATCATCCTGTGTATCCAGGCATGCTACTCCTTGGCTAGGAAGGAGCCTCCTGCTGGATTGCGGGCTCATTCTACCCGAGCCACGGCGACTACCACTGCCCTGGACCGGGGAGTTCCTTTACAAGACATCTGTCAGGCAGCTACGTGGGCATCGCTGCACACGTTCGCAAAACACTACTGCCTGGACAGCCAAGTCCGGAGGGATGGCTTCTTTGGCCGTTCCGTCCTCCGGGACTTTCTGGTGTGATTTTGGTTCGCAGACCCACCACCGGGGTTGGTATTGATGGGGTATCTATTCTAAGGTAAGGAATCTAATACTAACGTGTCTCTTTCAGATGCACAAGTTACTACTTGTGTAACGATATATCTGTAAGAGACATTAGTTAGTATTAGATTCCTTACCGACCCTCCCATCCTCCCCGTTCTGCGAACCAATATCTAGGGTTAGGGTTGTCCCCTTTCAGGGCCCTAGTTTCAATGGCACCAGTGTTGGTTTTTAACATGGCTCTGCGTTTCTGGCGCGGAAAAGCTGTGTCTAAGAACTGACGTCAGCACGCGGAGGCGGCGTCTAATTACTCCGACGACGTCATCACGGCGCCCACGACGCCGACAACGGACGCGTAGCCGCAGACGACGCCTACCGACGCGCAAGGGTACTGCTACGCAAAAATTTCCGGATCCAGTCTGACGCCTGGGGATATTCTAAGGTAAGGAATCTAATACTAACTAATGTCTCTTACAGATATATCGTTACACAAGTAGTAACTTGTGCATTTGTCCCGAAACTCAGCTTGCGCCCCAGTGCCATTCTCCGCCACCATCTGATTCTCCAGTCTCTTCAGGTCACTATCAAGAGTACGTAATGTGCGCTGTATGTCTCGCAGTACTCCAAAGCTTTTCGACATGCAGTACCCCCTGACAGTATCTTTGAATGCTTCCCAAATGGTTTCTATAGAGTCCACAGACCCCCTGTTTCTAAGGAAGAAGTCAGTTATCTCCTCTCTAAGTTCCGTGCAGAATACCGTATCTAACAGGGCCGCAGGTTGCAGCCGCCAGTGTGGTCTGGGGTTATCCCATCCTGGCACCTGTAGGTGAATTAGGACGGGGCTATTGTCGGAGTACGTTCTGGTTAGGCGTGTCGCCTTCGTCATACCAGCACCCATCCCCCTGGACAATAAAAAATAATCCAATCTAGCCCACGTACCTGTCAGTGATGTAAAGTGAGTGCCTTCCTTCCAAAGGGGATGTAAGTGTTGTCATCCATCTACCAAATCACCTTCTTCTATCAAACCTAGCAGAGCGTCTCTAGACCTAGGCTTGTAGAGCGCCGCTCCATCTGCTCTATCTTGTGTAGGTATCACTGCCACATTAAAGTCACCTCCCCAAATGATGTGTTGGGAACCTATTTCCGATATCTTACCCCATAGCATCGTGAAAAAGTTCGGCGTATTCACATTGGGAGCATAACAGTTCACAAGAGTTATGGTATCTCTACCTAAGCGACCCCATAGCAGAGCAAACCGGCCCTCAGTATCGAGTGACTCACCAATCGCTTGAAAAGGCACATTGCGCCTAATCAGTATGGCAACCCCTCTAGCATATGTGGAATAGGACGAAAATATTCAGACTTTAGCCCATTTGCTGGCAAACGTGGTGCGTGACTGTGACGTTATATGTGTTTCCTGTAGCATGGCAATTTGGACCTGATGACGGTCTAGGTACGCAATCACATTTCGACATTTCCGAGCATCCTTAAGGCCCCTCATATTCCAAGACATACATCTCAGCTGAGCATTCGATCCTACCCCCGCCATAGCCTAGAAAATAACGTGAAATCATGGCATGCCATAAAGCCATCGTCAGCATACTCTCGTCTCAGATGCAACATATCCCCACATGATCCGTGTACCTGTCCCACCCCCCCTGTAAGGCAAAAACCCCCGATAACATTGCTCCCACCCACTACGGCATCCCAATCATGCCAGCAGCCACCTGTCCCCTCCCTACCCCCCCTCCCACCCTCTGCAGCAGCCCCAACTTGCCAAGGAACTCCCCCTTCTCCCCTCCCACCCTCCCCCCCTTACGCGTCAACAACCCCAAATAGTCAAGTCCCATGATAGGGGTACACCCGTAGGAAGTTCAGCATAAAGAGCGCACAACCACGACTCCCTCCTCAAGCCTCTCGTTGTATGCCGCCCTTGGGTAGGGCTGAGGAGGGGTAGTGGACCCTGGAGTACATTACCACTGGAAGAATTCTGCAGTTCCACAGTCCGGGGAAAGATCCTGCCCTCTCAGCGCAGTTTCCTCAATCTCCACGACTGCAGGCCACCCCATGAGTTCCGGTACGTGCTGCAATGAAAAAGTTATTTTAAGCATCCTCATCAGTGTCTGGCGGGTGATCGCCGTGCGCAGTGTCCCGGCCATGTCCTCCTTTCTGCGCTTTCTTGGCGGCTTTTAAATAGTCCTCCACTTTTTGCGGGTTCGTGAAGAAGCGTTGCTTTCCCTGATGTGTCACCCGAAGTTTCGCGGGATATAAGAGTGCATAGTCTATTTGTGCAGCACGCAATTTTTTTTAACATCGATGAACTTACGCCGTTCCTCCTGAACAAGTGGGGTGAAATCCGGGTAGATAAAAAAGGACACGCCATTGTAAATTAAGTGCTGATTGGTGCGAGCTGCTCTCAGCGCCGTGTCGCGATCCCGATAGTTCAGCAAGCAAGCTATTATGGGCCTGGGTGGTGTTACCCGGCTTGAGTAACGGGCCAAGAGATCTGCGCGCCCGTTCGACAATGAATTGCGACGAAAATGCATCTTCCCCGATAGCCGTTTGGAGTAATTTTTCCACATAGAGTTCCATCCTACCCGTGTCCGTGGACTCCGGTATGCCCGTGAGGCGAATGTTGTTGCGTCTGCTGCGGGCCTCCAAATCCTCATTCTTCGCCGCTATGACCCGCAGCAGGTTGTCCATCCGGGCAAGCTGGGTGGTGTGGGATGCCGTGACGTCATCATTGTCCGAGATGCTTTGTTCGGTGGCGGTGATCCGGTCCTCATGTTGGTCCACTTTGTGCACAAGCGCATCCATCCTTTATGACATCCTGTCCACTGCCGTGGCAAACCCCTGTCGCATCTCCTGCAGGATTTGTTGCATATCTAGTCCATCGGGTGGGAGGAGCAGCACAGGATGCACTTGCATCGCTCATGCTGGGCCTTTCTGCCGCAGTCTTCTGCCCTTTATTTGCTGCCTCGAAGGATATTTTCGGTTGACGGTTGTCTTGTCGCACCATTGCGCCCCCGTGCAGCACACAGCGTTTTCTCTCCTGGCTACTGCGCGTATTTCGGCAACGCCGCCAGCCTGCGGGGGAAACTCGGCCCTTCGCGCCACTCCGAAGAACGCCGCCAGTCTTTGGTGCCCACGGTACTACTATCTTATATAGCCAGCCAGCGTCTCTCAGGCAAGAAAATCAACGGACCAGTCAGCAGGGGAGCTCACTCAAAGGGGGGTCGCAGCAGAAACAGGTCTCCAGCTGAACAGCCACACTCTATGAATCTCTACGTCCGCACCTAAGCCTCGAGTCAGGCACCTCACAACCAGCCACAGAAGGGGCCGCCTCCAGGCAGTACAGTCGATTGTCCGCAGTGAGGACTCAGGATTTAGAGGCTTACAGGGGAAGCCCTAGCATGCCTGCCCCTGCTCGAGAATGGCGGCAGATAGGTGGAGTGGCGCAGTATGGGTTCACAGCCGAGGCAGGCCCCCCACTTCGCGTGTCCCACCGTATCTTCCTACCGGCATGTGAGTTCAGTCATCACTTAGTCCGTTCTCCGCAGTAGACGTCGCTTTTGTCGGTATTTACGAGGTTTCCTGGCGCGATGCGGTGCCAGCGCCGTCTTCCCTTCCCGTAGTCTGCGGCCCGCAGATACTTCGTGGCCCCTTGTATCGTCAGACCCGCGTCGGGTGCGGTATACCTGTCTCCGCTGTCTCGCCGATAGTCCGGTGTCCGTGGGCAGTCGCCTGTGGCAGGTAGAGGGGCCTCCGTAATCCCGCCACGTCCCGAGATCTGGGCGGGTCGGCTGTGTATATAGAGGCCGGCTCTCGGGGCCCGCCGCCTCGTGGCAATCCCCTGTCTTTCCTGGTTTTAGCAGCCTGGCCTCAGTAGCACAGCGGAACTGGCGGCAGCCCCGGGGAAAGCAAGCAGGGCTCGGTTCACAGGCACCGCTATGTGTTTCTTCCCCAAACTTGCACGGGAGCTAGAGGGTCACTTCTGGTGCAGGAAAAACAACTTTTGGAACCATGCAGTCTCCAGCAAGGAAGGATATATGAAGGATTATGCTCCAGGGTACAGGAGCCTCACCATTAGGTGGCCATTCTGTGTGCGCGCCCTCTAGCGCCCCCTTCGGATTCCTCACCTTTTGAATTATCCCAATGAGCAGCATTCCACTGAAACTTTTCTCCTTGACTCGCCCATGTCGACGAGGACGTCACAATGTTACCGCTCCGCACGTGACTTCGCGTGATGTCATCAAAGCCATAAGAAGACCTAGTCGGCATGCTGATGTCGGTCCCCTTTTTTCCGCGCCGTAGCTGCGTAACGTTTTTTTTTTCCACATGCATTTCATTTCTTGGTGTTTCTTTGTTACTGTTGTCGCGACTTTGTAGCTGTCGAAGATGACTACGCCAAGGAAATCAGGTTTCAAGCCTTGCAGAGAATGTGGGGGTAGGTACTGCATCACTGACCCGCATGAAGACTGTTTGCCATGCCTCTCCTCGTACCATGGCATCGGAACATGCACTCAATGCAAGCAGATGAATCCGAAGGCTCTGAAGGAGAGGGAGGCCAAGCTATTCATGGCCAAGGCCAAGAAACAGAAGAGGGTTCAGAGGAGGTCTCGTACCTGATGGAAGTCGCCGACGCCTCATACTTCGAGGTCATCCAAGAAACACAAAAAGAAGCAGCGCCATGCTTCTCCCTGTCGTTCTTTGAAGGATGCGACTCCGAAGTCAGTGTCCCCGAACCCTAGACATCATCGCGTGGATGAAATATCTCTGACTCCTTCACCAGAAGCCACTCTGGCTCAGCCTCCATCTCCGAGGGCTGTGACTCCACCGGCTCCGAGGGATGTTACGCCTCCTCCGATACCGAAGTCAGATACTCCACTGAGCCCCCTAAATCTCTGACGCCGCAACTGGGGCCGAACTTGTTACCTCCACGAATGACTCCAGAGCCTGTTCTTCTGGATCCAGCATATTCCTCTTTCCAGACTCCGGAATCGGATCCACTGCATTTTTAAAATGCGATGTTCGGCTTATTTGCGAGGGCTGTGAATCCTACTGGTTCGCCTGTTGGCCCCATGGGTCCATTGGCCTATTCCCTGGGAGGTTTTTGCCAGGCTCTGTTAACACACTTTATGCTTGTGGCTCCAGGGAGTTGGCCTCTTCCGATTCCGAGATTGTCGACGCTGTTGCAATGTTTGGAAGGTTGAGTGCCATTGTACAAGTATTCCCCGGCGCCGTCTGGATCCGAACCGGCACTGACTCAACCGGCTTTGACTCCTGTTGCCTTGGACCTTCCTTCGACACCGGATGTGAAATCACCGGTACTGTATCTGGCCACGCCAACGCAGATTCTGAGGATGAGATCTTGGCGAGAGGCTCAAAGGTTGTTGGAGGAAGAGAAGTACCAGGATGTGCATGGTGGGGCTGAAGAAGGGGAGGTAGTGGACTCTGACTTTGAGGGTTTGCAGGAGGCTAGTGGCCTGGACACCTCTCCTGTGTGGGTCCTGATGTCGCCGAAGGGTCTGCCACCGCCTGAGGTGACCACATACCACACTGTTATTAGAAAGGATGCGGACCTTTTAGAATTGCCTCTATCTACAGCACAACAAAAGTCAAACATTCTTAAAGAGGTGCTTTGTTCATCATCCTCTGTGTCAGAACCTTTGCTGCCCTTCAGAGGTCCAAAGGCACTTTTCAGAGGTGTTATCAGATGCCCAAGCTGCTGCCCGCCAAGTGATCCAATCTGGACACGGCCGACTGTAGCCAGAGCAATGGGGTAGACCAGGAGGCATGCCTGGTTGCATGGTTTTGGATTCTCACCCGATGCCCAGGCTATATTACTGGACTTATCCTTCGATAGGTCCTGTCTGTTCGGGGCTTAAGCGAATTTGGCGTTGCATCGCTTTAAGGACAGCAAGGCTTTGGCAAGGTCTTTGGGATTTCAGACCCAATCCAGGTGCTTTGGACAGTCTGGCAAGTTTTGTGGCTTTGCAAGAAACTTGCCCTTTTGTGGCAGGCAGCAACCGCAGCAGCAGCAGCTGGCAAATCCCTTGTGCAGGTCCTACAGGGGAAAGGGTAGAAGTTGTCCGCAGTGTTCTGCTCGGCAACAAGTCTTCTCCTCCTCCTCTGCCTCTCCAGCTGTTGTTGCAGGGAAGCAGCTCTAGCTTCACTATCTTAGAGTATGCTTGTCCCGTGGGAGGACAGGTGTCCCATTTTCTACTTCTGGGTTTTAAACATCATATAAAATTGTTATGCCCTATCCTTCCGGGACTTTCCCCCTCCTTTCCCTTCCTGTCGGGACCTTTGCTCAGAATGCTTTTCCAGCAGGAGGTGCTGTCATTGCTGCAAAAGGGTGCAATCAAGGTAATTCCAGAACAGGAAGGAAGTAAGGGGTTTTACTCTCTGTACTTCCTGATTCCCAAAAGAGGACAGTCATTTAAAGCCGATCCTTGACCTCAGGGTTTTAATTTTTTACCTCAAACAAAAGAAATAAAAAAAAAATTGCCCCTGGCGCAGGTTCTTCTCTTGCTGGAGAAGGGCGAAGGGATAATTTTGATCGATTTACAGGATGCGTATTTTCACATTCCTGTTCTGAAGTCGCATTGGAAGTATCTCCGTTTTACGGTGGGGTCTCAATATTATCAGTTTGCAGACCTTCTGCTCTGTCTTACTTCCTCACCTCGTATCTTCACAAAGGTGATGACGGTAGTAGCAGCACATCTCAGAAGGTCGGGGATTCCTGTGTTTCCCTATATGGACGATTGGTGCTCAAAGCAAAGTCACCGAAGATAGTGTCACGTCTCTTGCAGGAGAAAACTTGGGGTTTTCGATTAATGTACCCAAGTATCACCTGGTGCCCTCTCAGCGCAACCTTTTCATAGAGACAATGCTGGACACTACAGTGAGTCGTCGTGCCTTCCTGCCTCAACAGAGGATTCAAGTCATCCAGGCTATGATTCCAACTTTTCTGAATGGAGTGTCATTTTCAGTCCTGAATGTCTTGCGTCTGCTCGGGATGTTCGTTTCCTACATACTGCTGGTCAACCATGCACACTGGCATATGAGGGCTCTTCAGAGGTGCCTCCGCAGGCAGTAGTTTCAACAAAACAGAGATCTCGAGGAATTGGTAATGATCTCCAGAGACACTGCAGCGGATCTGCCGTAGTGGCGTGTGCCAGTCAACTTGTCTCAAGGCAAGCTGTTTCACCCTCCTTATCAGGTGGCCACAGTGATCACAGATGCCTCCACTTTAGGGTGGGGAGAGCCTCTGGGGGATCTGGAGGTGAAAGGTCTTTGATGTCCAGAGGAAAGTTTGATTCGCATAAATTTTTGGGAATTGCGGGCAATACGTCTGTCTCTCAAGGCCTTCTTCCTTTCCTTCGCGGTCAGTCGGTTCAGGTCTTAACAGACAACACTACCATGATGTGGTACATCAACAAACAGGGATCAGTAGGGTTGTATGTTCTCTGCAGAGAGGTTCTACGACTCTGGTCCTGCGCTCACGACCATCAGATTTGCGTAATCACAAATTATATGCCTGGAAAACTGAATGTGCGTACGTACAGTCTCAGACTGCAATATTCAGCTGATCACAAGTGGCTTCTCCATCCGGATGTTCACATTTTCAGGATGTGGGGGATCCCTCTGTTGGACCGGTTTGCCACTCACAAGAACGTGCACTGCTAGTCATTCTGCAGGCTACGGTACCTGACGCGGGGAACTTTGGGGGCTGCTTTTCTGTTAAATTGGGGCTCACAGCTTGTTTACGCGTTTCCCCTATTCCCTTAATTCCTCGAGTTCTGAGGAACATTCCCCTGAACCGGGCCCATGTCATATTGATCGCTCAGGATCGGCTGTGAAGGGTGTTGTACACAGACCTTATTGGCCTCCTCTCGTCACACTCGCCACTCCGTCTCCCTCTCAGGGCAGACCTTCTCTCGCTGGGGCAGGTTCTACACCCCCACCTCCAGAGACTGCTCCTTCATGCCTGGAGATTGAACGGGGCAACCTAAGTTCTTTCTCTCTCCCACCGGATGTGGTAGATTGTATTTTATTAGCCATAAGACACCCCACCAATCTGTCTATTCCGGTAGATGGGCCAAGTTTTTAAAATGGCGTGGAGAGAGATCACTTGATCCCATGCGAGCCCATTTCTGATATCCTGAGTTTCTCTCTTTCCCTAGCACAACATGCTCTGCTTAGTCACTAGTAGTTTTGCAGAGGGGACTGAAATCGACAAGCATAAAGATACATTATGTACATTCGGTAACCGGGCTAGAACACGCCTACAGCGGAATTTTCTAGGCAGGTGCAGCTGAACAGTAAAATACAAAAAACGGTTTCAGCACTTCTATCATTTGCAAAGTATCTCAATTCCAAGGTTGTTCCATTCGGGCCCGCCACTTGACAAGTGTGTGAGGGCCTTTATCTAGTGAGAAAGGTATGCACCAATAAGAACAGTGTACTCATTACGGAAACAAGTCTAACGCGGCAGAAACAAAACTTATAGTGGAACATTTCTGGGAATTGAACTAGATCAGTTTTGAACAGGCTAAAATGGCGCCTGTAAAGAAAATGGCGCAGCGAATGCTAACTTACATTGGTCAATGCGCAAACTTGAACATTTCATCTAACAGACCCTCATTTTAGAATGAGCTAAACCATTTTCTAACAACAACAGGAAACCATAAGCAATAATACAAATTCACAACAATAAACTCTTATGGGCACTTATGGGAGGAGGGAAGAATTCTCGAAAATGCCCTTGTCTATATTCACGGGGTCTTCAATTTCTTTCTGTACCATAATTGCGCCATTGGTATCATGAATCGATATTTTTCTTTTAGTGGTGAGAATAGTGGTGCAATAGGAGCAACAGAACGGAAGGCACTGAATAAGAGCACAGCAGGCACCAATATCACAATCAGGCAAATCACTTTTTCAAATATCCAGCCCCAGCTACCAAAAAGAGACGAACTCCAATTTCCCCTTTCCATTCCCTTGATATTCTCGAGGATGTCTAAAATGTACTTTTCCATATTCGTGATCCCGACTACACCCTGGTCTCCCACTACCGCGCATACACCACCACTGTTGGCTAAGATAAAATCAACTGCACATCTGGTCTGTTCTGAATATATTTGCATACTTTCCAACTGAGTGGTGATGTCTCGTAAAGCTGTCACTGTGGTGGTAGACAAAATTTGCAGCTTGCAGCCAAGGTATTCTCGAGCTTTCTAACCCCTGCCATTGAGGCACCACCCAAAGTGAAAATAGAAGAAAAGATGTATCCAAACGTGATCCCATTACTATAATTATTGACCTCCATATCGGTCACTCCCTCACAGAATTCTTTGGTTAAAGTCCTTTTAACCCAGCATACATAAGGATTAGCATATTTACAAGGCACATCTAAGGGAAATACCATCCCAAGAGCTACATCATCTGTACCATTATGGACATACGAATATGTACCATTAGACAAAAAGTAAAACACTGGGTGTGCATAAATCAGCCCTTCATAATATACTGCAGCATATCTAGTGTTCATTCGAAAAGTACTCGGATCTTTATCATTCACTAATGGGATTGTATTCTTGTACAGTAATATTCCAGAACAATTGATATACAAAGAAGTGTCTGTACTATTCACAATGGGGCAACAAACAGGATAATAAACAGGCTCCAGGCTAACTATCAATTCCTTGTAATGCCAGCCAACCGAAGTAACATTCTGTTCTTCCATATAAAAATTGTTGCAATAAGTACTGTTATCACAACTGGATAACCCATTCCCAGCTGCTTTCTTTAATAAAAACAAGGTCCTGGATAGACAAAACCAAAAGCTCCCTTCACTTCTGTAAATTGCGGTGGACGAGATATGTATAGTTTACAAGTGACAATGGATATGCTGTCCATAAACTAGTGACAGATTCAGTGGGGTTACAAACTGTCCCTTCTCCAAAGAATCTCTTGTGTGTGTCTAGACATACATTACCCCTTTTATTTCTTTTTGGGAGAATAACCTTATCCTTACTACGTAGAGGCATATTGTGATCATTTTCCAAAACCCCATGACACTCCACACAATATGATTATCAACAAAGCCAACAGAACACCACATATTGTTTTCCTTTTCAGTGTCCACACCACATCATGCTGGGCAACAGGAACCATTGGCTGCTGTTCCTCAGCAACCTTTCTGCCAAAAGGATGCATAACATATAATAAAAGGGGGGAAAAATGCAAAAAGATATACTAGTTCCCAGTGTCCATCTGAGCCTCACTTGTACAGGCTCCTATTGTCCATCAAGAAGTTGGCACTTTTGAGTACCAGCAGTGAAGCTTGCTCTGTCCTGAGATCTTTTAATGTGTCCCAAGTCGGTCCCGATGGTATTCCTTCAAGGTATACTAAAGCCTTTCCTAACTAATGTTCAAACAACTAGGATAAAGTAAACAGAAAATTCTCCACTAATTTCTGTTAGTTCCGTTGATACTGTGACTTAGAACTAGCTATCTTATGCAGTCCATCCCTAATCCCTATGCTCCTTAGATGCAGTATCCCTCAGCCGAGGGCGCAAATTGTACCTGGTAGCCCCAGGCACTGTGTGATTAATGAACAAAGGCTCTTGGATAGCTTGTATTTCTAGGGGAACAGCCTCGATTAACACATCCTCATTCTCTTTATCTGTTTGCATCCACGCTAACGGGGCATCACTAAAAGGAATAAAGCTGGGCACCTGTCCGCACTTCGTGTCCCCAAATCCGTCTTTGACCTACTGGTCGTAGGGTAACGGCAAGGGGATCCTCCTATAGTGGGTCGCATGGACCCAGTTCTTACTGCCAGCAACCTTCACAAACGTGCGTGTCACCAACAGAATCTTCTCAGGACCTTTCCAGCGTGGCTCCAAACTTTTATTCCTCTGAAAATTTCGTAGCAAAATGTAATCGCCAGGCTCGATGTCGTGGCCGGGCCCCTCTGGTGCGGAAGGTAGGGAGTCACGCACCTGTTGCTGAATAGAACGCAAACTTTCTGTTAACTGGCCATTGTAATCAAGCAACACAGGGTGCTCAATATCTGACTACTTACCAGGACGCCCCGTCATTTGCCGGGCGCCCAAACACGACCTCGTAAGGAGACTATCCTGTCCTAGAGCAGATGTTCTTGTTGGTAAAAGAGCTAATGGTAAATCATCTGGCCACTTTAACCCTGTTGTCTCCAGAATTTTTGCCAGTTTCAGTTTGAGAGTACCATTGTACTTCTCAACCAAACCTGCTGACTGTGGATGATTAGCAGCATGACATTTCTGTTTTACATGGAGACCTTCACAAATCTACTTGATCACTTTTGCATTAAAATGACTTCTGTTGTCACTCCAGATAACTTGGGGCAAGCCGAAACGAGGAGAGAACTCCTACAGGAGTACCTTTGCAGTCGTAATGTCTGTATTATCTTTAGTGGGGTAAGCCTCAACCAATTTACTGAATGCACATAAAACCACCAAAACGTACTTAAGATTATTGCATCTTTCTAGTTCAATATAGTCCATTTGAAAGACTTCAAAATGAAAAGTGGGTGGTGCAAAATTACCAGGTGGTGTCGGGGTACCCTTCCCTGGATTATGCATCATGCAGACCATGCAGTACTTTACTAAATGTGCAGCCGTCCTGGAAATATGGTTGTTCTGCCATACAGGGGCTAACAACTTACAAATGCCTTTTGCACTAATATGAGCTGGACCATGTACCATAGTAACCACAGGAAGAACATATGCATCTGGTAACATCCATCTCCGCTTCCCTGATTTATCAATCCAACATCCTTCCTCATTCAATTGTGCTGTACTTTCCTGCCATTCTGCTAATTCTTCTATCATGGCTTCACTTTGTATCTCCTTTACACTTTCACGGGTATTCTCAAACATAACAACCTTGGGAACCCACCTAGCTGGACCTGCTACAAACATGCGTATCATCTTTGTTCGAGCCGTCTCCTTAGCTGTCTGATCTTCAAAAGCATTTCCTCTACCCACATCATCAGTAACCTTCCTGTAGGCACTACGTTTAATTATGGGCAATTTCTTGGGGAGCGTTAAAGTGGAAAAAAGCCTCCATATGAGAAGCCCATGCTGAATCTTGGTGCATGAGAAGTAAAGAGCCCTCTCTCAGCCCAGAGTCACCCAAAATTATGCGCCACCCCGAAGGCATACTGGCTGTCACTACAGATGTTGACAACCAGTCCTTCGCTCAATTCCCAAGCTCGAATAAGAGCAGCGAGCTCAGCAGCTTCAGCCGACTGATAAGGGACCCATAATGTCTCTACCACCATGCGCAACATAGTGATAGCTTAAGCTGCAGTTGTGGTGCCATTTGGTAATTGAAAACAGGAGCCATCGACATATAGTTGTCATTGGGGGTCAGATAAGAGAATACAAGTCAAGTCTACCCGTCTCTTCTTCCGTCTGAAAGATATAATCATGTTTGTCGACTGCATCATTCTCGGAAGGGTGGGGTAGTAACGTGGCTGGATTCAGAGTGGCACATTTTTCAATTGTAATATGCTTAGCAAACAATGTCAATTCATAGCCAGTAATATGTGCACTGGTGAGGTGCTGTGTCTTTGTCTCATTCAAAAGTGTATCCACAGCATGGGGTACCATAACTGTGAGGTCAGTTTCAAGTACAAGTCCAACCAAATTGTCTGATTGAATTGGCCACAGCCGTGACCGCTCTCAGACAACTAGGTAGGGCTCTTACGACAGGATCAGGCACAGCAGTGAAATAAGCACAAGGCCTCTGCTTACCCCAAAACTTTTGTGTTGGGACAGAAAGTGCGCAACCAGCCATCTCATGGAAATAGAGCACAAACGGTTTGCCATAGTTAGGTGTGCCAAGCACTGGAGCTGAACAAAGCACAGTTTTCAATTGCTCAAAAGACTGCTGACATTCAAACGTCCAAGACATAGGCTCATGCACTTCTTTTGTTGTTAAAGGAAGCAACGGTTTGATTAGTAACGAGTAGTTTGGGATCCACTGGTGACAGTGGGAAGTAATACCTGTAAAAGCGCGTACATCTTTCTGAGTTTGTGGAATGGGCATTTTAACAATGGTACTAATGCACTCTGGGGTCAACCTCCAACCCTCCTTCGACAGTAGGTTACCTAAATAGGTGACCTACTGTCGCCAATATTGAAATTTAGAAAGGGAAACCTTATGTTCATGATGGGCCAAATGCAAAAACAATTTGACTGTAAGATCTTTGCAACCCTGTTCTGTGTCAGAAGCGATAAGTAGGTCATCAACATACTGCACTCATATATTACCTGAAGGAAGCGATAAGGAATCCAACTGACCTTTTAATACTTGACTATAAATGCTAGGACTCTCTGTATATCCCTGAGGAGCGCAATAGAATCTAAAACGCCTACCTGCCAGTGTGAACCCAAACAAATATCTACTGTCTCGATGGATAGGAATACTAAAGAAAGCATTTTTCAAATCAATAACAGAAATGAACTTAGCAGTAGGAGGGATCATTGTCAAAAGTGTAGTAATCTCAGGAACCACCGAGAACTGTGGAACTGCTATTTTGTTAACCTCACGCAGATCAATCACAAAACGATAAACATTATCATTGTCTTCAGAGGAGCCTGAGGGTGTCCTTCTAAGAATCGGAAGAATCGGACTATTACAAATATTGGCAGACGTTTCTTCAACTACTCCTTTTTGTATCAAATCCTGAATAAACTGAAGAAAAGCCCGTTCTCCTGCCTGTGGTATTTTATATCTAGGAATAAGAGGCAAAATAGCATGATCCTTAACCTGTATGGAAACTGGTGGAATATGCAACAGACCTACAGTCATCACCTGTTGCCCATAGAATGGGAGGGATGTCAGCAAATTCAGCTGGGCGGTGTGCATCTAGAGACAAACACTGTTTAGTACTCACATCCGGACCCATAGTAATATAGACACCTGCAGGGGAGCAATAGATAGTAGCATGCAACTTCTTCAACAAATCCAAACCCGTCAAATTTTCGCCACAGTTGGATGTCAGCAAAAACGTTGAGTCCACCGTGAACGGACAAACAGTCAATGCAAGGGGGAGTGAAATGGGACTTACAACCGGTACACCTGAAAAACCTACCCAAACATTATTTAAGCCAGACCGAGCCGCCCCAGGGACCATATGTTGAAAAACAGAACTCTTTGTCGTACCTGTGTCCACAAACAATTCCTTAGTCAAGCCTTGCAAATCCGCTGTGACATAAGGACCACGTTGATCTACAGGTATCTGAACTGGTCCCTCACCCTGTCACCTCATCCATATCGTAATCATCACAAGGGTAATCAAAGTAAATATTATCAAAGCGACCCTGTGAACCCGTAGCACTCTGAGCTCTATCAGTCCCACGACCTCTCCCACCAGAACCTCGCCCTTTAGGAGCCGCAACTTTCTGTAAAAGCACAAGGCACTGGGTACGCCAGTGACCTTCCTCCTTACAATATGTACACTGATTTGGCCCTAAAGGTGTCGTTGAAGGCTGCCTGCTGGTATGTGGAAGCTTCTTGGAAGGACCACCTCGTCCCCTACTGTTTCCCCTAAACGCTTGCTGCAACAGCACCGTAGTTTTTAAATCCTTACGTTTCTTATCAGTCCTATCCTTTTCCTTCTGATTTCAGTGTTCATAATACTGGGCCATATTCAAAATAACAGAGAGGGAAGACATGGACCAAGTACTCTAAGAAGCCTGTAAACGCGTCGTAATTTCAGGAAGGTTAGAAACAAACCTGTCGACAAACAATCGAACTCCTCCCTCAATAGACATATCCTGCCCCCCATAGTCAAAAAATGTATCTGCAAACCGAGTAACAAAATCGGACACGCTCTCATTCTTCTTCTATTTACAACAACAAGGGGCCCCAATTAAGTCAACAGGGGACCTCGGGGAACTACTGAATCTCCGACTAACCCGGAGCATCTTGGCGCGGCTGGAATACGTTTAACTAACGCACACGCAAAAGCACCCAATCTTGGGCTGCGGTACTTATTCAAAGGTACTCCTCTTGCCGTCTACATACGAGTGCCCTGGCAAGTAGAGGCTTACAGCGTTAAGGCATTATTTTAATGTTCTGATGATGGTCCCTATGATTAATAGGGGGACCGAAACGCCGTCGACCTTTGTAACACCTTATACAAAACGTGATTGTTATGTGATGTAATGGTGTCCTTCTGATTTTTCTGTACAACTGCATCTTTTACACAGAAAACGTTTGTCTGCCTTAAAAGCCCTTCTTTGTCTGTGAACCTACCTTCTGTATTTGATCCGTTAGTGTTGGGCACAGGCTTGTGTACCACACTGGTGATTAGTTGAAGGTATTGTGTTTGAACTAAATTGTTTATTGAGTAAATTTGAAGACCTCTGTCCTGCTGGACATGTCACTCGGAATATAGAACTGACTCTGTTTATATTTATTGTCTCTTTAATTCATGAATGCATGGGACCACTGTTGTTTGAAAAAGCTCATTCTTCTTCTGTCAACAAGCCGTCAATTTGTCCCAGCTTACCTTCTTAGGTGTAATAAGTGAATGCATATATGTAATAATACGACTTTGCAAAGCAAGTATCTCGGCCCGGGGTTTATCACCTGGCTTCTTTTCCTGGTCCCATCCTTTAATCACATCCTATGTACCCCCCAACTCTGTGACATGATCTTGAACATGAACCTGTCTCCAAACATCAACCAGAACAAGGAGAGCAAAATACATTTCAATATCAGCAAGAGTCATTATAGTAGAAGAGGCAGCCTCTGTTAATTCTTTATATTAAGCTGTACGATTTGTCCTATGGTCAGGCAAATTAGCCTTAAGGGTTAAAATCTCACTCCTTTTCCACGGAGTATAGACCCATTGCTCCTGAAAACAAGCGGCTACGGCTGCTCTAGTGGCATTACCATGCTGATCTGTTAACTCCGGTATTTCAGGATTTTATATTGGATGAACCTCACGCATAGGGAGCTGAGTAAGTTTAGTGGGACTCTTTTCAAACAACCAAACTCTATAGGAAACTACAGTATTAATATTTGCGAGTACCGGCCAAGGGGCTAAATCAGCAATATAAACACGATCTTTAATATCAAAAAACACTTGTGGAGCCTCAAATTCTATGTGTGTGCGCCTGAGATCGATCAATGTAGCAGACATATGCTGGAGAACATGCTGCTGCATAAAAGGCTCGAAGTCACACACAGCCTGCCAAATGTCTTCAGCGCCATAAACCTTATTACCAGCCCACTTCATAGCCTGCCTGGCCAGCACCTGCTTCTCATCTTCCCCTACTTCAGAGCACACAAACAGATCCATCCGTTCCCTGAATTTTGTCCAATCTCTATCCTAAAACCCACGTACTGGTGTGTCAGCATTCAAAAGCGTCGGAGGATGAAAAACCATAGAAGGAGAAGCAACAGAGGTAATAGACACAATTGTTGTTAACGCTTGCACCAGAGGAGAAAGAACAGAACATACAGAAGTTAAAACAGTAGATGTACTAGGGGTCACAGTTGTCAAAGATGGCAAGGACAAAGAAGGAGCAGGAGGTGCCGTAGCTAAAGCTGTTGAAACAACAGCTGTGGATACGGGAACAGCCGTAGCAGACATAACAGGCTGCTGTGACTGTAAGGGAAAGGTGGGACATATCCTCTGCGGAGCATAAGGAGGCGGGGGTCCAGTATTTAACAACTCTTCTACAAAAGTATAATTTTCCTCTTTGGCCAGATAAGATTTATCAATATACAACTGAAATCTCCTATCTTCCCATTCAATTCCGGACTCTTGTTTTTCTCTATCAAATACCTCAGCTTTGTGTGTTAATGTTTGCATTTTCCTCTTCCGTGCATCTCTTTCCATCTTTAACCGTCTCTGTCTGTCCTCCTTCTGCCAAGTCCTGAGGGAGTCAAATATGGACTGTCTACTTCTTTTCTTAAATAACTGCTCCTGTAAAAACACATTTTTTTTGTTCATCATAAGTGCCCGTCAACGGCCAGAGGAACTCGGCATTGTCCCTCGTATATTTGTGCCATAATGTACTAAACATAATAGGGCTAAGACCATGTTTCACATTCATATCATTTGTGCAGGGATCCCTGAGCCATCAGTTCGACCCGACAATGTCCTTGTCCCCCCACCCCCCCAACCCCCCTTTGGGGAAAGGCGATGGATCAATCACCCAAAGGAGTCCCTGTTCTGGCACCAACTGAAGGAAGTGGCTCGATTAGGGTCACCCGGGTCACTAATGACCACCTCTCAGCCTTCCATTCCAAATGAAGAGTCAGTCAAACAGTAGAGAATACAAACCAATAACTGTTTAGACATATACACTCAGATCGGAGCCCGGTCTGCCCAGTCGCTAGGAGTGTTGAAGAGGGGACTGAAATCGACAAGCATAAAAATACATTATGTACATTCCATAACCGGGCTAGAACATGGCTACAGTGGAATTTTTCAGCCAGGTGCAGCTAAATGGGAAAATACAAAAACAGTTTCATTTACAAAGTATCTCAATTCCAAGGTCGTTCCATTCGGGCCCTCCACTAGACAAGTGGGAGAGGGCCTCTATCTAGCGAGAAAGGTATGCGCTAATAAGAGCAGTGTACTCATTAAGGGAACAAGTCTAATGTGACTGAAACTAAACTTATAGTGGATCATTTCTCGGGATTGAACTAGATCAGTTCCAAACAGCGTAAAATGGCGCCTGTTAAGAAAATGGTGCAGCGAATGCTAACTTACAAAAGAACGCTGTCCAGGTTGATCATCCTTGGCATCAAGATCTGCTACCCCTTGTCCAAGAAGGGGCCTCCTGAAGGTATACAGGAGGGAGAGGAGTTGACCAAACGGCTAAGGTGGTCGACCTCGAATCTGGGGAATTGGGTTCGAGTCTCGGCAATGACGCTGAACATCCTGTGATTCTGGGAGAATCCCTTAATCGCCCCATGCATAACAAAAATGAATGTGTCCTCATGTAATGCAACTGATGTTATGTAAAGCGCTCTGATACCCTATTCAGGTCAAGTTTACACTATATAAAACTCTGTAAAAAAAAAAAAAAATACAAGCTCATTCCACCAGAGCTAAGTCTTCTTCTTTAGCTAGAGGTGTCCCTGTTTTAGACATCTGCAAGATGGCAACTTGGGCCTCCCTCCACACTCTCGCAAAGCATTATTGCTTAGACTTGGTGAGGAGGGACAAACACTTTGCACCTTCTGTGCTACAAGATTTTTGGGTATTGGTAGGCAGGCACCCTCCACCGGGTGCGGGACTGCTTGGGGATTCCATTCAGAAGGTGAGGATGCACAGGCAGATGTATCCAGCAGAAGAGCAAGTTACTTACCTTCGGTAACACTTACTCTGGTAGATACAGTATTTGCCTGTGGATTCCTCGCTGACCCACTCGCCTTCCTGTTGGCTGTTTGTTTACACCGGAAAATGATTATCTTGTCATTTAGGTATTTTATTATTGTGATACTGGTCACTAGGACAAGGTCATATTTTAGAATTTCCAGTTTTAATTGGTTGTGTATACCGTGTATACATGTGAAATGTTGTTGGTTTGCCCATTCGCCTCGAAGACATGGAAAAATGGGTGTAACTGATGTCAGCACGCGGACTAGGTCTTTTTATGGCTCCGGTGACATCACATGGAGTCGTATGTGGAGTGGTTTCTTTGTGACGCTTTCATCGACGTGGGATAGCTATGGAGAAAAGTTTCTGTGGAATACTGCGCATGGGAGTAATTCAAAAGGTGAAGAATCCACAGGCAGATACTGTATCCACCAGAAAAAGCGTTACTGAAGGTAAGTAACTTGTTCGCTAGTCCATGTGATTAAATTAAATCTGGAATAAAATGTGTGTTGAAGCATAGGTATAGGTATAAGTCTGGAGCTGGTCCTAAGTGTTTTAGACCATGCCTGATTTTGTTTTTGTTCTTCAGTACTGAAAGCACCTTCACTCTGTGGCCAAGCAGATGAGAGACCCTCCATCTGTTGATTTTGACCTAGCCCTCCTACGCTGTTATTGCTGGGGCATGGGACTCAAAGAGATGGCCACTGGAATCCAGAAATGATTGTGACAAGGCAGAGCAATAGCAAATGTTTTTATATCCTTGCTCGAGATTGAGATTCCATCTGATGAGATTTTGATTTTCAAACTGTAACAAACACCCCCTCCCCCCCCCCACCCAACCCCCAATGTTGCCATTTTCATAGAAGAAACAGAAAATAACGTAATGGGAAAGGTAAATTTTATTAGTGTGGCAGAACTAGAAGCGTATGCAGTTTTTAGGAGCTGTAAGCAGAACTATGAAAATAAGAAATTCAGGTAAACATCTATGTGTTTGGTAAAACATTTTTCATTGTGCTTATGAAAAATGTAAAACACTTGATTTGTAGAATGTGTCTTTGGAATTTCATTATGTCAGCTTCATTGAACTATGTTGGAAGTATTTAGCAAATGACTTCTTATTCTCCTTTGGTGTAAAAAGAGGAATTTAGTTTAAAGCAATTTTGAAAGAAAGGGCAAATTAAATGTATTAATTGTTTTAAAATCTTTTTGTGGGAATTACATATTTAGGTTATTGTCTAAAATAGCATTGTTTGTGTAGTTGGAAGTCTTAATTCTGCCAACTTTATGGTATTTTTAGTGTCATATGTTGCACACACGTTTATAATTTAGTATTCCTTTTCTAAAGTAGGTTTAAATACATGTAAATGAATGTGCCTGTTAAGCAGCATGTTCTTCTGTTTGCAGTGAGGAATCCATACACTGGTCATAAATATCTCTGTGGAGCACTACAATCAAGTATCGTTTTGTTAGAATGGGTTGAACCAATGCAGAAGTTTATGTTAATTAAGGTAAGACTGCAACAATTGGCATTACTAAACTGAAATTGCAACATTGTTTTATTTTTTTTAAATGGCTAGTTTTAGTTATGTAATAAGTGAAAGGTAAGTACTACTAAGTCACATTTTTGTATACTGTTAGTCACTTGATGCTTCTTTTAGATTCCAAGGGGATGCTAATAGGTGGAGCTTGGCTATGCTCTGGATGACTACCTTACCCGGAGTGTTTTTTTCTCTTGCCCCAATTTTATTTGTGGGGGTTTAGGTTATCCATCCAGTCTTCCTTAACTCATGGAGCCATTTGCGGGTTTGATCTTCTTGATTGTGTTCATCCTCTGCTGCTATAGCCACCATCTCTACCGGGGTTCTAAATTGCTCATACTGATTGGGTGCGTACTTCTTGAACCCTTGCACCCATGATAATCTCCTGTATCTGATAGAGACTACTAGCCGCAGATTCCTTCACTTAGAGTTATCCACAGGCGTGAGATTGGATCCGGAAACTTTTTTGCCACAGCATCCCTGCACGCCGGGGCGACATCACGCTATTTCGCCCAGGCGTCTTCCGTGTACGTGACGTCAGCGAGCTCACATAGTACCTGCCCCGGCGCGCCTACGTCAGTTTTTTCCTTTTCTGCGTGCAACGCGGATCCGGTCCTTGCTATGGGCCTGTTTGGGGCCCTTTTTTCTTCCATTTCTTTTGGTGGAACAGTGTGCAAATGCCTTTGGGCCTCATAACGTGCATGTTTTGTGGGCGTCTTATGTCGGCGACGGACTCTCACCTCATTTGTATGTGGTGTTTGGGGGAGGATCACGGCACCACTGATTGTGTGGCGCGCCAACAGTTGAAGCTGAAGTCGCGGTGGGAGTGCCGGATGAAACTTATCTCGGCGTGTCTCTCCAGGTCGGGGTCCTCCCCTCGGTCGGCTTCGGCGGACGGCTTCAGATACAGCCGTGGTCGTCGTCCTCACACTTCTCCGATGTCATGTGAGTGTCGCTCCTCGGTGTGTAAGTGTCGCAGTTTGTCCCCGGGGGCTGGTTTCCGGCATGCCGGGGGCGTGGACTCTCCGCGGGTGTTGCGGCCCGCGTGTCATCCTATCCACCATTTCCCGGGGTTGGGGTTCGAGAGTCCAGATGGAGACATACGCGGCGGCTTTGCAGGCCTCGCTAGCGTCCCCTCGTCCTTCCCTGCCTGGGGCATTGGCGGATCACTTGCATTACGCGGGGCCCTCTGCGGCACCGCCGGCGGCTCCGGCCCCTGCGCTGACTGGTTCGGATCCAAGCTTGGAGGTTGTGGTGCTGTTGGAGTGCGACTCCTCCGGGGCACCTCCTTCAAGCCACGGCGTCACTGCCTCGCCGCATACTCCCGCGGGCGTCCCTGTGGTGCACAGGAGTTCGCCGGGGATGGGGTCGCATCCCCGAGCCCCTCTCGGTCCTTTGACAAGGTGTTCCTGTCTAAGGCCGAGGTGACACCTGTCTAAGGCCGAGGTGACACCGCTACGGCGCCAGCGGCAGCTGGACCGTGCGGAGCCACAGGGGTCGGTGGACCCTCCTCGTCCCGCTCTGGGTCGAGGTCGGATGGGGACGCCTCGTCCCTCTCAGGGGCCCCACTCGTCCCTTCCTACAAGCGGCTGCCGAGTCGGAGGCTGAATCGTCTCTGGCACCATGGGTTGCCGGGCGATCTACGCCTCATTCTGGGCTGTGGCTGGCGGAGGGCTTCATGTCACTCCCCGGGCCCGTCTCTTTCCCCCACGCAGGTGTCTGTCTCGGCGGGGGTCGAGTCGGCGTCATCCCGGTGCCGCCCCGAGGCCGGTTCGGCTCCAGCTCCACTCCGGTGTCCTGTGCGGGGTGACTTGGAGGAACCTTGTCCGGTGACGCCGGATGGTGCTGATGTCCTGCCTCAGGCGGCGCCCTCTACGACTCTGCGCAGGGGTCTTACCGCGGATTCGTCTTCGGACACTCCCTCTTCTCCGGAGGCAGGCTGTATATTGGTGTTGTCCTCTCCGGAGACTGGCCGCCGTGTGGTGTCTTTTTCACCAGCGTCGAATTGTGGCTCCCCGCCCTTCCTGAGGCAGAGGTGTTCGTCAGAAGAGCATCAGGTCCCTCATTCTTCGGCTCCTTCTGACTTCCAGGTCTGGCCCTTGCCCGTCCCGCTTGGCCCCGGGGACGGCCGCCTTAGTTTGCAGCCGTCGCCCACGGAGGAACTGCTTTCACCGCCGCTGGGCCCTGCGGAGGCGGGTGCGGCCTTGGCTCACGCAGTGTCCGCGGCTGTGGGCATCCTGCGCATGGGTGTCCCGGTGGCTCACTTTCCAGCGGACCATCTCTTAGAGGTCCTCCACCAGGGCTCTGGTGGAATGGAAATCTTACTTCTCTTTGAAGGTTCGCTCCTTTCTTCCTTGACGGCGACTTGGAGGCGTCCTGCCTCAGGGGAACCGGTGCCTCAGCATCTTCTGCACCGGCACCTCCCGGCGCCGGATGACCCGGCGTGTCTTTCCCTTCACCCCTCGGCCGCCAGCCCCCTTTTGCGGACTGCTTTTCCCTCCCTGCCGCCACTGTTGACTCCGCCGTCCTGGGAGGCCCACTTGCTGGACTCATGGGGGCGCAACATGTTCGCTTCAACCAGAGCTGCCCTGCGGTCCCTCAACACCTTGTGTGTTCTGGCTAGGGCCTCTTCCTATTTGTGGGACTCGGCTGAGTCTCTGGGATCCGCAGCGTCCCAGGAGACTGGTCAGGTGGACGTACGGCATCATGCGTTGGATGGCCGGGAGCTTGCGGCGTTTATTCTCCGCTCCGCTCCTCTGCCTTATCCTCCTCCTCCTCCTCCGTTCCCTCCTCAGTGACTCCTGAGTTGGACTGAATCTGGGCCTTCTTAGGCCAATTGTTGTGGCTGTGGAGTGTGTTTTCTGGCCATTTGCGTCTTTCCTTGGGACTTTGGCATTGTTGGCTGCTGGACGGCCCTTTTGTTGATTATGTGTGTGTGTGTTCTACCGGAGTTGGTGCGCAGACTTGGCCCTGAGATTAGGCCTTCTGCTTTGCTTGGGCTGCTTATCAAGCCTTTCGTGGAGGTGTTTTTTCCTTGTGGCTCTTTTGTTTTTCCTCTGCTGCGGAAGTTTTTCCAAAGAGAGTTCCCATATTTTGGCACTTAACGTACCCTATATGGGGTAGTGGTAGCTTTCATATGGCTTGCGCTCTACTAGGGGCTTCAGGTCGCATTCGGGAGCCTGTTCTCCATGGCGTTTATGTAGGTTGCTTTTGCTTCTTGAGGTCAAGTGCGTGGCCACTCGTAGTGGTGTGCCCGGGCATCTCCTTCTCTCCCTGCTCCTGTCCTGAGGTCTGGAATGATCCTGTGTTCTCCCTTGCCAGGCGCCGCCTACTCGGCCTTTCTGGGGCCTCGGGCTGTACTTCTTGCGGCTTTTGACTGCTAGCGCTGTTCTGGCTGGCGGGTTGCTCTCCATCTGGAGTGGGTTCGCCTTCTTTTCCCTTGCTTCCTTAGGTCTTTTAGGCTTCTTCTTCCTCCCTTCCTGTCTTGGCATTGGGCGGAAGCTATGTTGCCTTGTGGGGGAGTGTGGTAGTTCGACCTCTCCGACCTTGTCCTTGGTTTCTCTACGGTGAGTGTACGGGCCTCTCCAGCCTTCATCTCCCTCCAACATCCTCTTGGGATTGGTTTGATTCTGCTTGTGGGAGTTACCATTGCCTGGCAGGGACGAGGTTCTGCCTGGTCCACAGATCTGATCCCCTGTGGGGCACTCTGTTCTTTATTGGCTGCTGGGGTCCTTTTGCAGACCCTCCTTCCCAGGGGGTATTGCTAGGGTATCTATTCTACGTGAAGGAATCTGCGGCTAGTAGTCTCTATCAGATGTACGAGTTACTTACCTTCAGTAAAGGTGTATCAGGTAGAGACGTTTCTAGCCGCAGATTCCTTCACGGCCAGCCCTTCCTCCCCTATTCTGCGAGGACCCTTGGGCTGGTCTTCAGTACTCGCCTCCCGGTGGGGGGCTGTGTCTCCTGTGAGTGCCTTCCTTGTTTTTGGCGGGTGGCTCCGTCTGGGGCAGTTCATTTCTCCCTTGGTTCTTTGGAGGCTGGGGTTCCAGTGCTCTGGGGCCCTGCCGCTCTGGCTACTCCAGGTTTGGGGGGGATTGCTTTCTATCCCTGTCCTCCCCTCCCTTCCCTCCTTCCATTGCTATCCTTGTCCCTTATTGGTGGATGCCCTTTATGTTGGGGTGGCTTGGAGGTTTGTTGTCCCTGTCTGTCTTGGAACTGGTCCCCTACCTTGCTTTGGATGAGGGTGGTAGGTTACTACGTGTGCCATGACTTTTACGCATGTTCCTTGCCTCTGGGCCACAAGGGTGAGACCCTTTCTGTGTGCTGGCAGGGTGGCTGCGCAGGGCTCTGCTTGGTCTTTCTTCTTTCCCTGCCTTTGGGTTCTGCGTTGTTGACACTACTCAGTGTGGTGTTGTTAGTCACCGTTTCTTTCCAATTTTATGCTCTTCGCACACTGTTCCCTTGCCTCCACAGTTTCTTATCTGGTGGCGCTGAGGTCAAATACGCAGACAACGCCTGCCCAACGCCTGCCCCTGCCACAGCATCCCCGGCGCGCGGGAATACTGTGGCAAAAAAGTTTTCAGATCCAGTCTAGCACCTGGGGATAATTCTACATGAAGGAATCTACGGCTAGAATCGTCTCTACCAGATAAATCGTTTCCGAAGGTAAGTAACTCATGCACCACTGCTCAAGAGCAACCACTTGCTTTTGCATGCCTGTAATCGCTACTCCAAGAGAGGAGGCCATTTTGACAACATATGGAATTGCAGTCACATTGACAATGCCATAATTATTTATTTTGTTTATTATTTATTTTGTGTACTTATAAAGCGCAACCTATCACCCAGAGGGCATCCTGGCGCTGTAATATACCCTGTTGCCACTGCAGGACCCTTTACAAATATTCCTCTCCAAGGACTCTGCTGAAAAAACTCCTGATAGGGCTATTTAATGCAGTATTCCTGCTCCTGTTTCGCTGAAGGAGCCAGCAATTTTAATGTCAGAATCAAAGTTGGCATTTTGGCTACCCACGAGGTTTCCAGTTGCGAAGTGAATGCCATATGTACATTGAACAACCTCATGGCAGTTCCTAACGCCTTGGATGACCCCTCACAGTTGTCAATAATAATGACTTGGCTGTGGGTGGGACTCCCTCTCATTACCAGGCTACTTATCGCTGTGTGCTCAGTCACACCTGTGACCTGTTCTCTTCCTTTAGCTGCCTCATACTGTTGTCAGGTGTTAATGCCATCTGGTGGGTATTCTGGTGATGATAGCCACTGTAGTCCAACAAGAACATCAGTGCACTTAGATCATGTAGATGTCCACCAGTTGTTGCAAATATGGTGCACAATGTAACTCTGTTAGTGGCAACCAGCATTCGGTATAGGCCATCTTTGCATCCTGTAGGAGAGTAGGATCTGCTTTCATGGTTACCCCCACTTTTTGCTTGCTGTCAATGTGTATCTGAAAGAGACACGTTAGTATTAGATTCCTTACCTTAGAATATCCCCAGGCGTCAGACTGGATCCGGAAATGTTTGCGTAGCAGTACCCTTGCGCGTCGGTAGGCGTCGTCTGCGGCTCCGCGTCCGTCGTCAGCGTCGTGGGCGCCGTGATGACGTCGTCGGAGTACTTAGACGCCGCCTCCGCGTGCTGACGTCAGTTCTTCTTTTTTCCGTGCCAGCAAGCGCAGATCTGGAAAAAGCAGTAACCCTAGTCATTTTTTTACTAACTTTTTTGATTGCTTTTCGAAGTCTCTCGACTCCGAACGGTGCCGTAGGGATGCCCGGCTTCAAGCACTGTGACGATTACGACCGTCTGATGTCGGTCACGGATCCTCACCGCGTCTGTTTGTCCTGTTTGGGCGTCGACCACGACGACAAGGCCTGCTCTGACTGCCGGGCCCTCTCCTCGAAGGCCAGGCGGGAGCGGTCCCGTAGGCGCCTCGAGCTCCGGCAGTCGGCCCCGCGCCGTGAGAGGTCCCGATCCCATGGGAGGTAGAGGGACAGGTCGCGGGCTCGGAGCCACCACAGCTCCGAGAGTAGGCCGCACTCCTCCGGGTCGAAGTCGTCGTCAGGTAAGAGGCGCAAGAAGTCCAAGCGGCGTCATCGCTCCTCGGACTCCACCCGACGCTTGCGCGATGCGGCCGGGGGTTCGGGTGACACCACCCACGCGGCTCCGTCGGAGTCGCGGGCGCCGCGTGCAGCTCCACACCCTCCGGTCCCTGGGCTGAACGCGACGCCGGAGGAGATCGAGCGCTTCCTCATGGCCATGAGGAAACTCTCTCCTCCGACGGGCTCCGCGGCGCCTTCGGGCCCAGCGGACCCATTTGGGGGCCCTAGCGGGTCGGCGGCTCCGGCCCCGACGCCGTCGGGTGCTTCGGCCCGACGCCGCCGACGCCTTCGGGCCCGGCGCCGCGGGCCCCCATTATCCCGCCGGCGCCTTCGGGCCCGGCGCCGAGGGATCCAGTTGTTCCGACGCCGCCGGCGCCTTCGGGCCCGACGCCGCTGGTCCTCCTTCGGGTTCGGGATCGTCGCCGGTGGATCTGACGACCTCCCCGGTGTCGGACCCTCAGGTGTCGCCTCCGGCGCCGTCCTCGGGCGGCGCCGGCCCCGGTCCTACCTTCGTTCCTGTTCAGCCGTCGGAACGGCCCTGTTGGGCGCCACTCCAGACGTCGTTTAAATCTCTTCGACGTCCCCTACCTCGTCGACGTATTCAAGGCCTTGACCCACGGCTCCGTCGTCGTCTTCCGGATCTGCCTCGACCTCCGTCTCGGGCGGGGAGATTTGAAGATGATGGCTCTGGTCCTCCTCTTCTTGGTCGCCGAAGATGTTTTCTGGATCCGGGGCCGCTTGTCTGGCCTCAAGGCGCACCGCGCGCCGAAGCTTGAGTGTCTTCTTTGACCTGAATCGTGCGCAGGCCCTGCAGTTGTCTTCGTTATGGTCTGGTGAAAGGCATTTGTTACAGACCGGGTGCACGTCGATATGTGGGTATTTGGACCCACAGAGCGGACAGTACTTAAACGGACTCCGCTCCATGCTGGAAAGTTGCGTCGTGTCGCGATGAGAAGGCCTCGATGTCCGAAGAGTGCAAGCACTCCGTTGATTCCGACTCCAAGAGACGGAAGAACTCAAGACCGTGCGCAAACAATACCGACGCAAAGAATACAAGGCCTTTTGGCCGTAAAAAGTCAGTTTTTCTCGGTTCCGACAGAGAGACGTCGAGACCGCATCCGAACCCAATGGCGGAAAAAAACAATCTGGGGATGGAGCCGATGCCCATGCGCACTGTAGTCCAGGGGAGGAGCCACCTATCTCAGGATACTTCGAAGACTCTTCCAGGACAACAATGTGCGATCATCCGGACCCAACACTAGGCGGCGATCTAATGCTAAGATATGAATGTTAGCAGCCCTACATGCCAAGAACAGATGCATACTGGTAAGTAGCATATTCATTCACTTTTATGAACAGGACCCATTGGTTGAAAACCCTGCATTTCAGGAGATGGGTGATGAGGAGGACTGGGAGGGGTCTGAGGACCCTCTGACCAGGGAGTGTCAGTCTCAGGAGGACTGGACAGGAGACCTTGGGGAGGCCAGTGGCCTGGACACCTCTCCAGATACTGGCTTTGTCTCCCCTCCTACCGTGGCTTCGGAGGAGGGGGCAACTTATAGTGTGGTGCTGATGAGGGCTGCCAAGGCCTTGGGCCTTGAGCTCCCTGTCGCGGCCGTGAGGACTAACCTCCTCACTGAGGTCCTTAAACCGCAGTCAAGCTCGGCCGAGCCTCTGCTGCCCTTTAATGAGGCCTTGACCGACGTTCTTCTGGGCACTTGGTCCAAGCCCGCTACGGGTTCGCCCGTAGATAGGAACGTGGCCAGACGCCACCGCCCAGCCCCGGGCGACCCATGTTTCCTGTCCTCCCACCCTACCCCCGAGAGCCTGGTCATCCAGGCCTCCAATTCCCAGACGCATTCCCATCGGCCCCGCCGGACCGGGAATCCAAGAGGTATGACCAGTATGGGAAGAAGATCTTCTCATCCCTTAGTCTAGGACTGCGGTCTTCCAACACCGCCTGCCTCTTGGGACGTTACACCCACTCTGTGTGGGATAAGGTCGTGGAAGTGCTGCCAGAGTATCCGTTGGAGGTACGGGTCAAACTCGGCCAAGCCCTTGTGGAGGGCTGGGATGCAGCCAAGTATTCCATCCGGTGTGGGCTGGATACCACTCACTCGCGGGGTAGAGCGATGGCAACGACGGTGGCGGTCAGACGCCACACCTGGCTGAGGTCCGCCAACTTCTCGGCAGATGTTCAGAGCACGCTCATGGACATGCCGTTCGATGGCCGTCGCCTCTTTGGCGACAAGGCAGACCATGCGCTTGAGCGCTTTAAGGACTCCAGGGCTACGGCCAAGTCCTTGGGCCTCTCGGGCCAGCGCCAGCAATCGGCTGCCTTTCACTCCTTTCGTGGCCACGGAAGGGTTGCGCCCATACGCGCCGCCAGCCACGCACCGCAGGGCAATACCCAACGCGGTGGAGGCCGTGGGAATCGCCGTCCGGGCGGTCGGGGGCAGCGGCGAGGTCAGTCCACACCTTCCCCCGCAGCATCCGCCTCAAAACCCTCCTAGTCCGTGCTTTCAGGCCCATGTGACGCCAGTGGGGGGCAGGGTTCGCCATCACCACCTCCACTGGCGCACTGTCACATCGGACAGGTGGGTGCTGCAAATCGTCCGAAGGGGCTACTCCCTCCCCTTCGAGGCGACTCCTCCAGCCATGCCACCGCAGAACCACCGTGTATCGGGGGATCATTTGCGACTTCTGCAGGAGGAAGTTACGGCCCTCTTGGCCAAGGGGGCCATCGAGCGCGTTCCTGGGCCAGAAGTAGGGTGTGGTTGCTACTCCCACTACTTTCTGGTACCCAAGAAGGGCAAAGGGGGCCTACGCCCTATCTTGGACCTAAGGAACGTCAACGGATTCCTCCGGAAGGAGAAGTTCAAAATGCTGACTCTGGCTCAGGTTCTGGCTGCCCTGGACCCAGGAGACTGGATGGTAGCGTTGGACTTGCAGGACGCTTACTTTCATATCCCCGTCCTGCCTGCCCACCGGCGCTACCTGCGGTTCATGGTGGGCCACGAGCACTTTCAATTTACCGCGCTCCCCTTCGGCCTTACCAGCGCCCCACGGGTGTTCACAAAGGTGATGGCGGTGGTCGCAGCTCATCTGCGCAGGTTAGGGGTTTCAGTCTTCCCCTACCTCGATGACTGGCTGTTGAAGGCGGGCTCGCCCCAGACAGTCGTCAGCCACCTCCAGACGACGGCGGACCTCCTGCACCAGCTGGGGTTCTCCATCAATGTGCCGAAGTCACACCTGTGCCCCTCTCAGAAGCTCCTCTTCATCGGAGCGGTTCTGGACTCGGCGCGGTTTCGGGTTTATCCGCCAGAACAGCGGGTCCGGGATATTCAGGCTCTGATTTCCATCTTTCAGCCGTTATCCCGGGTTTCGGTAAGGTTGGCACTGCGGCTTCTGGGGCTGATGGCCTCCTGCATCCTACTGGTGCATCACGCCAGGTGGCGGATGCGGGCTCTGCAGTGGGACCTGAAGTTTCAGTGGGCCCAGCATCAGGGCAACCTATCCGACCACGTCCTGATCTCGGAGGGCACGGCGAGACAGCTGCAGTGGTGGCTTACGGACCGCGATTGGGTCAGCGGCAGATCCCTCTCCCTTCCCCAACCGGAGCACGTAGTTGTGACGGACACGTCCCTCCAGGGCTGGGGAGGCCACATGGGAGAGGCGGAGATCAGAGGCCTCTGGTCTCCGGCGGAGACCCGGCTCCACATCAACCTGTTGGAGCTCCGGGCGATTCGTCTGGCACTGAAGGAATTCCTCCCCTCTGTCCGAGGGAGTGTAGTGCAGGTATTCACGGACAACACCACTGCCATGTGGTACTGCAACAAACAAGGCGGGGTGGGGTCGTGGATCCTTTGTCAAGAGGCTCTTCGCCTTTGGCAATGGCTGGAACGCCAGGGCGTGACCCTGGTGGCTCAACACCTGGCAGGTTCTCTGAACGCCAGGGCGGACGAGCTCAGTCGTCGGTGCATGATGGATCACGAATGGCGTCTGAACTCGGACGTGGCGCAAGGCCTCTTTCAGCGATGGGGAGAGCCTTGGTTAGATCTATTCGCCACCGAAGAGAACGCGCAATGTCATCAGTTCTGCGCGTTGGAATTTCCAAGGCGGCACTCGCTCGGAGACGCTTTTCGTCGCGAGTGGAGTTGCGGTCTGTTGTACGCCTTTCCGCCTATACCACTTCTGCCCAGAGTGCTGAAGAAGATCAAGCGCAACCGGGCCCAAGTCATCCTTGTGGCTCCGGACTGGGCACGAAGGTACTGGTATCCAGAGCTACTCAGTCTGTCAGTCGATCCCCCGGTTCGTCTGCCTCTTCAGGAAGACCTTCTGTCGCAGCAGCAGGGGACGGTCCTCCACCCGAACCTGTCCAGTCTCCACCTCCATGCTTGGAGATTGAGCGGCGACAGTTGAGGCCATTTGACTTGCCTCCTGAAGTTTGTAACATCATTCTGGCAGCCAGGCGTCCCTCCACAAAGTCGGTATACGCCTGCAGGTGGAACAGATTTGTGGCATGGTGCACAGCAAAGGCTGTGGATCCCCTCAATGCCCCTCTTTCTGAAGTCCTTCTCTTCCTTCTTTCTCTTGCCCAGCAGGGCTCTGCTCTGGGCACTATCAAGGGCTACCTTTCTGCCCTTTCAGCCTTTCTCAGGCTGCCTGATCAACCTTCTTTGTTCAAGTCCCCTATTGTTAATAGTTTTCTTAAGGGCCTCACACACACGTTTCCTCCTGTTCCGTTTGTGATGCCTCAGTGGGACTTGAACCTGGTTCTTACCTTTCTGATGTGCGCTCCCTTTGAGCCCCTTCACAACTGTCCTCTTCGCCTTCTGACCTTGAAGACTGCCTTCCTGGTTGCCATCACCTCTGCCAGAAGAGTGAGTGAGCTCCAGGCCCTTTCTTGTACCCCACCTTTCCTTTCTGTCCATCCGGACAAAGTGGTGCTGCGTACCAAACCTTCTTTCCTGCCCAAGGTTGTCACGGCCTTCCACATCGGGCAATCTATCACCTTGCCAACCTTCTTCCCGCCACCGCATCCCTCTAAAGAGGAAGAGCAGCTCCACCGTCTGGACCCAAAACGTGCGCTCTCATTCTACTTGGATCGCACACACCAGTTCCGGGTGGATGACCAACTCTTTGTTGGTTACGTGGGTGCGAAGAAGGGGAAAGCGGTGCACAAGAGGACCATCTCCCGGTGGATCATCCTGTGTATCCAGGCATGCTACTCCTTGGCTAGGAAGGAGCCTCCTGCTGGATTGCGGGCTCATTCTACCCGAGCCACGGCGACTACCACTGCCCTGGGCAGGGGAGTGCCTTTACAAGACATCTGTCAGGCTGCACGTGGGCATCGCTGCACACGTTCGCAAGACACTACTGCCTGGACAGCCAAGTCCGGAGGGATGGCTTCTTTGGCCGTTCCGTCCTCCAGGACTTTCTGGTGTGATTTTGGTTCGCAGACCCACCACCGGGGTTAGTATTGCTGGGGTATCTATTCTAAGGTAAGGAATCTAATACTAACGTGTCTCTTTCAGATGCACAAGTTACTACTTGTGTAACGATATATCTGTAAGAGACATTAGTTAGTATTAGATTCCTTACCGACCCACCCATCCTCCCCGTTCTGCGAACCAATATCTAGGGTTAGGGTTGTCCCCTTCAGGGCCCTAGTTTCAATGGCACCAGTGTTGGTTTTTAACATGGCTCTGCGTTTCTGGCGCGGAAAAGCTGTGTCTAAGAACTGACGTCAGCACGCGGAGGCGGCGTCCAAGTACTCCGACGACGTCATCACGGCGCCCACGACGCCGACGACGGACGCGGAGCCGCAGGCGACGCTTACCGACGCGCAAGGGTACTGCTACGCAAAAATTTCCGGATCCAGTCTGACGCCTGGGGATATTCTAAGGTAAGGAATCTAATACTAACTAATGTCTCTTACAGATATATCGTTACACAAGTAGTAACTTGTGCTTCTGATAGATACATCTGCCGTGTGGATTCCTCACCTCGTGAATATCCCCTTGCGTCAGCAACATTCGGAAATTCTTTTGTAGCCTCGCGCCGACGTGGACTAGGACGTCATAGAGACACGACCTCGCTCGCGACTCCGCTGACGTCACCGATGCCTACAATAGGCCCACGCCGGCGTGATGACATCAGTTCCCTTTTTTCCGCGTCGTCGACGCTAACGGTTTCGGGATACTCTGTAGCTTATAGCTTATTGTTACTTAATATTTCTTCGATTCTCCATTCTCTGACCCTTTGCTACCGTTGTCATGTCGACAAAGAAGACAGGGTTTAAGCCTTGTAGAGAATGTGGGAAGATGATGTCCGTTACGGACCCCCACCAGGACTGTATCTGGTGCTTGAGTTCGGATCACGACGTGGAGGGATGTTCTTCATGTCAGAAGATGAATCCGAAGGCTCTTCGCTAAAGAGAATCTAAACTTCTTGTGGCCAAATTAAAGGCGAGTAAAGTTAAAAAATCCTCGAAGCACTCGAAGAGATCGAAGTCGAGATCCAGGTCGAGGTCTCGAGAGGCGTCGGCCTCGAAGTCTTCGTCTGATCACGTTTCCGGTTCTCATAAGAAACATAAGAAGAGGAGGCATGGATCCCGTCATCATTTAGGTGATAAGTCTGGTTCTAGATCGAGATCTCCCAAGAGGATGAAGTCAAAAGTAATTCCTCCGCAAGTGTCGGATCAAGAAGGTGAGGCTTCGCCTTCGGAGTCGATGGTCCATTCTCCGACTCCGGTTCCGGATCCGACTCCGGCTCCGTCTCCATCTCCGACTCCAGATGGCACCGATGGAGTTCCTGTTGAGGAAGAGGTTTCGAATCCTGTTGAGGAGACAGATTCAAACCTGCCTCGAGATCGGCCTGAGCATCCTCCATTCCCGACTCCAGGTCAGGACCCCTCTGCGTTTTTAAACGCGATGTATGGTGTCTTCTCGAGATCATGGTACCCCTCTGGAGCACCTTCGGGTCCCATGGGTCCCATGGCTTTTAATTTGGGTGTTCCTCACTCATATGCTCCGGCACCTTGTATGCCGTATATGCCAGCCCCGACTCCGTTGTGGCAGTTCCAAGCTCCACCGAGGTCGACGCCGATATCGACGCCGGCTCGGCCGAAGTCGACGACTCCGGTTCCGGTGTCGCCGACTCCTAGCAAATCTATGGAGAATCCTTCCAAGCCCTCGGATTCGATTCCGAAGTCGGCTCCGACGCCGCCGAATTCGGCGTTGGATTCGACTGCACTTCGAGTCAAAATGAGATCTCGGAGAGAAGCTCAACGTCTTTTTGATGAGCAGAGGGTTGATGAGTCTTCTTCTGAGGTGGAGGAGGGCGAGCTGGATGGGAGTTGTTTTGAGGACCTAGCAGAGGCGAGTGGTCTCGAATTTTCTCCGGAGTGGTCTTTGCCTTCAGGACCTGATGCACCCTCCAGGGATGTGCAACCATATCATGTTGTCATGAAGAAGGCAGCAGGACTTTTGGGTTTGACATTGCCTACTGTCGAATTTAAGTCGAATTTATTGACTGAGGTTCTCCATTCTCCAAGCTCGGCAGTGGAGCCGATACTACCGTTTAATGATGCTTTGAAAGATCCCATTATGGAGGTATGGAAAAAACCCTTTTCTGCTCCTGCAGTTTCAAAAAGTGTGGCTAGGAGGTATAGAGTGGCTCCTGAGGATCCTGCTTTTTTATCTTCACATCCCTCTCCTGAGAGTTTGGTTATTCAGGCCGCTTGTTCTAAAAAATCAGTCGGTGCTTTTCCACAGGTGCCTGGCGACAAAGAGGCCAAGAGACAGGACCAAATTGCAAAAAAGACTTTCTCTTCGGCTAGTATGGCGTTGAAGTCTTCTAATGCCACTTGCCTTATGGGCAGATATATTCATGCTCTTATGGACTCTATGCGCTCATTAATCCCTAAGGTCCCTGAGGATAGCAGAAAAGACTTTGAGGAAGCTTTGTCTGATTCTCAAGCGGCAGCCCGTCAGGTCATCCAAAGTGGGCTTGATACTACGGATTCTGTGGCAAGGATCATGGGCACGGCGGTTGCCACGAGGCGCTCAGCCTGGTTGAAGTCGTCTGATTTTTCGGCTGATGTGCAGTCGGCTTTGTTGGATTTGCCTATCGATGGTGAGGGGCTCTTTGGAAGAAAGACAGATACGGCCTTGGAGAGATTCAAGGACAGCAGGGCGACTGCTAGATCTCTTGGCCTTCAGGTCAGAGGCTCTACGGTCAGGAAATTTAGAGGATTTAACCGCTCGTCATTTCGTTCTTCTAGACAAGGTCAGCAGCAGCAGCAGCAACAACAGCAGCAGCAGAATACCTTGTATAGGTAATACAGGGGAAAACAGAGGGCACGTCCTCGAGGGCGTCAAGCCTCCTCCTCCTCCGCTTCCTCGAACCCCCCAGCCACAGAGAAGCAGCCCTAGATCCTCCATTCAGGATCATTTAGGCCCAGTGGGGGGTCGGCTTACCCACTTTCTATGGGATTGGGAATCGGTTACATCAGATCTTTGGGTTCTCAATCTCGTAGAAACTGGGTATGCCCTTCCCTTTCGGGAATTCCCTCCCAATTACCCTCCTTGCCAGGGGTATTGCTCAGAGGAACATCTGTTACTCCTCCAGGAGGAAGTCCAAACTCTATTGAGAAAAGGTGCGATAGAGGTGGTCCCAGAGCAGGAAAGGGGTCAGGGATGCTACTCCCGGTATTTCCTGATTCCCAAGAAGGATGGCAGACTTTGTCCAATCCTGGATCTCAGGATCTTGAATTTTTATCTGAAGCAGGAGAAATTCAAGATGCTCACCCTTGCTCAGGTTCTTCAGGCTCTGCTGGAAGAAGACTGGATGGTGTCACTCGACTTGCAGGATGCGTATTTTCATATTCCAATCCTGAAGTCGCACAGGAGGTATCTCCGTTTTACGGTGGGATCGCAGCACTACCAGTTTGCGGTCCTTCCGTTTGGACTTACTACTGCGCCTCGAGTCTTCACCAAGGTGATGGCGGTGGTGGCAGCACATCTCAGAAGATCGGGGATACCTGTATTCCCGTATCTGGACGACTGGCTGATCAAAGCAGAGTCGTCAGAGAGAGTGCTCCAGCATCTGCAGGAGACAACCCAGTTGTTGTACAGGTTGGGTTTTTCAATAAATGTACCCAAGTCCCACCTGGTGCCCTCCCAGCGCAACCTGTTCATAGGTGCGGTACTGGACACTACTGTATGTCGTGCATTCCCTCCCCCTCAAAGGATTCGCGACATACAGGAGATGATTCCTTTATTTTACAATGGAGCGGTCGTTCCAGTCCTGAAGGTCCTTCGCCTGCTCGGTCTGATGGCTTCTTGCATTCTGTTGGTCAACCATGCACGCTGGCACATGAGGGCACTCCAGTGGTGCCTCCGCAGGCAGTGGTATCAGCACAACGGGGATCTCAGGGAGTCGGTGAAGATCTCCAGAGAAACTGCAGCGGATCTGTCTTGGTGGAGCATGGAAGGCAATCTTTCTCAAGGAAAGCCTTTCCAGCTGCCTCCATCGGTGGCCACAGTGATAACGGATGCATCCACTCTAGGGTGGGGTGCTCATCTGGGGGATCTGGAGGTCAAAGGGCTTTGGTCTCCAGAGGAAAGGTTGCTTCACATCAACCTTCTAGAATTGCGGGCGATACGTTTGGCGCTCAAGGCCTTCCTCCCTTCCCTTCGCGGTCAGTCAGTTCAAGTACTGACGGACAACACGACCGCGATGTGGTACGTCAACAAGCATGGAGGAGTGGGGTCGCAGTGTCTCTGCAGAGAGGCTCTGCGCCTCTGGTCCTGGGTTCAGGACCATCGGATTTGTCTGATGGCAAATCATCTGGCCGGAGTGTTGAACGTTCGTGCAGACAGTCTCAGTCGGCAGTTCTCTGCCGACCACGAGTGGAGGCTTCACCCGGAGGTGGTTCACGACATCTTTCGGATGTGGGGAACTCCTCGGGTGGATCTGTTCGCCACTCACGAGAATGCTCACTGCCTGTCGTTCTGCAGTCTCCAGTTTCCGATGCAAGGAGCTTTGGGGGACGCGTTTCAGTTGAGTTGGGGAAATCAACTCCTTTACGCGTTTCCTCCCATACCTTTGATTCCTCGGGTTCTGAGGAAGATTCGTCAAGACCGGGCCCAAGTCATATTGGTCGCCCTGGACTGGCCAAGAAGGGTGTGGTATACAGATCTCCTCCACCTCTCCTCTCACCCGCCGCTCCGTCTCCCTCTCAGGGCAGACCTCCTCTCTCAGATGGAGGGGCAGGTTCTACACCCCCACCTCCAGACATTACACCTTCATGCCTGGAGATTGAACGGGGCAACCTGAATTCCTTTTCCCTTCCGCCTGACGTTGTGGATGTCATCTTGTCAGCCAGGCGTGACTCCACTAAGTCCATTTATTCTTATAGATGGTCGAAATTTGTCACGTGGTGTGGGGAAAAGTCTATTGACCCTGTGAGAGCCCATTTCTCTGATGTTCTCCAGTTTGCCCTTTCTCTGGCGCAACAGGGGCTTGCTGTTGCCACAGTGAAGGGTTATCTTTCTGCGCTGTCTGCTTTTCTCTGCTTGCCTGACCAGCCATCTCTTTGTAAGTCTCCTGTGGTGTTAAGATTTTTGAAGGGCCTCACAAATAAGTTCCCTCCTACTCCTTTTATTGTGCCTCAGTGGGATTTAAATCTTGTCTTGACTTTTTTGATGGGTGCTCCTTTTGAGCCTCTTCACAAATGTCCCATGAGGCTTTTAACCTTTAAAACAGTCTTCCTCGTTGCAATAACCTCGGCAAGGAGGGTAAGTGAGCTTCAAGCTCTTAGTCATAAGCCCCCTTTCTTGACCATTCATGCTGATCGAATGGTTCTCAGGACCAGGGCTGCTTTTCTGCCTAAGGTGGTAACTCCCTTCCATCTGGGGCAGTCCATTACCTTACCTACCTTCTATCCTCCCCCTCACCCTTCTAAGGAGGAAGAGAGACTGCACCGTCTGGACCCTAAGAGGGCGGTGTCCTTTTACTTGGACAGATCCAAGGACTTTCGTTTGGAAGACCAGCTCTTCATTGGGTTTGCTGGCTGCAAGAAAGGAAGAGCTGTCCATAAAAGAACCTTGTCAAGATGGATCGTCCTCTGCATAAAGATCTGCTACTCTTTGGCCGGTAAGGAACCACCAGAGGGTATAAGGGCTCATTCTACAAGGGCTAAGTCTTCGACCTCTGCATTGGCTAGAGGTGTGCCTGTAGAGGATATTTGTAGAGCGGCAACTTGGTCTTCCCTCCACACTTTCGCGAAGCACTACTGCTTGGATTCCGAAGTGAGGAGGGACGGTCACTTTGCACGCTCTGTCCTTCAGGATTTCCTGGTTTAGAAGAGTGGACACCCTCCTCCGGGAGTGGGGACTGCTGTGGGTCTCTATTCACAAGGTGAGGAATCCACACGGCAGATGTATCTATCAGAAGAACAAGTTACTTACCTTCGGTAACGCTTTTTCTGGTAGATACTATATCTGCCTGTGGATTCCTCACTGACCCACCCGCCTCCCCGTTGTCCACTCTTCTATGCCAGAGTTACTGTGATGTAATTATTTTGTTGTCAAGGAAATGTTTCAACTGATTTCCTGCATTTGCTTTACACTGTGTGTTTTGCCTTGACTATTGTGTACTGTGTATACTATGTATATATCTACTGTCATTGGTCCGTCCGTGTGCCTCGATGGCACGGAAAAAAGGGCGGAACTGATGTCATCACGCCGGCGTGGGCCTATTGTAGGCGTCGGTGACGTCAGCGGAGTCGCGAGCGAGGCCGTGTCTCTATGACGTGCTAGTCCACGTCGGCGCGAGGCTACAAAAGAATTTCCGAATGTTGCTGACGCAAGGGGATATTCACAAGGGGAGGAATCCACAGGCAGATATAGTATCTACCAGAAAAAGCGTTACCGAAGGTAAGTAACTTGTTTTTTTGACCTAGTCTGTTGGGATCCTGCTAATGGGGACCCCATCAACTGTGCTTTCTCCTGTAAATTGACATAGTAAGTACGTTGGTACCCCCATGATTGGCTACTGGTGTACACTTTTGTTGAAGATTAAGATCTGCTTTCATGGTCACCCCTACTTTTTGCTGGGTATCATTATGTTTTTCCTGACTAGTCTGATTGGGATCCTGCTAATTGGGACCCCCAGTCTCTGTGCTTCTTCCCGAAATTGGACATGGTGAGTACTTAGGTACACTCCATATTGGCTACTGGTGAACCCTGATAAGTCGCTAGTATATGGTATTAAGGTACCCAGGGCATAGGTACACCAGGGATCTCCCATGGGCTTAAGCAGGTATTATGCCACCCATGAGAGACCACTCAACTTGTGACTGCAGGCCTGCCATTGCAGCCTGTGTAAGCTGGTGCTAGCACCATTTTCAACAGATATAAGTGTTCGAGGCATGTGGGCTGCTGAATTCATATCTGTGCATAGATCGCCGCCTAGTGTTGGGTCCGGATGATTGCATATTGTTGTCCTGGAAGAGTCTTCGAAGTATCACGAGATAGGTGGCTCCTCCCTTGGACTACAGTGCACATGGGCATCCTCTCCATCCCCAGATTGTTTTTTTCCGCCATTGGGTTCGGATGTACTTTCCAGCACTCCAAGTTCGGAATCGAAATAAACTTTTCAAAAAGGCCAAAAGTCCTTCAGATTGGTCGGTATTGTTTTCGATCGGTACCGACAGGCTTTCTTCACCATTTGCTTGCACTCCGGTCGTCGATTCGGGCCGTTAGGCCTTCTCGACGCCACGTGGACCGACGGTCGATGGAACGAAGTCCATTCAAATATTGCCCGCAGTGCAACTCCAAGTTCCCGCACACAGATAAGCATCCTG
The DNA here is from genome assembly GCF_964261635.1 of Lissotriton helveticus. Lineage (NCBI taxonomy): Eukaryota > Metazoa > Chordata > Amphibia > Caudata > Salamandridae > Lissotriton > Lissotriton helveticus. The sequence continues at coordinate 1,331,178,125 of NC_136067.1, forward strand.
TGTGCAACAAATGTTTATCACCAGATCCTAATGAAGATAATTGCCTAGCTTGTGCCCAGTTCCGGTCCAAAAAGACGATCCGGAATCGGCGGGCGGCAAGGCAAGAAATGCAGAGGTCGGCACCGGAGCCCGAGAATATCTTCGACGATGAGGAAGAACTAGTTGACGCCAAAAACTCGGATCAAGAGGAAGATCAATACTTCGAGCACGACTCTGAATATAATATCGACGAGGAAGAACAAATCGTCGATGTCGAAGAATACGATCAAGACATCATAGCTGTCGAAGACGACTCCGATGACAACGGGGGGCGAACCGTGAGTACACTGCCCCATACAGACACTACACCAATATCAGAGACTCAGGTCGAGGCATCGCCAACAGGCCTTAGCCAAGATCTAAATACTGGTTACGCTCCGACCAGAAACATCTGCTTCAGGTTCCTAGGGTTAATGAGCCCGTACTGGTGGTAGAAGATTTTCGGTTCACACAGCCACTCTCTGGAACGTGCTTCCGCTGAGGATGCGCTTAGAGACTTGCACTCTTCGTTTTCGGAAGCTTCTGAAAACACATCTATTTCCTATGTGATGTGACTGATCTGGTTCTGTGGTTATTGTTGCTGCCTGGATAAGCGCTGGGATGCCCGAGGGTAACTACGCGCTATATAAAATTCCAAATAATAATAATAATAATAATAATATAGCCCCGCCATACCGCCCGGCTAAGAACATACAAAAAGAGCCTTCTGAGACACGTAATCCAAGGCCGGTTCAATCGAAACCGAAACTCATCGACACGACAGTCTTCGGACCGAACGTCGTCGAACCGAAGGTGATAAACCCAAAGGGCGCCGAGCCGAAGGCCACCGTTCCATATAAACCTTCGAAGCCAAAGGCCGTCGAATCGACCAAATCGAGTTCGACTGCCGAAAATTTACAGAAGCCGGTCGACGAAGGCAAAAGGGCTACGCCCAAGGCGGACGTCGAACCGAAAGCGAAACCTAAGGTAGACCAGCCGAAAGCGGTCGAGCCGAAGCCCATCGATCCGAAGAAGGGCATCGAGCCAAAGCCGCAGGCTCCGAGGACACCTCTACAGCCGAAAAAAGTTGCCCAACCGACGAAACCGATCGGTCCGAAAAAAGTGGTGCAACCTGTAAAAGACGTCGGACCGACAAAACCTGTCGGAAAGCCTCAAAAAACGATCCAGGCACCAAAAGCGGTCGAACCACTTAAAGGCATCGAACCGAAAAAGGTCAAACCTAAAACTACGGCGCCAAGGCAAAACACTGTGGAAGAGGAGATCATCCATCCAGACCCCTCTACAGAAGATCAGTCCAAGCTATATATTGACCCAAATACTGGGAAAGTGACTGTTTATACAAAAAAGAAAAGACCAGTGCCTGCTGAAGACTTTTCTAGAATTCCACTCAAAAAGAAGAGAGACTGTGCAACCTCTCCTATTCTTTTCCAACCTATCCCTCGAGCTATGCCTACTACTCTATATGCACCATACTCACCTACACGCTCTGACTACAACCCAGATGAAGATCAGGACGCAGATGTGGGTTTTGGATATCCACAAAACCCATATGTAGACCCCAATTTACAGCCATGGGGGGGGGGGGGGGGTGAGCCAGACACTGAGGGGGCTCTACCCATTACAGACCCAACTGTATACCCAGCTAAGCCATCACCCACAGAAGACACTGTGGCTTTTAATTCTTTAATAGGTAGAGCAGCACTCTACCATAATGTAGACATGCATTCAGATGCTATAGAAGGAAGATTTTCTTTTTGATACGCTGGCAACATCAGAAAGAAGTGTCAAAACACTCCCCATGTTAAAGGGCGTCCTAAAGCACGCAAACGACATATTCAAAGACACTGCTAGGGCACATGACATCAACCCTAGAATAGAGAAGAAGTATAGGGCTGCACCAGTAGACCCTACTTACATCAGGGGACAACTGCCTTTAGACTCATTGGTGGTATCCAACGCACGAAAGTGTGCAAATTCACAAACTACTGGATAGGCTCCTCCTCCTGACAAGGAGTCAAAGATTTTAGAAGCATCAGGCAAGAGAGTGGCAGCTCAAGCAGCAAACTAATGGAGAATAGCCAACACTCAGGCCTTGCTGGCCAGATATGACAGGGCGCACTATGATAGTTTAGAAGGACTTCTCCAACACTTACCTGAGCCTTTCAAAGAGCAGGCGGATGAACTTATACAGGAGGGAAAGCTCATCACCAATGCCTCCATTAAGTGTGCTCTAGACGCGGCAGATACAGCTGCCAGATCTATCAACACAAGCGTACTGCTTAGGAGGCACGCATGGCTTCGAATATCTGGATTTAAGATTGAAGTACAGGCCACAATTCTTAAGCAGCCTATAAATCCAGATTTTTTGTTTGGTCCAGCAGTCGACTCAATTCTGGACAAAATGAAAAAGGACACGGAGACCGCAAAGTCCATGGGAGCTCTGCAGTCCCAACAACACAGAGGCTCCTTTCGTCGCTCCAACTATAGAGGAGGAGCTCGAGGTAACACATCGCAGCAATCCTCCACATACAAAAGTAATACGCAATCCACATACAATAAGAACACAAACAGGGGTGGATACAGAGGAAATAATAACAAGGGCAGAGGTCGTGGAGGCAATGCCAATAGATCCTCCACTAACACCAAACAGTGACTTCTTGGCACTACCCCCAGACCATATAACACCGGTCGGGGGAAGACTACAACAGTTCCTGCCAGTCTGGTTAAACATCACTACAGACAAGTGGGTCAGGCAAATTATCCAACATGGCTATTGCCTAGAACTCACATCAACACCACCCAACATACCAACCGTACACCGTCCAATGTCAAAGGAACATATAACTACTGCAGCAAGAGGTCATCAGTATGCTGCAAAAGGGGGCCATAGAACCAGTCCCACTCGAACATCAAGGAACAGGAGTATACTCACAATACTTCCTCATTCCAAAAAAGGACGGTTCTCTCAGACCAATATTGGACCTCAGGCCCCTCAACCTGTACATTTTATCAGAGCATTTTCACATGCTCACTCTGCAACAAGTCTTACCACTGCTGCTCCAGGGAGTCTTCCTAGCAACTCTAGACCTCAAAGACGCATACTTTCATATACCAATACACCCTGCTCACAGAAAGTATCTGAGGTTTACTATTCAAGGACAGCACTACCAGTTCAAAGTCCTACCATTCGGAGTAACAACAGCTCCACGGGTGTTCACCAAATGCCTAGCAACAGTGGCTGCACATCTCAGGAGACAACACATTCATGTGTACCCATATCTGGACGATTGGCTAATACACGTTCCATCGGCCCAGCAATGTGCCAGCCACATATCAAAGACCATTCATCTCCTGCACAGTCTAGGCTTCTCGCTGAACTACCCAAAGTCACACCTACAACCCTCCCACGTCCAACAGTAGCTGGGAGTAACAATAGATACACTAGCAGCAAAGGCATACCCAAACGCAGCACGGATCAACGGAATGCAAAGGTTAATCCAAAGGTTCAAACCACAACACTCATTGCCAGCTCGAGTGTTTATGCTACTAATAGGCATGATGCCTCATGCATATTCATAGTCCCTCATGCCAGACTACACATGCGTCCGCTACAAGAGTGCCTAGCACAGCAGTAGAACCAGGCTCAGGGACAATTAAAAGACCTAGTGTTGGTGACCAGTCGGGCATACAGCTCTCTGCATTGGTGGAATCCACAAAACCTTTGCAAAGGATGACTTTTCCAGGAGCCTATCCCACAAATCGGAATGACGGCGGACGCATCCCTGCTAGGATAGGGAGCCCATGTCCTGCATTACACAGTCCAGGGTCTATGGACAATACAACAAAAGAAGATGCACATCAATCTACTAGAGCTGATGGCGATCTTTCTAGCACTAAATGCGTTCAAAAAACACTTATGCAACAAGACTGTGTTGATCCGGACGGACAGCATGACAGCTATGTATTACATTCAGAAACAGGGAGGAACACATTCCCCACAGCTATCGCATCTAGCTCAAAGTGTGTGGAAATGGGCCATTCAAAGGAACATGTTCCTCATGGCGGAACACCTCCCAGGCAAAGACAATCAAATAGCCGACCTGCTCAGCAGGCACAGTCAACAGATGCACGAATGGGAGATTCACCCCAATGTGCTCCACCCATTCTTACGGAAGTGGGGACACCCGGAGATAGATCTATTTGCCACAAGCGAAAACGCAAAAGTACTTTGCCGCCAGGTTCCCACATCGGCAGTCGCAGGGCAATGCGATATGGATGAACTGGTCAGGCAGATTTGCGTACGCTTTTCCCCCAGCTCCACTAATACCGCTAGTGGCACGCAAAATGCGTCAATATTCGCTGACGCTAATCCTAGTTGCTCCCACGTGGGCAAGGCAACCATGGTACACAACGTTCCTAGAATTGTCAGTGGTGCCTCATCAAATACTGCGACTCACACCCAGTCTTCTAACTCAGAGCCATGGAGAAATCCAACACCCAGACCCACAACAGATGAACCTCGCGATCTGGCTCCTGAAATCCTAGAGTTTGGATACCTAAACTTGCCTCCAGACTGCATGAATATTATCAAAGAGGCAAGAAAACCCACTACAAGGGCATGTTATGCAGCAAAGTGGAAACGTTTCGTCATTTACTGCAGAAACAATGACATAAACCCATTAGATGCTTCTACACAAAACATCATTTGCTATCTCTTGCACCTACAACGCTGCAATTTAGCCTACTCATCCATCAGGATACATTTAGCGGCACTAGCAGCTTATCTCCTAAACAGGCAACACCTTTCACTGTTTAGAGTGCCAGCAATTAAAGCATTTATGGAAGGACTTAAACGAGTAATTCCTCCAACGCACCCACCTTCACCAGTCTGGAATCTAAACAATCGTTTTAACCAGACTTATGGGACCTCCTTTTGAGCCACTACACTCATGCGAAATACAGTTTCTTACTTGGAAGGTGGCTTTCCTTATTGCCATTACTTCATTTAGAAGAGTTAGTGAGCTGCAAGCCCTAACTATTCAAGAACCATACATTCAAGTACATACAAATAGAGTAGTTCTCAAAACAAACCCTAAATTCATGCCAAAAGTGGTATCCCATTTTCATATAAATCAGACAATACAACTGCCAGTGTTCTTTCAAAATCCACAAACAGTAGCAGAAAGCGCCTTGCATACGCTAGATGTCAAGAGAGCTATACTATATAGATAGAACTAAGGCATTTCGAAAAACAAAACAGTTGTTTGTTGCTTTCTCACCGTAACACAAGGGTAGCCCTATTTCAAAATCAGGTATAGCCAGATGGATCGTTAAGTGCATTCAGATATGTTATTTAAAAGCAAAATGCACATTAACAGTTCCCCCTAGGGCACATTCTACACGCAAACTAGGGGCATCCATGGCTTTCCTAGGAAATATTCCTTTACACGAAATCTGTAGAGCAGCCACATGGTCAACCATACATACATTTACCAAACACTATTGTGTAGATGTACATTCCAAACAGCAAGCTGCTGTAGGACAGGCTGTTCTCAAGACTCTTTTTCAGACTGCTGCAGCTGGCACAGGCAACCACCGCTAGGGGAGATACTGCTATACATTCTATGTACAGATATGAATTCAGCAGCCCACATGCCTCGAACGGAATATGCTACTTACCAGTATGCATCTGTTCTTGACATGTAGGGCTGCTGACATTCATATCGCCCACCCACCTCCCCGGTGCCTGTCGCAGCTGTAGCATTCACTCTTTGCATGGACATCTCTTACTGCACTATACTCCATCTCTGCCACAATGGCGAAAAACAATCTGGGGATGGAGAGGGTGCCCATGCGCACTGTAGTCCAAGGGAGGAGCCACCTATCTCGTGATACTTCGAAGACTCTTCCAGGACAACAATATGCAATCATCCGGACCCAACACTAGGCGGCGATCTATGCACAGATACGAATGTCAGCAGCCCTACATGCCAAGAACAGATGCATACTGGTAAGTAGCATATTCCTTCCTTATATATGAGGTCACTGCACTTAAAATATATAAGTTACCCCTAAGGCAGGCCTTTCAATCCTGAAGGCAGGTTGCTTGGTTCTAGGTGTGAGGGTACCCGTGCATGAGCAGGACACCCCTACAAGCTCCAGACTCCATCCCCCCTGGTTGTAAGTGCATCAGCCATAACGACATATAGAGTGGCCATGAGTTATTACGCGGCGACAATCTCTAAACTGGCTATAAGGAACCCTGTCATGTTTGGTATCAAACATGTTGGAATCATTCCCCCACACCATAAAATGTTAGAATCATACCCCCACACCGTAACCGGTGTGGGAAGTATGATTCCATGCAATCTAAAGCTCCTCTGGGAGGCCCTCAGTGCTTCTGTTACCATTCTTCCAGAACCAGACAGCAAGCTATGCCAATGCCCTCTACATCGGCCTTCCCCGCTACCAACTAAAAAAGTTACAGATCATCCAGAATGCGGCCGCTAGAACGCTACTGAGTATTCCGGGTAGTTCTAGTATTAAGCATCTTCTTCGTGATTTGCATTGGCTTCCGGTTGACCAGCGCGTTCTGTTTAAGGCACTGACCATTGCCCATGGTGCCCTCTACGAATCAGGACCTCTGTATCTCAGGAGGCGCTTTGATTTCTATGTGCCATCCAGACATCTCCGCTCCACAAGACAATGTTTTGCCTCGCCAGAATGGTAGGTAGCTCCCTCTCTGTTAGGGCGGCTATGGCCTGGAACAGCCTGCCCTTCGAGCTTAGGAACAACCATGACCTTAGGCTGTTTAAAAAGCAGTTAAAAACCTTGCTGTTCGATTATTCTTCTTGCCGCAGCATTCACCTCCGCTCTCCTCTGAATAGGCTTTCGCGCTGGGACACTTCCGAGTATCCGTGAGCGTTACAAATGGCGGATAACATAACATAGCAAACACAAGGAGATGATGGACGGAGGGCTGAACATTGCAAACACTCACCCCCAGTCACAGATCCGGGTTGAATCCATCATCGTTCTTTAGCTCACTTTGCCACCCCAGTTCAGACACAGCTATATGCGAATCAGTCTTGACCCTCTGCCTCATGGGAACATTCCAGACCGAAGTGCCAAGCCATGTCTTCCCTTGACCGGAAACAAGCATTCCGGGACCGGTTTCTGGCTAATAGCAGTCGTCAGCCAGGCTAGCTTGAATCCAGTGGCAAAGTGAGCAAGGGACCCACGTCTGGGCATACCCTGGCAACTTAGGGCGGATAAAACAAATGTGAATATCTTGTGGTGATCTTTGTTTAAGTATCCAATCAACAGGTGCCGCAAGTAAGGGATCTATTGAATCCAACTCAATATCGATCTCACACCAACAACGGAATCGGTGCCGCCAGGACGCGCTGTTTGTTTACACTCAAAATGACATAGGGAACACACACACGTGTTCAGCCCCGACTTTAGCTCCGTTCTGACCAATATTGAGTTGGATTCAATAGATCCCTTACTCGTGACACCTGTTGATTGGATACTTAAACAAAGATCACCACAAGATATTCGCATTTCACCACTGATTAGCTTTAGGACTGCCGGGTTGGAATTATCACCGGCTTTCATAATACGATGTACTACTGAGAATCTTTCCAGACGCTTAATTTCTTTCTGTCTTGGAATCCTACATTCTATACTGGTGCCCATCCGGGTTGGAATTATCACCGGCCTTGGGACTTCACTGAGTTCACGCAACTCTCTACAGCCCTGAAGTATCGTGGGACTAGTTTTCCCTGACGAAACACGTGTCTGCTGGTTTCGTTTTTCACCAAAATAAAGAATATACAGCATCGCTCAAGAACTCTTTACATATTGCCTACGTCAACACTTGTATTTACTTGTTTTATTATGTTGTGTGCACAGGATATAGTTATAATGTTTTGCTTTAGGGTCTTCCCTACACACATCGAGGGGTTACAAGGGTCTCCCCCTCCTGGTCAGCATCATACTCACCAGTTCACCCATATACACTGAACGTAAATTTGCTGAGTGCCAATACTTCCTATGCACTAAAACCCTTAACATAGTTGTCATAACATAACATAACATGAGCTAGGGCTGCTGACGGCCAGAGAACCGTTTCTGCCCTCCTGCTGCTGAGCTAAACTCGAGCAGGGGAAGGCAGAACAATATGTTTCCTGTCACAGGGAGGTGTGACTACCTCCCAGATAGGGTTTAGTGTATTGGGACAGGGTGGGGGCGCTTGCCAGCGCCACTGAGACTGCTTGAAGGGCACATTTGGTGCACTCCTTGCATACTCCAGTTCAGGGAGCCGTTGGACAAAGGATATGGGAGTACCCTCCCCACTGTCCAGCCCCTCCCCTGGGAGGGACCTGTGAATCTTCCCAACCTTTTCCTAAGGGTATTTAAGGGCTTACCTGTCAGTGGGTCCCTAGATGCATCGAGGAACAACTTTCAGATCATATACCACTTCAACTTTGACCGTCTGGACATTTTGACTTCGCTTTGGAAACCGACTGCAACAGGGAAGATTCCTGCTGCTCTTGGGCTCATCGTCCTGTTGGTCTTCTGCAGCGTCTGTGTCCGTTCTCCATACAGGTTCTCCACCAGGCCTGTGAACATCTAAGACACCTGAAGGAATATCCCTTGGAGTGAAGGACTCACTCCCCTGCATCTGCAGGCACCGCAACGCAGCAGACAGATCTGCTGAGCCTGGGTACCCATGGACTCCGAAAGGCTCAGCAACACAGGTGGTGGTTCTGCAACTCCATCGAGGCCTGCACTGTATTCATACTGAGTTTGAGGCCAGTATCCCTCGTTGGAACCGCTGGAACAGAGCCCCGGTGCAACGCGTCGACTTGTCGTTGCCAAGACTTGTTGGCTCTCTCATCCAGAGATCTTCGGGCTCCAAAAAGCTCCAACCTCAGGCAACTCCTGCAGTCAAGATCTTCACCCTCACCGCTTTCTCTGCACCGTGGGCCTTCTTCGTTGGTGAGCTGCCTGAGGTCCTCTTGCGACCCCTGTGCCTTGGCCCCGTAGGTCCTCTTCAGGGTCTTCCTTGGCTTCAGTGGGCTCCCCTGCTAGCTTGGGACTGCTCTGACTTACCTGCTCGTTCAGAGTCGCTTGGACCTTGCTGGTTCCGACACTGAACCCTTTTCATCAACTATGGTTGTTTGCCTCTGCCAAGGCTTGTTGGTGCCCCTGCCGGCCACTGACACCTTGACCCTCGACATCCGACTTGGGATAGCTCGTGAACGTCTCCTGGTCTTCTTCATAATCGCCTGGTCCACACAGCTGCAACTTCAAGGGCACTGTCAACCTCTCCTGCAGCTTACAATGGTGTGCATTCTTCTTTTGTGCCTCCTGGTCACTCCTAAGTGGCATAGACTCTGTCCCCTCTGCTTGCATGTACCTCTCATCCTGAATTCACTTTTGGGTTCCACCGGACTCCTTGATCTTCTTCTCCAGCTGCATCTTTCCTGAATTCCTCCATTGTGGTCAACGGCGGTTCCGATGTCACTTCACACCTATGCACCTGGCTTCCCTGGTGTATATATCCTGGTTCCTGGGCTATCTACATGTGGGGTGACTCTCCAACCCTCCGTCTTCCACGGGCTTTCTTCGGGGGGAAGGGTCCTTCTACTTTAAAATTGAAACCGCAACTTACCTATTGACTAACATTGAGCACGCAGTCGTGTTCCCACTCTGAACACGACCTCCATGGGGTTCCTATATACTCACCTTGGGTGCTTCCTTGGGTCTTCTAAGTCTCCTGGATCCATTCTCGTAGTCAGTCGTGGTTTGCATTCCACTATTTTAGTATATGGTTTGGCTCCCCCTGGAAACCACTGTGTAATTGTGCTTCTTACATGTTCTATTTCCTAAGTATTGTGTGTATAGTGTTTATATCTCCGGGTAGGAGATATTGCAATGTGTTAGTGAGTGTTTGTAATAAAATACGTATTTCAATAACTGCACTGTGTGATTCCTTTTCACTTAACCTATACCATAAGATTAAGTACTGGTAAAATAAGCTTCTTTACACTCCTTCTGGACTAAGCCTGAAGGCTGCTCTCCACAGCTGCCACTTAGAGAGCTTTCTAAGGTAGTCTAAGACCACTGAAATCACCATAAGGGGTGTCTGAATTAGTGCAGGGTGCTACAATTACATAAGTGAGCACCATATACTAAGCCAGCCTCTCACATCTTGAAAGTCCCTAGTATTTGGCACTAAGGTACCCAGGGCATAGGTACACCAGTAGTCTCCGATGGGCTGCTACATTTATTGTGCCACCCATGGGAGCCCACTGAAACTGTGACTACAGGCCTGACATTGCAGCCTGTGTGAGTTGGTGCTTGCACCTCCAACAACAGATATAAGTTTGCTTATATCTGAGGTCAATGCACTGAAACCATATATCACCCTTGTGACAGGCCCTTGAGTCCTGAGGGCAGGTTGCTTGATTAGAAGTGTGAGGGTGCCGCTGCATAAGCAGGAGACACCTGCAAATCCCAAAGCCTATTCTCCAGGCTTTGTAAGTATGGTCAGCCAATTTTAGACATGTAGTGGACATCAGTTATTACGACTTGTCTAACTATGTAGTGGCTTCACCAAACCCGGTCATGTTTGGTATCAGACATGTTGAAAGCATACCCGAACACTATTCCAGTGTTTGGAGTATGACCCCATGTACTGGTGGGTTCCTTAGAGGATCAGCCTTTCAGGGTCTGCAACTAAACTAGTGCTGCTGCCGACCACATACAATTCTGCCCTCCTACTACTGAGCCAGGCTTGAGAAGGGAAAGGTAGGACAATAGGTTTCCTGTCACAGGGAGGTGTGACCACCTCCCAGACAGGACTTTGTGTATTGGGCTGGGGTGGGGGCGCTTGCCAGCGCCACTAAACTGCTTTGAAGGGCACATTTGATGCCCTCCTTGCATATTCCAGTTTGAACCAGTTCAAGGAGGCCTTGGCTCCCGCTTTGGCGTGAATCTGGACAAAGGACATGGAAGTATTCCCATCTGCCCCGCCCCTCCTCTGGGAGGGACCCCTGAGTCGTTCATACACTTTCCTTTGGATACCTTAGGGCTTACCTGTGTGCGGGTCCTTAGATTCGTCATGGAACAAGACTAAACCATGAAACTGCGTCACTCTTCAGTTGTCCTGACACTTGGACTGCGTTGGAATTCGACTGGAACACAGACTGCACCAAGGAAGACTTCTGCTGCTCCTGGTCTCGCTATCCTTCAAGTGTTCTTTTTCGTCTGTGTCTGTGATTCCTCCAGGTCCTTCAACAGACCCGTGGGCTTCAAGGACACCCTAAGAAATCAATCTCTCTTTGAGTGATGGAGTCACTCCCCTGAATCTGCAGGCACCACAACAAAGCTGATCAGTCTACTGTTTCTCTTGTCCTACAGACTTCCTGAGGCTCAGCAACACAGGTGGTGGTTCTGCAACTCCCTTGAGGCCTGACCTGCACTCTCTGCAATTTTGAGGCCAGTATCCCTCATCGGAACTGCTAGGACCAAAGCCCTGTGTACCGCGCCAACTTGCTGTTGCCAAGGATTGTTGGCTCTGCACTCCACAGATCTACGGGTTACAAGAAGCTCCAGTCTCCAGCACCTCTTCTCTCTAAGATCAGCTTCCTCACCGCGTCCTTTGCACCGTGGGCCTTTATCTTTGGTGAGGATGCCCCGGGTTTGGGGCCCCTTGCCTTGCTATAAAGGAGGCCCTCTTTTCAGTATACCTTATGGGCACCACTGATATTCCCTTGTTCCTGTCTGACAGCCAAAAAAAAAAAATGACAGCCAACTGTCCCAGGTCCTCTAGAGTGGGGCATATTCTCTTTCCTTGACTGTGGTCCTCCTTGGAGGGTTAGGCTTCTTCTGGCCCTGTGGACCTGAGAAGGTGGATTGCCAGCATTTTTCCCCCTTCTCTCTGCTCTAGGGGCCCTTGACTTTCCCTCTGGGCACTCTACTCTGGTTGTGACTCAATCCCATTCAGAAAGATCCAGCATTGCTGCATGATATTTTCTTTCTACCTCTGCCTAAGCAGAGCTTTCAAGATCATTGCCCAGTGGGCACTCCAATGTGATGGCAGTGTACACTGCTACTTTCTTTGGGCCAGTAACTCCTTCTCACTCAGTCATCCACAGCCATAGGGTGTGACTTTGTGACAATGTCAGCATTGACACTCTCATGCACTTCTTCTGACAGGATCTTATATGGGGAAACTAGTATGGCTGTCACCATGGCCACACTGGCACCTTTATACCTTAGAGCTTTCACATCTGATAGAGATATCTAGCCACAGATTCCTTAACTTAGAATATCCCTAAGCGTCAGACTAGATCCGGAATTTGTTTTCAGCAGCACCTCTGCGTGCCGGGGGACGGCGCCTCACGACCACGTACGTGACGTCGTCCACGTATGTGACGTCTACGACGTCATATAAGTCCTCCCGACGCACTGACATCAGTTTTCTTCTTTTCCGCGTGGAACGCGGATCCGGAGTGAGCGGTTCCTCCGGCCTGTTTTCAGGCCTCCATTCTGACGCTTTGTGTCAGGAACAGTGTGTGATGCCTTCTGGCTTTAAAACTTGTAATTCCTGTTTACAGCAGATGTCCGCGACGGACCCTCCATCTAATTTGTATGTGGTGTCTGGGCGAGTACCATGACTCCACGGACTACGAAGCCTGCCAACAGCTGAAGCCGAAGTCTCGGCGGGGGTATCGCCATATGACGCTTCTCTTGGCACGGCTGTCCCAGTCGGATTCGTCTCGCCTCCTGGCCTCTTCATCAACGGCAGGTCCCTCTACTGTCCGGTTCCGCCGTCGATCACTGTAGGAGAGTAGGGTCTGCAATCCTATGATCACCCAGATTTTTGCTTTTTGCTGCACTGGTTTACGACTTTCCCTGGCTGTGGGCCTGCTAATCAGACCCACAGCCTAGCTGTTGTCTCTATCCAAATTGTACTCAGGTACTGAATTGGCACTGGGCCCTCTCCAAGTCCCTGTACCCAGGGCTGAGGTGCACCCAGAAGTCTCCCAGGGGCTGAAGCATGTATTGTGCCACCCCTGGACTGACTAACTAAACTGACACAACTGGCTGCACGACAGCTGGGGCAAGGTGGTGTACTCACCCTTGGCTGTAGATATAGTATACCTATATCTAACCCCAAAATGGACACACAGATCTCCTATCAGTCACTCCTATGGCAGGCCTTAACAATCCTGAAGGCAGAGTGCTTGGAATCGTGTGAGATGGTGCTCTGGCATGAGCTGAGCCTGTCTGCGGCTTTCGGGATCTATCCCTTAGCCGTTTCCATGATATCGCATACCATATACTCTTAAGTGCATTATAATCCTCGCGGTTATATGCCAACTCTGGTATCGCTTTATCAAAACATGTCGAGTAAGGTGTCATACGAATTGGAATACTAACCCCTCGCCAATTCTGGCGACGGGGTTAGCATTCCACCCTTCTAGAGGGACACGACATGTATGTAACCCCTAACCCCGGTTAAAGTCAAACAGAGCCTCAGCTCCACAAAATGGATGCTGCCACCGAGACACAAGTCTGCCCTCCTGCTGCTGGGAGTCCTCCCAGAGCAGGAGATAAGGACAAAGGGTTTCCTGCCAGGGGCGGTGCCAGCACCGTCCCAGACAGGATTTTGTGTATCCTAGGTAGGCAGGGCTTCAGAGGAAGGTGACTGCAAGTGGCACCCCGGTGCTCACTATGCATAGGCCGGCTTGAACCAGTTCCAGGGACACTCCAGACCCTGAGCTGGGGAAAAGCCCGCCAAGGAAGTGGGTGTAACCACCCCCCTCCTGGTCCCACCCATAGGGCAGGACTTAGTCGCGTGCCAGCCCCCTTTTCTCAGATAAAGGTAGGAGCAGGCCCCCTTCCAAATTAGATCATCTTTGGAATCAAGATACGACTTTCTGCGAAAGGACTTCAAGATTTCCTTCTTCAAGATTCTCCCTTGTGACTAAGGAGTAGTCACCCTGCATCCGCAGGCACCATCGCAAGAACACTGCGGTCTGCTGTAAGTCCTTCCTCCGGAATCCGACTGCCCAGCTCGACAAGACCCGGCTTCCCTGGCACCTCCGACCTCTACTCACCTCTACAGCCAAGCTGAGAACCGTGAGTGCGACGAGACCTCAAGGGACCGACTATTGCCAAGACTGCACGACTTCTGCACAGCAAGCCCGCCGAGTAATTTCCTGGTGAGTGCTTTGGGGTCCGAGAAGCCCCGACCCTGAGCAGCTCCAGCACCGAAGATCAGCCCCCCAGCATCTCCACGATCGGCGTGGGGCCCTTCTGCTTTTTGCTGCTCACCGCGTTGTTTGGCTACTAGCCCGCTGGCTTGTGGCCTTCTGAACGGCGCCCGACGACATCACTGCTGCTGGTCTGGTTGCTCCAGACTGGCCCTTGCTCCCTTCCAGAAGAGGAGCACCCCGGACCCTCCTGGTCCACTCAAGACGCCATTTTGAGTCCACCGCGTGGGCTTGAATTAGCCAAGGCTTTGTTGCCCAATCCTGGGTTCTTCGACGCCGACAGTTTCATCCATCGTGGGACAGCTCGCCTCTCCATCCTGGTCGCCGACAACGCCTCCTGGTCCGTGAGATCTGCAGAGCCAGCGTCGCCCACTCACCTAGTCGAGGTGACTACCATCCGGTGCCCTCCTGGTGCCCACTGACTACTGGCTAGTAGTCACGAACTTGGTCCCCTCTGCTTTCAGGTGTCCTCCATCTTCCAGATCCAGGCTTGGATCACTTCGTTCAATCTTCACTGGTCGCCTGCCAGCATCTTTCTTCCAGGCTCCTGGTCCGGCAACGAGGATTCCCGACGTCTTTTGAGACCTATGCAGCTGCAGCCCCTGGGCTAGGTAACTTCGGCATTTCGGTGCCCCAGCATAGCCTCACTATCCAAGGGTCAGGATCCACTGTCGTTTTCTCCCTACCAGGTTGGGTTCGCCCGTGAACACTAACTTTAGCGTTACTAGCTTCCATAGACTTTGTCCCGCATCCCGCGTGAGGGTGCACACTCTGCACCCGAGTCCCCTAGGCCTCCTAGAAGTAATCTAACGATTCCCTAGTCAAGTCCTAGCGATTCCAAAGCCTATTAGTACTGTACTTACCTGCTAGTAATTTCGCATTCCACTTTTAAAGTATATGGTTTTTCGTGCCCCTCGGGCATTTGTGTATACCGTGCTAACTTAAGTATTTTCGTAAGAGTTTTGTTGTGTGCTTAGTACCCTGTCCTCATAAAGAGTACAGGGTTGTTGTGATTCTAATAAATACACTGTTTATTTTCATAACACTTGTGTGGTGTCCTTTCACTGGGTGTTCAAGGGGTAATGTGATGGTAAAACAGCTGGCTTAACACGCCCTCTAGAGTCTTAGCCTTAGACTGCTCGTATCCATGCTACTAGGATAGCTGGTCTATAAGGTTGACTTACAACCAATCATCAATAAGGGTTGTTTGGACTGATACATAGTGATCACTAGAATAGTGAGCACTGCATATCAGGCCAACTTCTCACAATCACCCTCTGGGGTCCGGGGCCATTGTTCACCACTTGGTAAGTCCTCTCCTGTTCCTGGGGCGTCCTTGGGGCCTCTGCTTCTTGTGGGATCCCCGACGGACTCACCGGCGGGTTCGCCTCCGGTGCCGATTGAGCCCTTGCCCCCCCAGGAAAGTCTGAGATGTGGTGGTGTTAGGGCACGGTCCGGTTGGGTCCCCCTCTACAGTCCACATGGAGTCGTTAGGGCGCGGCCCAGCTGGGTCCTCCTCTACGACCCACGGCGCCTCTGCCGCGCTGCATAGCCCGCTGGGCTCCGTGTGGCCCGCAGGTGGTTGCTGGTGCTCACAGCCCTGCCTTGAGCACACCCGGGGTCGGCGCCGTTCTGTCCCCGTAGGCTTGGCTCCGCCTCTTTCTCTGGAGACGGAGACGGCCATGGATGAGGCGGAGTCGCCGCCGGGGCGCCGCCGAAAGCTTGCCTCGCCAGCTCTGGTGCCTTCTTCTTTGGAAGGGGCGCTTGTCAGTTTCGGTGCCAGACGGCACCGACTCGACGCCGGATACAGCCCAGTTGTCGTCTGATTAGGCACGATCGGCGCCCACACGCGTAGTTTTTGCGCTGTGTCGACGCCGAGTTGTGGACTCTTATCTGGAAGCCTCTGGAGAGAGTTCAGCGTCGCCCTCTCACCCGGCTTTGCCTGAGGTATTGTTGCCAGTGCCTCCCTTGGAATTTGTGGAGCCTCCTCAGGAGCTCCCAGATCCGGCAGGCTCTTCGCCTCCCCAGGAGCCCCATCAGGATCCTCATTCTTCAATGGGGCTCCCTTACGGGGGGCATTGGTCACACCCTCAGTGTCTTGGGAGGGTCAGCTTACAACCCTCCCCAACTGATGAGCTGTTGTCCCCTCCGCGGAGGGCTACCGAGGATGGTGCGGCTTTTTTGAGAGTGGTCTCATTGGCCACCCCCATTTTAAACATGCAACCCCCTTCTGCCCCTCTGTATGTGGACCCCTTGCTTGAGGTCCTTCACCGTGGGTCCGGGAATGTGGAGCCGCTTCTGCCCTTTGAGGCTTCCCTTTATGATGCCCTTTTGGGTACCTGGGTCCCGCCTGCTTCAGGTGACCCGGTGGCTTGTTCAGTTTTGCACCGCCACCGTCCTGCTCCACATGATCCTGTTTGTCTTTTTGTGCATCCTGATGCGCAGGGGTTTGTGTTGCAGACTGCCTTTCCTTCCCTGCCCCCTTTAACGCTTCCTCCCTCTCTGGAGTCCAGCTGGCTTGAGTCATGGGGTAGGAACATCTTTGCATCCACTAGTGCAGCCCTACGGTCCTTAAATGTAGTGTGTGTTTTGGCTCGGGCTACCTCTGCCCTGTGGGACTCTGCAGAGTCTTTGCTTTCTGCCACCTCTGAAGGTGCTCGCGTTGCTCTCCTTCATCTCCTCCAAGATGGTCACAACCTTGCCCAATTCACAACTGCTCAGACAGATACTGCGGATTCTTTGGGCTAAGCTATGGCGGGCTCTGTTGCCTTCAGGCATCCCGCTTGGTTGCAAGATAGTGTCTTCCCTGAAAATATCCAGGAGCTACTGGTTGACTTGCCCATTGATGGGGTGTTGCTGTTTGATGCTCATGCCGAGTCAGCGGTTCACTGGCCTCTTGCGGGCTTTCGTCCTCCCACTTAGGTCTTCTTAGGCATATCTTCCGTGGTGGTACTTTTTCATTTCGCATCCTTTAGATGCGCTCTGTATTTCAGAAGGGCAGTGAGCCTTACATCTTCTTTTTCTGTGGTCAAGGGTGAGTACCCTTTTATTGGCATTCCTTGGATGCGTTTTGCTTTGAGCGGACTGTTGGTCTGTTGTGGCAGTGTTCCACAGGTTGCTGGGTCAGGTCCTCTGACTGGTATTGAGCCGGTGGCTCAGCTCGGTAATGTTAGAGCTCGGAACTCAGGTTCACAGGTTTGATTTGTTACTGCGCTCATTTGGCCTGGCTTTATTGCCCTAAGAGGTGTTCCCCGTTGTTTGGGGTGTGCATACTCCATGTGGAGCACTTGTATGCCATTATATAGCTCCGCTTATCTCACCTGGGCCTGGAGATCCTGTGGGCTCCACATGTCGCTTGGGGGTCCATTGTATGGTGTTCTATGCTTTTCCCTGGTGCCATCTCCTATACGCTATATCCTGCCTGTGCCTGTTCAACCTCCTTCGGAGGTTTCATGATCTCCTCTTCTAAAGCGGCTCCTGCCTGCCTTTACTGTACTAGGTATGATCCTGTATGGGCATGTTTTATGTTCCTGGCTAGTTCGGTCTATGCTTATTTATATGTTTATACATTTATGTATAAATGCCAGTTGCCTTGATATTCCTCTTCCTACGTCGCCTCCTCTTTTCGAGGTTGCTAGGTCTGGACCAATATCTCCATGTGTGGGGGAGCTTTTCTGAGTTGTTTGCAAGTTGCCCATAAGGTTCCTCCTTGCTTCCACTTACTGGGGTTTTTCCCAATTTGACAACTGCTCCCTTATTGGTGTTGGACACTGTACTTGTCTTTTTCTGGAGTGTTTGGTCTCTGATTCTGAGACTCTTCCCACGATTCTTTACCTTAGTGTTTTTTGTGGCCACTTCCTTCGGATATGCCTCTTTCCACATTATCACCTTATTTTGTAAAAGCTACGCCTGCGGGACAACTCTTCTGCTGGCAGTGGTCCTTGGCTACTCCCTGCAGGTCTATATTTGTGGGTTGTTTCTCACTTTGGGATCATACTGCCCGGTCGGGCACTCTTATGCTTTCTTGTGTACGCCACTTTGAAGTCTCTATGGCCGTTTGCCTGCTGCATGTTTCTATGGTGCCCTGCTTCAGTGGGCTTTAAATTGCTGCTGTTCGCCCCTGTTTTCCCTTTTTGGGATTCGTGTGCACTCGGCGTGTTTCTTATCCCGCCTGCTATTCTCAATGCATTGCTCAGTTTCTAGCTCTTGACACCAGCTCCTTCAGCCTTCCGTCTATAGGCTAGTCTGTTAGGCTCTGGTTGCATCTCTCCAGGTTCTTTCCAACCTTGGGTCGGTGTGCTCATGATGCGCCATTAAGCGGAGAGTGGTCCTTCTTCTTCTCTCTCTCTTTCTTTGTTCTGGTATATGGCTCATGCCGTTCTACCTGTCATTTTTATATAAGTATAGTGTAGCGCCATTCTCGCATTTTTAGAATGTCTGCCATCCCGTTATTTTCTGCTCTTCCGAGCTGCTTGGGTTGCTGTCTGGCTGTTCCGCCACAGCCTCCCCCATTATCCGTCACTCTGTTGCGGATCAAAGGCTTGGTGCTTTCTGTTGTTCTCTCGCACACCCACCTCCCCTTTAGGGTATGGCTGTGGTATCTATTCTAAGTTAAGGAATATGCCACTAGATGTCTCTATCAGATGTACGAGTTACTTACCTTTGGTAACGCCCACCCAGCCTCCCCATTCTGCGAGGACCTTGCCAAGTGGGGTTCTCCACTGGCCTCTTTCAGTTGCCATTGTTTTTTCTCTCACGGGTGCTCACATTGTTGCGTCCCTTTGAGAATTGCCATAATACAGCTGACTTCCTCCAGGGGGTTTCTTTCCTGTAAAATGGTGCCTTTTGATTCACCTTCACAAGGAGATTCTTCATATTTTTCTTTTCTTCTCCTGCTGCCTTCCCTCCCTCCTGCCTTCTCTATTGACTCAAGGTTCTGGTCTCCTCTCCAGTCGTCTTCATTGGGGATCTGTTGACATCTGTTTCAGACCTCTATTATTATAGGGGCAGTGCCAGTCTGTTTCATACCTTCTTGAAGTGGACTGTTGTTCTCTCTGTGCTCTGTTCTTGCTTGACGACACAGTTCTACATGGTAATGGCAGTCTATTTTTGTCTGTTGAAATATTCTTCCCTTGTTGTACTCTGGGAAGGGTTTTCGCTTAGCTTGCGGGGCTCTTTCTCACAGCTTTTTCACTTATATGTAGGCAGTGTCTGATTCTGTCTTTTACAATGGTGTCTTCCACCATCCTTCTTTATTCACAGATTTGTCACCCCTCGCACACTGTTCCCAGTTTTTTGTTGGTGGCTTCGCGTTGTGCAGCGTAAACGTTTCTCCGAAGAAAACTGATGTCAGCGCGCCGGGAGGGACTTATATGACCTCACTGACGTCAAGTACGTGGACAACGTCAGGGCGGGGTAGTGTGGCACCGCCCCCCGGCACACAGGAGTGCTGCTGCAAAAAAATTCCAGATCCAGTCTGACGCCTGGGGATATTCTAAGTTAAGGAATCTGCGTCTCTACCAGATACATCGTTACCGAAGAGAAGTAACTCGTACTTCTACCTCATAGATTTTGGCCACTGTTGGTATTTATCCATACTTGGAGTCCAGTGAGCCAAACATTCAGTATTCTCCCCACCCATGGACACTAAGGGGATCTATGTGCACTATTTGGGATCTCTAGTGGCAATCACCCACACCATCCCTACACTAGCCAGCCCTTTAGACTGGTCAACAGTGGCTGCCTTCTTTGTGCACACTTCATCTCCCCTTGTGTCCTGGCAAGTTGCAATTAAAACACACTCCAGCCTTTGAGAGTTCAAACTTCTTTCCCTGATGCCCCCTTCCCTTTTAATTTTATGTGGCTCGGGACTCCCCCTCTTTGGCATCTTTGGGGCCTCTTTGGGGTTATCCTTCTTTTTATCCTTACCACCTTTCTTCTGGTATACTCCCATGGTTTCCTTGGGGACCTTGGTAAGAACTCACACATCCGGTGTCTTTCCCAGTTCCCTGGGGCTTTAGAGTCCACCAGATGCTGGTGTAACTTCTCTGAGTTACAAATTGTAAAATGTGCTCCTTAAATAAATTGTAGCATTCTTTAAATATGTCTACTTTGTTGCCTTTAATCCAGCCATCAGGTGCCTTAACTGAAGTGTCAACAAGGTCCACCCATGTCTGTGAAGCCCCTGTCTGTGTTGTTTTAAGGTTCTGCCTACACCCCTCTTAAGTGACCCAAACATCTCAACAAGTGCTGCCTCATGTGTGGGTAGGATTCTGCTACCAACTACTGGCACTAAATCCTAGAGTAGTGTCACCCCAGTGTTAGTTGTACCCTCCGTCCTATAACATAACATAACATAACGTGTATTGGTAAAGCGCACGTTCACCCCAGCAACGGGGCATCTTGGCGCTGAAATAACAGATGTATATTACAGATGTATATTGTACATTCCTCATCTTGAGGTCTCTCATATATGAGGCCTGCCACTTGTAATCGTCATCCCCCAGTATATAACTAGGGAAAATCTCTTTGGACAATCTGACATCAGGGGCACCCCTGTGAGCACCTCCTATTACAACTCTGCTGCCACCATCTTCTCTGGGCTCTAGTACTGATCTGGCCCTCATTTCCTCTAGGGGCTACGTACCCCACTTACTCCACCCAGGATACTGTTGTTGTACTCCACATCACCTTCTTTCCCAATTACCTTGGGTAAATTCCTTCTCCAAACGTGGAGTTGCCCTGTGGGCCTTCTGCCAAGCTCTGAGGGCCTTGGTCGGCTCATTTGTCCTAGACTTGGTCTCCATGTTGATCTTTTAGTCCCAGTAAAATGCCCTCAGCTCCTCTCTCTTGAAGGAGGACAGGTTTGCCATGTCGAACTCCATGCCTTCATGCTGAAAGAGTGGCTCTGAAAACTTACTCAAAACTTTCGGAAAACGTTTTCAAACTTTTGCACTTTCAGGAAGCTTTGCTCCAACATTCTAAAACATTTCCCAACTCCTTGAAAACGTTTTTTCAGTCCTTGGAAACAAATCCTCTGAAATGTAACACACTTATCTGAAAGAAACATGTTAGTTATAGATTCCTTACCTTAGAATTACCCCAGGCGTCAGACTAGATCCGGAAAGTTTTTTACATCAGCAGTACCTCTGCGCGTCAGAAGGTGGCGTTGGTCGACTCCGCGTCCGTCGTCGGTGACGTGGTTGCCGGGATGACGTCGCGGCAGCTACTTAGTCGCTGCCCTCGCGCCCGGAGCTCAAGAGACTTGATGTGAAGCCCGGACTCTGCCGGAGACCAGAGGCCTCTGATCTCCGCCTCTCCCATGTGGCCGCCCCATCCCAGAAGGGAGGCATCCATCACCACAGTGTGGTCTGGTTGGGGAAGGGTGAGAGATCTGCCATTGACCCAATCCTGGTTTGTAAGCCACCACTGCAGTTGTCGAGCAGTGCCCTCCGAGATCTGGACGCAGTCGGACAGGTTCCCCTGATGCTGCACCCACTGGAACTCTGACGCCGCGGGGTAATTCTAGGGTAAGCAATGTATAACTAACTAATGTTTCTCACAGATATATCATTACCGAAGGGAAGTAACTTGTGTGACAGATACTCAGGAGGTAAGAGACTTCTTTTGTAGGAGTCTACGGGTTCTCAGTGGTCTTAACTCCAACACTTGTACAGTACTGCTAAACACGTTCTGGATCCTTCCATTACGCACCAATGTGAGGAAATAAGGTGTGTCATATGCGTGGCTGTGTGACCTTACCATGTAATACACTCACCAACCCCTTTAGGGCCCTTAAGTTCCATTCGCCAAAACTTCAGCTCAACCCTAGGTAGCTGTGGCTCTGGACAGCAAGGCTTACATGAAGAAACAAGTGTAAGCATTTAAACTGGACCAAAAGAATTGATGAAATCAACAAGACGCAAAAGAAATCAGACACCAATTTATAGGAGTAGACTGTATTTTTATGTATTTTTAGATACCACAACGAAAAAGATTTACTGGAGGGTTCTGGAGACATAGATTTTACAAGGTATAGTAAATCACAGCATTTCACTCAACAGCGCACAAGCTTTGACAAATTTAATGAATTGAGTAAAAAAGTTAGACAAGTTGTGATGCAGTCATTTAGAGTTAACTTGGGGCAGCCATATCCGGGAGGGAGCAAATAAGGGGGACCAGAAAGGCCCTCAGAAACAGTTGCCTCCTCAGAAGAGTCTTCCTGTCTTTATCCTCATCCAATGGATACCTCTGAAAGTGGTCCTGATGCTGAGGAGACAGGGTGCTTGAAGATGCTAAGGATGCTGCTTACGTGACATGGTCATCGGCGATCTTCCTGCAGGAACTCTTCAGTCAACGAAGGTGATGAGGAGGTCCTGGACACCTGGTTCAACGTCCCCAAGATCCTTTGTGTTCTGACTGAAATCAGGTTGGACTGGACAACCAGTCATTTGTTGTTGCGATCACAGCCAAATTATTCTCCGGGCTGTAGCTTGCCTTCTGAGTGACCAAGCTGCACTCCAACAACTCTCCCGGGTTCAGCAGATGGGGATGTAACAGCGCTGTAGAAATCTTCTGAGCATCAGGGTCTGGTCCCTGATGATGCACAATTGTTGGGAGCGGCGATCTGGGCTACTACTCGCCCTTAGGAGGCTTCTTGAGCTGTTGTGCTGCAGTGCTGCGAAGAGGAGGTCAGCCGGGTGACAGATGGATTCTCTATGCATTGGTTGGGCTCTGGAAACAACTTCTTCTTGAGCAGGACACAACAGGCACAGTCCCTCTTCTTTGGTAGCCACTGGGCACGCCACTCTTCTCCAGGAACTTGGTGCAGCAGGTCAGTCCTTCTTCAGACTTGCTTCCAGTCTAGTCAAGATCTGTGTTCTGGATGCCAGAGGTGCCCTATTTATGCACAGAAAACCCCATTCAGGGTAGGATAGAGTTGGTAGCCAATGGGCTGCCAGGGTTCCTTCCTCCTGATGACCACGTCCTGGGAAGTGTGGCATCTTGCTACCCCATAATGCATCAATCTTCCCACTCCCTAGATGGCAGAACCCCTCTCTCTGCATCCAGAGCTCCCTAACCCATCCCAGAGGTGTGGCCAGCAGGGGAGCTACGCACCCCTGGAAAACCGGTTTGACAACGGGTTGTTCCTCTCCCGTGAGCCAGCTAGTCTGCCTAAACAATGGTTCCGCTCCCTCCCCATTTGTCCTTCAAAACCGGCTTCAGCTTTGAAGCTCGCTCTCTGAACCAATAGCTGTGTGTCTTGGTAACACCTCTCTGCAATGCAGACCCCTATTGTCTCCTTTCCTGGGAGTCATAAGCACATCTTCCCAGGAGGGCAGAACGCTGTCTCTGGTTTGAGCTCCATGTGCAACTGTTAAGAGCACAGGAGATTGAAGGCAGCAAAGGGGCAACTTTGTAAACGTTGCACACTGTAACTTTTGACATTATTTCTATTGGAGAACCAAGTCTTTCTTAATCTAATGAGTTGTTTGATACATCTGAGAGAGACACGTTAGTGATAGAGTCCTTACCTTAGAATATCCCCAGGCGTCACACTGGATCCGGAAAGCTTTTGCTAGAAGTACCCCTGCGCGTCATTAGGCGGGCCAGTGTGGCTCTGCGTCTGTCGCTGGCATCGTGTGCGCCGAGATGACGCCACGGAGACTACTTAGGCGCCACTCATGCACGCTAACGTCAGGTCTTTCTTTTTCCGCGCCAGTAAGCGCAGATCCGGGTAGGTCATGTACCTCAGTCAGTTTTTTTTACTACATTTTTGAGACTTTTTGTCCCGTGTTGGTTTTTCTGGTGTGAGTAGGGATGCCTGGTTTCAAGTCCTGCGGGACCTGCCGTCGCAATATGTCGGTGGCGGACCCTCACTACGTCTGTCTCTACTGCCTGGAGCTCGACCATGACTCCCGGTCCTGTCTGGACTGTAGGGCTACGGCCCCAAAGGCCTTGAGGGAGCTGCGTCGGAAGTTGCTTGAAGATTGACACTTGTCCCCACGCTGTTCGAGGTGCAGGGGTCGTTCCCGTGACTGCTCACGAAGCCGTCATCACCGCTCCTTGGGGTCCAAGTCTTCACCCTCGGATTTGGGTAAGAGACGGCACAAAAGAAGTCGAAAAAGCATTTTCGCTCTCCGACGTCCCCCCGCCGGTTTTCGGTTGCGGACGAGAGGGACAGGGGCGCTGCCCTGGCGGCACCCTTGGGCCTGGGAGTCCTGCGGCCTACCTGCCTTACCCGGGTCCGTCTGCGACTCCCACGTAAATGCAAGAATTCCCTGCTGCCATGGACTGCCTGTTTAGGCCTCGGGCTCCCGGCGGTGCGCCTTCGAGCCCTCCATTCCCGTGTCACGATCCTGCTGGTCCGTCGACTCCTTGACGGATCCAGCCCTGGTGCTGCCAGCGCCTCCGGCGTCGCAGAATCCTGTGCCGCGGAGCCACTCCGGCCTCAGCTTCAAGAGGTCTCATGCGGCCGGCGGAGGCGCCGCCGGCGGGGGCTCAGTGGATACAGCTGGTTCCGCCTCTGCTCCAGTTCCCGGATGGGTTTGTCCCCGCCTGGGATCCAAATCGGGACCCGGCGCCGGCTTGGTCCCGGTTGGCGCCGTTCTCTGCACTGTTTCATCCTTCTCGGATCCCTGCCCCACCGCCGAGGCCTGTGCCTGCGGCGCCGGCGGAGGAGGATGACTGGGAGGGGTCTGAAGACCCGCTTGCTCATCAGTGTGATTCTGAGCAGGACTGGGTGGACGACTTGGAGAAGGCTGGTGGCCTTGACGTCTCCTCTGATCCAGGGTTTACCTCGCCCCCTCCTACTATGGAGGAAGGTGCCTCGTACACGGTGGTGCTCCATCGGGCTGCTGAGGTCCTTAACCTCGATCTCCCCACGGTGACCCTGAAGACTAATCTCCTCACTGAGGTGCTCCAGCTGGCGTCCACCTCATCGGAGCCACTGCTGCCCTTTAATGATGCCCTCACTAAAGTCTTGTTGGGCACTTGGGCACGGCCCGCCACAGGGGCCCCCGTGGATAAGAACGTTGCCAGGCGTCATCGTCCGGCGCCGGGTGACCCTGCCTTTCTGACCACTCATCCTACACCTGAAAGTCTGGTCATTCAAGCTTATACATCTCAGAGTGCCTTTCCTACGGCTCCGCCGGATAAGGACTCTAAAAAATTGGAGCAGTTTGGCAAGCGGCTGTTCTCTTCGGCCAGCTTAGGTCTGCGGTCAGTGAACACCGCATGCCTCCTTTGCCGCTATTCCCACGCAGTGTGGGATTCCGTGGCTGAGGTGTTGCCTCAGTTCCTGGAGGAGGTCCGGACTGTGCTGTCTCAAGCTGTGGCTGAGGGTAAGGACGCAGCTAGGTTCGCCATTCGTTGTGGCTTGGACACCGTGGACTCCCTTGGTAGGGCTATTTCCACAACTGTGGCGCTTCGTCGCCATGCCTGGTAGCGATCCAAAGGGTTCTCCCTGGACGTCCAGGGCTAGCTAATGGACATGCCCTTTGACGGCACTTGCCTGTTTGGCGATAAGGCCGACACTGCACTGGAGCGTTTCAAGGACTCTTGGGCTACGGCCAAGTCCTCGGGCCTTTCCACCACGTGTCCGGCCATGTCTATCTTTCATTTCTTTCGTGGCCATGGCAGCGGCGCCCCTGCCGGTTCGTTCAGCCAAAAGCCTGTGCAGAACCAAACCCAGCATGCCAGTGGGCGCGGAGGCTGCCGGGGTGGCTCCGGGAGTCGGCGTGATTGTCAGTCCACCTCTGCTCCCGCACAGTCAACTTCGAAACCTTCCTAGTCTGAGCTTCGGGTCGCACCTTACCCCGGTGGGTGGCAGGATTCGTCATCACCTCCTCCATTGGCATTCTGTCACTTCCGAAAAGTGGGTGTTGCAACTCGTCAGGAGGGGTTACTCCCTCCACCTCCAGTCTACCCCCCCGGCCATGCCGCCTCGGTTCCACCACAAGTCGGGGGATCACTTCGCGCTTCTCCAGCAGGAAGTCACAACCCTCTTTGCCAAGGGGGTCATCGAGCGCGTTCCTGGGCCGGAAGTAGGATGTGGTTGTTATTACCACTACTTTTAGGTCCCCAAGAAGGACAAAGGGGGCTTGCGCCCCATCTTGGAACTCAGGGACGTCAATTTGCTTTCTCCGGAAGGAGAAGTTCAAGATGTTGACTCTGGCTCAGGTCTTGGCTGCCCTCTACCCTGGAGACTGGATGGTAGCGTTGGACTTACAGGACACATATTTTCACATCCCCGTCCTGCCGGCCCACCGGTGTTAACTGCGGTTCACGGTAGGCCAGGGGCATTTTCAGTTTGCCATGCTCCCCTTCAGCCTTACCAGTGCCCCTCGGGTATTCACGAAGGTAATGGCGGTGGTTGCGGCTCATTTGCGCAAGTCAGGGGTGTCAGTCTTCCCCTACCTCGACGACTGGTTGTTGAAGGCGGGCTCGCCTCAGACAGTCTTCACCCACCTTCAGACAACGACCGACCTCCTGCACTTGCTGGGGTTCTCCATCAATGTGCCAAAGTCACATCTGAGTCCCTCTCAGAAGCCCCCCTTCATCGGAGCAGTTCTGGATTTGTCGCAGTTTCAGGTTTATCCCCCCGAGCAGCGAGTCTGGGATATTCAGGCTATGATTCCGATCTTTCAGCCTCTTTCCCGGGTTTCTGTCAGGATGACCCTCCGGCTCCTGGGCCTGATGGCCTCCTGTATCCTGCTAGTGCAATATGCCAGGTAGCATATGCGGGCTCAGCAGTGGGACCTGAAGTTCCAGTGGGCACAGCATCAGGGCAACCTGTCCGATCACTTCAAGATCTCTGAGGGCGCTGCACGACACTTGCAGTGTTGGCTCACGAATCGTGATTGGGTCAGTGGCAGATCCCTCTCCATTCCCCAACCGGAGCACACAGTGGAGACGGATGCGTCCCTCCTGGGATGCGGAGGCCACTTGGGAGAGGCGGAGATCAGAGGCCTCTGGTTTCCGGTGGAGTCCCGGCTCCATATCAACCTTTTGGAGCTTCGGGCGATCCGACTTGCACTGAAAGCATTCCTTCCCTCGGTCCGGGGCAGTGTAGTACAGGTATTCATGGACAACACCACCGCCATGTGGTATTGCAACAAACAGGGCGGGGTGGCGTCATGGACCCTATGTCAGGAGGCTCTGCGCCTCTGGACATTACTGAAACATCAAGGTTGGTGGTTCAACACCTGGCAGGTTCTCTGAACGCCAGGGCGGAGGAACCCAGCCGCCGGTGCATGATGGATCCCGAATGGCGTCTGCACTCGGACGTGGCGCAAGGTCTCTTTTGGCAGTGGGGAGAGCCTTGGTTAGATCTATTTGCCACCCAAGAGAACGCGCAATGTCACCAATTCTGCGCATTGGAATTTCCAAGGCGGCACTCGCTCGGTGACGCTTTTCGTCACGAGTGGAGTTGCGGTCTGTTGTACACCTTTCCGCCTATACCACTTCTGCCCACAGTGCTGAAGAAGATCAGGCACGGCCGGGCCCAAGTCATTCTTGTGGCTCCGCATTGGGCAATAAGAGTATAGTATCCCGAGCTACTCAGCCTGGCGATCCGACTGCCTGTTCTGTAGGATCTTCTGTCGCAGCAATATGGGACGGTCCTTCACCCGAAGCTGTCCAGCCTCCACCTCCATGCGTGAAGATTGAGCGGCGACAGTTGAGATCTTTTGACCTTCCTGCCAAAGTCTGTGATGTTATATTGGCAGCCAGGCGTCCCTCCACTACGACAGTATATGCCTGCAGGTGGAATCCCCTTTCTGCCCTTCTTTCAGAAGTTCTTCTGTTCCTCCTTTCTCTGCCCCAGCCGGGCTCTGCTCTGGGCACTATCAAGGGCTATCTCTCAGCCATTTCGGCCTTCTTAAGGCTTCCAGATCAGCCTTCTCTTTTCAAAGGCATTACACACACGTTCCCTCCGGTCCCCTTTATAATGCCTCAGTGGGATTTGAATCTTGTGTTGACTTATTTGATGTGCGCTCCCTTTGAGCCGCTTCACAACTATCCATTACGTTTTCTCACCTTAAAGACTGCTTTCCTGGTTGCAATCACCTCTGCCAGGAGAGTGAGTGAGCTCCAGGCTCTTTCTTTTAAACCTCCTTTCCTTTCTATTCATCCGGACAAGGTGGTGTTAAGGACCCGTCCTTCTTTTCTGCCCAAGGTTGTCACGTCCTTCCACATCGGGAAGACCGTCAATTTGCCCACCTTCTTTCCGCTTCCGCATCCTTTGAAAGAGGAAGAGAGCTCCTCAAAACGTGCGCTCTCGTTCTATCTGAAGCGCACACAACAGTTCTGGGTGGATGATCAACTCTTTGTAGGCTACGTGGGCGCCAAAAAAGGTCGGGGTGTGCACAAACGAACCATCTCTCGATGGGTTGTTCTGTGTATTAAAGCCTGGTACTCCCTGGCTAAAAAGGACCCGCCTGTGGGGCTGCATGCCCATTCTACTCGGGCGACTGCAGCCACTACTGCTCTGGGACGGGGGAGTCCCTTTGCAGGATATCTGTCAGGCAGCTACGTGGTCCTCGCTGCATACCTTTCCCAAGCATTTTGCCTTGACAGCCAAGTCCGGAGAGACAGCTTCTTTGGCCGTTCTGTTCTGTGGGATTCTCTGGTGTGATCTTAGTTCGCAGACCGACCACTGGGGTTGGTATTGCTGGGGTATCTATTCTAAGGTAAGGAATCTAACACTAACGTGTTTCTTTCAGATTAACAAGTTACTTACCTTCGGTAACGATATATCTGTAAGAAACATTAGTTAGTGTTAGATTCCTTACCACCCCACCCATCCTCCCCGTTCTGCGAACTGATTTCTAGGGTTAACGTCATCCCTTTTAGGGCACTAGTTTTATGCACCAGTGGTCAGTGTCTTGCATGGCTCTGTGTTCCTGGCGCGGAAAGTTGTGTACAGAACTGACGTCAGCACACATGGGTGGCACCTAAGGAGTCTCTGTGATGTCTTCTTGGCACATACGATGCCAGCGACGGTCGCGGAGCCGCACAACGCCACCTACTGACGCGCAGAGGTACTGCTAGCGAAAACTTTCCGGTTCCAGTCTGGCGCCTGGGGATATTCTAAGGTAAGGAATCTAACACAAACTAATGTTTCTTACATATATATCGTTACTGAAGGTAAGTAACTTGTTCATTACGTGTTCAACTTAAACAAGCATGAACTTTTTAAACCAGTATGATATCATAAGCAGCAAAATGTGTTTACTGTTCTTTCAGCTACAGGAACAAAACAGTTAATAGCACTCGGCCTTTGGAGGCATGGTACAACGTGCTGCTGTATATAGGATTAGTGTTTCCATTTCTGACAGAGACTTCAGACCCAAGATTCCTCACCTTGTGAATTCCCCCAGGCACCAGACTGGATCCAGAGTATTTTGATTGCAATTTTCTTGTGTGGCGATAGGTGGCTTAGTGCCGCGTCTGACCTGGCCTCTCCAAGATGTGGCATCTGAGCCATTATACCTCCCTTTCGCTGCACACTGACATCAGTTCCTTTCTTTTTGCACCTTCTGATGTAGATGCGGAGCTCCATTCAAATACTGTCAGTTTGACAGTTGTCTTTCCATGAAACTCTGCCGGTGTGCAAGTGACATCTCACCTCCATCTGACGGTTGCAAGGACTGTAACCGTCAGATGTTGGTAACAGACAGCCACAATGTCTGTCTCTGGTCCCTTGACTCCAGACACAACTTGGTGTCATTTGAATGCTGTGCGAAGTTTGTGGTCCATTGACTCCAGACACGACTCAGTGTCATGCAAAGGCTCCACATGTTCAGCAATTTCCCCAAATGACTCACCTCTATTGGAGCTTTGATAGGGGATGCAACCAGAGGCAACACCAGTATGTGCCTCTATAGCAAAAGGCCCTCAAGTCACTTCTATTTTGAAGTCACAGATCAAGAAGCCAGCAGTGACCAGGTGCAACATACTACACTAACTGCAGCCCACAAACACAACCCCCACTGCTGCAAAACTGCTATAAATCACTTTCAGCAGCACACTCCGTGTGAGAAGTTGGCCTGATATATAATGTTCACTATTCTAGTGAGCACTTTGTATCAGTCCAAACAACCCTTATTGATGATTGGTTGTAAGTCAACCTTATAGACCAGCTATCCTAGTAGCATGGATACGAGCAGTCTAAGGCTAAGACTCTAGAGGGCGTGTTAAGCCAGCTGTTTTACCATCACATTACCCCTTGAACACCAAGTGAAAGGACACCACACAAGTTGTTATGAAAATAAATGTATATTTATTTCTAACAAGTCTACCCTGAACTCTTTATGAGTCAGGGAGCTAAGCACAATACAAAACTCTTAAGAAAATACTTTAAGTCGCACAATTTACACAAATGCCCGAGGGGCACGAAAAACCATATATTACAAAAGTGGAATGCGAATTACTAGCAGGTAAGTAACTATTCTCATAGACTTTAGAAACGCTAGTCCTACAATGCTAAACACTTAGATTAGTTGCAGGAGGCCTGTGGACGTCGTGTGCAGAGTGGGAACTCTCACGCGTAAGGCGGGAAAAAGTCTATGGAAGCTAGTAAAGACAAAGTTACTGTTCTCGGGCGAACCCGACTAGGTGGATCAAAAACGGGAGTGGATCCAAACACCTAGGGTGTTGGACTATGCTGGAGCACCGGAGTACTCAGGTTACCTAGCCCAGGGGCTGCGGCTGCAAAGGGTTGAAGTTGCGTCGGAAACCCGCGTTGAAGATCCAGGAGCCTGAAGAAAGAGTTGCTGGCAGGCGGCCAGTGAAGAAAGTTCGTGGTGATCCAAGCCTGGATCAGGGAAGAAGAAAACCTGAAAGCAGAGGGGACCAAGTTCTGAATCACTAGCCAGTGATTAAGTGGGCACCAGGATGGCACCGGGCGAAGTCACCGCAGTCAGGTGAGTGGGCGCTGCTGGGCTCTGCAGTCTCTCGGACCAGGAGGCGTTGTCGGCGACCAGGATGGAGGTGCGAGCTGTCCCACGAAGGTTCTTGCTGTCGACGTCGCTGGACCCAGGATTGGGCAACAAGTCTTGGCAAATGCAAGGCCCACGCGGTGGACCTAAAATGGCGTCTTGAGTGGACCAGGAGGGTCCAGGGTGCTTCTCTAATGGAGGGAAGCAAGGGCCAGTCTGGAGCAACCAGACCAGCAGTGTTTGTCGTCGTGGAGCGTCGTGAAGGGGCCACTAGCCAATGGGCAAGCGACCTGGACAACGCGGTGAGCAGCAAAGAGCAGAAGGGCCCCACGCCGATCTCGTGAATGCAGGGGGGCTGAACTTCGGTGCTGGAGCTGCTCAGGGTCGGGGCTTCTCTTACCCCAAGGCACTCAGTCGAGGGTCACTCAGGCGTCGTGCTGGACAAGCGTCGTGCAGTTCTGAAGATGGCCGGTCCCTCGAGGTCTCGTCACACCCACGGATCACAGCTGGGCTGATGATGCAGGTTGAGGTCAGAGGTGCCAGGGAAGCCGGTTCTCGTCGTGCTGGAGCAGTCTTGATCCGAAGGAGAGACTGGCAACAAACCGCGAAGCTGTGTTGGTGCCTGCTGCTGCAGGGTGACTACTCCTTAGTCACAAGGGAGAAATCTTAGGAAGAGTCTTGAGTTCCTTCTTGTAGAAAGTTGGTTCAGGATTCAAAGATGATCTAATTTGGAAGGGGGCCAGTTCCTACCTTTATCCTGAAAAAGGGGGCTGGCACGCGACTAAGTCCTGCCCTATGGGTGGGACTAGGAGGGGGGTGGTTACACCCCTCTCCTTTGGCGGGCTTTCCCCAGGCCAGGGGCTGGAGTGCCCCTGGAACTGGTTTCAGCCGGCCTATGCACAGTGAGCACCGGGGTGCCACTTGCAGTCACCTTCCTCTAAAGCCCTGCCTACTTAGGATACACAAAATCCTGTCTGGGACGGTGCTGGCACCGCCCCTGACAGGAAACCCTTTGTCCTTGCCTCCTGCTCTGGGAGGACTCCCAGCAGCAGGAGGGCAGACTTGTGTCTCGGTGGCAGCATCCATTTTGTGGAGCTAAGGCTATGTCTGACTTTAACCGGGGTTACAGGTTACATACATGTTGTGTCCCTCTAGAAGGGTGGAATGCTAACCCCGTCGCCAGAATTGGCGAGGGGTTAGTATTCCAATTCGTATGACACCTTACTCGACATGTTTTGATAAAGCGATACCAGAGTTGGCATATAACCGCGAGGATTATAATGCACTTAAGAGTATATGGTATGCGATATCATGGAAACGGCTAAGGGATGGATCCCGAAAGCCGCAGACAGGCCCAGCTCATGCCAGAGCACCATCTCACACGATTCCAAGCACTCTGCCTTCAGGATTGTTAAGGCCTGCCATAGGAGTGACTGATAGGAGATCTGTGTGTCCATTTAGGTTTAGATATAGGGATACTATATCTAAAGCAAAGGGTGAGTACACCACCTTGCCCCCAGCTGTCAAGCAGCCAGTTGTGTCTGTTTGGTTAGTCAGTCCAGGGGTGGCATAATACATGCTGCAGCCCCTGGGAGACTTCTGGGTGCACCTCAGCCCTGGGTACAGGGACTTGAGAGGGCCCAGTGCCAATTCAGTACCTGGGTACAATTTGGATTAGAGAGAACAGCTAGGCTGTGGGTCGGATTAGCAGGCCCACAGCCAGGGAAAGTCGTAAACCAGTGAAGCAAAAAGCAAAAAATCTGGGTGATCATAGGATTGCAGACCCTACTCTCCTACACTCCGCCCAGTGGGAGGCTGCATCACCTTCAACCTAGCTGGGTAGAGGAGCATTATATCGAACCCAATTGGTGCTCCATGTTGTGTAACACTGCAACTCTCTTCCTTTTCTTTTACATCCCCTGGATGTGCCTCCTACAACACAACACCTCCCTGAGGACCACTTTACCATACTCCAAGGAGAAGTTCAAGCTCTCTTAGACAAGGAACTCATAGATAGAGTGCCGGCACCAGAGATTGCAACTGGTTGCTACTCCAGCTAGAAGGATGGTGGCCTTCGCCCCATCCTTGATTTTTGCCTTCTGAACTTCTTCCTTTGGAAGGACAAGTTCAAAATGCTCAGCCTGGGCCAAATTCTGCCTGCCCTGGATTCAAAAGACTGGATGGTGACTTTGGATTTGAGGGACACTTGTTTGCACATTCTGCTCCTACAATATCACAGAGAACTACCTACGGTTTCAGTTGGGCCAGTATCATTTCAAGTTCTCTCTGATCGCCATTGGCATGCCCGATGGACCTTCTTGTGTTCACAAAGATGATGGTGGTGGTCGCAGCCCATCTGCAGAGGTTTTAATACTAGTTTTCCCATATCTCAAACTGTGGCTACTGAAGATGGGCTCACCTCAGGCAGTTGAAGCCACCTCCAGATGATGGCCAACCTGTTAACAATGTTGTCTTTTTCCATAAACGTGCCAAAGTCAAACCTAAAGCCATCTCATTGGCTCCCCTACATTGCAGCTATGCTTGTTATGGTGCTCTTCCGAGCCTTCACTCTGCCTCAACGAGTTCAGGACATTCAGGCTATGATCCTGATGTTTTAACCTTTGGCCAGGATCTCAGTGATAATGTCTCTGAGGCTTCTAGACCTCTTGGCCTCCTGCATCCTGTTCCTGAACCACACCAGGAGGCATATGTGAGCTCTGCAGTGGGCTCTGAAGTCTCAATGGGCCCAGCACTGACTAGGCCTGTCAGTCTATCCAGGTGTCAAAGGAGACTGTGAAAGATCTGTACTGATGGATGCTTAACCGTAATTGGCCCCTGCCAAATCCCACGTCCCTACCCCACTCAGAACTGATGGTGTTGATGGATACATTCCTGCTGAGTTGGGGAATTCATATGGGAGAGGTCGTAATTAGAGGACTGTGGTCTCCGGTGAATACTTTCCTCCACATCAACATGCTAGAGTTGGGAGCGATTCACTTGGCACTGAAGGTGTTCCTTCGGACCATCAGCGGGAAGAACGTTCAGGTTGTCCCAGACAAAACTAATGCCATGAGGTTTTGAAACTAACCGGAAAGAGTGGGTTTGTAGGTCCTGTGCCTAGAGGCTCTACCTTTCTGAAAGTGGCTAAATGCTCAGCACCTTGCAGGACCTTTAAGTGCCAGAGCAGACAAATCTAGCCATTGTTTCCCAGTCGACCATGAGTGACAGTCACTCACAGAGGTGTCACCAGGGCATCTTTCTGCAATGGGAGGAAACCCTGGCTTGATCTATTCACCAAAGCAGAGAACGTACAGTGTTTTCACTTTTGTGCATTGGAGTTCCCTAGGCAGTTCTACCTTAGAGACTCCTGGCTCAACTGGGGCTCTGGACTCCTGTGCCTTTTCATTCCTACCCCTTCTACCCAGAGTGCTAAAAAAAGATCAAGGAAGACCAGGTCTAAGTCATCCTAGTGGCTCTGGACTAACTAGATGAGTGTGGTACTGGGAACATCTGACCAGTAATATTTGTCCTTTAATCATGCAGCCCCTTCAGGAGGTCCTCCTTTTGCAGTAGCTGGGCTAGGTCCTGCATCTAAACCTGCAACCCCATGTATGGAGTTTGAGGAGTGACAGTTGATGTCTTTTGATCTCCCTCCAGAGGTGTTTAGTGTTGTATTTGCAGCCAGGCTTCCATCCACCAAAACTATCCGAAGGACACTGGGAGAGGTTTGTTGCCTGGTATTCCCTCAGTAACGTCCAATCCTTGAATGCATAGTTGTCTGACATCTTATTGTTTTGTCTGTTTTTATTTCAGCAAGGTTTTGCTGTGGCAACAATTACGGGTTATATTTCAGCCTTTTTACATTTGGCAGATCAGCCATCACTTTACAAATCACCTTTTATGCGTTTCTTTAAAATACTGATCCACTTGTTCCCCCGAACACCTTTGTGATGCCGTAGTGAAACCTTAATTTGGTTTTCACGTACCTGATGTGCACTTCTTTTGAAGTGATGCGCTGCTGTCCTCTACGCCTGTTGGCCATCAAGACAATGTTCCTCATTGCATTACATCTGCAAGCCGGGTGAGTAAACTCTATGCCTTGTCCGTCTAACAGCAACATACATCGTTCTTCCCGAACAAATTAGGCCTCTCACTTAAAGCGGTGTTCCTGCTGAAGGCTGTTACACCTTTCCACATTGGGCAGTCCATCACCTTGCGCTCTTTCTTAGCTCCACCTTGCACTTCTAAAACGGATGAGCACCTCTACTGTTTTCATCCTTAGAGGACATTCAGTTTTTAAACTGATATGACCAGAGACTGTCATTTGGACGATCAACTGTTTCTGTGTTTCTCCGGTGCAAAAAGGGGAAACAGGTTCCAAAGAGAAGCATCTCTTAATGGAATGTCTTATATATTAAGCTCTACTGTGGGCTAGTCAAACCCTAGCCCCCAAAAGGCCTGCCCGCTTAATTAAACGGAGTGAAGGCTGCTACCACTGCGCTGGTGTTTGCTGTGCCAGTCTTGCATATTTGCCAGATTACTGTGTGGCATCACTCTAGATGTTCACAAAGCATACTGCTTCGACTTTCAGGTCTGGCAGAGTGGACATTTCATCAATCAGCAGAATTTCCTGGTCTGAGCTATTTCCCACCTGGGGAGGTAAGGCTTTGGTATCTATTTACAAAATGAGGAATCTGTGGTTAGCAGTCTCTAGCAGAAGAGCAAGTAACTTGCTTTCGGGTAATTATTTATAGCATGTAGTGCTTTGGATTCCCATGCTCTGCATACTTCAGCCATCTAGTGTTTAGGCCGGACATTTGAAACTTGTTTTTCTTTGAAGAACTCTATGATTCTCGAGGTACTGTGACTCTTCCTCTGTTAAGTAATGCTCAGGGTTATCAGATTCATATTCAAATGTTTTTTCTCTGCCTTTGGGACTGAACGTATCCCTTGGTGTGCCTTTTCGGAGCAGAGAAGCAAATTTCGGTGCCGAAGATTCATCAGCAGTGCATCGAGAAAGCGTGTCAACTCCAAAGAATCCTCCAACACTCTGAGCCTTCCACTCGTGTCGGAGAATCGTCCGGAAGGGGTGAAGGAGTGGAGCCCATTTCATAGGTGCCCTCAGTATGACACCAGCTAACCGCTTAATGATCACCATCAAGCGTGCCATTCCAGTGTATCCCCTGAACACAGAGAACAAGACTGCGCAGCGTGTCAACAATTTAGGTCGACAAAAACTTAGAGGTACAGAAGACCTTGATGCCTGGCCCACAGAATGCAAACCACAGAAGAGCTCGAGAAATCGGGGGAGGAGAAGATTGTTGGAGCAGATGATGATGATGGAGACAAGACAACAGATAGTCCGCACTATGTAGACTCTGGAGACTCAAACATCGACTCCGGGAACCACGAAGATGAGGGTCAACCGTCTATCTCCTACCAGAGACACCAAACCTGAGAAGCCTTCGGCTGTAGAATACCAAGGGTCGTGAGTACACATGCCCCTTAATCCCCTAAACATAAACCACAGCTTGAAGACTGGCTAGAGCCATGCCCTCAAGCTGTTTGGACTAGCAGCCCAGGTTGACACCCAGGTCTTGGTACTCCAAAATTAAGTGGCTCTGGACAACACAGAAAAACGGCGAGGTGCCCCTTGATCCTGATTGAGCTCCTTGTTATAAGGTTACATACATTGTTGACCCTTTGAAAACTTTCAGTCGACGTGTGTCCCCTAGCCAGTCTCCGATTTAAAAATCCTCAGCATCGAAACCCTCGCCGTTTAAGATTTGTCCGCGAAAAGGGAACGCCCCCACGCTTTGGAGCCAAAAACAAAGTTGGTGCCAAAACACCATGTTATTGAGGAAGGCCCTATCATTGAAAAACCACAGCTTGTCCTCGACAAAGGACAATTGACCCAAAGACTGACAAGCTCACCACTGCAAAAAAGAGAAGGCTGAAGTTTGAAGAGCTTTAGATATTGCCACCGAAGGATGGTTCACAAATAGACGAGCCCACCATCACCATTAATACTACCACACAGCTCACCAGTGCACTCATTACCATCTCACTCAACAAATCACTCCACACATACCAATTCAGTGAGTGTAACTCCCGTATTTACCAGCTGCGGATTTGGGGGGGGGGGGGGGGGAATCCCTGGGAAGACTACGATGTAGACCCACAAGACAAAACAGATTTGAAGCTGCATCCTATTAAGCCATCCAAACCGGATGACACAACTAATTTCCATACTGTCATTCAGAGAGACGCATCGTACCACAAAGTGAATATGCATGTCACCCCTGAAGATGAGGAATTTTTAGTGGAGACTTCATCCAAAACCGAAAGAAGTGTACATTATTTACCTATGATAAAGTCAACGTTAAAACTGTTCACGGAAATGTTAAAAGATTTGATGAAAAACAGAGTACTTAGTCGCAGAGTTGAGAGAAAGTACATACCATCGCCCTCGGATTCAGTCTACATTAGGGAACACCCTCCCTCTGGCTCTTTAGTAGTAGCTTCTGCAAATAAAAGAGCTGCAATACAGGCCCCGGTGGATGCACCTCTGCCTAATGAAGAAAGTAAAAGAGTTGATGTGGTGGGGAAGATGGTGGCAGTAGGTAACACCCACCATTGGCATATTGTAAATTCAGTGAGGCTGTTATCAAGATACAGCAGAGCACTGTGGGATGAGATGGAGGATCACCTCTAGCATCTCCCAGACCTCTATAAAAAAAGAGAAGAGGACCTAGTTAATGAGGGATATCTGATCGCTAATGCAACCACCACGTGTGCACTGGATGCGGCTGGTGCCTCTAGTAGAGGTATTAACTCAGCAGTTATCTTAAGAAGGCGTGCATGGCTATGCATTTCAGGTTTTAAACCTGAAGTACAACACCTGCTTACGTCCCTTTTGACGATGAACACTTGTTTGGCACACAAGTGGACAAAATGTTATAGAAGATCAAAAAGGTAACAGAAATTGCTAAATAAATGGGTGCACTACACACTTCTACACCACACCAGTCATTTCATAAACAACAGGGTGAATTAGGAGGTAAACCAACCACCTCAGGTCAGGGCGAAACCTAACAAGCAGCAACAACAGGCCTACCATCAACAGGCAAATACAGGTTATGAAAGGGGTTCATACGGAGGCAATGAAGCACGAGGGAAAGATAGCGGTACTCCAGCCAAGGGTGCCTCTGCCACTAAGCAATGACTCCTTGTGTCTGTACCCTCCTCCCTCCAATCCAAAATAAAAGTAAACCTCTGGGGCAGGTTTTTAGGGTTCAAGACACAGCAGGCAGACATCCCATTCGACCAATGGGTGTCATTCATAATACAGTACGGTTATTGTCTCGAGCTCTTATAAACCCCACTAAAAATACCTCCACATAGATACATCCCCGGTCCTCAACTTTTACACCTTCTGAAAGAAGAGGTAAAGTCTCTTCTGGCAAAGGGGGCTATTGAGCCAGTTCCAAAGTAGTATCAACGCAGAGGAGTGTATTCTCTCTATTTCTTAATCCATTCAATATGGCCTATGCTATGGCTCAAGCCTCTCAACAGATACATCAGATGGGTGCATTCTCATATGGTTACCCTACAGGATGCCATCCCACTGATAGAACAAAGCGAGTCCATGACATCCCTTGACCACAAAGATGCATATTTCTACATTTCCATCCATCCTGCTCCCTGTAAATACCTAAGATTTATGGTAAGTGGGCGTCATTATCAGTTCAAAGTTCTACTCTTCTTCAGCACAACAGTGCCAAAGATATTGACAAAATGTTTGGTGTTGGTGGCTGCACACCTGCAAAGACAAGGGATTCATGTCTTTCCCCATCTAGACGACTGACTGATAAAGAGTGCAGCCAGGCACAAATGTGTCAAAGATATACAGGCCGCTATTCACAATAAATGCCATCAAATCAGATCTAGAATTCCTCCGATACAACCTTATCTGGGAGAGATTCTCAGCACTGTCACAGCCAAGTCTTACCCAAATACCCAGAGAGTACTGAATTTACAGAACCAACAGGCTCTTTTTCAGCCACATTTTTGCTTGCCAGTCAGGATGGTCATGCGTCTCCTAGGCATGATGGCTTTTTGCACAGCCATCTTACCCCGTGTGAGGCTACATATGCGCCCCGTACAGGGGTGTCTTGTGTCAAAGTGGTCGCATGCGGAGGGCAATCTCGAAGATCTAATGTTGATTCAGCCCACAGTGCATCATTCTCTTCAATAGTGGAACAGCAACTATCTGCTGAAGGAGAGGGCTTTCATGAACCCAGCCCGGCAAGTGACAATCACTACAAACACATCACTAACAGGTTGGGGGCACACATGTTAGGGATGACAGTCTAAGGAATCTGGACTGCTAAACATAGGTCTCATCCCATCAATGTCTTGGAA
This sequence comes from Lissotriton helveticus, assembly GCF_964261635.1. Taxonomy (NCBI): domain Eukaryota; kingdom Metazoa; phylum Chordata; class Amphibia; order Caudata; family Salamandridae; genus Lissotriton; species Lissotriton helveticus. The sequence goes on from NC_136067.1 coordinate 1,331,217,822, forward strand.
CTCATAGCATTAAAACTGGTACTCCGATCCTTCCTCACACACTTTTGATAAACGGCAGTCCTCATAAAAGCAGACAGTATGACATCAATTCATTACATTTAGGAACAAGGAGGCACCCGTAAGTCCTGTTGCCATATTTCCGTGCATGGGAAACACGAGACATAGATCTCTTCGCCACAGCAGGGAACACAAAATGCTAAAACTTTACCTCCAGGTTTCATCACCCACTGTCACAAGGCAATGCGCAATGGATGAACTGGTCAGAGATATTTGCTTACTGTTTTCTGCCTCTCCCACTACTTCTGTATGTGTTTAGGAAGCTCAAATAAACCTCTTTAACATTCATTCTAATAGCTCCCACATGGGCAAGACAGGCTTGGTACACCACCCTGCTCGATTTATTAGTAGTTCCCTATGAGGGCTCCCCAACAATGGGGCACCCAGATCCCAAACAACTCACTCATGCCGTCTGGCTCCTGAAATCTTAGAATTTGGGTATCTGAGCTTCCCCTCTGAGTGTATGAGCATCCTTAGAGAGGCAAGACAACCAACTACAGAGTTTGCTATGTGGCAAAGTGAAAAAGATTTGTACACTATTCCATTGCACAGCTCATTGACCCGATCAACCCTACAGTTCAAAACTTGGTGTTCTATCTGTTACATTTACAAAGGGTAAGCTTAACTTACACATCTGTATGCCTACATCTCGTAACCATTGCTGTATATCTACAAAACAATGAACAGCAATCACTCTACAAAATCCCAGTTGTTAAAGCGTTTATGGAAGGTTTAAAAAGAGTAGTCCCTCCAAAAACACAGCGTGCTCCAGTTTGGAATCTTAATGTGGTATTAACTAGACTCATGGGTTGCATTGTTACATTCATATCCACTACAATTGCTTTAACGGAAGGTTGCTTCTTTTCTAGTGAAAAGACCCTCATTAAGAATAATTAGAGAAATACAAGCACTCGCCATGCAAGAACCATTTTTTCAGATACATCAGGACAGAGTAAGCCTTAGGACGAATCCAGAATTTTTACCTCAAGAAGTGTCGTCTTTTCACTTTAATAAACAATTGAACTACCAGTCTCCTTTTCTAATCCAGATTTGTTAGCAGGGAGAGGAGTTCACACACTATATATCAAAAGAGTGTTGTCATACTCCTCTGACAACATTTATTTCTCCAAACCTAGAAAGGGTCATGCATTGTCTAAGGCAGGTATTGCTAGATGGATTGAAACTGTATCCAAACGTGTCACATTAAGGCCAAAAGGAACCTACCAGTCACTCCAAAAGCACAGCCCACTAGAAAAACAGATGCAGATATGGCTTTTTCAGTTAATATACCCATAGCTGTAATCTGCAAGGAAGCTACAAGTTCAATCCCACAGATATTTACCAAGCACTATAATGTGGATGTCCTTGAACACCGAGAAGCACGCGTTGAGCAAGCAGTACTCAGAACTCTGTTTCAAACATCTGCAACATCCACTGCCCAGCCACTGCAAGGGGAGAACTGCTTAACAGTCCATGCAGAGTATGTATATCTACAGCAAGACATGCTACAAATGGATTATGTTATTTAATCTGTAAGCATCTATTTGTTGGATGCAGTGCTGTAGCTTCACCTGCGCCCACTCTTCTCTGGGAGTCATTGGGTTTCAGAAAATGAAATCTTATATGGATTTGTTCACTTTGCTGCTTTAACATCACATGGTCATCACTACGGACTGCTTCTAGCCTCCACTACACACGCACCTCATGTGTGAAAAATAATCTGAAAATAGAAACAATGACCATATGTAGTACTTAGCAGAGGAGGAGTCACAGAACCTCGTGACTCAAAAGACTGCTTCTGCGAAAAAAAGGTGCAAACGTCCAGGACCAGCACTAGATGGCAGGAGTATGCAGAGCATGTGAATTTTACAGCACTGCCTGCAACGAATAGACGCTTGCAGGATAAGTAACATAATTATTCTGGTAGAGGCTCTTATCAAACGGCAGATTCCTCAACAACGCATCCTCCTTAATGTTCTGTAGATTGGAAAAATACACTCAATTAATGAGGTCCCCATCTAGACATCTGGACATTGGCTTATTCTGATGTCTATAAGCTCCACATCTGATGGTGTGGACTGAGATTAGAAAGAAGCTAACAATAGAAGGTATGTGGAAGTGGCACATGTAAAGTGGCTATCACTTTACATCCAGGGCAGGATGAACCCGACGTGGAGCTGCATGACACCTCCTATTGACCCATGAGGGAATTTGTATCAAAATTCTCCGTATCCAATCTAGCATCGGAACGAATTCAAAATGTGAGGAATCTGCGGTTGAATAGAGTCTCTACCAGAAAAGGCGTTACCAAAAATAAATAACTTGTTCTTCATGGCTTACAAGAAAGGCAATCTGTAGTCAACAACCAAATCCTCTTTGAAACTGCATTCAGCACTTTATTTTTAAAAGTTTACTGAATTATTGAGACATTTTCTTTTGCTTTTTTCATGCAGCATATAGACTTTCCTCTTCCTTGTCCTCTATCAATGTTTGAGATGTTGGTAGTTCCGGAGCAGGAATATCCTTTGGTTTGCGTTAGCGTCAGTAGAGGGACAGATTTCAACCAGGTGGTGCGGTTTGAGACGGTTAACCCAAATTCTACTTCCTCGTGGTTCACTGAAACAGGTTTGTATGATATTTTACTTTTTGGTTTTGAAGGCTTTATACATTGGATTTATCGCTTCTTCGATTAATGTATTTTTCAGAACATATCACAGTAACAATTTAGTGTTTTTGTATAGTAAATTATATCTGAAAGAAACACGTTAGTGTTAGATTCCTTACCTTAGAATATCCCCAGGCGTCAGACTGGATCCGGAAAGTTTTCGTCAGCAGTACCCCTGTGCGTCGCTAGGCGTCGTCTGTGGCTCCCCGTTCGGCGTTGTGATCACCGGGATGACGTCGTTGGAGTACTTAGACGCCCCCCTCGCACGCTGCCGTCAGTTCTTCTTTTTTCCGCGCCAGCAAGCGCAGATCCAGAAAGAGCAGTACTCTTAGTCATTTTTTTACTAACTTTTTTGATCATTTTTGATCACTTCTCGAGTCGACCTTCGACTCGCGGTGCCACTAGGGATGCCTGGTTTTAAACCTTGTGAGGACTATCAACGCTTGATGTCGGTGACCGGCCCCTCTGTCGGTGCCTTTACCGTCTCGGGCCGACCACGATGACAAGTCGTGCCCTGACTGCCAGGCCTTGACCTCGAAGGCTAGACGGGAGCAATCCCGTAAGCGGCTCGAGCTCCGGCAGTCGGCTCCACGCCAGTCGAGGAGGAAGTCGAGGGACCGGTCGCAGCTCGATGAGTCACCACCACTCGTCGGGCTCCAAGTCCTCAGGTAAGTCGAGGCATTCGAAAAAGAAGTCGAAGAGACATCATCGCTCTTCCGATTCCCCCCGACGCTCACGCGATGCGGCCGGGGGTTCGGGCGACAACGCCCAAGCGGCTCCGCCTGAGCCGCAAGCGCCGCGTCAAGCCCAACACCCTCCGGTCCCTGGGCTGAACAAGACGCTGGAGGAAATACGTGACTTCTTCGTAGCCATGAGGACTCACTTCCCTCCGTCGGACCCTGTCAAGGTGCCTTCGGGCCCGTGGGTTCGTCTGGGAGCCCTAGCGGGCCGGCCGCTCCGTCCCCGACGCCTTCGATTTCTTCAGCCCAGGCGTCGTTGTCGACTCCGGTCCCGACGTGGCAGGAACCCACAGGATCCAGGCCTGGATCCGGGCCGTCGCCAGTCGACCTTGCGGCTCCTCTGCTGGCGCCGACCCCGAGGGTGTCGCCCACGACGGCGCCACGGACGACTTCGTCCCCAGCCCTGGTCCGGCGTTGGACCGGCGCCGTGTCCGGGGTCGATGGGTGAGCAATTCACCTACGCCCCGGCTCCATCATTTTTCCCTGACTATTAGGAGATGGATGACGAGAAGGACTGGGAGGGGTCTGAGGACCCTCTGGCACTGCAGTGCCAGTTGAGCCAGGACTGGGCAGACGAGCTAGGGGAGGCCAGTGGTCTGTACACTCCGCCAGACACTGGATTCGTCTCTCCTCCCTCCATGGCTACGGAAGAGGGGGCTGCTTACAGCCTGCTGTTTACTAGGGCGGCCAAGGCCTTGGCTCTTGAGCTCCCTGTTGCGGCCGTGAGGACTAACCTCCTCACTGAGGTGCTCAAACCGCAGGCAAGCTCCTCGGAGCCTCTACTGCCGTTTAACGAAGCCCTCACTGATGTTCTGCTGGGCACCTGGTTCAAGCCCTCAACAGGCCTTCCTGTTGATCGGAATGTGGCCCGACGCCAGCCCGGCTCCGGGCGACCCTAGCTTTCTGTCCGTTCACCCCACCCCGAGAGCCTGGTGATCCAGGCCTCTACTTCCCAAACCATATTCCCGACCGCTCCTCCGGATCGGGAATCCAAAAGGTAAGATCAGTTTAGGAAGAAACTGTTCTCCTTAATTTTGGGCCTCCGGTCTGTCAATACTGCCTGCCTTTTGGGCCGTTACACCCACTCTCGGTGGGATACGGTTGCGGAGGTGATGCCACAGTGCCCGAAGGAGGCCCGGGCAAAGCTCATCCAAGCCCTGGCGTAAGGGCGGAATGCAGCACACTACTCAATACGGTGTGGACTCGACACAACGGACTCGCTGGGTAGGGAGATTGCGACGACGCTGGCGTTTTGCCGCCATGCCTGGCTGAGGTCTGCCAACTTTTCGGGGGATGTCCAGGCCACCCTCATGAATATGCCCTTTGATGGCCGTCGCCTCTTTAGCGACAAGGCGGATAGTGCGCTGGAGCGTTTCAAGGACTCCAGGTCTACGGCCAAGTCCTTGGGCCTAGGCCAACGCCAGCAACCTTCTGCTTTTCGCTCCTTTCGTGGCCAAGGAAGGGGTGCCCCCACACGTCCAGCCAGCCGCAGACCCAGGCTCAACGCGGTCGCGGACGTGGTTACCGCCGTGGCGGTACCGGGGGACACCGGCAGGGTCAGTCCACACCCACTCCTGCAGCATCTGCCTCTAAGCCTTCTTTCCTAGTCCGGCATTTCAGGCCCATTCGTCAATAGTGGGGGGCAGGGTCCGTCATCACCTTCCACACTGGCGTACCATCACGTCAAACAGGTGGGTGCTGCAAATCGTCCGAAGGGGTTACTCCCTCCCCTTCGAGGCGACCCCTCCAGCCATGCCACCGCAGTTCCACCGCATGTCGGGTGCTCACTTGCAACTTCTGCAGGAGGAAGTTACGGCCCTCTTGGCAAAGGGGGCCATCTAGCACGTTCCTGGGCCAGAAGTAGGACGTGGTTGCTATTCCCGCTACTTTCTGGTACCCAAGAAGGGCAAAGGAGGCCTACGCCCTATCTTGGACCTACGGAGCGTCAACGGCTTCCTCCGGAAGGAGAAGTTCAAGATGCTAACTTTGGCTCAGGTCCTAGCTGCCCTGGAAGACTGGAAGACTGGATGGTAGAGTTGGACTTGCAGGACGCGTATTTCCACATCCCCGTCCTGCCGGCCCACCGGCGTTACCTGCGGTTCACGGTAGGCCACGAGCACTTTCAGTTTACCGTGCTCCCCTTCGGCCTTACCAGTGCCCCACGGGTGTTCACAAAAGTGAAGGCGGTGGTCGCAGCTCATCTGCGCAGATTAGGGGTTTCAGTCTTCCCCTATCTCGACGATTGGTTGTTGAAGGCGGGCTTTCCCCAGACAGTCGTCTCCCACCTCCAGACTACAGCCGGCATCCTGCACTCGCTGGGGTTCTTCATCAACGTGCCGAAGTCACACCTGTGCCCCTCTCAGAAGCTCCTTTTCATCGGAGCGGTTCTGGACTCAGCGCAGTTTCGGGTTTATCCCCTCGAACAGCGGGTTCGGGATATTCAGTCTCTGATTCCAATCTTTCAGCCTTTATCCCGAGTCTCGGTCAGGTTGACGCTGCGGCTCCTGGAGCTGATGGCCTCCTGCATCCTTCTGGTGCATCACGCCAGGTGGCGGATGCGGGCTCTGCAGTGGGACCTGAAGTTTCAGTGGGTACAGCATCAGGGCAACCTGTCCGACCACGTCCTGATCTCGGAGGGCACTGCGAGCCAGTTGCAGTGGTGGCTCACGAACCACGATTGGGTCAGCGGAAGATCTCTCTCCCTTCCCCAACCCGAGCAGGTAGTGGTGACAGATGCTTCCCTCCTGGGATGGGGGGGGGCCAAATGGGAGAGAAGGAGATCAGAGGCCTCTGGTCTCCGGTGGAGTCCCGGCTTCATATCAACCTTCTGGAGCTGCGGGGGATCCATCTTGAACTGAAGGCATTCCTTCCCTCTGTCCGGGGAAGTGTAGTGCAGGTGTTCACGGACAACACCACCGCCATGTGGTACTGCAACAAACAGGGCGGGTGGGGTCGTGGACCCTCTGTCAGGAGGCTCTGCGCCTCTGGACATGGCTGGAACACCAGGGCGTCATCTGGTGGTTCAACACCTGGCAGGTTCCCTGAACGCCACGGCAGACAAACACAGCTGCAGGTGCATGATGGATCACGAATGGCGTCTGAACTCGGACGTGGCGCAATGTCTCTTTCAGCGGTGGGGAGAGCCATGGTTAAATCTATTCACCATCGAAGAGAACGCGCAATGTCTTCTGTTCTGCGGGTTGGAATTTCCAAGGCGGCACTCGTTTGGAGACGCTTTTCGTCGCGAGTGGAGCTGCGGTCTGTTTTACACCTTTCTGCCTGTACCACCTCTGCCCAGAGTGCTGAAGATCAGGCGAGACCGGGCCCAAGTCTTCCTTGTGGCTCCGGACTGGTCGCGAAGATACTGGTATCCCGAGCTACTCAGCATGTCAGTCGATCCCCCGATTCGTCTGCCTCTTCAGGAGGACCTTCTGTCGCAGCAGCAGAGGACGGTCCTCCACTCAAACCTGTCCAGTCACCACCTCCATGCGTGTATTTTGAGCGGCGATAGTTGAGGCCATTTGACTTGCCTCCTGAAATCTGTGATGTGATTCTGGCAGCCAGGCGTCCCTCCACAAAAACGGCATACGCCTGCAGGTGGAAAAAAATGTCGCATGGTGCACAGCAAAGGCTGTGGATCCACTCTCTGCCCCCCCTTTCAGAGGTTCTCCTCTTCCTTCTGTCTCTTGTCCAGCAGGGCTCTGCTTTGGGCACTCTCAAAGGCTACCTCTCGGCCATTTTAGCCTTCTTGAGGCTTCCTGATCAGCCTTCTCTTTTCAAGTCCCCTGTTGTAAATAGTTTCGTGAAAGGCATCACATACATGTTTCTTCCTGTTCCCTTTGTGATACCTCAGTGAGACTTGAAACTTGTTCTGACTTATCTCCCTTTGAGCCACTTCATAACTGTCCTCTTCGCTTCGTGCTGCTGCTGCTGTGCTTGGTGGGGGCTGGAAGAGGACCACAAGCCCCAGGACCCTGCGGGGCGCGCACCGGCCAATCCGCCCCTCCCCCTGTAACCGGGGGCTATTTCAACTACTCGTGTCTCCCGCTCCGCGGTAGACGCTTCGGTTTGCTGCTGCTGTGCTTGGTGGGGCCTGTAAGAGAACCACAAGCCCCAGGACGCTGCGGGACGCGCACCGGCCAATCCGCCCCTCCCCCCAGTAACCGGGGGTTATTTCAACTACTCGCGTCTCCCGCTCCACGGGGGACGCTTCGTGTTGCTGCTGCTGTGCTTGGTGGGGGCTGTAGGAGAACCACAAGCCCCGGGACGCTGCGGGGCGCTCCGGCCAATCTGCCCCTCCCCCCTGTAACCGGGGGCTATTTCAACTACTCGCGTCTCCTGCTCTGCGGGAGACGCTTCGTGTTGCTGCTCCTGTGCTTGGTGGGGGCTGTAAGAGAACCACAAGCCCCAGGACGCTGCGGGACGCGCACCGGCCAATCCGCCCCTCCCCCCTGTATTTGGAAGGTTTAAAGCGTCCAGCCTTTCCCGCGACGAGGGACGCGCGCAGGCGAGCGCCGGGCTAAGCCCGGGCAAAGGGCGGGCCGTCTGTGGCTGGAAGAGGCCGGGCCGGGCCCCCCCCATTTGGCTTTCTGTACAGGGATCAAAGGTTCACAAAATAGGAAGGTAACGTGTCAATTGTATGAACATTAATTATTAAACGCATTGCCCCCTGAACTCTAAAGCACCAATTATCCCACAGAAAGTCAATTGACTCTACTGCAAAAATGAGCAAACGGAGGGGGGTAGTCGGAACCCTGGATGATTTTATCATAAGGGCAGAATCGGTGCTTATACATGAGATGCAGGCAACCGAGAGAAGACTGTCCTTGGATCTTGTCCCACACCATCCGCTTTTGTCACCTGGGGTCACTGTGGACTTAATTTCCAAAGAACTCTTTAAGATCGCCCCCGGGGGCATTAAGTCCTGGTATAGTAGACCCACAAACACCATCTTTTTCCCCCTCTGTCATCCAGGATTTAAGTGCTCCTGCCAGTAACACACGAGGGATTTCGAGCAAGACATTCAGAGGTTGGATACCGGCTACCACAGCATTAAGGGGAAAGAAAAATCAAGTGAAATCAAACCAGTCTAAGATCAAGGAGAAAGTAAGGAATACTAACACAGGTGCCCCATGTTTTTTGTCAAAAAACTCGATGTACTATCGGAGAAAATGCTTACAACAAATACTATGGCAGCAAGAACAAATGGGGGTGGGGGCGGGAGAACTGATCTGAACCTAGTATTGAACGGTCAAAATAATGGTCAAATTAATTGTAATGGTGTATTACAATCCCCTAGCGCAGTTGACCTTATGGCGCCCCCTCAAGCCGCACGATGCGAATCATGTGAGAATAAGGGGTATCTCCCCCATCCAGTGATGATCGTACTAATGAAGCAGTAGGACGACACTAAGTATAGACGGTGCAGGCAACCAGAAGCCAGGCATTAATCAAGATAGGGCGCGTAAGCAGGGCCTAATACCAGCCAACGGTGCCAATGATGTGAAGAGAGATTTTAGTAATCTCAGTACAAACCCTAATTCGGATATTTTACATCTCCCACCAGCCTCTGCCCCCTATGTGCTTGTCCTAACTGGCGTTCCCACGCTTGGTGGGGGCCAGAGGGATTCTTGGTCCGATCTCCAAAACAAATCGGTAGACTGGCTCCACAAACATAACAATTTTGACCCGCGCAGGGTGGAGGAAATAATTATGGCCAGGAGAGTAGGGTGGGTCGGAGCATCAAATAAATGCCTAGATGGGGATTACATTGTTTTAAATTATAGAAGACCCCAACAGTTCAGACGACTCCTATCTATTAGAGAACAATCGTTTACCCCCTTGACTAACATTAGTGCACTCCCCCTGGGTTATTTTGATAAGCCAACCACAACCCCACATAGTAGTATTGAAACGGCTATGCCCCAATTGAATAGATATCATGCCCTTTCGAGTTTGGACACACATGATTGACCATTAGACACGGCACCTACCACAGAAGACATTGACAGGCCAATTCCAAACTCACCGCCCAGATCTAATTGCTCCCCAGAGAGGATAATCACATCTAGAAGAGGCAATGGAGCATCCCTGAGTATCATAAGCTGGAACGTGGCAGGTTTACTCTCCAGACTTGATCATTTAGATTGGTTAAATATGATCAGGGAATATGACATTGTCATGTTCCAGGACACCTGGGCCACAGAAGAGCTATACATTGAGGGGTTTTATTGTTTCAGTGTGACAGCTCAAACACCGAGGATGGGGAGACCATCAGGAGGATTGTTTATAGGGATCAATGTGGCTGCCAGGGGTAGTTTTAAAGCAATCTCATCTCGTAGCCTAGATTATCAGGTAGTGCTCTATAAAAGAGGGATTCACTTCTATCTGATAAATACTTATAATAATGATTTTCACTCAGTTCCAAACAAGAGTTTTATCAAGCTTTTTTTTAGTTGATGGCGGGAGGCATCTCAGAAAGAGGATGGTGTGCAGCACGGAGCATGGAGAGAGTAGATGGCCACGTGATACTCCTCTTTTATACTTTCAGAATGCTGTGCATTAGCTTTGTCAATATTTGTAGCCATATTGCACAGCAGTCTGTGGCTGTGCAGTATGGCTAAAAACATTGACAAAGCCAATAGGTCACATAGGCGAGGCCTATTGACTTTTAAAATACTTGAGGCCAGAGACTTATTTTTCATTATCAGACTTTGACACTGTAAAAGAGAGGGAGAGGCAGAAAAATGACAAAGAACAAGGAAAAGCAATATATGCACACAGGGGGAAAAGTAGAAAGCAGGAATGAAAAAGAACATGCAAGGGTGAGATAAGTGTTGTGTCAGTGTTGGACAGGCCCATATCAGATGAACGGAAGGCGTTTCTACTTGCCTAATTCTAGGGCATTTATTAGTGCGCTCCGAGTATATTCTATTTAGGATCTGCGGGGTCAGATAGGTCTGTTGTATAATATTATATTGTATAAGGTTAAATCTCACGTTTGAGCTTACCCGTTTAACTCCCTCGTGTATTTTTGCCCATTCTTTAACTGTCAGGAGTTCATCTACTCTGCCGTCCAATCTTGCATGGACTGGAAGGAGTTTTTTGGGGAGGTGGTCTCGCAGCGCTCTATATATTTGTGAAACTAGTGTACTGCCTTCGGTCAGGCGAAGAAGGGCCTATAGGGTCGATGTAGTGGGCAGTTCTTGCGGAAATGCAGGCCATATTTCACGAGCAATTGCTGAGATCTTTGCATATTGTAAAAATTGTCACCTTCCCAATTCAAATATATTCTCAGCTTCTTCCCTCATTATGAATTGTTCATTACTGTATAGATCTCCCATTGTGTGGCATCTTCCTTCCATCCATTTTTTAATGGACATAGAAACCGCTATCTTTTTGAAGGGTTTCAACACTAACAATGGCATATCTGGGGCATAGGGTGCATGTCGAACTACCTGTTTAAGTGCTGTTTCCCATACAGCTGCCACATGTTGAATAATATATGGATACGACCTGGGCACCCCAACCCCCATCATAAGGAGCTCAGGCAAAAAGACCCCTCTGTGCGTACCTGCCAATAGTTGTTTCTCCCAGTTATTATGCTCATCTGTCCAATGCACAGGCTATTAAAGTGTCTTAGATAACTAAGTATTTTTTCTCTGGCAGCAGCACAGTTAGGAGGAAGGCACTCATTTACGTTATCTCTCTATGCTCCATTGCATAGCCCATTCCTACTCGTGCACTATGGTTAAATTGAGCTGTTATGTTTGTACTAGTTGATTCAATGCCCATTAGATTAGACTAATGTTCTTATTTCTTACCTTTGCCTCAAATTGTAAAGCGCTCTGATATCCTTCGGGATCAAGTTCGCGCTATATAAAACTTTATAAATAAATAAATAAAGCTTTTTGATTTTATTTCAGACCTGGTTACCCAGGCTAATAATGGGGACCCCCTAGGTTTTTTATTGGGGGGTGACTTTAATGCCAAAATTCTTGACATACAATCAGAAAGGGGGCTGGCCTATTATGGTAAATCCATTAGTAGAGGTAGAGAACTTGGCCGGCTTATAAGATCCTATAATTTGTCCAATGTTATGGACTTGGCCGCTGGGCCAACCATGACTAACCATCCAACCTACAGGTGTAGGGGCTGCAGTTCTTTAATAGATCTTATCTTTGTATGCCCTTTGATAGAAAAACAGCTCGTATCAGCCGAAGTTGTTCCTTCTAACTTTGGAGACCATAATCCTAATAGAATATCGACAAACACCGCCCATAGGCCGATTTTCCAGACAGAATGTGGGGCTACAAACTAATATTGTCGACTGACAATTTAAGATTACACTGGAAGGGGGCTGATAATTCTGAAATATTTAGGAAATTGGCCAAGGACAAAATGCACCTTATTGACTCCTGCCTTTCATTACAATTACCTTCTGTCAGGATAATTCAGGATTTTGGCAAATTATGTCAAACGATTAAAACCTTTCTTTCTAGACCCACCCCTCAAATGGCATCCATCCCTAGATGGTTCAACCATGAATGCACACAAGCAAACAGGAATTTACTTAGGGTACTTACTGCTACTCCAAGGTGCACAATAGAAGTTACACTGGCCAGAAAGAAGTATAATGAGGTGATTAGAGATAGGAAGAAGGATCTACTGAGCGAAAGCTGGGACAAACTCTCTGAGGCTGCCAATCAAAAAAAGGGTAACATCTTTTGGGCAGCGGTAAGGGACCTTCGATCCATGGGCCAGACATCGACACCGATTAGCTGTAATATCTCTAGTGACGCGTGGGTTGAACACTTCTCAGGAATTTATGCCTCACCGCCCCCAAGTGAGACAACTTTTATTCCAGGGAGCCTGGTACCTATAGAAATAAGTATTTTTTAAGTAGTAGAAGCCATCAATCAGAGCTTAGGCAATAAGGCACAGGGTCCTGACGGGCTCCCTATTGATCTAATTAAGTGGAACCCGGATTTTTGGGCCCCTCTGCTTTGGAACGTTTTTAATAACTTAACTGCGACAAAATTACCCGATACTTGGGCTAGCAGCATAATAGTCCCGATTTTTAAGAAGGGAGATAGATCCCTCCCATGCAATTACAGACCTATTTCCCTACTAGACAATACCCTTAAAATTTTAGGAAGAGTCCTGTATAACAAAATCTTGGGATGGACAGAAGTGAATGCCATCTTAGACCCATGCCAGCTGGGCTTTAGGGGTAAGGTTGGAACTATTGAACAATGCCTCAACCTAAACTTAATTGTCGGGAAATACACTATTGCGCGAAGGTACCCAATTTATATGGCTTTTATGGATCTGTCCACAGCTTTTGATCTAGTGAATAGGTCAAAGCTGTGGGAAATCCTTTTGGCAGGAGGGCTGGATGAGACATTGGTAAATTTCTTAGCGTATTTACATAGAGATCTCCAGGCCCAAGTAAGGCTTGGCATGGGAGGTGAGGTTTCAGGGACTATTGATGTAGGCAGGGGGGTCAGACAAGGTTGCGTGTTGGCCCCCCTGCTTTTTATCATATATAGTAACGGGTTGAATAGCTCTTTGAAAAGGGCAACTCAAGATGTCCCATATATTAATGAGAAGCCCATCCCCGTGCTCCTTTACGCAGATGATGCGGTCCTTATAGGTCGCACTCCAAATTCCTTGTGTCTCCTTGTCCAAAATTTTAACAATTATATGAAGGAGTTGGATCTGCGGGTTAATTTAAAAAAATCTTTTTTAATGTCCAGTGGGCCAGGGAAGCGCGAGATAGGCTCGATCTTAATAGATAGTCAAAAATTGACTTCTGTAAGATTTTTGTTTATTTAGGGTTGGCCTTTGCTGCGAACGGCTCCTGGAGTGAGCATTTAGCCCACGCCAGGAGCAAGTTCTCAAAGGCCACCAATTCGATCATCTTGAGCCTGCCCCGCCTTAAGACCACTGGGGCCCTTTTAGCAGTTCAGAAAATATTCAAACTTCAGTGCACCCCCGTGGCCACATATGGTGCTGAGATCTGGGGAACAGTTAATTCCCTAGTCATCCAGCAGGAAGAAAATAGGTTTTGCAGGAAATTACTTTGTACCCCAATCTCAACCCCTCAATACATATGTCATAAGGAGCTCAATATTAATTTTATAATTGATTTTATTCGAGCCCGACTGGCACTTTTCTGGGTTTCAGTGTGGAGGAACAAGGCGGCATCCCTGTCACAGCAGATCATTACAGATTGCTTACACTGTGACAAAGGTTTAGAAATCCCATGGCTAAGAGGCGTGCTTCAAAGTTTGCGCAGCGTAAAAAGAGAAAATCTTTTCCTGGACCCCATATTAGCAGAATCAGTTCCAAAGAAGGAACTGCAGAATGCTTTATATTCCCTTTATAACAACAAGCGTGTTGTTGAGGAGTCTAGGAAAATAATTGTGCGCAATTATATGGCCATTGAATAGCACTGTTATCCGCTTCATAAGTATCTGACCTTAGCCATGAGTCGATTGGAAAGGAGTCTTCTGTTTAGATTAAGAGCTGGTACAATTCGATTTGCACTTTGTTTCCCACTGGGCTATAGCCCAAATTTTAATCACAATTTCTGCCTTTGTGATGGAAGGAGTGAGCAATCTATTACGCACTTTATATTCCTCTGTAAATATTATTTTAAATACTCCAAACAGTTTTTATATCCGTATTTTAAAAAGAGAAGACCAATTACATTGGATGAAGCGTATCGATGCATATTAGATTTAGATGATGTTGAACTGTCCTTTCACACTGGCACTTTTCTTAAGATTGCGATCAGGGCACGTAAGTCTATGATGGATCCCTGATTATATGGGATATAACTTGAGAATTGTTTTAACTATTTAATGTTAAAATGATGGCTTGTTTTTGCACTAGGCACTTTGGATATGTGGATGTTTTTTTTTACTTTTGTATTAATTGTTGTGAAGTATTTACTTTTTTGTGCTTTTATGGGTACTATTGTATCCGAATAAAGTTAAACTGAACTGTCCTCTTCATCTTCTGACTCTTAAAACTGCATTCCTGGTTGCCATCACCTCTGCCAGGAGAGTGAGTGAGCTCCAGGCTCTATCTTCAAAACCTCCTTTCCTCTCTGTCCATCCGGACAAAGTTGTTCTGAGGACTCGTCCTTCTTTCCTGCCCAAGGTGGTCACAGCCTTTCACATCGGGCAGTCCATCACCTTGCCCACCTTCTTTCCGCCTCCGCATCCTTCGAAGGAGGAAGAGAGGCTCCACCGTCTGGACCCAAAACGTGCGTTCTCCTTCTATCTAGATCGCACACGCCAGTTCCAGGTGGATGACCAGCTCTTTGTTGGTTACGTGGGCGCTAAGAAGGGATGGGCGGTGCACAAGCAGACCATCTCTCGGTGGGTCGTCTTGTGCATCAAGGTTTGCTACTCCTTGGCGAAAAAGGAGCCTTCTGTTGGGCTGCGCGCCCATTCCACTCGGGCCACGGCGGCTACTACTGCCCTGAGTCGGGGAGTCCCCTTGCAGGACATCTATCTGAAAGAAACAGGTTAGTATTAGATTCCTTACCTTAGAATACCCCCAGGCGTCAGACTGGATCCGGAAACTTTTGCGTCGTCGGCGCCGGGATGACTTCGTCAGGGTACTTAGACACCGCCCTCGCGCGCTGACGTCAGTTCCTATTTTTTCCGCGCCAGCAAGCGCCGATCTGGGAACAGTGGTACCCTTTAGGTGGGAGAGGTGTGGCGCCGCGGCAAGGGCGACTGACGCTGGAATCTAGGGATCAGGGTTCGATCCCCGGCTCCGGCGGCAGGTTAGCCCTGCACCATGTGACTCTGGGCAATAGCTCGCTTAATCTTCCCGACGGCCCCCAGCGCCTAGAGACCCTTACGGGTGATTGTGCGCTTTACAAATGTGGATTATTATTATTATTATTTAGTAATTTTTTGACAAAAATTTTCGATCTTCTTTTTCGAAGTCGAACGACTCCGACGGTGCCGGTAGGGATTCCCGGGTTTAAACCCTGCGTCGACTGCAACCGACTGATGTCGGTTCCTGACCCCCATCGCCGGTGTCTTCATTGCCTGGGGCCGACCACGATGACAAGTCGTGCCCCGACTGCCGGGCCTTGACGTCGAAGGCTATGCGGGAGCGGTCCCGCAAGCGCCTCCAGCTCCGGCAGTCGGCCACGCGCCGTTAGAGGTCTCAGACCGGGAGGAGGTTGAGGGACCGGTCGCGGGGCAGAAGTCATCACGGCTCGGAGGATCGACACCACTCCTCGAGCTCCAATTCCTCAGGTAAGAGGCACAAGAGTCGAAGAGGCGACATCACTCTTCCGACTCCCCTTGACGCTCGCGCGACGCGGCCCGAGGTTCGGATGACACCGCCCACGCGAGTTCGTCGGAGTCCCTGGGCAGAACGCGACGCCGGAGGAGATTGACGCCTTTCTCTCGGCCATGAGGTCGCTCACTCCTCCGTCGGGTTCCGCGGCGCCTTCGGGCCCCGTGGCCCCGACTGGGTTCCCAGGCAGTCCGGGTGCTTCGGCCCCAGCGCGGTCGGGTGCTTCGGCCACGGCGCCGACTCCGGCGCCGACTCCGGTCCCGACGCCGCAGGACTCCACCATCTGGGGCGTCACCGGTCGACCTTACGACCTCGCCGGTGCCGGCTGCTAGGGTGTCCCCCCCGGCGCCGACCATGGTCGATGCCGTCCCCAGTCCCTCCCTTGGTCCGATTCTGGCACGTGAGTGTCAGTCTTATCAGGACTGGACAGGCGAGCTAGGGGACGCCAGTGGTCTGGACACCTCGCCAGACACTGGTTTTGTCTCCCCTCCTACCGTGGCTACGGAGGAGGGAGCAGCCTATAGTGTGGTGTTGACGCGGGCGGCCAAGGCCTTGGCCCTTGAGCTCCCCATCGCGGCCGTGAGGACTAACCTCCTCACTGAGGTCCTTAAACCGCAGGCAAGCTCTTCGGAGCCTCTGTTGCCGTTTAATGAGGCCTTGTCTGACGTTCGTCTGGGCACCTGGTCCAGGCCCGCTACAGGTCCCCCTGTAGATAGGAACGTGGCCAGACGCCACTGCCCGGCTCCGGGCAACCCTTGCTTCCTGCCACCCACCCCACCCCGAGAGCCTGGTTATCCAGGCCTCTAACTCCCAGACCTCATTCCCGACGGCTCCCCCCGATCAGGAATCCAAGAGGTAAGGGCAATATGGCAAAAAGATGTTCTCCTCCCTGAGTTTGGGATTGCGGTCAGTTAACCCCGCGTGCCTCTTGGGCCGTTATACCCACTCTCTGTGGGACACGGTCGTGGACGTGCTGCCACAATGTCCGGAGGAGGCCCGAACTAAACTCGCCCAAGCCCTTGCGGAGGGTCGAGATGCGGCACGGTACTCCATCAGATATGGACTGGATACCACGGACTTGCTAGGTAGAGCAATGACAACGATGGTGGCGATTCGTCGCCACGCCTGGCTGAGGTCCGCCAACTTTTCGGCTGATGTCCAAAACACCCTTATGGACATGCTGTTTGATGGCTGTCGCCTCTTAGGCGACAAGGCAGACAGTGCTCTTGAGCACTTTAAGGACTCCAGGGCTTCCGCCAAGTCCTTGGGCCTGTCGGCCCCGCGCCAGCAATCTGCTGCCTTTCGTGGCCAAGGAAGGGTCGCCCCTACACGTCCTGCCAACCACGGACCGCAGACTAACATCCAGCGCGGTGGCGGACGTGGTACCTGCCGTGGCGGTGCCCGGGGACAACGGCGCGGCCAGTCCACATCCACCCCCACAGCAACCACCTCAATGCCCTCCTAGTCTGAGCTTTCAGGCCCATGAGACGCCAGTGGGGGGCAGGGTTCGCCATGACCTCGTCCACTGGCGCGACATCACATCGGACAGGTGGGTGCTGCAAATCGTCCGAAGGGGCTACTCCCTCCCCTTCGAGGCGACCCCTCCAGCCATGCCACCGCAGTACCACCGCGTGTCGGGGGATCACTTGAATCTTCGCGAGAGAAAGTTGTGGCCCTCTTGGCCAGCGGGGCCATCGAGCGCGTTCCTTGGCCAGAAGTAGGGTGGGGTTGTTACTCCCACTACTTTCTGGTTCGCAAGAAGGACAAAGGGGGCCTACGCCCAAACTTGGACCTGCGGAACGTCAACGGCTTCCTCCGGAAGGAGAGATTCAAGATGCTGACACTGGCTCAGTTCTTAGCTGCCCTGGACCCAGGAGACTGGATGGTAGCGTTGGACTTGCAGGACGCTTATTTCCACATCCCCGTCCTGCCGGCCCACTGGCTCTACCTGCGGTAGGCCACAAGCACTTTCAGTTTACTGTGCTCCCCTTTGGCCTTACCAGCGCCCCACGGGTGTTCACGAAAGTGATGGCGGTGGTCGCAGCTTATCTGCGCAGGTTAGGGGTTTGTCTTCCCCTACCTCGACGACTGGTTGTTGAAGGTGGGCTCGTCCCAGACAGTCGTCAGCCACCTCCAGACTACAGCCGACCTCCTGCACCTGCTGGAGTTCTCCATCAATGTGCCGAACTCACACCTCTGCCCCTCTCAGAAGCTCCTCTTCATCGGAGCGGTTCTAGACTCGGCGCAGTTTCGGATTTATCTTCCCGAACAGCGGGTTCGGGATATTCAGGCTCTGATTCCGAACTTTCAGCCTTTATCCCGAGTCTCAGTCAGGTTGACGCTGCGGCTTCTGGGGCTGATGGCCTCCTGCATCCTTCTGATGCATCATGCCAGGTGGCGGATGCGGGCTCTGCAGTGGGATCTGAAGTTTCAGTGGTCCGAGCATCAGGGCAACTTGTCCGACCATGTCTTGATCTCGGAGGGCACTGCAAGACAGTTGCAGTGGTGGCTCACGGACCGCGATTGGGTCAGCGGCAGATCCCTCTCCCTACCCAACCGGAGCACGTAATTGTGACGGACGCGTCCCTCCAGGGTTGGGGAGGCCACATGGGAGAGGCGGAGATCAGAGGCCTCTGGTCTCCGGTGGAGTCCCAGCTCCATATCAACCTTCTGGAGCTGCGGGCGATCCGACTTGCACTGAAGGCATTCCTCCCCTCTGTCCGGGGGAGTGTAGTGCAGGTGTTCATGGACAACACCACCGCCATGTGGTACTGCAACAAACAGGGCGGGGTGGGGTCGTGGGCCCTATGCCAGGAGGCTCGGAGGCTCTGCGCCTCTGGCAGTGGCTGGAACATCAGGGCATGACCCTGGTGGTTCAACACCTGGCAGGTTCCCTAAACGCCAGGGTGGACGAACTCAGCCGTCGGTACATGATGGATCACGAATGGCGTCTGAACTCGGACGTGGCGCAAGACCTCTTTCAGCAGTGGGGAGAGCCTTGGTTAGATCTATTCACCACAGAAGAGAATGCGCAATGTCATCAGTTCTGCATGTTGGAATTTCCAAGGCGGCACTCGCTCGGAAACGCTTTTCGTCGCGAGTGGAGTTGCGGTCTATTGTACGCCTTTTCGTCTATACCACTTCTGCCCAGAGTGCTGAAGAAGATCAGGCGCGACCGGGCCCAAGTCATCCGTGTGGCTCCGGACTGGGGACGGAGGTTCTGGTATCCCGAGCTACTCAGCCTGTCTGTCGATCCCCCGATCGTCTGCCTCTTCAGGAGGACCTTCTGTCGCACCTTCTGTCGCAGCAGCAGGGAACGGTCCTCCACCCGAACCTGTCCATTCTCCACTTACATGCGTGGAGATTGAGCGGCGGCAGTTGAGGCCATTTGACTTGCCTCCTGAAGTCTGTAATGTCATTCTGGCAGCCAGGCGTCCCTTCACCAAATCGGTATACACCTGCAGGTGGAACAAGTTTGTGGCATGGTGCACAGCAAAGGCTGTGGATCCCCTTTCTGCCCCTCTTTCAGAGGTTCTCCTCTACCTTCTTTCTCTTGCCCAGCAGGGCTCTGCTCTGGGCACTCTGAAGGGCTACCTCTCGGCCATTTCCGCCTTCTTAAGGCTACCTGATCAGCCCTCTTTGTTCAAGTCCCCCATTGTAAATAGGTTCTTAAAGGGCATCACCCATATGTTTCCTCCAGTCCCTTTCGTGATACCTCAGTGGGACTTGAACCTTGTTCTTACTTTTCTGATGTGCGCTCCCTTTGAGCCACTTCATAACTGTCCTCTTCGCCTCCTCACTCTGAAGACCGCTTTCCTGGTTGCCATCACCTCTGCCAGGAGAGTGAGTGAGCTCCAGGCCCTTTCCTCTAAGCCTCCTTTCCTTTCAGTCCATCCGGACAAAGTTGTGTTGAGGACGCGACCCTCTGTCCTGCCCAAGGTAGTCACAGCCTTCCACATCGGGCAGTCCATCACTTTGCCCACCTTCTTTCAGCCTCCGCATCCCTCGAAAGAGGAAGAGAGGCTCCACCGTCTGGACCCAAAACGTGCGATCTCATTCTATCTGGATCGCACACACCAGTTCCGGGTTGACGACCAACTCTTTGTTGGTTACGTGGGCGCTAAGAAGGGACGGGCGGTGCACAAACTAACCATTTCTTGATGGGTCATCTTGTGCATCAAGGCGTGTTACTCTTTGACTCCAAAGGAGCCTCCTGTGGGGCTTCGTGCTCATTCCACACGGGCCACGGCGGCTACTACTGCCCTCTGCCCGGGTGTCCCCTTGCAGGACATCTGTCAGGCAGCTACGTGGGCCTCGCTGCACACGTTCGCAAGACTCTACTGCCTGGACAGCCAAGTCCGGAGAGATGGCTTTTTCGGACGTTCCGTTCTCCAGGACTTTCTGGTGTGATTATTGGTTCACAGACCCACCACCGGGGTTGGTATTGCCGGGGTATCTATTTTAAGGTAAGGAATCTAATACTAACCTGTTTCTATCAGATGCACAAGTTACTTACCTTCGGTAACAATATATCTGTGAGAAACAGTAGTTAGTATTAGATTCCTTACCGCCCCACCCATCCTCCCTGTTCTGCGAACCGATATCTAGGGTTAAGGTCATCCCCTTTCAGGGCCCTAGTTTTTATGGCACCAGTGTTGGTTTTTATCATGCCTCTGCGTTTTCTGGCACGGAAAAGCTGTGTATAAGAACTGACGTCAGCGCGCGAGGGCGGCGTCTAACTACTCCGACGACGGACGCGGAGCAGCAGACGACGCCAACCAACACGCAAGGGTACTGCTACGCAAAAGTTTCCGGATCCAGTCTGACACCTTGGGGTATTCTAAGGTAAGGAATCTAATACTAACTACTGTTTCTGACAGATATATTGTTACCGAAGGTAAGTAACTTGTGCATTAATGCCGGAGAGATGGCTTTTTCGGCCGTTCTGTTCTCCAGGACTTTCTGGTGTGATCTTGGTTCGCAGACCCACCACCGAGGTTGGTATTGCTGGGGTATCTATTCTAAGGTAAGGAATCTAACAGTAACGTGTTTCTTTTCAGATGCACAAGTTACTTACCTTCAGTAACGATATATCTGTAAGAAACATTAGTTTGTGTTAGATTCCTTACCGCCCCATCCATCCTCCCCGTTCTGCGAATCGGAAAGCTATGTACAGAACTGACGTCAGCGCGTGAGGGAGGCGTCTACGTACTCCGACCACGCCATCCTGGCGATAACGACGCCGACTACGGACGCGAGCCGCAGGCGACGCCTAGCGACGCACAGGGGTACTGCTGACGAAAACTTTCCGGATCCAGTCTGACGCCTGGGGATATTCTAAGGTAAGGAATCTAACACTAACTAATGTTTCTTAAAGATATATCGTTACCGAAGGTAAGTAACTTGTGCATTAATGTCTTACTGCTGTCAACATTGTTCTTTCTAATGGATACATCTAACCACCGATTCCTTGCCCTAGAATACTCTTCACGCGCCACGCTGGATCTATCAGTGAAACTGCTTACTCAGGGCAGAGGAGTTGGCCTAACGGCTAGGGCGGTCGACCTCGAATCTGGGGTTCGAGTTTGGGCAATGAAAGGAACATCCTGTGATTCTGGGCAAATCACTTAATCTCCCCGTGCCTAACAAAAATGAATGTGTCCTCATGTAACGCAACTGGTGCTATGTAAAGCGCTCTGATACCCAATACTTTCGGATCAAGTTTGCGCTATATAACAGTCAGTAAATAAAGTAAAAATAAATAAATAAATAGGTGGCGACATATGACTCTATGTTGGCTACTTTGCAAGCTGACATCTTTTCCTTTCTTTCCATACCTGCAGGAGGGAGCTCCAGAGCTCTGCTCCCAATTTCATTGGTCTTCCGACAACTTTTAAACTAAATTCAATGTGCTAGGGGACAGTGGTCTCTTCTAATATGACAGGATTCAAACTGACATACTGCAGCCATAAGATTTTTTTCTCCATCCTTAGCAGCTAGACAGTTTAAGTTTAAGTTTAAGTTTAAAGTATTTGCAAAGCGCAACATACACCTGGACGGTTTCTTGGCGCTAAAATGGCAAGACAGCCTAAGTGTCGGAGTCGACCACTCGGGCACAAACTGGAGCAGGAAAAAAGAGGATATTAAGACAAAAAGGCCTGGGTGAACAGAAAGGTTTTCAGGGATTTGCGAAAGATGGAATACTGGGTGAGGGATCTGAGGTGAAGGGGAAGGGAATTCCAAAACACAGGGGCGAGGGTGGAAAATTTAGAGCCGCCCTGTTTTTTTTTTCCTGTAACGAGGGTCTACTAAAAGATGTTGAGCAGAGGAGCGAAGGTCTCTACCGGGGACGTAAGTTTTGATGGCTGAAGATATGAAGATAGGGGCCAGGCCAGATCTGGCCTGAAAAGCCATGCAGCCTAGTTTGAACAAGGCGCGTTCCCGGACAGGAAGCCAGTGGAGGGTCTTCAATAGGGGAGAGGTGTGGTGGAATTTAGGGAGGCCAAAGGCAAGGCGAGCCGCCTGGTTCTGAACCAGTTGTAGCTTGCGCATGCTGTACTGAGGGATACAGTTGAACAGGGCGTTCCCATAGTCCAGGCGGGACAGGACCAGTGCGGACATAATTAGTTTGAGTGCGGGAAAAGAAAAAAAGCGAGAAATAGAACGAATAGTACGGAGAGTGAGAAAACAGGAGGAAACCACAGAACCTATCTGAGAGTGAATGGTGAGTTTGTCATTGAGCTTGATGCCTAAAGTTTTGACAGAGGAAACGGGGGTAGGAGGAGAGCCAAAGGAAGGGGGCCAGAATAGGGAGTTCCAGGGACTGGAGCAACCACCCGTAAGCACAAGTTCCGTCTTATCGGGATTGAGCTTCAGGTGGTTGAAGTTCATCCAGTACCTGATAAAAGATAGAGTAGATTGAAAATTGGAAATAGAGTCGGGTGAAGAGGACAGATTGAAGATGAGCTGGAGGTCATCGGCATAGTTATATACCGTGACCTCCAGCTGCTGAAGAGCAAAGATAAGCGGAGAGATGTAGAGATTACATAGTAAAGGGGACAGAGAAGAGCGCTGGGGCACCCCACACTGGACCTGACAGGGGGTAGCTGAAAACTCCCCAAGACGAACCGCCTGGGTCCAGTCCCTCAGGAAGGACGAGAGCCAGATGAGGGCCGAGCCTCCAATGCCCGCCGCCCTGACACGGGAGAGTAAGATGGAATGGTCCACCGTGTCAAAAGCGGCGGACAAATCAAGGAGAACCAGCGCCTGGGGTTGACCTATGTCCATACCTTCTCTGAGGGTGTCTAACACAGATACCACCACTGACTCTGTCGAGTGCCTAGGTCGGAACCCAGCCTGGCAAGGGGCCAACACCCCATTTTCCTCGACAAAGGAGCTGAGCGCAGAAGTGACGTGTCGCTCCAGCACCTTGCCTAAAAAGGGTAGCAAGGAGATGGGGCGGTAGTTAGCCAAGGCAGAGGGATCGGCACCAGGTTTTTTTAAAATGGGGACAATAGAGGCAGATTTTAGTGACGGGGTCACGACACCCTGGGCCAAGGAGTCATTGAGGAACCTAAGAGGAGGCCGGGTACAAACAGAGTAAATCTGCCGTAAGATGTGTGCAGGGCAGATATCTGCTGGGGAGCCGGATTTGATTTTAGGGAGAAGAGAGAGGAAGATTTCCTCCGTAAGAAGAGGAAAAGAGTTGAGAGAGGCTTGGGCAGGGGGTAGCTGGGGGTCTGCGAAGAGGGGGGAAGGGGGGGGATATTAATTTTGATTGTCGCGATTTTTTCCATGAAGTATGAGTTCAACGAATCGCAGAGTTTCTGAGAAGGAAGGGGCTTCAATGAGGTCCTGTCAGAAAAAGCCAGGTCATGAGTAATGGAAAAGATCTCCTTGGGTTGATTCTCTGCCGCCAGAATTTTAGCTGAGAAATAAGCTTTTTTAGTCTCTATAATGTTTTTTTTATAAGTCCCTAGGAGGAGGACATAAAGGGACTTGGAGATGGGACAGTAATCCAGTCTCCATCTGCGTTCTGCTTGTCGAACCGTTAACTTCTGCTCTTTCAGTTCTTTACTGAACCACCGATTGGCGTCTTTAGGGCGCCTAATCGAGGTGCGCCGAAGAGGAGCCAAGCTATCGCTTCCATTCGTAAGCCAGGAATCAATGGCCTTAGCTTGGACTGCAGACGCCAAGCCCGACAGAGAAGGAGAGGAGGCCAGAAGTGAAGAAGTTAGGTCCGGCAAGTTGGCCTTGCCCCAGTTGCGAGCCCATGAGTTTTTAGCATGGGCAAGTATCTTGGTCGGACGAAGGCAGAGGGAGAAGGAGATTAAAAAGTGGTCTGACCAAGTGCAAGGAGAAACAATAAGTGAGGAAAGGGAACAGTTGAGAGACCAAACTTGGTCTAAGATGTGGCCGTGAATATGGGTGGGAGTGTGGACTAGGGAAGTGAAGTTAAGTGACAGAAGGATTTCAGAAAATTCCTTGGATGGGGCACATTCCTTAGGACCTGAGGGCCAATAGTTAAAATCCCCAAGGACCAGCACTGAAGCATAATTGACAGCCAGAGTGCCAAGTAATTCTTGAAAGGCGGGGAGAAAAGACGGAGTGGGTTGGGGTGGACGATAGACCAGCACAGCGGCTAGGTGAGGGGAAAAAGAGGTGGAGCGGACCACAAGGTGGTCGATACCTCCCAGGGGGGGTGAGGGGAGAATCTGGAACTGAAAATCAGTGCGGGCAATCAGAGCAACGCCTCCACCCGTTTTCCCGGCTGGGCGGTCAACCCGGATAGAGTAATAGGTTGAAGGGAGGGCGGCCAATAGAGACGGAAGAGAAGACTCACAAAACCATGTCTCAGTCTCAGACAGTCCCTCA
This sequence comes from Lissotriton helveticus, assembly GCF_964261635.1. Lineage (NCBI taxonomy): Eukaryota > Metazoa > Chordata > Amphibia > Caudata > Salamandridae > Lissotriton > Lissotriton helveticus. The sequence goes on from NC_136067.1 coordinate 1,331,242,488, forward strand.
AAAATATCCTGTTTGCCGCATCTTCAGGGTTAAGCCACACAGATAACCATTTCATGTGGAGACTAGCAATTTTATCAGCGATATAGCCTATGCCAAACTCTTTATGAATGATATAAGATTACTGCGCTGTAGCACTAGAAGCTCCCTACAAAAATTGTTGTCGACTACTCGAAGGGGATTTACGTCCAGATAGTCTCAAACCTCGCTGCCCCACAAGAATGTGATTGCACATTTAGCGGAGTATCCCTTAAGTAAGGTTTCCTGGAGCTTGTTACCTAGTTCAGCCGCAAAAGCAATGATGGCTGAAAAGAGGATCTCTTGAAAGTGAGTTATTATGTATGCAGTAAAGGCGATTATGAGCTTCTTTTATCAAATAGTACTCCCAAGTATGAGAAACATTATGCACTTGAAATTTCAGATGGGCACAACTTATGTCTCTGTGTCTTTTCATTTTTTGGCCCAATTACCATAGTATGAGATTTACTGTAATTGGTACGGAGTTCTAAATAGGACATGAAATTGACAAAGGACTCAAATAAGTCTTAGGGCCGCTCATGGTAGGAAGCGATCTAAAAACTACGTTTTCTATGTATACGAGGACAGGAATTGCTTTTTCCCCCAGTATGCGATGACGAGCCTCATTAAGAAACTTGGACTCCAGTTGATTAAAATAAAGAGTAAAAAAACAAGCATTTGCAATGCAATAGGTCTCAAATTTGCGAGAATTTCAGCTATTGGAACCGTAAATGACAATGCCTTTTATTTGTGTTTTGAAAACCTGCAAACGGTGCGTAAACATGCACCTTTTTTACTTAGATTTGTTGTTTACGAGATTTAATGTTTGCAGTAACTGTGTCTTTTACTGACAGCCTTGCTTCTCGTAACCAAGGACTATAAGCTTAAAGTGCATGTTTATGTTCCGCTTACAGGTTTTCAAATTACATAAATAAAAGGCATTGTCATTTACAATGCCAATAGCTCAAATTCGTTGACTTAGAACTAAGTGGAAATTCCACTTCAGGTTTGAGTATGTATTTGACAACTTTGGTGGCAAATTTGCATGTACAAATTGGAAAACTGCAGAAATAATGCACGGAAAACAGGCAAGTGCATTTGCACACATTCAATATTGTTTGTTCTGCTGTAAAATATAGGGCACACAACTCGGGAAAACAAGCATCAGTAATGTTGGGTTTATGATTTATGTCAGTTTGTTGCAACAGATATTAAGTGAAGCCCAAAAGTCAGCTGTGAGCACTCTACTTACTGAGTCATCTTGTCATTCCAGGGGGAATATTTTTCACTGCTATAAGCCATCTCTTACCTGTAAGAGGACTGGCTTTGTGAGCACTGTAAGCACGTTTACATATTGGACACAGAGTTGCGATCCGTGATTTGTTTGTATTCCACTGAGTTAAGCACTTATTTTACAAAAACATATGTTTGAGGCATATGAGCAGCAGATTACACACTGTGCATAGATCACCACCTAGTTTTGGGCCTGGAAGTTTGCAGTTTATTTTTGTCCTGAAAAGTTCTTTGGAAGTCACGAGATAGGTGACTCCTCCTTTGGACCACATTGCGCATGGGCATCGGCTCCATCCCCAGATTGTTTTTTTCCACCATTGAGCTCGGATGTGTTTCCTGCGCTCCGGTTTGCAACCAATTTTCCTTCGACGCGCAATCCTCACCCAGTTCGACAGTATAGTTTAGATCGCGGTCCCCATCGACGCGACTCTTCACGACTTCAAAGTCTTTGATTCCGGTCGTCGACGAAGGCCTTCGGGCCTACCTGGGCCTTACTCTCTAGCTCATGAAAAGGACGCCATTCAAGAAGTGTTCTTAATGTGGGTCGAAGTTTCCCCACACCGATCTACATGAGGTATGTAACCTTAGCCTCTCCCCGGAGCACGAGGCCAAAGACCGCTTGTGCCTCCTTCCGCTCGAAGAAGATGATTCTGGACCGACGAGCTCGAAGAACCATGGCTCGCTCGTCAGCTTCGATCCCGGAGGACATCTTTGAAGAGGGCGTCAACGTGCCAGAACAGCAGCGGGCAGAAGAAAGCGCCAGCTCCTCTGATGCCGAAGACTCGGACGTCGAGGACATCACTCAAGCTCAACGGGTCGTAAGTATACACGTCGGCCCGACCCTTCCTCGACACCCTCCAAAAAGGCTTTGTTCACACCCTCACCTTCGGGCCCGGGTGCACACAGAGAGACTACTTTCCACGCTCTGCCTTCGGGCCTGGCAAAGAAGCCTACTAAACCTTCAGGCGGCTCAGGCTCGAGTCAGCCTTTTCCCGGTGTGGATCCCATACCAATACCGAAAAAGAAGCCATCTTCCTCATCCACGCCAACCGCTGCTTCAACACCCAAGCACTCAGCGCCGAAGACTGGCAGCGGCTCATCGATGTCAAAACCGCACTCGGAGCCGAGTAAAAAACTGCCTAAAGGTCCCGACTCCCATGCTTAGGAGCCGGAAAAAAAAACGGAACCGAAACAACACGTTCCAGTTAAGGACATTTCAAAAGGTCACAGTTCTAAGCCAAAAGACCCTAGACCAGCTACCCAGTCGGTGCCCAAAAAACCTCCAAAACCGAGAACTTCAACACCGAAGGATCTACCCTCCACAGAAGAGCTTTTTACACCAGATCCTACTCTAAAGACTCTTGTAAAGGATCCTAAGACTGGCCAACTGACTCTTAGCTCCAAGAAGAGACCACTAGAGGCACCTGCACCTCCTCCTCCTCCTAAGAAGAGAAACCTTGCAACCTCTTCATTAAGGGTTCCTTCTCTACCACCTCCCCATACTCTTCCTCCTCCTCCACCACATCATTCTCCTTCACTATCCCCTAATGCAGATGATGTAGATACAGACTCTGATGACACAGGTGGTGGTGCACATGACCAAGTAGGGACCAATAGCCCCCCTCAGTCACCTAATCCATGGGATGATTATACCACCCCTGATGTGCCTTACATCCCTCAAGATGATGTATATCCCTCCAGGCCTTCCCCCCCCAGAGGACACCATAGGTTTTAACCTGCTAGTCCATAGGACTGCCCAATACCATGGGGTCGACTTGCACACAGACACTGTGGAGGAAGATTTCTTATTGAACACTTTTGACACTAGTCAAAGGTCCACTTCCATTTTGCCAATGCTTAAGGGGGTCATTAAGCATGCAAACGAGGTATTTAAAGATCCTGTCAGGGCTCGCGTCCTCAACCCCTGCATTGAGAAAAAATACAAAACTGCCCCTACGGATCCAGTTTACTTTAGAGGCCCAGCACCGCTAGATTCCTTAGTAGTTTCTAACGCACGTAAACGTGCCAATTCACAAACATCAGGTAAGGCCTCACCACCAGATAAGGAATCGAAACTCCTTGATGCTTCCGGCAAATGAACAGTGTCACAGGCAGCTAAAATATGGCGCATTGCCAATACTCAATCGCTATTGTCAAGATATGACAGGGCACATTATGATGAACTGGAATCCATAATGCAACATCTACCAGATAAATATAAAAATAGGGCCAATGAACTCGTACAGGAAGGTAAAAATATTGCCAATACTTCCATTCGTTGTGCCCTAGATGCCGCAGATACTGCCTCAAGGGCAAGTAACACCAGTGTCCTTTTGCGTAGGCATGCCTGGCTACGTATTTCAGGTTTCAAACCTGAAGTAAAAAATTCCATCCTCAATCAGCCATTTGACGAGAAACACCTATTTGGCCCTAATGTCGATGTATCTTTAGAGAAAATGAAAAAAGACACAGACATAGCTAAATCTATGGGAGCCTTGCAATTGCAAGCTCCCAGACGTTCTTTTTGTCGCTCATCATATAGAGGCAACACAAGATGCTACTCCTCCGATAGCCCCTCCACTTCCTATAAGACCCCTAGCCAATCCACATTTACTAAGGGCTACCAAAGAGGGAGTTACAGGAGTAACAACAACAAAGGCAGAGGCAAAACCAACAACTCTCTCTCTGCCTCCACCCCTACCCAATGACTTTCCTCCACTTCCCCCCCTGACCCTCCCCATTCGACTCCTGTGGGGGGGAGACTACAACAATTCCTTCCTGCCTGGACCAACATAACATCAGACAGGTGGGTGCGACAAATTATTCAATCAGGTTGCTGTCTAGAACTAACATCTACCCCCCAAACATACCGCCCAAACAGTGTCCAATGTCACAAGAGCATCTATCACTGCTAAAGCAAGAAGTAATATCTCTACTGGAAAAAGGTGCAATAGAACCTGTTCCTCTGCACCAACAAAACAAGGGAGTCTACTCCCTATACTTTCTTATCCCAAAGAAGGGCGGCTCTCTAAGGCCTATTCTAGACCTCAGACCTCTAAACATATACATACAGTCAGACCATTTTTACATGGTCACACTCCAACAAGTCCTTCTTCTTCTGTTACTAAACAACTTCCTTGCTACTATAGATCTCAAGGACACATACTTCCACATTCCAATTCACAAAGCTCACAGGAAGTATCTCTGATTTGTAAAAGACGGGCAGCACTATCGGTTCAAAGTACTCCCATTCAGACTCACAACAGCACCAAGAGTATTCACCAAGTGCCTAGCAGTAGTGGCAGCACATTTACGAAGACAGCACATCCACGTCTTCCCATACCTGGACGACTGGCTCATAAAAGACAGCTCCTACAATCAGTGTGTAGAACACACTCATGCCACTATCCAACTGCTTCACAACTTGGGGTTCACAATAAACCACACCAAGTCCCATCTGCAACCATCCAAAGAACAACAAATAAACACCTCAACAGCGCTAGCTTATCCCACTCCAGTAAGTATAACCAGCATGCAATCTCTTCTCACAAAGTTTAAGCCACAACACTCCCTTCCAGCACAAGTGTTCATGCAGCTCATAGGGATGATGGCCTCTTGCATTTTCATAGTGCCCCATGCAAGACTTCAAATGCGTCCTCTCCAAGAGTATTTAGCACGCCAATGGAACCAGGCTCAAGGTCAATTAACAGACCTAGTGTTGGTGGACTGTCGGACTCATTGCTCTCTGCAATGGTGGAACACCAAAAACCTTCCCAAAGGACGACTGTTCCTAGAGCCAGTTCCTCAGATAGTCTTGACAGCGGACCCATCGCTCAACGGCTGAGGAGCCCACCTACTGCAACACACCATGCAAGGCAGGTGGACACCACAACAAAAGTTACTACATAGCAATCATCTGGAGTTACTAGCCATATTCCTAGCATTGAAAGCTTTCCAAAAACAAGTATCAAACAAAGCTGTGTTAGTCCACACGGACAACATGACAGCCATGTATTACATACAGAAACAGGGCGGAACACACTCCCTGCAACTCTCTCAGCTAGCACAAAACATATGGCGGTGGGTTATACCTCAAAACATATTCCTTTTAGCCGAGCATGTTCAAGGAGTACAAAATACCATAGCAGATCTGTTAAGTCGTCAGACACAACCGATCCACAATTGGGAACTTCATCCGCAAGTGCTTCAACCATTCTTTCAGATGTGGGTACAACCTCAGATAGTCCTCTTTGCCACCCACGAAAATCCCAAATGCCCAAGCTTCGCTACCAGATACGCACACCCACTGTCCAAAGGCAATGCGATATGGATGAGCTGGTCAGGCAAATTTGCATACGCTTTTCCGCCTCTACCACTCATGCCACTAGTAGTACGCAAACTACAGCAGCATTCTCTAACCCTCATCCTAGTTGCTCCAACGTGGGCGAGACAGCCGTGGTACACCACACTGCTACACCGGTCTGTAGTACCGCACTAAAAGCTTTACCTATCTCCACGCCTTTTAACCCAGAACCGTGGAGAGATCAGACACCCGCACCCAGCTCAGCTCAACCTTGCGATCTGGCTCGTAAAATCCTAGAATTCGGATATCTTAACCTTCCTCCTGACTGTATGAACATCATAAAAGAGGCTAGACTTCCAACTACTAAGGCATGCTATGCAGCCAAGTGGAAACACTTTGTAATATATTGTCACAACAACAGTAGTTATCCTCTAGACGTGTCTGATCAACACATCATAGCATACTTATTACATCTTCAAAAATGTAACTTAGCCTACACGTCTATTAAGACTGCATCTTGCTGTCATAGCAGCATATCTACAGAACAGACAGCATCTATCTCTGTTCAGAGTGCCTGCTATTAAACCTTTCATGGAACGCCTCAAGCGAATAATTCCTCCCAGGGTACCACCTTCACCAGTGTGGAATTTAAACATTGTTCTCACACGGCTATACGACCTCCCTTCGAACCTTTACATAAATGTGAACTATAATTTTTAACATGGAAGGTTGCGTTCCTAGTAGCTATTACTTCACTACGGAGAGTTAGTGAACTACAAACACTAACCATTCCAGAACCTTTCTTGCAAATGCATCACAATAAAGTCGTTCTTCATACCAACCCAAAATTCCTTCCCAAAGACATCTCTCCCTTCCACCTCAATCAATAGGTGGAACTCCCTTTGTTCTTCTCGCAGCCACAAACAGTAGCAGAAAGAGCTCTTCATACCCTAGATGTCAAAAGAGCATTGCTATACTACATTGAGAGAACACAACCCTTTCGTAAGACCTAACAACTTTTTGTGTCTTTCTCACCACCACACAAGGGCAACCCTATATCAAAATCTGGGTTAGCTAGGTGGGTTGTTAAATGCATACAAATTTGCTATCACAAAGCTAAACGTACGTTATATGTTCCTCCTAAAGCCCACTCTACAAGGAAGATGGGGGCTTCAATGGCATTTTTTGGGAACATTCCCTTCGATGACATCTGCAAAGCAGCTACATGGTCTACACCGCACACATTCACAAAACACTATTGTGTAGATGTGCAAACTAAACAACAAGCTAATGTGGGCCAGGCTGTTCTCAAAACACTATTTCAAACTACTGCAACGGATAGGGGTGGTCGCCGCTAAGAGTAGGTACTGCTATACAATCTATGCACAGTGTGTAATTTGCAGCTCATATGCCTCGAACGGAAAATGCTACTTACCAGTATGCATCCATTACTTGGCATGTAGAGCTGCAGAGTTACACGCGCCCACCCGCCTCCCCGGCTACCCTTATCTGTTCCAGTATTATCTTAACCCCTTCGACGCTCATGACGAGCTGGGCTCGTCATGGCGTAGCCTCCTCGCACGCTCATGACGAGCCCAGCTCGTCACGTAAAGTGCGATTTTTAAAAACCCAGCGTACGGGCGGAATTCCGCCCGCACGCATGCGGTTAATTAGATACAGCTTACATGGACATCCTTCCTTTTCTTGCAAAGCTCCATCATTTCCCTAATGGCGAAAAACAATCTGAGGATGGAGCCGATGCCCATGCGCAATGTGGTCCAAAGGAGGAGTCACCTATTTCGTGACTTCCAAAGAACTTTTCAGGACGAAAACAAACATCCGGTCCCAACACTAGGTGGTGATCTATGCACAGTGTGTAACTCTGCAGCTCTACATATCTGAAAGAAACAGGTTAGTATTAGATTCCTTACCTTAGAATATCCCCATGCGTCAGACTGGATCCGGAAATTTTTGCATAGCAGTACCCTTGCGCGTCGGTAGGCGTCGTCTGCGGCTCCGCGTCCGGCGTCGTTGGCGCCGGGATGACGTCGCCGGAGTACTTAGCCGCCGCCCTCGCGCGCTGACGTCATTTCTTCTTTTTTCCGCGCCAGCAAGCGCCGATCCGGAAAAAGTTGTAACCTAGTCGTTTTTTTACTAACTTTTTCGATCCTTTTTGATCATCTTTCGAGTCTCTCGTCTCCGACGGTGCCGGTAGGGATGCCCGGGTTCAAACCCTGTGTCGATTGCAACCGACTGATGTCGGTTACCGACCCCCATCGCCGGTGTCTTCACTGTCTGGGCCCAGACCACGATGACAAGTCCTGCTCCGACAGCCGGGCCCTGACGTCTAAAACTAGACGTGAGCGGTCCCGCAAGCGACTCGAGCTCCGGCAGTCAGCCCCGTGCCGCTCGAGGTCCCGGTCCGGAAGGAGGTCGAGGGACCGGTTGCGGGGCCGGAGTCACCACAGTTCCGGAAGTCGTCATCAGTCTTCGGGCTCGAAGTCTTCAGGTAAGAGGCACAAGAAGTCGAAGAGATGACATCGCTCTTCTGACTCCCCCCCCCCCGTTGCTCGCGCAACGCGGCCGGGGGTTAGGGCGACACCGCCCCAGCGGCTCCACCGAAGCCGCAGGCATCGCGGCCTGCTCCATACCCGCTGGTCCCTGGGCAGCACGCGACGCCGGAGGAGATCGAGGCCTTCCTCACGGCCATGAGGTCGCTCACTCCTCCGTCGGGTTATGCGGCGCCTTTGGGCCAAGCGGCCCCGACTGGGTCCCCCAGCGGGCCGGGTGCTTCGGCCCCGGCGCTGTCGGGTGCTTCGGCCCCGGCGCTGTCGGGTGCTTCGGCCCGACGCCGTCGGCGACTTCGGTCCCGACACCGCAGGGCCCCGCCGGATCCGGGTTGCCGCCGGTCGACCTCACCGGCCCCCAGGGTGTCGCCTCCGGCGCCATCCCGGTCCTACCCTCGATTCGGGTCTGGCGCCGGAGCGGCGCCGCTCTCAACGCTGATGGAAGACTTTTACTTCTACGACCCGGCCCCGTCCTTTGAGCCTGAGTACCAGGCGACGAGTGACGTGGGGGATTGGGAGGGGTCCGAGGACCCTCTGGCACGTGAGTGTCAGTCTTTTCAGGACTGGACAGGTGAGCTTGGGGAGGCCAGTGGTCTGGACACTTCGCCCAACACTGGTTTGGTCTCCCCTCCTACCGTGGCTACAGAGGAGGGGGCTGCCTATAGTGTGGTGCTGACGCGGGCTGCCAAGGCCTTGGGCCTTGATCTCCCCGTCGCGGCCGTGAGGACTAACCTCCTCACAGAAGTCCTTAAACCGCAGACAAGCTCGGCCAAGCCTCTGCTGCCTTTTAATGAGGCCTTGTCAGACGTTCTTCTGGGCACTTGGTCCAAGCCCGCTACAGGTCTGCCTGTAGATAGAAACGTGGCCAGGCACCACCGCCCGGCTCCGGGCGACCCTTGCTTCCTGTCCACCCACCCCACTCCCGAGAGCCTGGTCATCCAGGCCTCTAACTCCCAGACCGCATTCCCGTCGGCTCCCCCCGATCGGGAATCCAAGAGGTATGAGCAATACGGGAAGAAGGTATTCTCCTCCCTAAGTTTAGGATTGCGGCCAGTCAACACCGCATGCCTCTTGGGCTGTTACACCCACTCTCTGTGGGACACGGTCGCGGACGTGCTGCCACAATGTCCGGAGGAGGCCCGGACTAAACTCGCCCAAGCCCTTGCGGAGGGTCAAGATGCAGCGCGGTATTCCATCCGGTGTGGGCTGGATACCACGGACTCACTGGGCAGAGCGATGGCAACGACTGTGGCGATTCGTCGCCACGCCTGGTTGAGGTCCACCACCTTTTCGGCTGATGTCCAAAACACCCTTATGAACATGCCGTTTGATGGCCGTCGCCTCTTTGGCGACAAGGCAGACCATGCGCTTGAGCGCTTTAAGGACTCCAGGGCTATGCCCAGGGTCGGACGGGATCCCTGTCGAATTTTATAAGACCTATGTACACATACTAGCTCCTATACTTTAGGCAGTATTTTACGAGGCGCTGGAAGAGGGCGTACTCCCAGATACTATGCGAGAAGTGCACATACTGTCCTTACTTAAGCCGGGTAAAGATCCCGTGCATTGCGATTCTTATAGGCCCCTGTCCCTGTTAAACAGTGACACGAAAATACTAGCTAAAGTTCTGGCCACCAGGTTGAACCTCCTGCTTGAAAAACTGGTGTTACCGGACCAAGCGGGCTTTGTGCCTAACCGGGCAACTTCGCACAATTTGCGTACGTTGCTTGCTATTATCCAGGACATTACTCCTAAATGTACGGCAGTGGCCGTCTTTCTGGACGCTACTAAAGCGTTTGATTCCCTGGAATGGGATTATATGTTTGGGACTCTAGCCTATATGGGGATGCCGGGACAGATCCTGAGGTGGATCAAGGTTCTGCATGAAGCCCCACTTGCCAGAGTGCTGCTTAACGGAGCGCGCTCTGAGCCCTTCCACATACACAGAGGGACGAGACAGGGGTGCCCCCTATCGCCTGTGTTATTTGCGATCGCGGTTGAACCTCTGGCGGCTAAGCTGAGACAGCATCATAATCATAGAGGCCTGAACTACCCTTCCAGACATGTACTTGTCTCCCTCTATGCGGATGACATCACCCTATACATCTGCAAGCCTGAGGAAAATCTGAATCCTGTGCTGCGGGAAATCACGAAGTTTGGGGCGTATGTGGGAGTGCAGATGAGTTGGAGTAAATCCGCGGTGTTCCCGCTGACGGATCGCACCGTTCCACACCCCCTGGATTACCCCCTGCAATGGGAGGAATCCGATTTTCGCTACCTGGGGATATTCATATCCAGAGATAAAGACACGCTTCTGAGAACGAACTATGGCAGGGCCATTTCCAAAGTCACGGATAACGTCACTTCCTGGCTTCGCCTCCCTTTGTCAATGGCGGGGCGCATATCGCTCATCAAAATGGTGATCGTGCCTAAGTTCCTATACCTGTTCGTGAACATCCCATATCACCCCGGCGCGCATTTCTTTACTACTCTTAAGACACAACTGGTGCGCCTGATCTGGGGAGGGAAGCCGGCACGCTTGAAGTTGGATACTATGATGCTCCCATATAGGTTTGGAGGTTTTGATGTACCAGATTTTGAGCAATATTATCATAGTGCGCAGGCGCATTTTGCGGCTTACTGGTTTCACCCTCCCCCCCCCCCCTATATGCCCCATTTGGCGGTAGAGGACGGCCATATGACTCCCATCCTCCCAGCGGGGTATGTGTTTGCCCCATATCACCCAGGCAACAGAGATCCCACTACGGTGGACTGCACTGTAAAGGCAATGCACTGGCTAGCTAAGGCGGAAGGCAAATTGCGGCTCTATTCCCCCAAGTTGCCACTGCTGACGAGTCAGATATTGCAGGTGACAAGCGAGAGAATTTGTCAAAACATGCTTGTGAGACTAGGCTATCACACATGCGGGGATCTGTTTCTAGATGGTAAATTCCGTACAAGAGACCAATTCTTTGGGGAGGTTCCACCTACATTCATGGACCTGTTCCTCTATACGAGGCTGAAACAGAGTATGAAGGCTTTTTGCCCTGCCTTCCCCATGGAGCCGGAGACATTTCAATCCCTACATTTGATGCTGCAGGGTGAGACGCTGAAACATGCTACATCTACACTATATGCCAGGAGTAGACTGGTCCCCCCTCATGAACCGGCCAGGGCTAGGGCGGCTTGGGACAGAGACCTCCCTGAGCCTCTCACAGACGAGCAATGGGAGGATGCATGCATTCTGACAGAACGTATTTCCGGCAGTACTAGACTCCGGATACTTCATTTTAAATTCTTGCATAGGTTATACCACACACCAGCGCGTTTACACAGACTAGGGCTGAGGCAGGACGATAGGTGCCAGAGATGCCAGTGCGATCAGGCAGATTTTCTACACCTGGCTTGGGGCTGGCCTGGAGTGGCGGAATATTGGGATGAAGTGCTGAAAGGGCTAGCTGGCATGCTGGGGGTAGATATAGTGCCGTCGCCGACGACGGCCCTCCTGGGCCTAATCACACACATTGCCACCCCACACAAGAAATTACTGCTGCTGGGTCTGCTGTTAGCGAAACGACAGGTGGCGTGCCGCTGGGGGAGGGGAAGAGCGCCTAAGTTCAAGGGGTGGCTCCAAGATATGGTACTATGGCAAGAGAATTTACATGCGTACGCAGAACTAATGACCTTGCACTCCAGACCTAAAGACATTTGGGGCCCTTTCTTAGCGTATCTCCGACAAAGACAGGGGGGAGAAGAGGGGGAAGAGACCGGGAGGGGGACAGAAGGGTGAGCTCTCAGCTGCAGCGAATGGATGGCGCCTGGATTTACAACGAGCTTTGAGTTATCAACTGCTATGTATATCATGCTATAACTGTGTTGGATGTGATGCTACCACTCTTGTGTTCCGGACTACTACTATGCCCGTATTCCTTAGACTTTACTTGCTATGCTTGGCCTGGCTCGAATACCCACTGAAGATTGTGTTATTTTACGATATGATGTCCCTATTAGATACGGATAGATGTTACTTGAATACCTGTTTTATAGCCCTTCAGCTATTGGGAGGGAGGGGAGGCGGGGAGGGGGGGGGGGGGGGGGGGAGTTTAAGGGTTTGAGTATTCCGAGATTGACAATGTGGCATTACCATACTGTGAATGTAATGTATCTTACTGTATGAAAAGCCTAAATAAAGCGTTAAAAAAAAGGACTCCACGGCTATGACCAAGTCCTTGGGCCTCTCGGCCCCGCGCCAGCAAACGGCTGCATTTCGCCCCTTTTGTGGCCAAGGAAGGGGCGCCTCCACACGTCCGGCCAGCCACGGGCTGCAGACTACCATCCAGCACAGTGACGGGCGTGGAAACCGCCGTGGCGGCGGTCGGGGACAACGGCGAGGCAAGTCCACACCTTCCCCTGCAGCATCCGCCTCAAAACCCTCCTAGTCCGTGCTTTCAGGTCCATATGATGCCAGTGGGGTGCAGGGTCCGCCATCATCATCACCACCACTGGCGCACTGTCACATCGGACAGGTGGGTGCTGCAAATCGTCCGAAGGGGCTACTCCCTCCCTTTCGAGGCGTCCCCTCCAGCCATGCCACCGCAGTACCACCGCGTGTCAGGGGATCACTTGAAACTTCTAGAAGAGGAAGTTACTGCCCTCTTGGTCAAGGGGGCCATCGTGCACGTTCTTGGGCCAGAAGTAGGGTGTGGTTGTTACTCCCACTACTTTCTGGTACCCAAGAAGGGCAAAGGGGGCCTATGCCGTATCTTGGACCTACGGAACGTCAAAGGCTTCCTCCGGAAGGAGAAGTTCAAGATGCTGACACTGGCTCAGCTCTTAGCTGCCCTGGACCCTGGAGACTGGAAGGTAGTGTTGGACTTGCAGGATGCTTATTTTCACATCCCCGTCCTGCCGGCCCACCGGCGTTACCTGCGGTTCACAGTAGGCCACGAGCACTTTCAGTTTACCATGCTCCCCTTCGGCCTTACCAGCGCCCCACGGGTGTTCACGAAAGTGATGGCGGTGGTCGCAGCTCATCTGCGCAGGTTAGGGGTTTCAGTCTTCCCCTACCTCGACGACTGGCTGTTTCGAAGGCGTGCTCGCCCCAGACAGTCGTCAGCCACCTCCAGACTACGGCTGACCTCCTGCACCTGCTGGGGTTCTCCATCAATGTGCCAAAGTCACACCTGTTTCCCTCTCAGAAGCTCCTCTTCATCGGAGCGGTTCTAGACTCGGCGCAGTTTCGGGTTTATCCTCCCGAACAGCGTGTTCAGGATATTCAGGCTCTGATTCCGATCTTTCAGCCTTTATCCCGAGTCTCGGTCAGGTTGACGCTGCGGCTTCTGGGGCTGATGGCCTCCTGCATCCTTCTGGTGCATCACGCCCGGCGGCTAATGCGGGCTCTGTAGTGGGACCTGAAGTTTCAGTGGGCCCAGCATCAGGGCAACTTGTCCGACCATGTCTTGATCTCGGAGGGCACTGCAAGACAGTTGCAGTGGTGGCTCACGGACCGCGATTGGGTCAGCGGCAGATCCCTCTCCATAACCCAACCGGAGCACGTGGTTGTGACGGACGCGTCCCTCCAGGGCTGGGGGGGCCACATGGGAGAGGCGGAGATCAGAGGCATCTGGTCTCCGGCGGAGTCCCGGCTCAACATCAACCTTCTGGAGCTGCGGGCGATCCGGCTTGCACTGAAGGCATTCCTCCCCTCTATCCGGGGGAGTGTAGTGCAGGTGTTCACGGACACACCACCGCCATGTGGTACTGCAACAAACAGGGTGGGGTGGGTCCGTGGACCCTATGCCAGGAGGCTCTGCGCCTCTGGCAGTGGCTGGAACATCAGGGCGTGACCCTGGTGGTTCAACATCTGGCAAGTTCCCTGAACGCCAGGGTGGACGAGCTCAGCCGTCGGTGCATGATGGATCACGAATGGCGTCTGAACTCGGACGTGGCGCAAGGCCTCTTCCAGCAGTGGGGAGAGCCTTGGTTTGATCTATTCGCCACAGAAAAGAACGCGCAATGTCATCAATTCTGCGCGTTGGAATTTCCAAGGCGGCACTCGCTCGGAGACGCTTTTCGACGCGAGTGCAGCTGCAGTCTGTTGTACGCCTTTCCGCCTATACCACTTCTGCCCAGAGTGCTGAAGAAGATCAGGCGCGACCGGGCCCAAGTTATCCTTGTGGCTCCGTACTGGGCACGAAGATATTGGTATCCAGAGCTACTCAGCATGTCTGTCGATCCCCCGATTCGTCTGCCCTTTCAGGAGGACCTTCTGTCGCAGCAGCAGGGGACGGTCCTCCACCCGAACCTGTCCAGTCTCCACCTCCATGCTTGGAGATTGAGCGGCCACAGTTGAGGACATTTGACTTGCCTCCTGAAGTTTGTAATGTGATTCTGGCAGCCAGGCGTCCCTCCACAAAGTCGGTATACGCCTGCAGGTGGAACAGATTTGTGGCATGGTGAACAGCAAAGGCTGTGGATCCACTCTCTGCCCCCCTTTCTGAGGTTCTCCTCTTCCTTCTTTCTCTTGCCCAGCAGGGCTCTGCTCTGCGCACTATCAAGGGCTACCGTTCTGCCCTTTCTGCCTTCTTTGAGGCTACCTGATCAGCCTTCTTTGTTCAAGTTCCCGATTGTTAACAGATTCTTGAAGGGCATCACTCATATGTTCCCCCCTGTTCCTTTCATGATGCCCCAGTGGGACTTGAACCTGGTTCTAACTTACCTGATGTGCGCTCCGTTTGAGCCGCTTCATATCTGTCCTCTCCGTCTTCTTACACTTAAGACTGCTTTCCTGGTTGCCATCACCTCTGCTAGGAGAGTGAGTGAGCTCCAGGCTCTTTCCTCTAAACCTCCTTTCCTTTCTGTCCATCCGGACAAGGTTGTGTTGCGGACAAGACCCTCTTTCCTGCCCAAGGTAGTCACAGCCTTCCACATGGGGCAGTCCATCACCTTGCCCACCTTCTTTCCGCCTCCGCATCCCTCGAAAGAGGAAGAGCGGCTCCACCGTCTGGACCCAAAACGTGCGCTCTCATACTATCTGGATCGCACACGCCAGTTCCAGGTGGATGACCAACTCTTTATTGGTTACGTGGGAGCTAAGAAGGGGCGGGCGGTGCACAAACTGACCATCTCTCGGTGGGTCGTGTAGTGCATCAAGGCATGCTATTCTTTGGCTAAGATGGAGCCTCCTGTTGGGCTGAGGGCCCATTCCACTCGGGCCAAGGCGGCTACTACTGCCCTGGGTCGGGGAGTCCCCTTGCTGGACATATGTCAGGCAGCTACGTGGGCCTCGCTGCACACGTTCGCAAGACACTACTGCCTGGACAGCCAAGTCCGGAGGGATGGCTTCTTTGGCTGTTCCGTCCTCCAGGACTTTCTGGTGTGATCATTGGTTCGCAGACCCACCACCGGGGTTGGTATTGCTGGGGCATCTATTCTAAGGTAAGGAATCTAATACTAACCTGTTTCTTTCAGTTGCACAAGTTACTTACCTTCGGTAACGATATATCTGTAAGAAACAGTAGTTAGTATTAGATTCCTTACCGCCCCACCCATCCTCCCCGTTCTGCGAACCGATATCTAGGGTTAAGGTCATCCCCTTTCAGGGCCCTAGTTTCATGGCACCAGTGTTGGTTTTTATCATGGCTCTGCGTTTCTGGCGCGGAAAAGCTGTGTAAAAGAACTCGATCGAAAAGTTAGTAAAAAAACGACTAGGGTACAACTTTTTCCGGATCGGCGCTTGCTGGCGCGGAAAAAAGAAGAACTGACGTCAGCGCGCGAGGGTGGCGTCTAAGTACTCCAGCGACGTCATCCCGGCACCGATGACGGACGCGGAGCCGCAGATGACGCCTACCGATGCTCAAGGGTACTGCTATGCAAAAATTTCCGGATCCAGTCTGACGCCTGGGGATATTCTAAGTTAACGAATCTAATACTAACTACTGTTTCTTACAGATATATCGTTACCGAAGGTAAGTAACTTGTGCGCCAAGAAAAGATGCCTACTGGTAAGTAGCATTTTCCTTAAGTGGTTGTGGGGTATCAAATAAATAAAATGGTGTGTCTTGTAAATAGTGATGTTGACAAATTCTAAAGAAAGCGAAAATGGGTTCGGCATAAGATAAAGAAGGGCTGGTGATGGAGGACGCTGTTTGGACATTTGTGGTTATGGAACAATGCAGGGATCAGACTGGACAGAAAATAGGCCCGTGCCTCAATATAACAGTGGCCCCTTTTAGCAAATCAGATAGCTAACAAAGAGAACCACATTAGTAAGTCGGGCAGTTTTAAAATTGTAAAGACAGGCTGTATAGGCATGGAAGACTGCATGCATTTGTGTGCTTGCATTTGTGTCCTTGCTGCAGGCAATATTTGTGGTCAGATTAAAAAAACAACTGTACACAACAGCCCACCAGACTATAAAACAGGCCCACCAACAAGGCTGTAAGACCAGCCCTTCTGACACCCCCAGATCGCCATATGGACCAAACCCAAGGGCGCAAGAGATATTTTTGTGTGTCTGTTTTAGCAAACTTTAATAGGGTATATAAAAATAAGCGGCCGATTTATTGTTCATTACACTAGCTGCAATGGCGCTTTGTGGGATTCCGGTGACATAAATTAACTATTTAACCTTCAGCCTCATGTGACCAACATTTCGCGGTGGTGATAGACCTGCAATTCGCAGCAATGCGCCGCTTAATAGCTATGTGCACTTCAAGTCTGTTAATTGTGTATTTATAGCACACAATCTCCAGCCACAAGCTCTCTATGGGGATTTCCATTAGTTAAGGAGCTGTTGGTGGGTGCTGCCTGCAGTCTCTTCCACTACATGCTCCGTTTCTCTCCTTCCCCTTTCTAAATTGACCCTTCTGATGGAGTAACCCAAGCTGATGCCCCATCCCCTCCCTGCCAAATGTAGTGACCACTCATTCCCCGCCAGCAGAATGCAACAAGGTGTCCCTTAGACTCAGTAACTCACTGACATTCATTGGCTTTCTGTAGAAACACAAAGGAAACAGGATAATGTGTAAAATTCTGAAGTTAAAATATAAGGAGTAACAATATGCACAGATTTGCAGTCTTCGGCATATTCCTACGTAAGAAACTTTACGTAACTCAGTTACCCACTGCTGAATTGGAGGTCCCCTAAAGGGACATGGTGCACCCATGGACATAGCTTTTTTCTAAACTTGTCTCTTTATCATTTTCTCTAACTTACACTCTTCGCATTTCTTTTTTTCGTGCGTTTTCATGTTCAATCTCCCGCACGAGTTCTCCAACTTTTCTGTCTCTCACTCACGAAGCCTTTCCCCCCTCTCTTTTATGCCTCTCGCCTATTTCACAATCAAATGTTGTTCTTCATCAGTGCCCTTCAAAAAGCTATACTGAAAGCACAAATGTACAATTTAGTTAACATGAATGACATGCCCTTGATGGTAAAGAAAAGCAAGATATATCTCGCCACAGACCTTTACATCTGACCCAGCAAATGAGAAGGTTTTTCACCGGCAAATGGCAGTTTTCTCTCAAGCGGGTCTTCTTCGTAGCTGCTGTGGCGAATTCCTTAACTAAATGTTTGCCTTGCCAAAAACTGAATAAGCGCTGGTTATTGCCACCCCGTAGCTCTCCCCTGATGTCTTGCATTTATCCCATGGCAGGCTTTATGAATATGTGACGCATGTCCCTGAAGTGCACTGAAGAGCAGCTCTCCGCACACACTTAGAAACTCCTTCCCCCACGGCATCTTGTGCCAGAAAGCACACCTGGACCACATCCTCTGGAGGGAGCGTGGCCAGCTTCACCGGAGCTAAAGCCACCTCTGTATTCCAGCAGCAGGGGCTTGCTCGATGGCAGCAAAGGGTTTCTCTGGCCCCAACAGACTCACTACACACTTGGGTACACTTTCCCCCATGGCATCTTGCACCAGGAACCGCACCTGCTCCACATCCTCATTAGGGGGCGTGGTCAGCTTCACCAGAGCTACCCGGCGAAACAAGGGCGGCCCGTTCGCGTCCGTCAGAGCCCAGAGGAGGCTTGACTGGGGCACATCCCATGGATCTTGATTAGGTTCTGACAGCGGTCCAGTTGTCCACTCCTCTTTATATTTTTAGGGAGTGTTGCTGTAACCCTTTGAGACCAAATTATGCTTCCTATGTGCACTTACTTTTGGGGCGGAATTTGTTTGAACTGGTACTACTTGCTGCCTGCTTTTATTTAAACAATATGCTTAATAGGCTCTAACTATAACAATATCATCTCACACCTTGAGGGCACCTTTTGCATTTGATCCCAGCGCCAGTTTTTAGGAAGGCCCTGCATCCCTTGGGTTGGAGTATATTTAGAACAGTTGTGAGGAGTAATCTTTGTTTGACAAGCCAGGAGGTTGAAGTGATAAGTTCTGGTGATGACTGTCATAGCTCCCTCTGGATTGTAGGAGTGTGCTGATTGCTATTGCACATCTTCCTTTTTCCAATAAACACCAGATATGGTCAAGCGGAAAGCCATTTAGTCCCCCCACGACCCCTGCTAGCAACCCCACCATGTGTGCCAGGAAGGCTAGGAATTCTAGTATTTGAAATAAATTAATGATTTGATTGAGAAAAGTGAAACCATACTGAATCCTCCTGATCTTAGTATGGTTTGGGGAATCAGGGAAGATTGTAAAAGCCACCCTACCCATTTTGTTTGTGCAGAAGCCCGGTAGGGTACAGACAAACAGAAATAAATCTCCTGCACCCACAGCTCCTGCACCCAACACCGATACAAAAGGCAATCTTTCCTGGATGTGCAATCAGCCTCCTTTAGAACCTGTAGTTGTATGCTCAAACAGGTTTAATTACTTTGATGGAAAGTGTATCAGGTGGTTCGCCAGTCGCTGTTTGTGGGGATGTGTAGGCCTGTATCACCACCAGATCACACAATGCTACATCCAACCTGTATGAAATTGTATCGGTACTATTTGATGAAATAGCTGGCCTAAAAAAGGTGGTTTATTCCTTGGTATGCAAATTGAATTACACAACACAAATACTAGCCCACGTTACCAGATTGCAGAGCACTGCTATCAGCGCTATCCCACCTTCGTTGTTTGTCCCTTTTCCCCTGTTATTCCTCAGGACTAGGGGACAGGTGAATTTCTGGCTTATGGGAGATCAGCCCCAACCTGTCTTGATCCCCCATCCCATCTTACCAGGTACCAGATACGGCAGCAAGGATCCGTCGTGGAACAGGTGTTTAGACGTGGTTCCAACCTCCCTGATTACTATAGCCCAGCAGGCCCTAGCCAAACTACTGTCCCCAGACCGTTGGAACCATTAAATAGTAGGCAGGCCCAGATAGGGTTTCTGTCTAGAAACGCTTGCGATTTCTTACAGAGGTAAAGGCAGAGGTTGCCGTGGTGCTGGACGGCATCCCTCTTCCTCCTCTTCTACTACCTCCCCTCCCCCTCCCAGTAATGCAGCAAAGCAGCCCTAGATCTGCCATCTTGGATCATGTGGGTCCTGTGGGAGGCCGGCTTACCCATTTTCTACAAGTCCGGAAATTAATAATTTCGGACCATTGGGTTCTAGATCTTGTAGAAAATGGGTACGCCCTTCCCTTCAGGGAATTTCCTCCTCCTTACCCCCCTTGCCAAGGGTTTTGCACGGAGGATAATTTTTTTCTCCTTCAGAAGGAGGTTCTTACCCTGTTGCAAAAAGGTGCGATAGAGGTGGTTCCAGAGCAGGAGAGGGGTCAGGGATGCTACTCCAGGTATTTCCTGATTCCAAAGAACGATGGCAGATTACGTCCAATTCTGGACCTCAGAATTTTAAATCTGTTCTCCCTAGCGCAGGTTCTTCAGGTGCTGCAAAAGGAGGACTGGATGGTGTCCATCGACTTACAGGATGCGTATTTCCACATCCCAATCCTGAAGTTGCACAGAAAGTATCTCAGTTTCACGGTTGGGTCGCAAGATTACCAGGTTGCGGTCCTTCCGTTTGGTCTTACTACTGCACCTCGAGTCTTCACAAAGGTGAGGGCAGTGGTGGCAGCCCATCTCAGGAGGTTGTGGATCCCGGTTTTCCCTTACCTGAATGACTGGCTTTTAAAGGCAGAGTCTCCAGGGATGGTGAGTCATCATCTGCAGGTTACAACCCAGCTGTTGTACAAATTGGGTTTTTAAATAAATGTACCCAAGTCTCACCTGGTGCCCTCACAGCGCAACCTGTTTATAGGGGCGGTACTGGATACTACTGTGTGTCCAGCATTCCCTCCATCTCGTCATAAAGGAAATGATTCCCTTGTTTTTCAATGGAGCGGTTGTTCCAGTTCTGAAGGTCCTTCACCTGCTCGGTCTGTTCGCTTCCTGCATCCTGCTGGTCAACCATGCACGCTGACATATGAGGGCGCTCCAGTGGTGTCTCCACAGGCAGTGGTACCAGCACAACGGAGATCTCCGGGAGTCTGTGAGGATCTCCAGAGAAGCTGCAGAGGATCTCTCTTGGTCGAGCGTGGAGGGCAATCTGTCTGAAGGAAACCTTTCCATCTTCCTTCATCGGTGGCCACAGTGATAATGGATGCCTCTGCCCTAGGGTGGGGTGCTCATCTGGGGGATCTGGAGATTGAGGGTCTTTGGTCTCCAGAGGAAAGGTTGTTTCACATCAACCTTTTGGAATTGTGGGCGATACGTTTAGCGCTCAAGGCCTTCCTCCCTTCCCTCTGCGGTCAGTCGGTTCAAGTCCTGACGGACAATACTGCCGCGATGTGATATATCAACAAACAGGGAGGAGTAGGGTCGTACTGTCTCTGGAGAGAGGCGTTGCGATTCTGGTCCTGGGTTCAGGACCATCGGATTGCTTGATGGCAAATCATCTGGCCGGGGTGCTGAACGTGCGTGTGGACAGTGTCAGTCGGCAGTTCTCCGCCGACCATGGGTGGAGGCTTCATCCAGAGGTAGTTCGGCACGTCTTCCAGATGTGGGGAACACCTTGGGTGGACCTGTTTGCCACTTTCGAGAATGTGCACTGCCCGTCATTCTGCAGTCTCCAGTTTCCGAGGCAGGGAGCGTTGGGGGACGCGTTTCAGTCGAGTTGGAGCTTACAAATCCTTTACGCTTTTCCTCCCATGCCCTTGATTCCTCGGGTTCTGAGGGAGATTCGCCAAGACCGGGCCCAAGTTATATTGATCGCCCCGGATTGGCCAAGAAGGGTGTGGTACACAGATCTTCTTCACCTCTCGTCACACTCTCCTCTCCATCTCCCTCTCAGGGCAGACCTCCTCTCTCAGATGGAGTGGCAAGTTCTACACCTCCAGAGCCTGCACCTTCATGCCTGGAGATTGAACGGGGCAACTTGAATTCTTTTTCTCTCCTGCCTGACGCAGTGGATGTTATATTATCGGCCAGGCGACACTCCACCAAGACTATCTATTCATACAGGTGGTCTAAATTTGTTAAGTGGTGCAGAAAGAAATCTGTTGATCCCTTAAAAGCACATCTTAATGATGTTCTTTGTTTTTCCCTTCATTTGGCCCAACAGGGTTGTCCTGTGGCCACGGTAAAAGGGTATTTGTCGGCATTTTTGTGTTTATCAAATCAGCCTTCTTTATTTAAGTCTCCTATAGTCTTAAGATTCATTAAGGGGCTGACAAACATGTTTCCTCCCACTCCTTTTATTATGTCCCAGTGGGATTTGAATCTCGTGTTAACTTTTCGAATGGGTTGTACATTTGAACCTATGCTTAGTTGTCCTTTAAGACTTTTAACTTTCAAAACGGTCTTTCTGGTTGCTATTACTTCGGCAAGAAGGGTGAGTGAACACCAGGCTTTGAGTTCAAAGCCTCCTTTTTTGACCATACATGCTGAAAGGATGGTACTCAGGACCAGGGCTGCTTTTCTGTCTAAGGTGGTGACTTCCTTCCACCTAGGTCAGTCCATTACCCTTCCTACATTCTATCCTCCCCCTCACCCATCCAAAGAGGAGGAGAGACTTCATTGTTTAGATCCAAAGAGGGCGATTAGCTTTTATTTGGACAGAACAAAGGACTTCCGTCAGGATGACCAGCTCTTTATCCAGGTGGATCATCTTGTGAATCAAGATATGCTACTCCCTGGCTGGTAAGGAGCCTCCTGTAGGCATTAGAGCTCATTCCACCAGGGCTAAATTGTGTACTTCTGCATTGTCCAGATGTGTTCCTGTATTGGATATATGTAAAGCTGCAACTTGGGCCTCCCTCCACACTTACTGCTTAGATTCCGAAGTGAGGAGGAATGGCCATTTTGCGCGTTCTGTTTTGCAGGACTTGTTGGTTTAGAAGGGTGGACAACCTCCTCCGGGAGAGGTACTGCTGTGGGATTCTATTCATAAGGTGAGGAATCCACAGGCAGATGTATCCATCAGAAGAACAAGTTACTTACCTTCTGTAACGCTTTTTCTGGTGGATACAGTATCTGCCTGTGGATTCCTCACAGACCCACCCACCTCCCCGCTGTCCACCTTTTTAAACCATAAAAGATGAGGTATTAGTTTTTTTTATTTATTATGTGTACTCAAGACTTTGTTACCTCTATTTATTTATTATTGTCTTGTTTGAAGTGCAAGCTTTCTTCTTTCTTTATACACTGAGTGTATTTTTATGAAGTATGTATACTATGTATACGTTGTCTCTATGGTCGGTCTGCCCGTTTTACCCGTGTGGCACGGAAAAAATGGATGGAACTGAGGTCATCAGGCCGACGTGGTCTTCTTATGCTCCGGTGACATCACGCGGAGTCGCGTGCGGAGCCATGGCGCTGTGACAACCTCGTCGGCGCAGAGAGCTACAAACAATTTCCGGAATGCTGGCGCAAGGGGGATATTCATAAGGTGAGGAATCCATAGGCAGATACTGTATCCACCAGAAAAAGCGTTACCGAAGGTAAGTAATTTGTTCTTTATGACCAAGTTCTCACTTCTTATTCGGATTTTGATAGTGATGATACTCCTATTTGTAGCATATATGGCCACTTTTTCGCTGCTTTGGATCAGTCTTTTGAAGGTGGCGGCGGGAGCTGGTCATTTTTAACAAGCCACCTTTGAATCCACTGCTTGGTTCTCTAAAAGCTGTCGGCAGGGTAGATCCTGCCTGCTGATTGCCATTAGATCTTCTTGTCCCCAGCAGATTTGTGAGGCAAGAATCTAGTATAAAAGGTGATAAAGGCCAGCAAAAAGAACTGTGGCGAGCAAAAGTTGCAGGACTTGTTCGAAGCTTCAATAAGGAAGGATGCTTCCTCCTTTTGGCACATAATTGCTCATGGTGTCTGGAAGCCAAAACTCCGACCGCCCTCTATATACAACCACAGATTTGAGTTAAACACTTCAGTGACCTCTGTTCTACAACCTCTGCTGTTTAGTTGCCTTCAAGAGCTGGGGCGCATTCTCAGACCATCATAGATTTTGTATTGTCCTATTAATACATTTTCACTTGAGGACTCAAAGGAGGCAATTCTGTCTCTGAAACCATGGAAAGCACCAGGGTTAAATTATATCCCCGGCGATTTGTATCGCTCTGATATTGAGATCTGGGCCCCTTATATTAATATCACATCGAACTCCATCTTGTCAGGTGCTCTCCTCCCTGATTCATGGAGAGGAACTGTGATCATTCCAGTGTTTAGGTCTCGCCTGAGCCAGCTCATGCGCTGCTCTGCAAGACATTTAGTAAGTGGGTTTTAAAGTGCTACCACTCGCTTTTGCTGGCCTCAAGCTTGCGGCTACGCACTCGTGCACGCGCGCAGCCGCCATCTGGCTTTCTGTCAAAGCATTCCACGCATCGCTCGATCAGGCGCCATCTGGCTTCTCTTTCGAACTCTCCTCCCCCTTCCCACCACAGAGCGCATCCAGCTCCTCCCGCTGGCTGTTGCTGCTCCCGGCGCCATCTGGCCACTTTCACTTTCAGGGCAGCGCGGCGCTGTGTGCCTTCACAGTTCAAAAAGATGTCAGAATGGCATGCACAATGTTAATTTGTTGTGCAATCGCCTCAATTAAAGTTAGCTCTGTATGCATTCAGCGCTGTGTGCCTTCACAGTTCAAAAAGATGTCGGAGTGGCATTCACAATGTTAATTTGTGCGATCGCCTTAATTATTGCAGTGCTCTTGTGAGCATGGTGTCGCTATTTTGTAATGGTATTTAGTTTTATATGTACGTAGTTAAACGCTGCAAAAAGGTGTCTAAAGTCGACTGGCTCCTTAGAGCGGGGTTTAACTAAGCATAGGTTTTCCTCTTGTGGTCATTTGCTGAACTTCTTTCTATTTACGATTAAAGTGGCAGGTGAAATCCTTTGTCTTTTGGTAAAAACACCTATGCTTTTATATTATTTCTATCTTAAATCAAAACAAACACAAATAACGTTCTCAGAATACAAGCTAAAGTCTCTTTGGCATCACCACACGCCGTGCTTTCCACTTTAAGGTCTTTAACTTCATAGTGAGCGTGAGAAATGTGTGCAAGTTTGCTTACCCACCCTACTGTGTTGTATTGTTTCATGGGTGATCTGTCTGTGTACGTACTCTATGTGTATGCCTATCGGTTGTATTTGTCAATGCTTCTTTGTAATTGGCTGTGTGTGCGTGCGAAAGTTATTGATTAAGACTTTAATGAGCTAGTGCATGCATGCAGATGCAAACATGCACAAACAAATGTTTGTGGGGTTAGCACATTAAGCAAGCATTGCCATAGCCAATAGGTCTCG
The DNA here is from genome assembly GCF_964261635.1 of Lissotriton helveticus. Lineage (NCBI taxonomy): Eukaryota > Metazoa > Chordata > Amphibia > Caudata > Salamandridae > Lissotriton > Lissotriton helveticus. Next base: position 1,331,267,371 of record NC_136067.1, read on the forward strand.
GCTTTGGGACCTTATAAGTGTTTAGCCATGCAACAGTTAATGTTGTTGCAGTACGGATTTTGTGCTGCATAACTAAATGCTTATAAGGTCCCAAAGGCAAGACCTATTGGCTTTGCCAGTGCTTGTTAAAAAGGGTGCCAAATCTGATCCAAACAATTATAGGCCTATCAGCCTTATCGACATCCTGCAGAGGGTGTTTAGCTGTCAGGTTTTGGCCAAACTCCAGACATGGGTTACCAATTTTGATATTTTTGAACAACAAGAGAGTCAGGGATTTACGTGGTCACTCTCCTACACCTATTGAATTTGTATCAACAACAAAAGAGTGACTATCAATCAGAATACCGTGTGACAGTGAAAAAGACAAATAAACAGACAACTCTATTAGTAAGGGGAATGACTCTATTTGTAAAAAGAACCCTCACTCACCCTAGTGGTGACATGCTTCATCATGGGGTTCCCACGAGGGAGACCGAATGTCTCCCCCGTGTGCTTCAACACCTGCGATTGCAGCGGAGCAGGTTAATTGTGAAGTTGGTGGTGTGTGCTCTGTGAAGTAAGTGCCAAGTTAAAAGAGCCCAGCAGTACCTCAAAAAAACTTTATTCGTAGGTCTGTTGGTCACGTTAAAAACAAGTGGGGAGACTGTGATAATTATTGTAAAGAATCACTGTTTCCTAAAAAACAAGGTCAACATGTTTCTGCTGTCAATATGCCCTCTTCGGCGCAGCTTTCGTCAGGACCATTTAAGTGAAATCCCCCGGGGGTCCGAGCTCGCTAAGGCACGTCCACACCGTGAGGATATGAATGTGAAAAAGGAAATTAAACGTTTTTTTCTTATTAAAAAACTTACGGTTTTATACCGTGTCTCAAAAACTCCTAGTAATTTAACTGGAGCCCAATCTGTAATGAAATAACATTAAATAAAACATACAATTAATATATATGTGTTTAACCAATGTCAACGATTCATTTTTCACCAACATCAATAAAAAATAGTCAGTCAATCCTCTATAATGTATCCACAGCACCCTCTAGGATTTCAGGGTACGGAGCCTCATTCTATTCGAACCCATTAGTTTCTATGGACCCCTCAATCGATGGGTTATATCTCTGGACTAAACTTTAGTCATGTTTGATATTGCATCTCTCTTTAAAAGATGGCATATCTTGTGTCAGACATTATATTCATAATGTAAAAGGGAACTATAAAGATAGTTTACATACTACCCCAGTTCGAACAAAGTCCCGAACGGAACTGTGAACTTATAAATTCAGATCAATGGAAGATGGCCTTCTCTAGTGGAAAATAGCGCAGTGTCATGCATAGCGTAGTGTTGCGATATCCTGTACTCACATCATACCGGAAATCAAGTATGCACCATAGATAAGCAGCAAGGCTCAGTCTTCACGCTGCGTGTCATCTACAAAGTAACAACAAAACGAAGCCGGTTTCCAAAAACGTTGTTTCCCCACTGCCTCATTAATTCATATGCAAGCAGTCACAAGAAAATTTCGCCTGTCAAAACTTACTCACTACACAGCGACTCGCCGCCGTCCACCTACTCCGGTAACCGCTGCTATCTGGAGGTGGTGTTTCTCATCAAGCACTGCCGTTATAGAGGGTGGACGTGTGGTTACGCAGAACACGTCATGAGTCCAGGTCAGCTGACTAACGCGACGTGCTCTGAGTCAACAAACAACATAGAAAAGGGATGAAACATTCATCTCCTAGTTCCAAGAAAACTTTATTGTTCGTGGGTTTCCATCATCTTAACAACATGCTTGATTATTATATGCCGAATAGTTGTAATAGCCGACCATAAACAAACAGTTTGCGTATTTTAATAAAATTAGGATGATAAAGTTCCAGGCTGTTAGCCATATCACTCATAGGATCTTATATGGCTTTGAAAACTGTAGGATCGTAAAACTACCGATTTGTTTTATTAAGAAACCATAGATGTCACCATCCTGGAAGTTTCACGTATAGACTGCGTATATAGCCAGAATATAAATCCCTGTCAGGGATACAGATCCTAGAAGTGTTACACAGTGGTGCCGCCTCATTTATCATCTACAGTTCGGTTTCAACGTCTCATGACCGACCCCCAGGGGATATCATCATTCAAGCCAGTCACATGGCTTAAGAGACGGTGCACCCATCTCTGTTCTTTCTCAAACAGTGTGGTTTCTGTTCCATACTCAAGATGCTCTATCACAGTCCAGTGAATGTCCAGTGGGGAATGTTTGTACTCTTTAAAGTGTGTGGTAAGTTTGGTGTTACTTTTGCCACATCTTATATTGCTTCGGTGCTCACCAATCCGGAGTTTGCCCATCCTCTTGGTCATCCCTATGTACCTCAAACCACAGGGACAGGTAATCAGATACACAACATTGCAAGTATTGCAATTCGTGTGTTGTCGTTGTTGCCACGTTTTACCTGATTCAAGGGTGAGTGTCTTAGATGTGGAGGTGAGAGAACAAACACTACATCCTCCACAGGCAAAGTGACCCGTGACGGGAGGTAAACCCCATGCATCTAGTACACTCCTTGTTCTCTGTTCTTGTCGTCGTGGACGTGTGTGCACAACGGAGTCCTTCAGGCTCCTAGCTCTTTTAAAAGAGAACAAAGGTTTCTCCCATGTGCAGTTGTTAGATGTTAAAATTCTCCAATGTCTCTTAATGCTGCGACTCACAATGTTTGAGGCTGTGTTGTAAGTCGTAACGCATGTCAAGGGTGCCTCTGAGCCTGTTGCTCTAGGGTTGTCCTCTAAAAGGGCATCTCGGTTCTGATTTCGTGCCCTCTTGTAACTTCTAGATAGGAGATGATTGGGGTATCCCCTCTTCTGTAATTTCTCAGTGAGGTCCAGGGCTTGTGTTTTGTAATCAGAAACCTCGCTACAATTCCTCCTAATGCGGAGGTATTGTCCAAAGGGGAGGTTCTCTCTCAATGGCTGTGGGTGAAAGCTTGAGTAGTGTAACAAGTTATTTCTTGCAGAGGGTTTGAAGTAGGTCTTGGATAATAATCTCCTACCTACTCGACTCGTGTGATTGTCACATCCAGGAATACAATTTTAGTTCTGTCAAATTCATGCGTGAATTTGAGATGCATATCCTGATGATTCAACCAGACAAAAAATGAGAGTAATGACTCCTCATCACCCTTCCAGATTAACAGCACATCATCTATGTATCTTTGCCATAGAATAATGTTGGAGAAATGGGGGTTGGTGTCAGGTAGGATGTGCTTACGTTTGAAATGAAACACATACAACCCCGCCACGCTTGGAGCAAATGTGCTCCCCATTGATGTGCCGGTGGCTTGTAAATAGAGATCTTCTTCATATTGGAAAAAATTTCTTTTCAATGCCAGTGTAGCGCAATTTACTACAAAGGATCGAGATGTCTGGTATTGCCAATCAGTTTGTTCCAATGTCTCTGCAATTACCTCAATAGTTGCATCTTGAGGTATAGATGTATACAGACTCTCAATGTCTAACGTCGCTAGAAGACAAGGTTCCTCTGGCATTGTGATGGTTTGTAACATTGCCAGAAGACTCTTAGTGTCTCTGATGTACGTGCTGGTCAATTCAATAATAGGTCGCAAGAAAAAATCGCAGTATTTAGACAAAGGTTCTAAAAGAGAACCTAAACCTGAAACAATCGGCCTCCCTGGGGGTGGAAGGATGCCTTTGTGGGTTTTGGGAAGGGTATAGAAGTATGTTATCCTTCCATCTGTCAATGTCAAAAAATCTGCCTCTTGCTTGCTTATTTTGCCCTCATGTTCGGCCTCCATTACTAAATCGATTATCTCTATTTTCAGACTTGTAGATGGATCCTCCCTCAATGGTATGTAATTGGTTTGGTTGCTTAGGAGGCATCGACATTCTCTATCATAGTCTCCCTTATCTTGAATAACTATCCCTCCCCCTTTATCCGCACTCTTGATCACTATACCAGTGTTATCTTGTAAAGAGCGTATTGCTTGAAATTCCTCTGAAGTTAGGTTTTAAAAACCTAACTTCAGAGGAATTTCAAGCAATACGCAATACGTGGCGGGGTTGTATGTGTTTAATTTCAAACGTAAGCACATCCTACCGGACACCAACCCCCATTTCTCCAACATTATTCTATGGCAAAGATACATAGATGATGTGCTGTTAATCTGGAAGGGTGATGAGGAGTCATTACTCTCATTTTTTGTCTGGTTGAATCATCAGGATATGCATCTCAAATTCATGCATGAATTTGACAGAACTAAAATTGTATTCCTGGATGTGACAATCACACGAGTAGGTAGGAGATTATTATCCAAGACCTACTTCAAACCCTCTGCAAGAAATAACTTGTTACACTACTCAAGCTTTCACCCACAGCCATTGAGAGAGAACCTCCCCTTTGGACAATACCTCCGCATTAGGAGGAATTGTAGCGAGGTTTCTGATTACAAAACACAAGCCCTGGACCTCACTGAGAAATTACAGAAGAGGGGATACCCCAATCATCTCCTATCTAGAAGTTACAAGAGGGCACGAAATCTGAACCGAGATTCCCCTTTAGAGGACAACCCTAGTGCAACAGGCTCAGAGGCACCCTTGACATGCGTTACGACTTACAACACAGCATCAAACATTGTGAGTCGCAGCATTAAGAGACATTGGAGAATTTTAACATCTAACAACTGCACATGGGAGAAACCTTTGTTCTCTTTTAAAAGAGCTAGGAGCCTGAAGGACTCCGTTGTGCACACACGTCCACGACGACAAGACAGAGAACAAGGAGTGTACTAGATGCATGGGGTTTACCTCCCGTCACGGGTCACTTTCCCTGTGGAGGATGTAGTGTATGTTCCCTCACCTCCGCATCTAAGACACTCACCCTTGAATCAGGTAAAACGTGGCAACAACGACAACACACGAATTGCAATACTTGCAATGTTGTGTATCTGATTACCTGTCCCTGTGGTTTGAGGTACATAGGGATGACCAAGAGGATGGTCAAACTTCGGATTGGTACGCACCGGAGCAATATAAGATGTGGCAAAAGTAACACCAAACTTACCACACACTTTAAAGAGTACAAACATTCCCCACTGGACATTCACTGGACTGTGATAGAGCATCTTGAGTATGGAACAGAAACCACACTGTTTGAGAAAGAACAGAGATGGGTGCACTGTCTCTCAAGCCATGTGACTGGCTTGAATGATGATATCCCCTGGGGGTCGGTCATGAGACGTTGAAACCGAACTGTAGATGATAAATGAGGCTTCCACCACTGTGTAACACTTTTAGGATCTGTATCCCTGACAGGGATTTATATTCTGGCTAGATACGCAGTCTATACGTGAAACTTCCAGGATGGTGACATCTATGGTTTCTTACTAAAACAAATCGGTAGTTTTACGATCCTACAGTTTTCAAAGCCATATAAGATCCTACGAGTGATATGGCTAACAGCCTGGAACTTTATCATCCTAATTTTATTAAAATACGCAAACTGTTTGTTTATGGTCGGCTATTACAACTATTCGGCATATAATAATCAAGCATGTTGTTAAGATGATGGAAACCCGCGAACAATAAAGTTTTCTTGGAACTAGGAGATGAACGTTTCATCCCTTTTCTATGTTGTTTGTTGACTCAGAGCACGTCGCGTTAGTCAGCTGACCTGGACTCATGACGTGTTCTGCGTAACCATACGTCCACCCTCTATAACGGCAGTGCTTGATGAGAAACACCACCTCCAGATAGCAGCGGTTACCGGAGTAGGTGGACGGCGGTGAGTCGCTGTGTAGTGAGTAAGTTTTGACAGGCGAAATTTTCGTGTGACTGCTTGCATATGAATTAATGAGGCCGTGGGGAAACAACGTTTTTGGAAACCGGCTTTGTTTTGTTGTTACTTTGTAGATGACACGCAGCGTGAAGACTGAGCCTTGCTGCTTATCTATGGTGCATACTTAATTTCCGGTATGATGTGAGTACAGGATATCGCAACACTACGCTATGCATGACACTGCGCTATTTTCCACTAGAGAAGGCCATCTTCCATTGATCTGAATTTATAAGTTCACAGTTCCGTTCGGAACTTTTTTCGAACTGGGGTAGTATGTAAACTATCTTTATCGTTCCCTTTTACATTATGAATATAATGTCTGACAGAAGATATGCCATCTTTTAAAGAGAGATGCAATATCAAACATGACTAAAGTTTAGTCCAGAGATATAACCCATCGATTGAGGGGTCCATAGAAACTAATGGGTTCCGAATAGAATGAGGCTCCGCACCCTGAAATCCTAGATGGTGCTGTGGATACATTATAGAGGATTGACTGACTCTATTTTTTATTGATATTGGTGAAAAATGAATTGTTGACATTGGTTAAACACATATATATTAATTGTATGTTTTATTTAATGTTATTTCATTACAGATTGGGCTCCAGTTGAATTACTAGGGTTTTTGCGACACGGTATAAAACCGTACGTTTTTTAATAAGAAAAAAACTTTTCATTTCGTTTTTCACATTCATATCCTCACGGTGTGGACGTGCCTTAGCGAGCTCGGACCCCCGGGGGATTTCACTTAAATGGTCCTGACGAAAGCTGCGCCGAAGAGGGTATATTGACAGCAGAAACATGTTGACCTTGTTTTTTAGGAAACAGTGATTCTTTACAATAATTATCACAGTCTCCCCACTTGTTTTTGACGTGACCAACAGACCTACGAATAAAGTTTTTTTGAGGTACTGCTGGGCTCTTTTAACTTGGCACTTACTTCACAGAGCACACACCACCAACTTCACAATTAACCTGCTCCCCTGCAATCGCAGGCGTTGAAGCACACAGGGGAGACATTCGGTCTCCCTCGTGGGAACCCCATGATGAAGCATGTCACCACTAGGGTGAGTGAGGGTTCTTTTTACAAATAGAGTCATTCCCCTTACTAATAGAGTTGTCTGTTTATTTGTCTTTTTCACTGTCACACAGTATTCCGATTGATAGTCACTCTTTTGTTGTTGATACTTACCAATTTTAATGTCCTCTCACCGTTCCAGGCTGGCTTCCGATCTAGGGGGGAATGCTCTCTCATGATGTTACATTGCTTGTTGTCCGAGCACAGGCAGTTCTGTGCAAACAGGAACTTACTTTTTGCTTCGGGCCCCCACGCTTGTTAGGTTGTAGGCACTGCCTCTACATCTGTTACTTCAGCTCTTTACGCTGGTTCTGTGGTTTGGAACTTCACTTGTTGCGTTGGTCTTTCCATACCGTTTCCTCCTTCTCTGTCCACTGCTTCAGCCAGGTCCCTTCTTTGTCTGCTATTCTTTCTGTTACAATGGGACTGGTTATCTGAATAGGTCACCCCTGTGTTGGCCTTTTTCAACTCAACCCTTTTTTACAGTCCTCCATAGTAGTCTCTATTTCTCTATTCTAGTAGGTTGTATCTCCCCTGCTGTTTTTTTTTCAACTGTCTTTCGGCCAGCTGATCGTAACCATTCAGTCAGTAGTGTTGTTTTTTTGTCTGCTTACTTTTTCTTGGGTGTGTGATTTCCACCCCTCTATTCCTTTTATACGGGCCATGTGACTGGTTGCCAGCTCGCTCTGTCCCATCTTCGGCCCATGACCAATGTTGTGGCCGTTTGTGTTCCCTTCTTAGGCACATTTTATTATACAGTGTATTTTTATGTATATATAGTATACCTCCTTTTATCAGGTGTCTCTATAGTATGTCATGTACTCCTACCTGTCTAGAGAGGAGTGAGTATTTGCTTACATTGTTGCGCTTTTCCTTGTGTCCTGGAGATACCTCCGTATGTTCGTTGCTTTGCATTTGCTACTCCCTCCCCTCCTAAGGGTTTCTAGGTTGGATAGTCCCAGAGAGCTCCCTTCTCTCTCACAAGTTTCCCCTGTGACCAAGCATGGTCTGTTCCCATAATTGTTGTTTTTGCTTGCACTGCTTTTCTTAAACGACTGATTGGTGCTCTCTGCATTGCTTGGTTCTTTGGCTCAGTAGGTTTAGCTATTCTCCTTAGCCTTCTGACATAAGTGGAGTATTTTAGTACATTGTTGATATGGAGTGTTCTTTCCAACTCTTCTTTAATCTTCTGCCATGGTGTCTTTTTCATATGTTTTACACAGCTGCAGATTTCACTTCCATACAGTGTTCTCCATGATGTTTGTGGTGGGATGTCTACTTCCTCACCTTCCTTCCTGGCAGCCTGCCTTTCACTCTCTTCCTTATAACAGACCGGATAGCCTAGTCTAGGATCTTTTGTTGGATCAGTTCACAGACCCTCCTCCGTGGATGGAAGTACTTGGGTATATCATTCAAAGGCTAGACGTCTCTATCAGATAAATGAATGACTTACCTTTGGTATGGCCTTATCTTGAGAAGACAAGATCTAGCCGCATATTCCTTACCGACCCTCCCATCCTCCCTGCTCTGCGAACTGATTTTCCTTTTCTCTCCAGATCCTTTCTATGCACTCTCATGCCTTTCATTGGTAAAACAAAACAAAAACCTAATAAAATAATTAGCAATATATATATATATATATATATATATATATATATATATATATATATATTCACTGGAAAAACCATAGCTTCGGGGCGTTCTAGTTAGTTGGACATTTTACTCGTACAAAACCATATAAATTCCCCAGTTATAGTTAGTTCAGCTAACTATAACTCGCGCGCCCGCAGTGCACTGCTGATGACGTCACATATTACATCAGTCATGACATGGTCAGTGACATCACATATTACGTCACTGATGACATCATCTAGTGAATGTGTGTTTTGCTGAAAATTATATATGTATATCTCAAGGTCGATGGAGGAATAAATAGGTATATAAGTGTATAAATGGATGATTTTTTTTTTGTAGAATTGATTGTATAACTGACTGAATAAGTGTATCTTACCACAATTTTTAAGGATACCGTTATATGCCCAGCCCAACCAAAAGAGATGCTGGGGTCGGACATTATGGTGTTTTCAGTAATGGAAATGACGGAGGGAATCAACAACCTCTCAAACAAGAAGGCCCCAGGTCCATATGGCATCCCCCCTGATCTATTTAAATCTAACCCTCTATTTTGGGCCCCAATTCTGACAGCAGTGGGAAATGCCGCAGCGGAAAAGGGCTGTCCAACCTCCTGGGGATTATCAACAATTGTGCCCGTATTCAAGAAGGGAGATCGAAACTGTACTTTAAACTATAGGCCTATCTCCCTAATCGATTCAATTGTAAAAGTTCTAGGGGGCACTATATTAAAGAGGTTGACTACCTAGGCGGAGGAGAGAGAGATTCTTTCCGACATTCAGTGCGGGTTCCGCACAGGGCACTCAACCTTGGCCCATTGCCTAAACCTCTACTTGATCTTGGGTAAATACACCCTTTCACGTCTTTCACGGGACTATCTACATGGCCTTCATGGACCTTTCCTTGGCTTTCGACTGTGTCAACCAGGGAAAGCAGTGGCAGTCCATGGAGGCCATGGGGATAGAGCAACACCTGGTGAACTTCCTAAAAGATCTACATAGAGACACAAAGGCAAACGTTAGATATACCATGGGTCTCAAGGTAACAAGAAACTTTAGTACTAGCCGGGGGGTCAGGCAAGGGTGCATCCTGGCCCCCTTTCTTTTTAACCTTTATATAAAGGACCTTGAAGAAACACTGGTTGACACAGGGGCGGACTACCCCTACGTGGGACTCCGGGGATTGCCCGTTCTGCTGTATGCGGACGATGCCGTCCTCCTAGCCCGCACCCCGAAAGGGCTACAAACTATACTCGACGCCTTTCACGGGTTTATGGCTAGCCGTGACCTATCCATAAACAACACAAAATCGTACGTGATGCAGGTGGGGAAGGAGCAAAAAACAGTACCCATTTAGGGTAAATGGCACCAGGGTGCCTACATGTACCTCTTTTTCCTACCTGGGCGTTTTCCCGGATCAACAGTTGAACTGGGCCCCACTCCTGAATAAGAAAAGGGGAGAAGTTATCAGGGCTAACGCAGAGCTTTTTGATTTTGCTGCGAGAATGGGCAATAGACCAGTGGTGGCCATGTTGAAGGTTTATCGTGCAAAGAGCATCTCGATAGCAAGCTATGGAAGTGAACTATGGGGACACTGCAACCTAGAGGGTCTCCAGGTGGTCGAAAAACAAATTCCTAAAACAGCTCTAGTGTGTCCCACAGGGGACATCGAACATGTCTGTGCATGAAGAGACTGGCATGCCTTTTATTAGTGACACCCTGTCCTTGCGACCCCTTACCTTTTGGCTACAATGCTGGCTCAATAAACAGCTTGGACTAGCTCAAAGCCTCTTAAGAGAGATATTGAGCCTAGACTGTATGACCGAAATTCCCTGGATGAAATATCTTAAAATTAGTTTTGGTAAGGAGGGACGCTTGGATCTGTTCTTAAAACCGGAAGGAATCACTAGTAAGGACGTAGCGTATATCAAACAGTCCTTCATAACACGCAAAATAATGGAAAGGCAGGAAAAGGACCTGTTGAACCCCAATGTGTGTCTCCATATGATGCTCAAAACCTCGCCTGGTGTGGAACTATATCTACTTTGGCCACTACCAGCCTATGAGCGTTTTTTATTAATTAGGTTCAGGTTTAATTTATTTCATCTTTTAATAGCAGTCCCAAGGGGGTGTCATAGAGGGACAGTGTTAGCACCCTGTGGCTGCGACAATCTGTCTCCACAGGATCTGCTGCACTTTGTTTCTTTGCAAATATTAGAAATTCCAGCAGGGCTTTTTATCTTAAACCTATTTTAAAAAGACTGAAATTTGTCCAAGCTCGCCCTGCACTACTGTATTTACAACTGTTAAAACCTGATTGCATACCCCATGTGGCCGGCTTTTTAAAAAGCTCAATGAAGTATAGAAAATGCCTGGATACCTAGAACTGTATAAGTAATCCTCTGAATGATGCCCTTTTTAACGTCTAATACCTGTTTTTTAACTTTAACGTTATGAAATTTTTTTTTAATTGGTGTATATTGTATCATGTATTTTAATTGAAAGTTTGAAATATATCTTGTTCTATGTACTTTTATGGTTTTGTACAAAAAAAAACGAATAAAGGATTTTGAAATTGGAAAAAAAAATGTGACTGAATAAGTGTATCTTAGTAAATACATGGGTTAGTGAATAATGTTTAAATATGTAAACATCTGTACCAGTCTCTCACTTTGTGTATAAGTGGCTGCATGGGTTGGTGAGTAGCTACATGAGTGTCTATATAGGTTATTAGTTTTTTTGAGTATCAGTATGAGTGTCTGAGTGTCTATATGGTTCGGTGGGGGGTATTACTTAGTGCATAGATGCATGAATGAGTGACTCACTGTTTCTATGTGTTGAAGACAGCATGTATGCAGGACTGTATGGGTGGATGAGTGTGTATGGGTGTGTTAGTGAGTGAATGACTGTCTCAATAGTGTGTTTATGAGTAACTACATATGTTTTAAACTAGTATATGTGAGTATGTGTATAACTATCTGAAAGAGACACGTTATTGATAGATTCCTTACCTTAGAATATCCCCAGGCGTCAGACTAGATCCGGAAAGTTTTTCTGCTTAGCAGTACCTCTGCGCCCCAGTAGGTGGCATCCTGCGGCTCTGCGTCCGTCACTGGCATCGTAGGCGCCGAAATGATGTCACGGAGAGTACTTAGGCACCACCCATGTGCGCTGACGTCAGTTCTTTCTTTTTCCATGCCGAAAGCGCAGATCCGGATTGAGCACGTACCTCGGTCAATTTTTTTACCACTTTTTTTTTTTTAGACTTTTTGTCTCCTTCTCTTGTCTCCTGGTGCACGTAGGGATGACCGGCTTTAAGTCTTGTGGGTCGTGCCACCGTAAGATGTCGGTGGCAGACCCCCATGATGTCTGCTTCTGCCTGGAGCGTGACAACGACTCATGGTATTATCGGGACTGCCGTGCCATGGCCCGAAGGCGTTACGGAAGCGACGCCGGAAGTTGCTGGAGGTCCAAGCACTCCTCTCACCGCCGCTCCGGGTCTAGGGGCCGTTCGCGGGACCGGAGCTGTCGCTCCTCGGACTCTTAAGTCTTCATCTTTGGATTCCGGTAAGCAATGCCATAAGAAGAAGTTGAAGAAGCGCGTTCGCTCTCCGATGTCCCCCCGTCGCTCCCCGGAGGCAGGTGTGGGGGACAGGGGCTCCGCCCCTGCGGCTCCTCGGAGCCTGGGAGTCCCACGGCCTACCCGTTATACCCGGGTCTGTCTGCGACTCCCGAACAGGTGCAAGAGTTTCTTGCTGCCATGGACCGCCTGTTTAGGCCTCGGGCTCCCGCAGGCGCTCCTGCGGGCCTAGTGGTCCCGTGTCCAGATCTTGATGGCCCGGCGGCGCCGCCTCTGGCGCCAGTCCCGGAGCCACTGGATCTAGCGCCCTCGGCTCCGCCGCCACAAGGTGCAACACTACTGGCTCCGGACAGTTTGGGGTTGAGGTTGAGGCTGTTACTTCCTCGCGGTGTGGGATTTTTTGGCAGCGGTTCTGCCTCAGTGCTCTGAGGAGGTCCAGGCTGTCTTTTCCCAAGTGATTGCGGAAGGTAAGGATGCGACGAAGTTTGCCATCAGTTGTGTTCTGGACCACGCTGATTCGCTGGCCAGGGCGATTTCCTCGACTGTTGCTTTGGGGCTCCATGCCTGGTTGCGGTCTACTGGGTTTTCACCCGATGCCCAGAGCTCGCTAATGGACATGCCTTTTGATAGCTCCCGCCTCTTATGGCGACAGAGCAGCGAGTCCGGGATGTTCAGGCTATGATTCTGCTCTTTCAGCCTCTATCCCTGGTTTCAGTCAGGATGACCCTCCGGCTTCTGGGCCTGATGGCCTCCTGCATCCTGCATCCTGCTGGTGACACATGCCAGGTGGCATATGAGGGCTCTGTACTGGGACCTGAAATTCCAGTGGGCACAACATCAGGGCGACCTGTCTGATCACGTCCAGATCTCGGAGGGCGCAGCACGAGAGTTGCAGTGGTGGCTCACGAATCGCAATTGAGTCAGTGGCAGATCCCCCTCCCTTCCCTAATCGGAGCACACGTTGGTGACGGATGCGTCCCTCATGGGAGAGGCGGAGATCAGAGGCCTATGGTCTCCGGCGGAATCCTGGCTCCATATCAACCTTCTGGAGCTGCAGGCGATCCAATTTGCACTGAAGGCATTCCTTCCCTCTGTCCGGGGAAGTGTAGTGCAGGTGTTCACGGACAACACCACCGCCATGTGGTATTGCAACAAGCAGGGCGGGTTGGGGTCCTGGATCCTTTGTCAGGAGGCTCTGTGCCTCTGGACATGGCTGAAACGTCAAGGCAATACCTTGGTGCTTCAACACCTGGCAGGTGCTCTGAACACCAGGGCGGACAAACTCAGCCACAGGTGCTTGATGGATCACGAATGGCGTCTGAGCTCGGACGTGGTGCAAGGTCTCTTTCTGCAGTGGGGAGAGCCTTTGTTAGATCTTTTCGCCACCGAAGAGAAAGCACAATGTCATCAGTTCTGCGTGTTGGAATTTCCAAGGCGGCACTCGCTCGGAGACGCTTTTCGTTGCGAGTCGAGTTGCGGTCTGTTGTAACCCTTTCTTCCTATACCACTTCTGCCCAGAGTGCCGAAGAAGATCAGGTGCGACCGGGCCCAAGTCATCCTTGTGGCTCCGGACTGGGCACAAAGATACTGGTATCCCGAGCTACTCAGTATGTCAGTCGATCCCCCGATTCGTCTGCCTCTTCAGGAGGACCTTCTGTTGCATCAACAGGGGACGGTTTCCACCCAAACCTGTCCAGTCTCCACCTACATGCGTGGCAATTGAGCGGCGACAGTTGAGGCCATTTGACTTGCCTCCTGAAGTCTGTGATGTAATTCTGGCAGCCAGGGGTCCCTCCACAAAAACGGTTTATCCCTGCAGGTGGAACAAATTTGTGGCATGGTTTATAGCAAAGGCTGTGGATCCTCTTTCTGCCCCTCTTTTAGAGGTTCTCCTCTTTCTTCTTTCTCTTGCCCAGCAGGGCTCTGCTCTGGGCACTATCAAAGGCTATCTCTCGGCCATTTCAGCCTTCTTAAGGCTTCCTGATCAGCCTTCTCTTTTGAAGTCCCCTGTTGTAAATAGATTCTTGAAAGGCATCACACACATGTTCCCTCCTGTTCCTTTCGTGATGCCTCAGTGGGACTTGAACTTGGTGCTTACTTATCTGATGTGCGCTCCCTTTGAGCCACTTCATAATTGTCCTCTCCGTCTTCTGACTCTTAAAACTGCTTTCCTGGTTGCCATCACCTCTGCCAGAAGAGTGAGTGAGCTCCAGGCTCTTTCTTCTAAGCCTCCTTTCCTCTCTGTCCATCCGGACATAGTTGTTCTGAGGACTCGTCCTTCTTTCCTGCCCAAGGTGGTTACGGCCTTTCACATCGGGCAGTCCATCAGCTTGCCCACCTTCTTTCCACCCCCGCATCCCTCAAAAGAGGAAGAGAGGCTCCAGCGTCTGGACCCAGACCGTGCGCCCTCTTTTTACCTAGACCGCACATGACAGTTCCGGGTGGACGACCTTCTCTTTGTTGGTTATGTGGGCGCTAAGAAGGGACGGGCGGTGCACAAGTGGACCATCTCTCGGTGGGTCGTTTTTTGCATCAAGGTCTGTTATTCCTTGGCTAAAAAGGAGCCTCCTGTGGGGCTGCGCGCCCATTCCACTCCGGCCACTGCGGCTACTACTACCCTGGGTCGGGGAGACCCCTTGCAGGACATCTGTCAGGCAGCTACGTAGGTCTCCCTGCACACGTTTGCAAGCACTACTGCCTGGAGAGCCAAGTCCAGAGAGATGGCTCTTTCCGTTCCGTTCTGTTCTCCAGGACTTCCTGGTGTGATCTTGGTTCGCAGACCCACCACCGGGGTTGGTATTGCTGGGGTATCTATTCTTAGGTAAGGAATCTAACACTAACGTGTTTCTTTCAGATACACAAGTTACTTACCTTCGGTAACGTTATATCTGTAAGAAACATTAGTTCGTGTTAGATTCCTTACCACCCCACCCATCCTCCCCGTTCTGCGAACCGATATCTAGGGTTAAGGTATCTCCCTTTCAGGGCCTTAATTTCAGGGCACCAGTGTCGGTTTCTAGCATGGCTCTGCGTTCTTGGCAAGAAAAGCTGCGTTCAGAACTGACGTCAGCGCGCGAGGGCAGCATTTAAGTACTCCGGCGACGTCATCCCGGCGATCTCGACGCCACTGACGGACGCGGAGTAGCAGACAACGCCTACCGACACGCAGGGGTACTGATGATGAAAACTTTCCGGATCCAGTCTGATGCCTGGGGATATTCTAATGTAAGGAATCTAACACTAACTAATGGTTCTTACGGATATATCATTACCGAAGGTTAGTAACTTGTGCGATAGGAGCGGACCGGAGCTGGCCATAAGTTTTGAAAAATTCGCGAAGATTCGTCAATTGGCGCCAAAGTTATTGGGAATAGAATGTTGCGATTTTCCTATGGTAATAGGTCCTAACTATAACTACCTACTGGAGACCGCCAGTAGGTAATATAAAATTATAAATGTTTTTCAAAAAGAAGAATCTTTTTTTGGCACACTGTTTCCATGGCAGTTTCTATAGGTGGCTCTGCGTATTTGAGCGGAAAGTAGAAAATGACGTCAGGGGAAGACTTATATCGACTCTGTTGATGTTACATCCAGTGGACAATGACATTACGACGTTGCGCGATGCCCTCTACCAATGCGCAGAGGTACTGCTGTAGAAAAATGTCCTCATCCAATCTGGTGCCTGGGGATAATTCAAAGGTAAGGAATCTGCGGCTAGATGTTGTCTCTACCAGATAAGGTGTTACCGAAGTAAGTAACTTATTCATTATTACCACAAAGATCTGAGGGACATTTTATTCTGAACACTTACTGAGTCAGACACAATTATATGCACCAATGTGCTTTCAGTACCTTCTTTTGTAAGGTGGGGGTCAACTCTTTATTCATAGATCCAGACAAGCATTAGCTTTGTTTCTTAGGCTTCAGTTGGCAAGGTATGATGTCTGTGAGTTCTCAAAGTGGAGTGGTGTGGCTCACTGGTTAGAGGCGGCAGACCCAGAAGGAGAGAACGGCCCGGGACCAGGGTTCAATTCCCGATGAGGCAGGGTCGTGGTCCAGGGTCAGTGGACTCGATAATTCTCGCCTCGGTGCCTACTCTAACCAGGGATCACACTCGGCAACTCTGGGCATTAGCTTGCCTCATCTCAACAACGGCCCCCCACATTCGCCGGGAATGCCTGGTTTCACCTTGGAGATACCCAGTAGGGACCATCTCACAGGGATAGCCAGGACGGGTTCCCCAGCGGTCTACAGCGCCACGACGCCTCAGGGCAGCAGTGCGCTTTACAAGACACATACATACATACATACAAATGAAATGTTGGAGGTTCCTAATGAACATTCAGCAATAACAACAAAGGGACGTGTCTTTGGATCTGTGGTTAATGTGGGAAAAGGAATCCCTAATTCTTGTTGGTCTGAAGCTTTGGAGTTCAGTGAGCCTTTTACTGATGAATGGTTTTGCATTAACACAGTAGGGTTTCTGTGACTGTGTTTTCCACAGCCCCCTAGATCATGAACCTTATTTCAACCTCCCCTGGTTCAGAGGGATTTTCAAAAGCTATAAGACTATTCTGAAAGCGATTCCTAACCGCATATTGCTCACCTTAGAATATTTCCCAAGCACCAGATGGTATCTGGAAAATCTTGAGCAGTACCTCTGCGCACCGGGAGATGTTGACGACGTAACCACGTTGACACCGTTAATGCCAAATGTGACTTGTGTGGTGTCCATATAGGTACCACTCGGGCGAACTAACATCAGTTCCTTTCTTTCCAAGCCAGCAGCGTGCATACAGAGAGCTACCGTGGGCAATTTTTTTTCCAACCTTTTCTCCCGTCCTCATTCCGGAGGAAGTCTTTGACCCGGTCACTGTGCCAATCTCATGAGCAGTCACCATAAAATTTGTCATTGCCGAAGTCTGGTAAGTCTAAAAAGCACTGAGAGAAGAAGGTGACACATTTTTCGGCTTTCTCTAGCAGACCCTGTGCTTTTAGTCCCTGCTCCCACACGCCACCTTTTTTTTTTTTTGAAAAACCTTTATTGGTCATTAACACATGGTACACTGCTTAATGCCTACAACCCACGTCAGTAGGCCGGCAGCTCTAACATTCCTTATGAAGATGTATACGTTTGTCCGGAGGGGGTATACAGCTAACACAGCATGCCACCTACAACCCATTCGGGCCGGCCGCGATGTATCTAGACGTGGGCCATAGAGGAAGCTTTATAGTACCTACGTGATCATAATGCAGTTTATGAGCAACAAAGCATTGAGGTTACTTTTAACATTTCAAACAACTTTACAACACAAGATACACTTGTCCTTCCCCAAAGGAGGCCACCATGCTGAGTATGTGGCGTGTTGGAGCTTGTAGTGTGGAGTGCAAGTTTGGTGTCCTATTCCAGTGTGTAGTGCCGGGCAGTCCCGGTAGTGCAGTTACACATCCTTTAAACATAACTCAATTTCGGGGAAGGTATAACTTTTCGTACCAGTCAAAGAATCTGATGTTGTGCCATGCCATGGGTGTGTTGCAGTGCGTGTTTCCCGTATTGAGACAAGCCGTAATGAAACAAAACCTAAGGGGGGTGCTAGCAGCCTCGCAATTCGTTCCCTCCGTGCAGTTGGCGGCTCGCGTTTAGGGGCGTCACGGTCGGTGTGTCGTGTGTCCGCTCTAGTAGGTCCTACAATATGCAGTTTCTAGAAGGGGGAGGAAAGTTAGAGGGTGTGCGGGAGTTAGATCGCTTCATTGTGCAGTGGAGTGAGGCCTGGGTGAGGGGGCGGTGGTGCGGTTACTGCCACTCATCCCACCGCTATCTTCCTCACTGGACTCATCATCATTTTGTGACTGAAGTAGGTATGTAGTGAGGGGGCCCCATAGGTCCTTGGGGCGTGACTTATGTGGTAACTGTCAGCATAATTGTGGAGTTGTTCCTGCCAAGTAGACATATTACTAAGCCAGTCCTTAAATTTAGGCGCCCGTCCCCTGCCCCATCTGCACGCCACTAGTCGTTTAGCCAACAGGAGGCTTAGTGCATAAAATTTGCAGTGTGTCTTTATTGCCGGGTCAGTGAGTCCGAGTAAGGCTATTTTAGGACAAGGGTCCGCGGGTATTCCGATCATTACCGATATAGCCTCAAACACTTCTATCCAGTACGAGGCAACTGCACGGCATTTCCATGCTAGGTGCATGAAGTCTGCACCTGATCTGCCACATCTGAGACTTCGATCGTCATCTCTGAGACCCAGACGGTGCAATTTAGCAGGTGTGAAGTAGAGCCGGTGCAGGAATTTATAATGTATTAATCTAAGGCGAGCGTTGCCCGTTACGGCGTGCGTGTGAGAACAGCTCATCTCCCATTGCTCGTCCGTCATAGGATCGTTTAGGTCAGCGTTCCAATCTTGCCTAGCTCTGAGGGAAGGTGGAGATGGAGCTACTTGAACATGTTTATACAACATAGAGACCACATGTCTCGGGGTATCTGCCTGAAGCAGGGAATGCAGAGGTACCATAAGTTCCGGCTCATCCGGGAAGTTGGGTGTGACGGATGTAATGCTTTGCCGGAGACGAACATAAAGGAAAGTATCCATCATTGTGGGGGAACTATCTCCAAAAAGCTGCGCTGCCGTGCGGAAAGTACCTTGGAGGTAAAGATCTCCCCAGGTGTAAATAGCGAGTTTGGCAAGGAATTTGCGTCCTATTTCTTCACGGGCGACGCTCACTCTGGGATCGTTTGCCAACACCATCAAAGGTGAGTAAAGGAATTGCACTTCCATATGCTCTGCAATACGCTTCCAGGCCCTGACAGTACAGTCTACTGTAGTCGGGTCCCTGTCTGTCATACTGACTGTAGTGTAAAGATACCCCGAAGGTTTTTCCGGTCTCATGTATCCATCTTCAACTGCCAGGTGGGCCATGAACGGAGGGGGATGGAACCAGTATGAGGCGAAATGTCCTTGGGCACAGTCATAATATTTTCGGAAGTCTGGGACTTCAAACCCTCCTTGGTGGTAGGGTAGCATTAGGGTCTTCAAACTGAGTCTGGCCTGTTTGCCTCCCCAGATGAGGCGCGACGTCTGAGAATCGAGGGCGCGAAAGAAACATGAGCCGGGGCTATAGGTTATATTAGTAAAAAGATATAACAGTTTGGGGAGAACCACCATTTTTACAAGAGAAATGCGGCCTGCCATGGACAGTGGAAGGTGTATCCACTTGGTTACGTTGTCTGTCAGTTTGTCCAGTGCCGTTCCATAGTTTGCTCTGATAAGGGCCTCCCGATTTCTGGTGATTCTGATTCCTAAATATTTTATTTTGTCAGATTCCCACACTAGGGGGTAGTCTAGGGGAAACTCCTTGGTCCTGTCAGTCAAGGGGAACATAGCCGATTTTGCCCAATTAATCTGTATCCCCGCTATTGCTCCGAACTTGGTAATCTCCCGTAGCAAGGGATTTAAATTTTCTTGTGGTCTGTCCACATAGAGGGTCATGTCATCTGCATATAATGCGATCAGTAGTTGCCGTTCCAGGTAAATGAGGGAGCGATGTTTGTGGTGTTGTCGGAGTTTAGCGGCTAGGGGTTCGATGGCGATCGCGAAAAGTATCGGGGACAAAGGGCAGCCCTGCCGGGTGCCTCTTTGAATCTCAAATGGAGCAGAGTGGGCTCCGTTGAGCAACACCGTAGCCTGGGGTTTACAATACAATAGCCGAATCCAGTCTAAAAAGTTAAAGGGGACTCCCATCCTTTCGAGCAGTGTGAGAAGGTAATCCCATTCCAGGGAGTCGAACGCCTTTGTGGCGTCCAGGAACACAGCAGCTGCTTCACAATTGGGATTAATATCTTGCAGCACTGCTTGTAAAGTACGCAAGTTATGGGATGTGGCACGGTTCGGGACGAACCCTGCCTGATCTGGGAGAACGAGCCGCTCCATAAGGAGGTTAAGACGCGTAGCGAGATTTTTTGCTAAGATCTTGCTGTCTGTATTTAACAATGAGAGAGGCCGGAATGAGTCGCAATGTTCTGGTGGCTTACCCGGTTTCAGCAATGACGTTATTAGTGCTTCTCGCATTGTGAGCGGGAGTGAGCCTTCCTCTAGCGCGGCGTAAAAGACTTGCTTCAGTATGGGTGCTAGCACATGTATAAAGGTTTTATAAAAGTCAATCGGTAGGCCATCCGATCCCGGTGCCTTCCCAGACTTCATGGACATGATTGCATCTTTGATCTCATCAAGTTCTAGCTCATGATGAAGGAATTTTTGCTGGGACGGTCCCAGCCAGGCAATTGCGGTGTCATCCAGGTAGTCCTGCAAGTTGAGTTTGTCAGTTCTATGTGAGGTGTAAAGCGAGTTCAGTTAACACTTGGAGCTGTTTCTTGAGATCTCGTTGTGGTGTGCCGTGTTTGTCTAGTAAAGTAGGGACGTAATTTTGGTACCTGGGGGCTCTGACTGCAGTGGCAAGCGCTTTACCCGGTCTGTCCCCCTCTCCATATACTCGAGCAGTGAAGGACCTTCCCAGAAATTTGCATTCTTTATCTGCCAATTCAGAGTATTCGTTTAGTTTTTCCCTAAGCTGAGCCTGAGCCGCGCGGTCCCTGTCCTCTCGAGCTATTTCTCGCTCTAGCTGTCGGAGCTCGATTTCTAGCTTGCGTATGTCTGCTCGCAATGCCTTGAGAACTCCCCCTCCCTTGGCTATACAACTCCCTCTCATCGTCACTTTGAAGGCCTCCCAAACCGTAGTGAGACTAGAAACTGAACATTCCTTTAAAAAAACTCTGTGATCTCTTGTTCTAGTTCAGCAGCAAAGACAGTATCTGTAAGATGTGCGGGGTTCAGGCGCCAGTTCAGGAAAGGGGCCATATTGAGGGGAATCTGTAGGGAAAGAAGGACCGGTGAGTGATCAGAGAACGTACGCGCCAGGTGACTTGCCTTGGTTAACCATGGGGACAGTCCTGCGGACACAAATATATAGTCTAGGCGGGCCCATGTGGAGTGGTATGCTGAGTGATGGGTGCCTTGCTTGGCAGTGGGGTGTAGGTGTCGCCACGCATCTACTAAGTGGTGTTCATTCACTATTCCCAATAGCGAGCGTTGAGTATTCGTGTAGTGTGAGGCTTGCGGGCATGATCTGTCCAGTACGGGTATGAGAGCCGTGTTAAAGTCTCCCCCTAGTATCACGTGAGCTATTCCCAGGGCCTGTATTTTCCCCCACAGTGTGAGAAGGACAGTCGGGTCATCTGTGTTAGGGCCATAGTAACATGCAAACAATGTTGTATGTGCGTGTAATTTCCCCCAGATCATACAATAACGCCCCTCGGAGTCTATCTCAGTTCCAGCCGGAGTGAAATGTGTCCCTCGTCTCACAAGATTTGCCACCCCTCTAGCGTAATTAGAGTAAGATGAGAATGCCTTGCATGTAGCCCATTTGGAAGCGAATGAGGGGGATCCGCCTGGAATCAGATGTGTCTCCTGCAACATAGCAATGGATATCCCATGTCTGTCCAGATACCCCAAAATCTGTCTCTTCTTCCTAGGGTTATTTAACCCACGTATATTCCAGGAGGCCACCTGGAACTGCGAGGCTGACTGCGGTTCAACTACGTCCCCCATATCTCTGTCAGAAAATATGTATAACAAAGGTCTACAACATCCATGTTTTTATAGCTTTTGGCATCAAATACGTAACGTGATCCCCATCTAACCTTTTGGCATGCCCAACACCTGGAATAAATGATAAACAGTTCTTTCATGCAAGCGTCGTGTTGGTACATTTCCCCTCCCACTCCGGCAACCCCAACTCGCCGGGCATTTGGAACCCACCCATTCCCAACTAGCCCGCCCTCTCCCCAACTTAAATACAAAAGTAATGTCACAAATTGTAGGAGAGTAGGGTCTGCAATCCTATGATCACCCAGATTTTTGCTTTTTGCTTCACTGGTTTACGACTTTCCCTGGCTGTGGGCCTGCTAATCAGACCCACAGCCTAGCTGTTCTCTCTATTCCAAATTGTACCCAGGTACTGAATTGGCACTGGGCCCTCTCAAGTCCCTGTACCCAGGTCTGAGGTGCACCCAGGAGTCTCCCAGGGGCTGCAGCATGTATTATGCCACCCCTGGGCTGACTAACTAAACAGACACAACTGGCTGCTTGACAGCTGGGAGCAAGGTGGTGTAATCACCCTTTGCTTTAGATATAGTATACCTATATCTAAACCTAAATGGGCACACAGATCTCCTATCAGTCACTCCTATGGCAGGCCTTAACAATCCTGAAGGCAGAGTGCTTGGAATCGTGTGAGATAGTGCTCTGGCATGAGCTGAGCCTGTCTGCGGCTTTCGGGATCTATCCCTTAGCCGTTTCCATGATAGCGTCAGTCCATATACTCTTAAGTGCCTTATAATCCTCGCGGTTATGGTAACTTTGGACTGACATTATCTGAACATGTCGTGTAAGGTGTCATACGCTTTGGAATACTACCCCTCTCCAGTTCTGGCGACGGGGGTAGCATTCCACCCCTCTAGAGGGAGAAGACATGTTGGTAACCTGTAACCCCGGTTAAAGTCAGACATAGCCTCAGCTCCACAAGATGGATGCTGCCACCGAGACACAAGTCTGCCCTCCTGCTGCTGGGAGTCCTCCCAGCGCGGGAGGCAAGGATAAAGGGTTTCCTGCCAGGGGCGGTGCCAGCACCGACCCAGACAGGATTTTGTGTATCCCAGGTAGGCAGGGCTTTAGAGGAAGGTGACTGCAAGTGGCACCCCGGTGCTCACTGTGCATATGCCGGCTAGAACCAGTTCCAGCGGCACACCAGCCCCTGAGCTGGGGAAAGCCCGGCATGGGAGAGGGGTGTAACCACCCCCCTCCTAGTCCCACCCATAGGGCAGGACTTAGTCGCGTGCCAGCCCCCTTTTTCAGGATAAAGGTAGGAGCAGGCCCCCTTACAAATTAGATCATCTTTGAATCCTGAACCGACTTTCTACGAAAGGAACTCAAGACTCTTCCTAAGATTTCTCCCTTGTGACTAAGGATTAGTCACCCTGCAGCAGCAGGCACCATCCAAGCATCGCGGTCTGCTGTAAGTCTCTCCTCCGGATCAAGACTGCCCAGCTCGACGAGAACCGGCTTCCCTGGCACCTCTGACCTCTACCTGCATCTTCAGCCCAGCTGAGACCCGTGGGTGTGACGAGACCTCGAGGGACCGGCCATCTTCAAGACTGCACGACGCTTGCCCAGCACGACCACCGAGTGACCCTCGACTGAGTGCTTTGGGGTAAGAGAAGCCCCGACCCTGAGCAGCTCCAGCACCGAAGTTCAGCCCCCTTACATCCACGAGATCTGCGTGGGGGCCCTTCTGCTCTTTGCTGCTCACCGCGTTGTCCAGGTCACTTGCCCGTTGGCTAGTGGCCCTCTGACGACGAACTTCGACGACAAACACCGCTGGTCTGGTTGCTCCAGACTGGCCCTTGCTCCCCTCCAACAGAGGAGCACCCCGGACCCTCCTGGTCCACTCCCAACGCCATTTTAAGTCCACCGCGTGGGCTTGCATTTGCCAAGACTTGTTGCCCCAATCCTGGGTCCAGAGACGTCGACAGCAGATACCTTCGTGGGACAGCTCGCACCTCCATCCTGGTCGCCGACAATGCCTCCTGGTCCGAGAGACTGCAGAGCCCAGCAGCGCCCACTCACCTGGTCGAGGTGACTTCGTCCGGTGCCACTCTGGTGCCCACCTAAATCACTGGCTAGTGATTCAGAACTTGGTCCCCTCTGCTTACAGGTCTTCCTCTTCCCCGATCCAGGCTTGGATCCCCACGAACCTCTTCACTGGTTGCCTGCCAGCAACTTCTTCCTTCAGGCTCCTGGTTCATCAACGAAGAAACCCGACGACATTTGAACCCTATGCAGCCGCAGCCCCGGGGCTAGGTAAACCGAGTACTCCGGTGCTCCAGCGTAGACCAACTCTCTAAGTGTCTAGATCCACTTTCGTTTTTGACCTACCTAGTCGGGTTCGCCCGAAAACACTAACTTTTGCATTTACTAGGATCCATAGACTTTGTCCCGCCTTACGCGTGAGAGTTCCCACTCTGCACACGACGTCCCTGGGCCTCCTGCTTCTAATCTAAGGGTTCAGCATTGTAGGCCTAGCGATTCCACAGTCTATGAGAGTAGTACTTACCTGCTAGTAATTTCGCATTCCACTTGTATAGTATATGGTTTTTCTCCCCCCTGGGCATTTGTGTAAATTGTGCGACTTTAAGTATTTCTTTAAGAGTTTTGTTGTGTGCTTAGCTCCCTGTCTCATAAAGAGCCAGGGTAGTCTTGTTATAAATAAATACACGTTTATTTTCATAACAACTTGTGTGGTGTTCTTTCACTTGGTGTTCAAGGGGTATATGTGATGGTAAAACAGCTGGCTTAACACGCCCTCTAGAGTTTAGCCGAAAGACTGCACGTGTCCATGCTACTAGGATAGCTGGTCTATCAGGTTGACTTACAACCAAACATCAATAAGGGTTGTTGGTATACACAAAGCAAAAAAAGGACTGGTGGTAGTGTTCCCTACAGGGAAACGTCCGCACACACTCACCAAACACTTGTAATATCTCCAAAAATAAGTACACAACCAACAATATATATGTTATCGAACAAGTAACCCAAATAGGGTGCCAGAAAATCTCAAAGCACCTACCACCTTGAGGTGCCGTTAGTGTACACAAAAGTGATACACACAAAATTTAGACAAAGTTTTGAGAAATAATTATCAGCACTCCTATAAACAAGTAATCATAACATTTAGGGCATAAGTTAAAGGCCCTGCCAATCTCAAGAATTATAACAAACTCTATTAGTTCTAGAGTTGTTTAAAGATATCAACATGTATTTTTATCAAGACAGGGGGTTCAAAAATATATAGTCCACTTATTTGTTTTTTCTTCAATCTTTATCTCGGTAACGCGTTACCGAGACGGCTTGGGGTACAGAGATGTGACGGCAGTTATAATGCTCTACAACTTACTATGGTTGTTTGTTAAACTACCAGCTTGCACCGAGTGTCCGTATTTGGAATCCGGTAGCACACCTTACATGCGTAACTGCTAACTTCTTGACTTGTTATTAGCCTACTTTGCTGATACGCCAATTTGCCTGCAAATGGTCTGCCACTACACCGGGTGATCCTTTTCCTCCATACTCCACGTCCCGCATCTCCAGCCCTGCTTACAATTTTTGATTTTGATTTTGGCCTTGAAAAAGTCCTTGTGTAGGACGAAACACGTGTTGGTGATCTCTACTTGTTGCTGGAAATACCTGTTTTATGAGAATTGAAAGAATAAAGATTGAAGAAAAAACAAATAAGTGGACTATATATTTTTGAACCCCCTGTCTTGATAAAAATACATGTTGATATCTTTAAACAACTCTAGAACTAATAGAGTTTGTTATAATTCTTGAGATTGGCAGGGCCTTTAACTTATGCCCTAAATGTTATGATTACTTGTTTATAGGAGTGCTGATAATTATTTCTCAAAACTTTGTCTAAAGGGTTGTTGGTATGATACATAGTGATCACTAGAATAGTGAGCACTGCATATCAGGCCAACTTCTCTCACAAATCCCTCCATTCTACGAACAGAAGGGAGGTATTGGGGCTCGCCCATCGGGGGTCTATTCTAGGGGCACCTAACCTGCCTTCCACCTCCCTACTTGCACCCACTTGGAACCAGGCCTGTACCTGGTCTCTCTACGTGGGACGGAGGTGGGCGATCGAGCCCAAAAAGTACATAGACCAGGTTAAACCACAGCGTTAAATTGTACCTCACCAGAGTATTGGAGTCTCGCTCGTCACCTCCATCTTAGGTGTAGCATCCGTAATGGCTGTGTTCTAATCTTGTAGGTTCATAGGCGAGGGGGATCTGGAGCGATGACTTTCAGCAGCTTCTCTGGTTTTGTCTTTTTTGTGTTGTTTGAGGAAGTCCTCCACCTGTTGAGGATATCTGAAAGAAACAGGTTAGTATTAGATTCCTTACCTTAGAATATCCCCAGGCGTCAGTCTGGATCCGGAAACTTTTGCGTAGCAGTACCCCTGCGCGTCGGTAGGCGTCGTCTGCAGGCGTCCCCTGCGGCTCCGCGGCGTCGTGCGCCGTGATGACGTCGCTGGAGTATATAGACGCCGCCTCCGCGCGCTGACGTCAGTTCTTCTTTTTTCCGCGCCAGTTAGCGCAGATCCGAAGAGCAGTACTCCGGTCTTTTGACCAAGTTTTTTGTTAACTGATTGATCTTTACGGTGCCGGTAGGATGCCCGGTTTCAAGAGTTGTGACGAGTGCGACCGCCTGATGTCGGTCACCGACCACCATCGACTCTGCCTCCGGTGTCTGGGCGCGGACCACGACGTGGAGTCCTGCGTCGACTGTCGGGCCTTGACTGGAAAAGCTAGGCGGGAGCGGTCCCGCAAGCTTCTCGAGCTCCGGTTGTCGGCCCCGCGTCGAGAACGGTCCCGGTCCGGTCGGAGGTCGAGGGAGCGGTCGAGGGAACGGTCGCGGAGCCGCCATGGGCGCTCCGGGAGTCGCCACCATTCCTCCGGCTCGTCAGGTAAGCACAAGAAGTCGGGGCGTCGCCATCGCACCCCCGACTCCCCCCGACGCCCGCGTGCTGCGGCCGGGGGCTCGGGTGACCCCACCCCCGCGGTCCCGCATGGGTCGCCGACGCCGTCTACCCCACACCTGTCGGTCCCTGGGGAAGGCGCGTCGCGTGAGGAGATCGAGGCCTTCCTCATTGCTATGAGGGCGAGGTCTTCTCCGGCGGGGCCTTCGGCGCCTGCGGGCCCGTCGGTCCCGTCTGGGGGCCCGAGCGGTTCGGGTGCTCCTGCCCCGGCGCCGCCGGTGGCTCCGGCCCCGGCGCCGCTGGTTCCCTCTGGTTCGTCGCCGGCTGGTCTCCCGGCCTCTCCGGCGTCGGTTCCTGTGGGCCAACCCGTGGTACCGCCCCCGCGTGGTGCAGCGACTCCGCCGTCGGCTCCGGCCGGCGTCGGGTCCCCGGCACCGACGCCGCGCGGCGCCACCCCCCTTTCCTCCCCGACTCCGGACTCGGAGCCGGACCGGCGTCGGCCGACGCCGGACCCGACGCCGATGGGGCCCGTTGACCCCGATGTCTATATCGTCGACCCAGAATATGGGTATGACGAGGAGGAGTATGGAGAGGGTTGGGAGGGGTCTGAGGACCCTCTATCCCGTGCCTGCCAGTACGATGTGGACTGGGTAGGTGATCTGGGTGATGCCAGTGGCCTGGACGAGTCGCCCAACCCTGGGTTTGTCTCTCCGTCCCCTGTGGCA
The DNA here is from genome assembly GCF_964261635.1 of Lissotriton helveticus. NCBI lineage: Eukaryota > Metazoa > Chordata > Amphibia > Caudata > Salamandridae > Lissotriton > Lissotriton helveticus. The sequence continues at coordinate 1,331,294,815 of NC_136067.1, forward strand.
TCCGAGGCGGGTGCTGCCTATTCGGTGGTCCTGATGAGGGCTGCCAAGGCCTTACACCTTGAGCTCCCCGTCGCGAAGGTCAAACCGAATATTCTGACGGAAGTTTTTAAACCGCAGTCATGCCCCCAGGAGCCTCTGCTGCCGTTTAATGAGGCCCTGACGGATGTCCTTCTGGGCACCTGGTCCAGGCCCGCTTCTGGTGCGCCGGTTGACCGGAACGTTGCCAGGCGTCACCGTCCCTGCTCGGACGACCCTGCCTTCCTGTCCACCCATCCCTCCCCGGAGAGTCTGGTGATCCAGGCCTCCACTTCACAGTCCGCATTTCCGTCGGCTCCGCCCGACCGGGAATCAAAGAGGTACGACCAATTTGGAAAAAAAGTGTTTTCCTCTTTGAGCGCTGGACTGCGGTCTTGTAACACCGCGTGCCTCTTGGGCCGCTACACCCACTCCCTGTGGGATACGGTCGAGGAGTGTTTGCCGCAATGCCCCCAGGAAGTGCGGGACAAGCTCACCCGGGCCTTGGTTGAAGGCCGGGATGCGGCGCGGTACTCGATCCGTTGTGGTCTGGACACCACGGACTCACTGGGACGGGCCATGTCCACTACGGTGGCGATTCGTCGCCATGCCTGGCTGAGATCTGCCAACTTCTCACCAGACGTCCAAAATACACTTATGGACATGCCATTTGATGGCAGTCGCCTATTTGGTGACAAAGCGGACCACGCGCTGGAGCGCTTCAAGGACTCCAGGGTCACGGCCAAGTCCTTGGGTCTCTCGACCCAGCGCCAGCAGACGGGTTCGTTTCGGCCCTTTCGTGGCCAAGGGAGGGGAGGTCCCACACGTGCTGCCAGCCACGCGGCGCAGAGCGCTCCCCAGCGCGGTGGCGCCCGTGGTTTCCGCCGTGGTGGCGGTAGAGGCCAGCGTCGTGGTCAGTCCACGCCTCCCTCCGCTGCGGCATCCAAGCCTTCCTAGTCCGAGCTTTCGGGCTCACGTGACGCCAGTGGGTGGCAGGGTTCGCCATCACCACTCCCGCTGGCGCGCGATAACATCGGACAGGTGGGTGCTGCAGCTTGTCCGAAGGGGCTATGCCCTCCCCTTCGAGTCCACTCCTCCAGCCATGCCACCGCAGAACCACCGTGTGTCGGGGGACCACTTGACACTTCTGCAGGAGGAAGTTACGGCCCTCTTGGCCAAGGGGGCCATCGAGCGCGTTCCTGGGCCAGAAGTAGGGTGTGGTTGCTACTCCCACTATTTTCTGGTACCCAAGAAGGACAAGGGAGGCCTGCGTCCTATCTTGGATCTACGGAACGTCAACGGCTTCCTCCGGAAGGAGAAGTTCAAGATGTTGACTTTGGCTCAGGTCTTGGCTGCTCTAGACCCACAAGACTGGATGGTAGCGTTGGACTTGCAGGATGCGTACTTTCACATCCCCGTCCTGCCGGCCCACCGGCGTTACCTGCGGTTCACGGTAGGCCACGAGCACTTTCAGTTTATCGTGCTCCCATTCGGCCTTACCAGCGCCCCACGGGTGTTCACGAAAGTGATGGCGGTGGTCGCAGCTCATCTGCGCCGGTTAGGGGTTTCAGTCTTCCCCTACCTCGACGACTGGCTGTTGAAGGCGGGCTCGCCCCAGACAGTCGTCCACCACCTTCAGATGACGGCAGACCTCCTGCACGAGCTGGGGTTTTCCATCAATGTGCCGAAATCACACCTGTGTCCCTCTCAAAAGCTCCTTTTCATCGGAGCGGTTCTCGACTCGGCGCAGTTTCGGGTTTATCCTCCGGAACGGCGGGTCCGGGATATTCAGGCTCTGATTCCCATCTTTCAGCCGTTATCCCGGGTTTCGGTCAGGTTGACGCTGCGGCTTCTGGGGCTGATGGCCTCCTGCATCCTTCTGGTGCATCACGCCAGATGGCGGATGCGGGCTCTGCAGTGGGACCTGAAGTTTCAGTGGGCCCAGCATCAGGGCAACCTATCCGACCATGTCCTGATCTCGGAGGGCACTGCGAGACAGTTGCAGTGGTGGCTTACGGACCGCGATTGGGTCAGGGGCAGATCCCTCTCCCTTCCCCAACCGGAGCACGTGGTTGTGACGGACGCGTCCCTCCAAGGCTGGGGTGGCCACTTGGGAGAGGCGGAGATCAGAGGCCTCTGGTCTCCGGCGGAGTCCCGGCTCCATATCAACATGTTGGAGCTGCGGGCGATTCGCCTAGCACTGAAGGCATTCCTCCCCTTTGTCAACGGGAGTGTAGTGCAGGTGTTCACGGACAACACCACCGCCATGTGGTACTGCAACAAACAGGGCGGTGTGGGGTCGTGGACCCTTTGCCAAGAGGCTCTGCGCCTCTGGCAATGGCTGGAACGTCAGGGCGTGACTCTGACGGTTCAACACCTGGCAGGTTCTCTGAACGCCAGGGCGGACGAACTCAGCCGTCGGTGCTCGGTGGATCACGAATGGCGTCTGAACTCGGATGTGGCGAGAGGCCTCTTTCAGCAATGGGGAGAGCCTTGGTTAGATCTATTCGCCACAGAAGAGAACGCGCAATGTCATCAGTTCTGCGCGTTGGAGTTTCCAAGACGGCACTCGCTCGGCGACGCCTTTCGGCGCGAGTGGAGTTGCGGTCTGTTGTACGCCTTTCCGCCTATACCACTTCTGCCCAGAGTGCTGAAGAAGATCAGGCGCGACCGGGCCCAAGTTATCCTTGTGGCTCCGGACTGGGCTCGAAGATACTGGTATCCCGAGCTACTCAGCATGACAGTCGGTCCCTCGATCCGCCTGCCCCTTCAGGAGGACCTTCTGTCGCAGCAGCAGGGGACGGTCCTCCACCCGAACCTGTCCAGTCTCCACCTCCATGCTTGGAGATTGAGCGGCGGCAGCTGAGGCCATTTGACTTGCCTCCTGAAGTCTGTGATGTAATTCTGGCAGCCAGGCGTCCCTCCACGAAGTCGGTATACGCCTGCCGGTGGAACAGATTTGTGGCATGGTGCACAGCAAAGGCTGTGGATCCCCTTTCTGCCCCTCTGTCTGAGGTTCTCCTCTTCCTCCTTTCCCTTGCCCAGCAGGGCTCTGCTCTGGGCACTATCAAGGGCTATCTTTCTGCCCTTTCCGCCTTCTTGAGGCTACCTGATCAGCCATCTTTATTCAAGTCCCCTATTGTGTTAAGATTCTTGAAGGGCATCACGCACATGTATCCTCCAACTCCGTTCGTGATGCCTCAGTGGGACTTGAACCTGGTCTTGACTTTCCTGATGTGCGCTCCCTTTGAGCCCCTTCATTCCTGTCCTCTCCGTCTTCTCACCTTAAAGACGGCCTTCCTGGTAGCCATCACCTCTGCCAGGAGAGTGAGTGAGCTCCAGGCTCTTTCTATTCAACCTCCTTTCTTGTCTGTTCATCCTGATAAGGTGGTTCTTCGGACTAGACCTTCTTTCCTGCCCAAGGTAGTCTCTGCTTTTCACATTGGGCAGTCCATCACCTTGCCCTCTTTCTTCCCGCCTCCGCATCCTTCAAAGGATGAAGAGCGGCTCCATCGTCTGGACCCAAAACGTGCGCTTTCATTCTATATGGATCGCACACGCCAGTTCCGGGTGGATGACCAACTGTTTGTTGGCTACGTGGGTGAGAAGAAGGGAAGGGCGGTACAGAAACGGACCATCTCTCGGTGGGTCGTCCTGTGCATCAAAGCATGCTACTCTTTGGCTCGGAAGGAGCCTCCTGTTGGGCTGAGGGCCCATTCCACTCGGGCCACGGCGGCTACTACTGCCCTGGGCCGGGGAGTCCCTTTGCAGGACATTTGCCAGGCGGCCACGTGGGCCTCGCTGCACACCTTTGCGAGGCACTACTGCCTGGACAGTCAAGTCCGGAGGGATGGCTTCTTTGGCCGTTCGGTCCTCCAGGACTTTCTGGTGTAGGTTGTATTGGTTCGCAGACCCACCACCGGGGTTGGTATTGCTGGGGTATCTATTCTAAGGTAAGGAATCTAATACTAACCTGTTTCTTTCAGATGAACAAGTTACTTACCTTCGGTAACGATATATCTGTAAGAAACAGTAGTTAGTATTAGATTCCTTACCGCCCCTCCCATCCTCCCCGTTCTGCGAACTGATACCTAGGGTTAAGGACATCCCTTTCAGGGCCCTAGTTTTCAAATGGCACCAGTGTTGGTTCTCACATGGCTCTGCGTGTTCTGGCGCGGAAAAGCTGTGTGCAAAGAACTGACGTCAGCGCGCGGAGGCGGCGTCTATATACTCCAGCGACGTCATCACGGCGCACGACGCCGACGACGCGGAGCCGCAGGGGACGCCTGCAGACGACGCCTACCGACGCGCAGGGGTACTGCTACGCAAAAGTTTCCGGATCCAGACTGACGCCTGGGGATATTCTAAGGTAAGGAATCTAATACTAACTACTGTTTCTTACAGATATATCGTTACCGAAGGTAAGTAACTTGTTCTTTGGAAGAAGTGTTGCTCGCCCCGGTAGGAAACTTTTAACTTCGCCGGATATAGCATGGCGTATGTCATCTCTTGATCTTGAAGCTTCTTTTTCACTCCTGAGAATTTCCTCCTGGCTTCTTGTACCGCCGGAGTGAAGTCAGGGAAAAAGGAGAGTGTCGTATTGCAGTATCCCACGGTGCCGATCTCTCTTGCTCGTCTCAGCACCGCGTCTCGGTCCCTGTAATTTAGGAATCTCGCAATGATGGGACGCGGTTGGGCCCCTGGTGGCGGGCGTGCGGCTAAGGATCTGTGGGCACGCTCTACTATTAAGTGCGATGACCAAATTTTCGATAAACACCTCCATTTTCCCTGTGTTGGTGGACTCCGCAAGGCCCAGAACGCAAATGTTGTTGCGTCGGGACCTCGCTTCTAAATCCACGTTCTTTTCAGTAATGATTTTTAAAAGCTTGTCCATTTGGGTCACTTGTCTGCTATTAGAAGTGGCGCCATCTTCCAATTCAGAAATCCTGTCCTCCGCGTCTTTGATTCTGGTGTCGTGTTGTTCCAGCTTAGTGACCACACTGTTCATGCGAGTGTTTATCGTGTCAATCTTGGAATCGATGTTTGTCAAGCTCTGTTGCATGCTTATTAGCAAGGCTTTCCAGTCTTCATCAGGGGGTCCTCGGGCGGTAGGGCTACCTTCGGGATCCTGTGCACCCCATGGGTTCTTCTTAGCTTCAAACGGTATTTTAGATTGTTTGGCATAATTTCGGCCCATGTCGCGTCTTGGCGTACGCGAAGCCGATGTGGCAGCAGCAGCCAGAGTGCAGTGTAGTGGTTCCTAGTCCAGCTGTCCGGGAGTAAACGGGGCAAATTGGGACTGCGGACAGCGAATCTCCTGTAAGTGGCACTCGGGGTACAGTTCAGATCAGTAGTGACTCCTTTGGCGCAATTTAGTTCTGCGACCCACGATACATAAATCGGGACAGTTGGTCTAATCGTTCGTCCCCACCAGCCTCAGTTTGAGCAGGAGATGGTTACGGGACAGATCACTTCTTGTAGCGTCGCTGTTGTTTAAGTGCTCCTGCTGGTGTCACAGTGAGGTTCCCCCCTATCCAGGCAGCAGCAGGTGAGTATAAGGAGAAGTAGTGCCACAAGTGGAGTGAGCCAACTCAGACGAGGCCGGCGTTATGTTGCAGACTGATGGAGCCGCCGACAGTTGCTCGACCTGTAGCTAATATGTCCCCATGTGATTCCAGGTGGCTCGAGTAGATATTAATAGCAGTCCCCGGGTACCTCCCGGTATTTCGCGGCCATGCAGCTGCGCAGTGATCTGGTGGGGCACGTCGTGCCAGGTAGGTAAGCTCCCCAAGGAGAGCGGGTGAACCGTTAGCCGTCCGCCGCGTCCCCCAGTCAATGAAATCAGGTGCCGGTGACAATGATTGGCCAGAGCGGCTCCAATTCACAAACAGTTGTCGGCGGGCAATGGGCGGCGGGAAGGTCGCTGCAGGAGAGCGGAAGGGCCACGTTATCTTATTGAGCAATGCGGAGTGTTAGTTGATGTTGTGGCTCTTTCTGCTTTCCCGGCCCGACGAGCACTATTTCTGGGCCCCCAGGCCTCGGGGGCGGTCGTAGGTCGCTTCCGGCAATGTGTAGGCAGCGGGGAGGCCGCGGTTGGTGAGCGGGCATGTACGGTCGCTGTTCGCTGCTGTGGAAAACGCCAAGTAGCGCTCGGCGAAAATTGTGACCCGGGCTCCGCATGCAGCGTCCCAGCTGATAAGTAAGTGTGCAAGGGGAACACCGGATGTTATGCGTTGCAGTTGTCGGGTCAGTTAAGCTTGTCGGCGGTCTCCGCCCGTGGATCTAAATTTCGCGCTCTTTTGTCTTTTTTCGGTTTTCCTCCTTTTTAGTTACTTCTCGTCTCCGTTAAGGAGGGCTCACCTTCAGTACAGTAAGGTCCTCACCCTGCAAAACATTGGCACAGGTTTATTGGCGGCGGCGATGTTTTCCGACGGTAGATGGTGTCGCAGGTCCGATGAGGCCGCGGAGTTTCCCAGCAGGCTGGCCCTCGGAACGGCAGGTCTCGGATCGGCGTCTCAGTCCGCTTCAAGGCAGGTCGATGGATATCTCCGCCTATTGCTGGGCGATTTCGACGTTTTTGGCACCGCTGTGATCAGTGAAGCGCCGCGGGCACAATGGCGAGGTGACTGGGTAGTTCTCCCCGGTCAGGATGGTCAAGAGGATAGTTCAAAGGCTCGATCTGGCGAGAGCCTCACTACGGTGCGGCCACCTAGCGCCCCTCCCCACACGCCACCTTCAGAGCCAGTGGCAGGTTCTGCTCCCTGCCTCCATGAAATCATGAAATACGGAGTGACCCTACCCAACTTATAGAGTACCATGAAGCTATGCCCGCCATTTTTGAGGCCACAGACTCCCTCTGGTGCGCCTATAGTCCCATGGAGCAGACAGTCTGCCCCCGACACCAGTAAGGACCTCTGGATCCGTTCATGGATCCATCCTGACCCTGGCCTCGAACCCCATGCCACAGTCAGTCCTTTCGATGCCACCTGGTGACACAGAACTCATCATCTTGTTCGATGTGAGATAGCACCCTCATAACGCCATTCAACGTCAACAGTGGTGCCGGCTGGACCGTGCAGCTGACCCTGTCACTGTCCTTTGAGAGTCCAATTCCTTCCAAATGCGGGGTGGTGTCGCCAAGGGAGCCATCAAGCACGTTCCTGGCCCAGAAGTAGGTCGTGATTGCTATTCCCACTACTTTCTGGTGTGGCCTCTATGTAGCTACCACAACGTCATCCCGACGACCACGACGCCCATGACGCACAGGGGTACTGCTGACGAAAAACTTTCTGGATCCAGTCTGACGCCTGGGGTTATTCTAAGGTAAGGAATCTATAACTAACTAACCTATGTTTCTTATGGATATATTGTTACCGAAGGTAAGTAACTTGTTCAACTGATTCTGAGAACACATGCCTTATTCCTTCCGAAGGTGCTGACTCCTTTCCACGTAGTCTAATGTATCACCATACCTACTTTATCTGAAAGAGACACGTTAGTATTAGATTCCTTACCTTAGAATATCCCCAGGCGTCAGACTGGATCTGGAAATTTTTGCGTAGCAGTACCCTTGCGCGTCGGTAGGCGTCGTCTGCGGCTCCGCGTCCGTCGTCGGCGTTGTGGGCGCCGTGATGACGTCGTCGGAGTACTTAGACGCCGCCTCCGCGTGCTGACGTCAGTTCTTCTTTTTTCCGCGCCAGCAAGCGCAGATCTGGAAAAAGCAGTAACCCTAGTCACTTTTTGACTAACTTTTTGATCCTTTTTGATTGCTATTTCGAGTCTCTCGACTCCGAAACGGTGCCTTTAGGGATGCCCGGCTTCAAGCATTGTGACGATTGCGACCGGCTGATGTCGGTCACGGATCCTCACGCGTCTGTTTGTCGTGTTTGGGCATCGACCACGACGACAAGGCCTGCTCCGACTGCCGGGACCTCTCTTCGAAAGCCAGGCGGGAGCGGTCCCGATCCCATGGGAGGTCGAGGGACAGGTCGCGGGCTCGGAGCCACCACAGCTCCGAGAGTAGGCCGCACTCCTCCGGGTCGAAGTCGTCATCAGGTAAGAGGCACAAGAAGTCCAAGCGGCGTCATCGCTCCTTGGACTCCCCCCGACGCTCGCGCGATGCGGCCGGGGGTTCGGGTGACACCGCCCACGCGGCTCCGTCGGAGTCGCGGGCGCCGCTTGCAGCTCCACACCCTCCGGTCCCTGGGCTGAACGCGTCGCCGGAGGAGATCGAGCGCTTCCTCATGGCCATGAGGAAACTCTCTCCTCCGACGGGCTCCGTGGCGCCTTCGGGCCCAGCGGACCCGTCTGGGAGCCCTACCGGGTCGGCGGCTCCGGCCCGGCGCCGCAGGTCCCCGTTATCCCGCCGGTGCCTTCGGGCCCGGCGCCGAGGGGTCCAGTTGTTCCGACGCCTTCGGGCCCGGCGCCGCAGGATGCCGCTGGTCCTCCTTCGGGCTCTGGTTCGTCGCCGGTGGATCTGACGACTTCCCCGGCGTCGGACCCTCAGGTGTCACCTCCGGCGCCGGCCTCAGGCGGCGCCGTCCCCGGTTCCACCTTCGTTCCTGTTCCGGCGTCGGAACGGCCCCGATGGGCGCCGCTCCAGACGCCGGTTGGAGAGTTCCATCTCTACGAACAGGCCCCATTAGATGAGAACCCTGAATTTCAGGAGATGGGTGATGAAGAGGACTGGGAGGGGTCTGAGGACCCTCTGACCAGGGAGTGTCAGTCTCATGAGGACTGGGCAGGAGACCTTGGGGAGGCCAGTGGCCTGGACACCTCTCTAGACACTGGTTTTGTCTCCCCTCCTTCCGTGGCATCGGAGGAGGGGGCAACTTATAGTGTGGTGCTGATGAGGGCTGCCAAGGCCTTGGGCCTTGAGCTCCCTGTCGCGGCCGTGAGGACTAACCTCCTCACTGAGGTCCTTAAACCGCAGTCAAGCTCGGCCGAGCCTCTGCTGCCCTTTAATGAGGCCTTGACTGACGTTCTGCTGGGCACTTGGTCCAAGCCCGCTACGGGTTCGCCAGTAGATAGGAACGTGGCCAGACGCCACCGCCCAGCCCCGGGCGACCCATGTTTCCTGTCCTCCCACCCTACCCCCGAGAGCCTGGTCATCCAGGCCTCCAATTCCCAGACAGCATTCCCGTCCACCCCCCCGGACCGGGAATCCAAGAGGTATGACCAGTATGGGAAGAAGATCTTCTCATCCCTTAGCCTAGGCCTGCGGTCTTCTAACACCGCCTGCCTCTTGGGACGTTACACCCACTCTGTGTGGGATAAGGTCGCGGAAGTGCTGCCAGAGTGTCCGTTGGAGGTACGGGCCAAACTCGGCCAAGCCCTTGTGGAGGGCCGGGATGCAGCCAAGTATTCCATCCGGTGTGGGCTGGATACCACTGACTCGCTGGGTAGAGCGATGGCAACGACGGTGGCGGTCAGACGCCACGCCTGGCTGAGGTCCGCCAACTTCTCGGCAGATGTCCAGAACACGCTTATGGACATGCCGTTCGATGGCCGTCGCCTCTTTGGCGACAAGGCAGACCATGCGCTTGAGCGTTTTAAGGACTCCAGGGCTACGGCCAAGTCCTTAGGCCTCTCGGGCCAGCGCCAGCAATCGGCTGCCTATCACTCCTTTCGTGGCCACAAAAGGGGTGCGCCCACACGTGCCGCCAGCCACGCACCGCAGGGCAATACCCAACGCGGTGGCGGCCGTGGGAACCGCCGTCCAGGTGGTCGGGGGCAGCGGCGAGGTCAGTCCACACCTTCCCCCGCAGCATCCGCCTCAAAACCCTCCTAGTCCGTGCTTTCAGGCCCATGATACGCCAGTGGGAGGCAGGGTTCGCCATCACCACCTCCACTGGCGCACTGTCACGTCGGACAGGTGGGTGCTGCAAATCGTCCGAAGGGGCTACTCCCTCCCCTTCGAGGCGACTCCTCCCTCCCCTTCGAGGCGACTCCTCCAGCCATGCCACCGCAGAACCACCGTGTATCGGGGGATCACTTGCGACTTCTGCAGGAGGAAGTTACGGCCCTCTTGGCCAGAAGTAGGGTGTGGTTGCTACTCCCACTACTTTCTGGTACCCAAGAAGGGCAAAGGGGGCCTACGCCCTATCTTGGACCTACGGAACGTCAACAGCTTCCTCAGGAAGGAGAAGTTCAAGATGCTGACACTGGCTCAGGTCCTGGCTGCCCTGGACCCAGGAGACTGGATGGTAGGGTTGGACTTGCAGGACGCTTACTTTCATATCCCCGTCCTGCCTTCCCACCGGCGCTACCTGCGGTTCATGGTGGGCCACGAGCACTTTCAGTTTACCGTGCTCCCCTTCGGCCTTACCAGCGCCCCACGGGTGTTCACGAAGGTGATGGCGGTGGTCGCAGCTCATCTGCGCAGGTTAGGGGTTTCAGTCTTCCCCTACCTCGACGACTGGTTGTTGAAGGCGGGCTCGCCCCAGACAGTCGTCAGCCACCTCCAGACGACGGCAGACCTCCTGCACCAGCTGGGGTTCTCCATCAATGTGCCGAAGTCACACCTGTGTCCCTCTCAGAAGCTCCTCTTCATCGGAGCTGTTCTGGACTCGGCGCGGTTTCGGGTTTATCCGCCCGAACAGCGGGTCCGGGATATTCAGGCTCTGATTCCCATCTTTCAGCCGTTATCCCGGGTTTCGGTCAGGTTGACGCTGCGGCTTCTGGGGCTGATGGCCTCCTGCATCCTACTGGTGCATCACGCCAGGTGGCGGATGCGGGCTCTGCAGTGGGACCTGAAGTTTCAGTGGGCCCAGCATCAGGGCAACCTATCCGACCACGTCCTGATCTCGGAGGGCACTGCGAGACAGCTGCAGTGGTGGCTTACGGACCGCGATTGGGTCAGCGGCAGATCCCTCTCCCTTCCCCAACCGGAGCACGTAGTTGTGACGGACGCGTCCCTCCAGGGCTGGGGAGGCCACTTGGGAGAGGCGGAGATCAGAGGCCTCTGGTCTCCGGCGGAGTCCCGGCTCCACATCAACCTGTTGGAGCTCAGGGCGATTTGTCTGGCACTGAAGGCATTCCTCTCCTCTGTCCGGGGGAGTGTAGTGCAGGTGTTCACGGACAACACCACCGCCATGTGGTACTGCAACAAACAAGGCGGGGTGGGGTCGTGGATCCTTTGTCAAGAGGCTCTTCGCCTTTGGCAATGACTGGAACGCCAGGGCGTGACCCTGGTGGCTCAACAACTGGCAGGTTCTCTGAACGCCAGGGCGGACGAGCTCAGCCGTCGGTGCATGATGGATCACGAATGGCCTCTGAACTCGGACGTGGCGCAAGGCCTCTTTCAGCGATGGGGAGAGCCTTGGTTAGATCTATTCGCCACCGAAGAGAACGCGCAATGTCATCAGTTCTGCGCGTTGGAATTTCCAAGGCGGCACTCGCTCGGCGACGCTTTTCGTCGCGAGTGGAGTTGCGGTCTGTTGTACGCCTTTCCGCCTATACCTCTTCTGCCCAGAGTGCTGAAGAAGATCAAGCGCGACCGGGCCCAAGTCATCCTTGTGGCCCCGGACTGGGCTCGAAGGTACTGGTATCCAGAGCTACTCAGTCTGTCAGTCGATCCCCCGGTTCGTCTGCCTCTTCAGGAGGACCTTCTGTCGCAGCAGCAGGGGACGGTCCTCCACCCAAACCTGTCCAGTCTCCACCTCCATGCTTGGAGATTGAGCGGCGACAATTGAGGCCATTTGACTTGCCTCCTGAAGTCTGTAACATCATTCTGGCAGCCAGGCGTCCCTCCACAAAGTCGGTATACGCCTGCAGGTGGAACAGATTTGTGGCATGGTGCACAGCAAAGGCTGTGGATCCTCTTTCTGCCCCTCTTTCGGAGGTTCTTCTCTTCCTTCTTTCCCTTGCCCAGCAGGGCTCTGCTCTGGGCACTATCAAGGGCTACCTTTCTGCCCTTTCAGCTTTTCTCAGGCTACCTGATCAGCCTTCTTTGTTCAAGTCCCCTATTGTAAACAGATTTCTTAAGGGCATCACTCACACGTTTCCTCCTGTTCCGTTTGTGATGCCTCAGTGGGACTTGAACCTGGTTTTAACATTCCTGATGTGCGCTCCCTTTGAGCCGCTTCACAACTGTCCTCTTCGCCTTCTGACCTTGAAGACTGCTTTCCTGGTTGACATCACCTCTGCCAGGAGAGTGGGTGAGCTCCAGGCTCTTTCTTGTACTCCACCTTTCCTTTCTGTCCATCCGGACAAAGTGGTGCTTCGTACCAAACCTTATTTCCTGCCCAAGGTTGTCACGGCCTTTCACATCGGGCAGTCTATCACCTTGCCGACCTTCTTCCCGCCACCGCATCCCTCTAAAGAGCAAGAGCGGCTCCACCGTCTGGACCCAAAACGTGCGCTCTTATTCTACTTGGATCGCACACACCAGTTCCGGGTGGATGACCAACTCTTTGTTGGTTACGTGGGCGCTAAGAAGGGGAAAGCGGTGCACAAGAGGACCATCTCCCGCTGGATCATCCTGTGTATCCAGGCATGCTACTCCTTGGCTAGGAAGGAGCCCCCGGTTGGACTGCGGGCTCATTCTACCCGAGCGATGGCGACTACCACTGCCCTGGGCAGGGGTGTGCCCTTGCAAGACATCTGTCAGGCAGCTACGTGGGCATTGCTGCACACGTTTGCAAGACACTACTGCCTGGACAGCCAAGTCCGGAGGGATGGCTTCTTTGGCCGTTCCGTCCTCCAGGACTTTCTGGTGTGATTATTGGTTCGCAGACCCACCACCGGGGTTGGTATTGCTGGGATATCTATTCTAAGGTAAGGAATCTAATACTAACGTGTCTCTTTCAGATGCACAAGTTACTACTTGTGTAACGATATATCTGTAAGAGACATTAGTTAGTATTAGATTCCTTACCGACCCACCCATCCTCCCCGTTCTGCGAACCAATATCTAGGGTTAGGGTTGTCCCCTTTCAGGGCCCTAGTTTCAATGGCACCAGTGTTGGTTTTTAACATGGCTCTGCGTTTCTGGCGCGGAAAAGCTGTGTCTAAGAACTGACGTCAGCACGCGGAGGCGGCGTCTAAGTACTCCGACGACGTCATCACGGCGCCCACGACGGACGCGGAGCCGCAGACGACGCCTACCGACGCGCAAGGGTACTGCTACGCAAAAATTTCCGGATCCAGTCTGACGCCTGGGGATATTGTAAGGTAAGGAATCTAATACTAACTAATGTCTCTTACAGATATATCGTTACACAAGTAGTAACTTGTGCATTTGCCCCACCTCACCCTTCTAAAGAAGTTGAGAGACTCCATGGTCTGGACCCAGAGAGAGCATTATCGTACTAGAGAGTTCTATGAAGACGATCAACTGTTTGACGGGTATTTTGGGGTAAGAAAGGAAAGGCTGTGCAGAAATGGCCATCTCATGATCAGTAGGGCTCTATATTAAAATCTGCTATGTATTTGCAAAAGCTACCCCCTGAGGGTGTATGTGCCCACTCCACCTGGGCCGAGGCTGCCTCCACTGTGTTAGCTTGCACAATCCCTATTGTGGACATCTGTCAGGTAGCAAAGTGGGTGTCTTTGCACAAGTTCACCAAGCACTATTGTTGGACGATCAGGGCAGTCATGATGGGCACTTTCCCCTTTTAGTCCTACTGGACTTTTTGGTCTAATTCATTTGTAGACCCACCTCCAGGGAGGTATTGCTTGGGAATCTATTCTAAGGTAAGGAATTTGTGACTAAAAGTTTCTATCTGAAAGAGACTATAAGTTATGGGTTCCTTACCTTAGAAGTAACCCCAGGCGTCAGACTGGATCTGAGAACTTTTCCTGAGCAGTACCCCTGCGTGTCGGTAAGTGGCGTCGGTCAACTCCGCATTTGTCATTGGCGTCGTGATCGCCAGAATGATGTTGTGTTATCTATTAAGACGCCACCCCTGCTTGTTGACGGCAGTTCTTTCTCCGTACCAGCCAGCGCAGATCCGGAGAGAGCGTTACCTCTAGTCACTTTTTGACTGTCTTTTTTCGACATTTGTGGACATCTTTTCGAGTTGTTCGACTCCTGGTGCACATGGATGTCACATCGGCGAACCAGCTTCAAGCCTTACAGCTCCTGCAATAAGCTGATGTCGGTGACTGACCCACATCTCGTGTGCCTCTGGTGCCTGGAGCACGACCACGACCCAAAGTCTTTCTCCGACTGCCAGGTCATGGCCCGAAGTCTTTGTGGGAGCGGTCTTGAAAGCTTCTGGAGGCCCGACAGTCGGCTCTGCGCAGCTCGAGGTCCTGGCTGAGAGGGAGGACGCGGGACCGGTCGTGGAGCCATAACTACCACTCCTCGTCGAAGTCTTCGGGTAAGTCGAAGCACAAAAAGAAGGCGAAGAAGCACATTCGCTCTTCTCGTCCTCCCCGTCCGTCGGCCGACGCAACGCGGGATGCAGAAGGTAGTTGTCCGGCTCCACCCGCGGAACCTGTTGAGTCGACTCTGAGTCTGCCTGCCTTCCTGGGATCTGGGGCACTCCTGCCCAACTTCGTAGTTTTTACGAAACCCTGCCACTTCATCTTTGGGCAGCCCGACTATGCCGGCGTGCCTTCGGGCCCTGCAAACTTGGCTGGAGGTTCTAGACCTTCGATGTCGACCTTACAACACCTCCGCTGCGCAATCCATTGGTGACACCTCCACCCCCTCCGACACCGGTTGTGTCCCCAACTAACATTGACCCCCTCGACATGAACTCGGAGCAGGACCAGCGTCGACCGACGTCTGTACCAGCACCGACCGGTACTTTTGTACCTTTGTTCTTCCCTGGTGTTCCCTATCTCCCTGAGTGGCAACCAGAGGAGGGTGAGGAGGACTGGTAGGGGTCTGTGGACCCTCTGGCAGACCAGTTGAAAGAACCGGACTGGAGAAAGTATTTTGGTGAGGCCAGTGGTCTGGACACTTCTCCAAACCTTGGCATGCTTTCTCCCCATACCGTGGCTGTGGTGTTACGGGGGGCGGCTGAGGCCTTGAACCTTGAGCTTCCTACATTGGCGGTCAGGACTAACCTCCTGACTGAGGTGCTTCAACCAGCAGTGGCCTCTTCGGAGCCCCTGCTGCTGTTCAATGAGACCCTCACAGACTTCCTTCTGGGCACTTGGTCAAAGCTCAGCACAGGGGCTCCTCTGGGTAGGATGATTGCAGGACCCCACCACCAGGCCGACCCCATTTTCCTCTCCCAACACCCTTACCCTGAGAGCTTGGTGGTCCAAGCCTCGACTTTCAAGGGCGCATTCCCCTACCGCTCCACAGCATATCTATAGGGCTGTTAAACTCACTCGGTGTGGGACACTGTTGCGCAGGTGCTGCCTCCGTGCCCTGAAAGAGCACGTTTTGGATCCAGATGGTGAAGCCTCTCCTCCTCTTTAGAAGGATGTCCCAGCGAAGGACCGCTTCTAGTCCTACGGTCCCTGCCACCGGATGATGTCTATGACAGATCCGCACTTTGCATGCCTTTGGTGTCTGAAGCGCGACGACGACCTGAAGTCGTGCACCAAGTGTCGGGCCATGAACCCGAAGGCTTTGCAGGAGTAGTCCTGAAAGTTGCTGGAGGCTTGGTGCTCGGCTCCGCATTGCTCCCGTTCTCGTTCGAGGGGAAGGTCTCTAAAACTGTTACTGAGCCCACACTTCTCGCACTTGAAGTCGTCAAGGAGATCTTTGGGTAAGTCAGGGAATCACAAAAAGAAGTCGAAGAAGCATAGGCCTTCTCCCCGCCGGACGGCCGACGCAACGCGGGATCCCGAGTGTCGTCGCTCAAAGGCTCCGTGTCCGGAGCCTACTTTGGAAACAGCTCCACGCCTCACTCCCTTTCCGGGAGCCAGAGAGCCTCCTGCCCAGATCCAGAAGTTCTGTGAGGCCTTGTACCTCATATTTGGGCGGCCCAGCTCTGCCGGTGTGCCTTCGGGCCCCGCAGAGTCGTTCGGGGGCCCTGGGATTTCGACGGCAGCGGCTCTGGAGAGTCCCTGTGGATCCAGGCCTGAATAAAGATCAACGCCGGTCGATCTCACTCAACCTTCTCAAACATCGATCCAGAAGACGGTGTCAACCGTGCCCCCGGTCGGCGTCTACCCCATCCCATCCCGAAGTGGACGTGGAGCTGGACCGACGTCGTTTCCGAGGGGACTTTTGTTCTTGTGTTCATTCCTGGCATTCCTTTTGGACCAGAAGGTGAGGAAGAGGACTGTGAGGGGCCGCTGGGACCTTTAACTAACCAGTTTGAGGAAATGGACTGGAGAATGGACCTGGGTGCTGCCAGGTTCGGACACTACCCCGGATGTTGGCCTGCTTTCTCCCCCTACTGTGGCTAAGGAGGAGGGAGCCTCCTATGCTGTGGTGGTGAGGAGGGCAGCTTAGGTCCTCGGCCTCCCCACAGTGGCAGTCAGAAATAACCTCCTGGCAGAGGTGCTTCAGCCTGCAGATTCCTATTCTGAACTCCTTTTGCCGTTCAATGAAGCCCTCACAAACATCCTTCAAAGCACTTGGTCTAAGCCCAGCACAGGGGCTCCTGTGGATAGGATGATTGCCTGCTGCCACCGCCCTGCTCCGGGCGACCAAGCGTTCCTGATCAAAAACTCCTCCCCTGAGAGCTTGGAAGTCCAAGCCTTTTCATCAAAAGCAACATTCCCTTCTGCTCCCCCAGATAGGGAAACTAAGAAGCTGGACCATCTTGGGAAGAAGATGATCTCTTCCTCCAGCTTGGCATTGCAGTCAGTGACTACTGCATGCCTTTTGGGCCGATGCTCCCATAGTATCTGGGATACTGTCACACAGGTGCTGCCTCAGTACCCGGAGGAGGCCCGGGCCATTCTCTCTCAAGCAGTTGCAGACGGGAAAGACACAGTCAAATACGCCATACGATGTGGACTGAATATCACCGACTCACGGGGCAGAACAATTGCCATGTCAGTAGCTCTTAGACGGTATGCCTGGTTGAAGATTTTTGGCTTCTTCGGAGATGTCCGGTCTTCGTTGAGGGACATGCCCTTTGATGTCACTAGCCTTTTTGGTGACAAGGCAGACTCAGCGCTCGAGCCCTTCAAGGATTATCGTGCTACGGCCAAAATCTAGTGTCTCGTGGCTACATCACATCCATCTCAGTCTGCCTTTTGTGGCTACGGAAGGGACGCCAAGACACATCCTGTTCTGCCCAGCCAGAGAGTCCCGCAGACTGTCCAGCCTCTGTATTGCCAGGGACGTGTGACCCAGCATCCTCGTGGGTCAGGGAGCCAGCGGGCAGGCCAGTCCACCCTTTCCCTCCCACTGCAGCCTCCAATCTGATAGAGACTACTAGCCACAGATTCCTTAACATAGCATTATCCCCTGGTGTGAGACTGGATCCGGAAACCTTTTCTGCCACAGCATCCCTGCGTGCCGGGGGAACGGCACCACATGACTCCGCCCTGACGTCCGCGTACGTGATGTCAGTGAGGGTACATATGTCCCACCCCTGCGTGTCTACGTCAGTTTTTTCTCTTTTCCGCGTGCAACGCTGATCCGGATTGTGTCCTGGCCTGTTTTCAGGCCTTCCATTCTTTTTCACGCTTTGGCGTTGGTGGAACAGTGTGCGAATGCCTTCGGGCTTCAAGATGTGTCCCTCTTGTGCACGTTCCATGTCAGCGACGGACCCTCACCCGATCTGCATGTGGTGCCTGGGTGAGCACCACAACTCGACAAATTGAGATGCCTGTCAGCACCTTAAACCTAAATCACGGCGGGAGCGCCAAATGAAATTGCTGTTGGCGCACTTGTCCAGGTCGGTGTCATCCCAGCTTCCGTCTCCTACCTCAAAAGCAAGGAGCTGCCAGTTTCGGCTGCGACATCGCCCCTCGCCACGACCCCAGGGGCGTGTGTTCACCAGCTGGTAGGTCCTTTAGTTGATCTCCGAGGTCCTGTCCTCCTTCAGAGGTGGGCGCCGACTCCCCTCGGGACATGCGCCCCTGTCAGTCGCCACCCTATCCGCCGTTTCTCAGCATTGGGACGACTAGGGCCCAAATGACAGCCTACGCTATGGCTCTGCAGGCTTCTTTGGCCCCTCCTCCACCTCCTGAGACGTCTGCGGATCCCTTGCCTCATGCAGGTACTCTTATGAGGGTGCCCGTGCTGATCTGCGGGGCCATGTGTTGGATGGTTGGGAGTTGGCGGCGTTTATTCTTCGTGCGGCTTTGGATGTTGCTGATGCTCTCGGCCGTGTTATGACCACTTCTGTGGCTCTCCGACGCCATGCTTGGCTCTGTGATGCTCTTTTTCGTGAAAATATTAGAGAGCGTCTGGTTGACCTACCCTTTGACGGGGTCCTCCTGTTTAACATTCATGCGGACTCCGCCATTCAGCGTCTTCTTGCGGGGCTCCGCCCTCCTCCTCCTCAGTAGGCGGTTTTGTTGATCCTCCAGGACTTTGTGGGAGGTGTTCTCACTTGCTCCTGGTATTCGGTGTTTGGAGTGTCTGTTACACTTTCTGTGAGGTTTGCTGTGCCTTCGGGTCCTTTGGTTGCCCCCCCCCCCCCCCCTTCAGTTGGCTGCTGGTTCAGCCCCTTTTTGGGCGAGCATGTGTTTTTTGGCTGATTTCTAAGCCTTCTATGGTTTCTGCCTCTGGTTTTTGATTTTGTCCTCTGATGCGGGATTTTCTTCCCTAAGAGTGGTTCCCATGACTTCTTTGGGATGTGTCCTACCCTGTGTGGGGTACTTGCAGCTATTGTATAGCCTGGCTTCCGCTGGGAGGGTTTGGACTCCCCCTTGCGGGTTCCTCGCCCTTTCCTGGTGTTGTTGTATAACACTGGTGCGGTCCCTCTTCACCTGGGCATGGCTTGGCCATCTACGGCATTGTGCTGCAGTGTTTTTGGCCTTGTTTGCCGTTTGGTCTGGTCCTCTGTTTGGTGTTCCAGGGGGATAATTTCCTATGTTGACGGCTTGGTCCGTCCCACTTGTTTTGAGCCCGACGTGGTCTGTGCGTTTAGTTTCATGGCGTTTATCAGCTGCTGGCTGCGTCCGCCTGCTCTTCTGTTCTGTGGCCGGGGGCCTTAGAACTCCTGCTTCGTGTTCTGTGGAACCCTTGTGAGATTACGTTCTTCTTCCGCCTGCCTTATTGCTGAGGCGCGGTTCTATCTTGTCTGTTAACCAGCTGTGATAGGCTCGGCTACCCTCTTCACTGGGTCTGTTTCCCGGTGGGGGGCTTTGCCTTCGTTCTGCCTCTTCTCTTTGGAGTCTCTGGGTAGCTCTTCTTCCTCAGTACTCCTCTGCGTTGCCTGTACCTCTGGGACTTCTAGTGGAGATCCTTGGTACCTTGACTGGGCTTGGGATTCTCTGGCCTCCTTTCGACTTGTCCTTGTTTCCTCCTGCTGGGTGAGGACGGGGTCGCCTCTTTGTCATCTTCACGCATCCCCTCTGGGGCCGGTGGCTTTCTAGATGACAAGGTTCTTTTTTGCCTGGGGGGACAGGGCTATTCTCCCTGAACGTTTGACTCATCCCCTGTTGGGGCCCTGTGTTAAGTTCAGGCTGGAGAGGTCCTCTCGCAGACCCTCCTTCCCTTTGGGCATGGCTAGGGTATTCCACGTTAAGGAATCTACGGCTAGTGGTCTATCAGATGTACGAGTTACTTACCTGCGGTAACGATGTATCTGGTAGCGACGATTCTAGCTGCAGATTCCTACACGACCAGCCCTTCCTCCCTGTTCTGCGAGGACTCTTCTTTGGTCTTCTGCACTCGTCTACCTCCGGGTGGTTGTCCTCTGCTCGTGCCTTTTCTACTCCCTCCCTAGGGGGATGCTCGTGCCTTTTCTACTCCCTCCCTAGGGGGATGCTCGTCTTATGGTTTGCTCCATTCCTTTCTGTTGATTGGTTGATGGTGTCATGGGTGCTTCTGCGCCTCTACACCCTGGTCTTTAGCGGGAGGTTGATTGTGCCCTTCTTCCTTTCGTGGCTTGCACTTCTGACTCTTTTGTAGTCCTTGGGGTTGGGGTCTCTTGGCGGGGTGTCAACCCTTAATTATTTTCAGAAGCTGTCTCTCCCTGCTGGGGTTGTCTGGGGATGAATTGTCATTCCTCTTCCGTTCTGGCCTTGGTACCCTTCTCTGTTCTGAGTAAAGGGATTGCAGACTTCTTTGTCTGCTGTGCAATTTTTCACATGTCTCTGCCCCTGGAGGGGTGGTTGCTGTTGTGTTTGTTGCAGGCTTGCTCACAGTAGCTGTGCTCTGTCCTTTCATTCCATGTCTTTTGGTTTCATAGTGCCTGGCACTGTTCTGGGTGGTGCTGCTCCTCACCATTCATTTCTTCCCTTTCTGTTTAGCTGTTTTTTCACACACTGTTCCAGTATTCTCACAGTTTTTGTTTGTGATGGCTCCGCGTTGTGGCGCCGAAAAGTTCTCAGAAGAAAACTGACGTAGGGGCGCCGATATCGGACTTATGTATCCTCGCTGACGTCACATACGCGGACGACATCAGGGCGGAGTCACGTGGTGCCATCCCCCCGGTGCGCAGGGATGTTGTGGCAGAAAAGTTTTCCGGATCCAGTCTCACGCCTGGGGATAATTCTACGATAAGGAATCTGCTGCTAGAATCGTCTCTACCAGATACATTGTTACCGAAGGTAAGGAACTCGTACAACGTTCCTAGTACTGCATTTCAGGCCCATCAATGGCCAGATGTAGGCAGGATCCCCCATCACCTCCTTCACTGACTATCCATCATGGCCAGACAGGTGGGTTCTGCAAATAGTCTGAAGGGGCTACTCCCTCTCCTTCGAGACTACTCTCCCCACTCCATGCCACCTTGTTATGATCACATGACGGAGGATCATTTAACACTAATCCGCCAGAAAGTATCAGATCACTTGGCCAAGGGAGCTATAGAGAGGTCCCCTGTGCCTAAAGTAGGTTGTGGTTTCTATTCCCACTACTTTCTGGTGCCCAAGAAGGACAAAGACCTGCGTCCTATCTTAGACCTCCAGGCCCTCAACTTCTTCGTCCGGAAGTAGAAGCTCAAAATGCTCACCCTAGCCCAAGTTCTGCCTGCACTCGACCCAAGAGACTGGCTGGTGGTGTTGAACTTGCAGGACGCTTATTTTCATATCCCATCCTGCAGGCCCACAGACGTTACCTTCGGTTCACGGTGGGCCACGAGCACTTTCAGTTCATCCTGCTCCCCTTACCAGTGCGACTCAGAGTTTTCCTCACTTCCCCGGACCTGGAGCGACCCCTTCCCAGCTTTGCACCTTTTACGAAGCGATGCATGCCATCTTTGGGCAGCCCGACTCCGCTGGCGCAACTACAGGCTCATGGACTCTTCTGGGGGCCCTATGCCTTCCACGCCGGCGGCTCCGGCACTGCAGGGTCCCCTTGGATCCAGGCTTGGATCCAGATCGGAGCCGGTCAACCTGATTACACCTCCCCCCGGTGCCGATTCCACGGGCACAGTGTACGCAGCCGGTTGTGTCCCCAGCCGGCGTCGAACCCAGCCTCCACCCCAATGTAGACACAGAGCCGGACCAGCGTCGACTGACGCTGGATCCTGCACAGACGGGTACTTTTGTGCCCCTGTTCTACCCTGGTTCTTTTAGGCCAGATTAGCAAGCAAAGGAGGGTGAGGAGGACTGGGAGGAGTCTGGAGACCCTTTGACTCACCAATTGGGTCACAGGCCGGACTGGAGAGAGGAACTGGGGGAAGCCAGTGGTCTAGATACCTCACCAGACCTTGGCACGTTGTCTCCTCCTACCGTGGCTACAGAGGAGGGAGCATCTTATGTAGTGGTATTGAGTAGGGCAGCCGAGGCTCTCAACCGACGACGTAGCTAAACAGGCAGAATATTGGAGCAATCTCTTCTCTATCCCAACCCCTTTCCCCCTCTTAGAACTTACCTGCAATGGAATACTAAAAGACCTAGCAGGGTTGGTTCTGAGAAGGGTATTGGGATCTAGCGTCATTCTGCTCCTGTGTGGCTCAAACAGCAATAACTATTTAGACCCTGACAGCTACGCCTGGTTGAGGACTTCTGGTTTTTCTGGAGATGTCCAATCCACCTTACAGGACATGCCCTTTGATGGCCGTCACCTTTTCAGTGATAAGGCACACTCGAACCTCGAGCGCTTCAAGGATTCTAGGGCCAGATGCTTGAGCCTCGCGGCGACCTCTCGCTCCATGAAGTCTGCTTTTTGCCCCTTTCGTGGGTATGGAAGGGGTACCCCACCATGTTCAACCCAGTCTAACCACTGGTTCACTCAAGCTGCCCAGCTTGTGCGTGGACGTGGGACCCAGCAACGGGGGTCTGGGGGCCAGAGGACGGGGCAGTCAACCCATAACCCCCCTGCAGCAGCCTCCAAACCCTCCTAGTCCGACCTTTGATGGCCACCAGCAGCCAGTGGGCGGCAGGTTTTGCCATCATCTCCCCCACTTGCAAACCATCACGCCGGACAGGGGGTTTTGCTAATAGTAGGAAGGGGCTACTTCCTCCCCTTCGAGACTATCCCTCTCTCCATGCCACCATCCTTCCATTGCATGTCGAAGGATCACTTGGCCCTTCCCTGCCTGGAAGTTGCAGCTCTCTTGACCAAGGGTGTTACACACAAAGGATTAGACCCAGTACAGTCAAGGGACCTGGGTGATTAGGAAATGTACAGGAAAGGGGTCCCAGACAGAGAACAAATAATTACAGTTTCATACACTTATTACGAAGAAAACAGATATATGAATGCAAAAAGATTTATTTCAAAATTGCATTGTTACCTTTCATTGGTTGAATTTCATCAACATTATTACTACAAAATTTTCGTATATGTGCCCACATACACAACATGGAAGGGGGGTGAAGTGAGGGAAAGTGCCAAGGATAAAGTAGGAATAGGGAAATAGTCAGAATCGTTCGTGACAAGTATTCATCATAACTTCAAAAACAGTGTTCATGTGGTTCCTTGATCCAAGGCCCACAGTATTATGCTCGTCTAGAGTCCAGAATTGTATTGGTGTAGACCACCTAGCTCGCCTTCAGCTGTTTTAGTCTAGCTTGGGGGTGGGAGTTGGTGAAGATATTATGGTCTATGTTTCGACCCACAAAACGCGTAGGATAGTAGTCCTTACAACAGGGTCTTCTTCAGGACGGATTGGTTGTGGGTGGGCAACCTCCTATCACACAGAAGGAGAAAAACCAAGATAGATTGTTGGTCCTGATTGTTCACAAAACTTGTGGTTTTGTTCCCATTTGCAACCTATTCATGCTGATCGAGTATGAGGGAGATAAGCCTTCAGGTGCTTGTGTGTACTCTTGGAACACGAGTCTAAAGCTGGCAGCGGGGGCCTTGACGTGTTATTCAGCACCTCGGACCTCTAATTCAACTTGTAAGCTTCCTTTGCTTTGCTGGAAAGGTGGACTATATCGCTCACAGTTAAGGAAAAGTCGATGTAGCAGGCTCGCTGGATTGCCGCGGCTGAGGTAGAGAAACGTGGTATGTCTAGGGTATTCCTCTATATTAATGAGATTTAAGATGCGAGGAAGGGAGTCAAAGCCGGTTTAGTCACACAACACTAAAAAACAAAAGCTCGTCGAAGAAATTATTGAAGGCTCACCTTGAGGAAACGAAAATGATTTGCACCACCAGAGCCCTGCTGGAACACAAGTCAAAATTCAATGGAGTTCAGCGCATAGGTTCCTTAGCATTAAGTCACCGTGTCGTGTAATTCTCAATTTAATTAGCATCAATGCATAGGAGATCGACAGTGACCATCTGAAAACCCCCGGTACAGGACTCGGTAAGATTCAGCAGCGCGTCTCACTAGCGTTCGCTCACCAGGAAAGCTTCCTGGTTGGACAGTAAGCTTTCCTGGTGAGCCTTCAATAATTTCTTCGACGAGCTTTTGTTTTTTAGTGTTGTGTGACTAAACCGGCTTTGACTCCCTTCCTCGCATCTTAAATCTCATTAATATAGAGGAATACCCTAGACATACCACGTTTCTCTACCTCAGCCGCGGCAATCCAGCGAGCCTGCTACATCGACTTTTCCTTAACTGTGAGCGATATAGTCCACCTTTCCAGCAAAGCAAAGGAAGCTTACAAGTTGAATTAGAGGTCCGAGGTTGCTGAATAACACGTCAAGGCCCCCTCTGCCAGCTTTAGACTCGTGTTCCAAGAGTACACACAAGCACCTGGAAGGCTTATCTCCCTCATACTCGATCAGCATGAATAGGTTGCAAATGGGAACAAAACCACAAGTTTTGTGAACAATCAGGACCAACAATCTATCTTGGTTTTTCTCCTTCTGTGTGATAGGAGGTTGCCCACCCACAACCAATCCGTCCTGAGGAAGACCCTGTTGTAAGGACTACTATCCTACGCGTTTTGTGGGTCGAAACGTAGACCATAATATCTTCACCAACTCCCACCCCCAAGCTAGACTAAAACAGCTGAAGGCGAGCTAGGTGGTCTACACCAATAAAATTCTGGACTCTAGACGAGCATAATACTGTGGGCCTTGGATCAAGGAACCACATGAA
Source organism: Lissotriton helveticus (assembly GCF_964261635.1). Classification (NCBI taxonomy): domain Eukaryota; kingdom Metazoa; phylum Chordata; class Amphibia; order Caudata; family Salamandridae; genus Lissotriton; species Lissotriton helveticus. Next base: position 1,331,319,312 of record NC_136067.1, read on the forward strand.
CACTGTTTTTGAAGTTATGATGAATACTTGTCACGAACGATTCTGACTATTTCCCTATTCCTACTTTATCCTTGGCACTTTCCCTCACTTCACCCCCCTTCCATGTTGTGTATGTGGGCACATATACGAAAATTTTGTAGTAATAATGTTGATGAAATTCAACCAATGAAAGGTAACAATGCAATTTTGAAATAAATCTTTTTGCATTCATATATCTGTTTTCTTCGTAATAAGTGTATGAAACTGTAATTATTTGTTCTCTGTCTGGGACCCCTTTCCTGTACATTCTCTTGACCAAGGGAGCTATCACAAGGGTTTCTGCCCCAGATGTAGGTCATAGTTGCTACTCCCACTACTTTCTGGTGCCCAAGAAGGACAAAGGCCTGCGTCCTATCTTGGATCTCAGGAACGTCAACCCATTCCTCCTGAAGGAGAAGTTTAAAATGTTGACGCTAGGTCAGGTCCTGACAGCCCTCGATCCTGGAGACTGGATGGTAGCGTTGGACTTCCAGGATGCCTATTTTCACATCCCCTTCCTGCTGGCCCACAGGCGTTACCTAGGGTTCACGGTAGGCCACAAGCATTTTCAGTTTCCCGTGCCTCCCTTCGACCTTACCTTACCCCCTCATGTGTTTACGAAAGTGATGGCGGTGGTCGCAGCTCATCTGCGCAGATCAGGGGTTCCAGTCTTCCCCTATTTCGACAACTGGCTGTTGAAGGCGGGCTCGCCCCAGGCGGTCGTCTCCAACCTCCAGACTCCTGCCGACCTCCTGCATTTTCCTGGGGTTCTCCATCAACGTGCCGAAGTCACACCTGACTCTCTCTCAGAAGCTCCTCTTCATCAGGGCGGTTCTGGACACGACGCAGTTTCGGGTCTATCCTCCCGAACAGCCAGTCTGGGATATTCGGGCTATGGTTCTGATATTTCAGCCTCTATCCCGGGTTTGGGTCAGGATGACTCTCAGGCTACTGGGCCTGATGGCCTCCTGCATCCTGCTGGTGGACCATGCCAGATGGCATGTGCGGGCTCTGCAATGGTTCCTGAAGTTCCAGTGGGCACAATATCATGGGAACCCTTACGATTGCATCCAGATCGCGGAGGGCACTGCACACCAATTGCAGTGGTGCTCACGAACCAGGATTGGGTCGACAGCAGATCCCTCTCCCTTCCCCAACCAGAGTTCACAGTGGTGACCGATGCATCACTTCTGGGATGGGACGGCCACATGGGGAAGGCGGAGATCAGAGAACTCTGGTCTCAGATGGAGTCCGGGCTCCATATCAACCTTCTGATGCTTCGTCTTGCACTTAAAGCGTTCCTTCCCTTTGTCCAGGGAAGAGTAGTGCAAGTGTTCTCGGACAACACCTTTTCCATGTGGTACTGCAACAAGCAAGGCAGGTTGGGTCGTGGGCCCTATGTCAAGAGGCTCTCCGTCTCTGGACATGGCTGGAACATCAGGGCATATCCCTGGTGGTTCAACACCTGGCAAGTTCGCTGAACGCCAGGGCGGACGAGCTTAGCCACAGGTGCATGATGAATCACGTATGGCATCTTCATCTGAGGTGGTTCAAAGTCTCTTTTAACAGTGGAGAGAACCTTGGTTAGATCTATTCGCCACCGAAGAGAATGCACAATGTCAGCAATTCTGTGTGTTGTAATTTCCAAGGTGACACTCGCTCAGCAACGCTTTTCGTCGCAAGTGTAGTTGCGGTTTTCTATACGCCTTTCCGCCTATACCACTTCTGCCCAGAGTGCTGAAGAAGATCAGGCGCAACCAGGCCCACGCCATTCTTGTGGCTCCAGATTGGGCACGAAGAGTCTGGTATCCCAATTTATTACACATGGGTATTGATCCTCCAATCAGACTGCTTCTTCGGGTGGATCTTCTGTCGCAGCAGCAGGGGACAGTCCTCCACCTGAACCTGTCCAGCCTCCACCTCCTGGTGTGGAGATTGAGTTGCGACAGATGACAGCTTTCAACCTTCCTCCCGAAGTCTGTGATGTTATCTTGGCAGCCAGGCGTCCCTCCACTAAGACGATGTACGCCTGCAGATGGAACAAATTTGTGGCATGGTGCACAGCAAAGGCTGTGGATCTCCTTTCCGCTCCTCTTTCTGAAGTTCTCTTGTTCCTCCCTTCTTTGGCCCAGCAGGGCACTGCTCTGAGCACTTTCAAAGGCTACCTCTCGGCCATTTCAGCCTTTCCTAGGCTTGCTGATCAGCCTTCTCTTATCAGCCCCCTGTTGTAAATCGCATCCTTAAGGGCATTACTTATCTTTTTCCTCCTGTTCCCTTCTTAATGCCCCAGTGGGACTTGAACTTGGTTCTTATGTATCTTATGTACACTCCCTGTAAATCGCTACATAACTGTCCTCTCAGGATTCTGACTTTAAAAACTGCCTTTCTGGTGGTCATCACCTCTGCGCGCAGGGTGAGTGAGCTTCAAGTATTTCATCTAATCCTCCTTTTCTGACTGTTCATCCAGACAAGGTTGTTCTTGAAACTCGTACTTCCTTCCTTCCCAAAGTGGTTACTTCTTTCCACATTGGCCAGACCATCACTTTGCCCACCTTCTTTCCACCTCTGCATCTTTCCAGAGAGGAAGAGAGGCTCCACCGTCTGGATCCAAAACGTGCGCTTTCATTTTATTTGGATCAAACAAAGCAATTCCGGGTGGATGATAGGTCTTTGTTGGCTATGTGGGTGCCAAAAAAGGTCGGGCCTTGCACAAAAGGACCATTTCTATATGGGTCGTTTTGTGCATCAAAGCTTGCTATTCCTTGGCAAAGAAGGAGCATCCAGTGGGGTTATGCGTCCATTCCACTAGGGCGACGGCAGTTACCACTGCTTTGGGACGTGTAGTCCCCCTTAATGACTTCTGTCAGGCAGCTACGTGTGCATCGCTGCACGCATTCACAAAACACTACTGCCTGGTCAGCCAAGTCTGGAGAGACTACTTCTTTGGCTGTTCTCAAGGACATTCTGGTGTGAACTTGGTTCGCAAACCCTCCTCCGGGGATGATATTGCTGAGGCATCTATTCTAAGGTAAGGAATCTACAACTAACTGTCTCTATCAGATGAACAAGTTACATACCTTCCGTAACAACGTATCTGATAGAGACTACTAGCCGCAGATTCCTTAATGTAGAATTATCCCCAGGCGTGAGACTAGATCCGGAAAAGTTTTTGCCACAGCATCCCTGCCCGCCCGGGGAAATGGCACCACGTGACTCCTCCCTGACATCGTCCGCGTTCATGACGTCAGCGAGGATACATAAGTCCCACCCCGGCGCACCTACGTCAGTTTTTTCTCTTTTCCGCGTACAGCGCGGATCCGGTTTGTGTCCTGGCCTTTTTTTAGGTCTTCTATTCTTTTTACGCTTTGGCGTTCAGTGGAACAATGTGCGAATGCCTTCGGGCTTCAAGACTTGTACCTCCTGTGCACGTCCCATGTCGGCGACGGACCCTCACCTGATTTGCATGTGGTGCCTGGGTGAGCACCACGACTCGGAGAGTTGCACCGCCTGCCAGCACCTAAAGCCTAAATCACGGCAGGTGCCCTACATGAAGTTGCTGTTTGCGCGCTTGTCCAGGTCTGTGTCATCCCAGCGTCCATCCCCTACCTGGGAGGCGAGGAGCCGCCGGTTTTGTCTGTGACATTGTCTCTCGCCGCGGCCCCTAGGGTGTGGCTCTCCGGCTGGTAGGTCCTTCAGTTTGTCTCCGAAACCCTGTCCTCCCTCCGCGGTGGGCGCCGACTCCCCCCGCGACATGCGCCCCTGCTTGTCACACTCCGTTCCCCGTCGCAGAGGTGACTAGGACCCAAATGACAGCCTACTTTGTGGCTCTGCAGGCTTCTTTGACCCTTCCTCCACCTCCTGACCTCCTGAGACGTCCGCGGATCCCCTGCCTTGCGCGGGGACTTCCGCGGAGTCGCCGGCGGCCCCGGCGCCGAAAGTTTCGGCTTCAGGTCGTAGGAGGGTGGTGTCGTCAAGGTGTGGTCCTTCGGGGCTCCCCTCTTCGGCGCCTGGCGTCCCTGCCTTGCCGCAAATCCTTATGGGGCTCCCTGTGGCATCGCAGGAGATCGCTGGGACTCCGGGCTTGGCTCTGGGTCGGTCCTCTGGGCAGGCGGCTGCCTCGCCAGAGGTTGAGCCGGTGCCGGGAGCCTTCTTCCCCGGCTCCGGTGGAGGCGCGGGTGGAGGCCGGGACCTGGGGCGCTTTCCTGAGTCCCTCTCGGTGCTCGGTGCAGGCGGCTGCCCCATCTGAGGCCAAGCCGGCGCCTTTTCGGCACCGCTCTCTCGCCTTTCCGGCGTCGACCCCACCCCATTCTTCTTGAGAGCCCGTGGTGGCAGCAGTCGACCCGGCGCCACGGATACCCACTCTGGCGCCGGTCGACGTCGATCAGGCGCCAATGGCAGACTCCACGGAGCCGCGTCGGGTTCTTGATTCATCTCCTTAGGTCCCTTCTTCTCCAGAGGTCTGTCCGCTATTGGTGTGTTCCTCCCCGGAGACAGGGAGCTGTATTGTTACCTTCTCTCCAGCATCTTCCATAGAAGGCTCCTCGCCGTCCCCACGGCCTAAATCCTCGAACCCTTCTTTCCATGGCTCGCGGCTGGCTTTTCCACCTGCCTCTCCGCCTTCCCCGGAGGCCCCTCAGGTTCCCCATTCATCTGTGGATCCTCCTCTGTACCGGGGCTGACCGCTCCCCCCTGGACTTGGGGATGGGTGGCTTAGTCTGCAGCCCTCACCCACGGAGGAATTACTGTCTCCTCCGCGGCGCTCTACCGGTGTTGCCTTTGTTCGTGCTATTTCCACGGCTGCTGATATTCTGAGGATTGGTCACTCCATTTCCTGCAGACAACCTCTTTGAAGTTCTCCACCAGGGCTCTGGTGAACGGGAGTTGTTCCTCCCTTATGAAGCGTCACTCCATTATTCTCTTATGGGGGCGCCCTGCCACAGGCGATCCGGTGCCTCAGGCGCTACTGCATTGCCACCGTCCTGCTCTGCACAACCCAGTCTGTCTTTCTTTCCACCCTTCTGTGAGAAGTTGGCCTGATATATGATGCTCACTAGTTCTAGTGATCACCTTGTATCAGTCCAAACAACCCTTATGGTGATTGGTTGTAAGTCAACCTTATAGACCAGCTATCCTAATGGTAGCATGGACAAAGCAGTCTTAGGCTAAACTCTTTTGGCATGTGAAGCCAGCTGTTTTACCACAATATAACCCCTTGAATACCAGATGAAAGGACACCACACAGGTTGTTATGAAAATAAACAGTATATTTATTAATAACAACACCTCTGAACTCTTTATGAGGTCAGAGGGCCAAGCACATGACAATCTCTTACGAAAAATACTACAAGTTGCACAAATTTACCATGGTGCCCTAGGGGCACGACAAACCATATACTAAGTAAGTGGAATGTGAAAGTCGATAGAAGGAATGGAGCTGTCCAGAGGCTGTAGGTTCGATGGGACCACGCTACACTAACTCTAGGTAAGTAATAGGAGGCCCACGGAACGCGTGTGCAGAGTGTGAACTCACACGCGAGATGCGTAACAACGTCTATGGACAGTGTAGTTCAAGTAAAAGGTAAGTACGGACAATCCTGACTAGTTAGGACAACAACGACTGTGGAATTGGACACTAGGACAGTTAGACTACCCTTGAGCACCGAAATGCTCTCGTTACCTCACCCACGGGCTGCGGGTGCATAGGTGCCAAAGTGTGTCGGGTTCTCGCGTTGAAGTCAATGGAGCCTGAAAGAAAAGATGCTGCAGGCGACCAGGAGGAAGATGTCCGGTGCGATCCAAGTGTGGATCGGTGAAGAAGAGGACCTGAAAGCAGAGGGGACAGTGTTCAAAGTCACTAGCCAGTGACCGGTGTGGAACCAGGAAGGAACCAGATACTGTCGTTGCGATCAGGTGAAGAGTGGACGCTTGACTGCAGCCACGTGGACCAGGAGGTGTCTTCGACGACCAGGATGGAGGCACGAGCTGTCCCACGCAGGCTCTCGCTGTCGGCGGTGTCGGATCCGGGATTGGAGTCAACAGGCCTTGGCAAAGGCAACCCACGCGGTGAAGGGAAAAGACGTCTGGTGCGGACTAGGAGAGTCCGGCGTGCCCCTCTTTTGGAAGGGAGCAAGGGCCAGTCTGGAGCAACCAGACCAGCAGCAAAGATTCAAAGGTTCGTCGTCTAGGAGGCCACTCGCCAGCCGGCAAGTGACCAGACAACGCGTCGAGCAGCAAACAAGCAGAAGGGCCCCACGCAGATCTCGTGGAAGCTGGAGGGCTGATCTTCGGTGCAGGGGCTGCTCGGGGCTGGGGCTTCTCACTCCCCAAAGCACTTGGTCGAGTTTACCTCGGAAGTCGTGCTGGAAGCGAAGTGCAGGTTCGTTCAAGATGGCCGGTCCCACGTGTCTCGTCGCACCCACGGGTCTCAGCTTTGCTGCAGATGTAGGTTGAGGTCGGAGAGGTCTGGGAATCCGGGTCTCGTCGGGCTCTGAAGTCTGGATCCTCGAGGGAAGACGACAAAGTGAAGCCGCTGGACGCTTGATGGTGCCTGCAGTTGCAGGGTGGACACTCCTTGCCCACAAGGGAGATTCTTCAGTCTTCTGTGGAGCAGAACGTCGAAGTCCAGAGTTTCTTCTTGTAGAATTGTTCAGGATAATCTAATTTGGAATGGGACCATGTGAGAAGTTGGCCTGATGTGCAGTGCTCACTATTCTAGTGATCACTATATATCAGTCCAAACAACCCTTATTGATGATTGGTTGTAAGTCAACCTTATAGACCAGCTATCCTAGTAGCATGGATACGAGCAGTCTAAGGCTAAGACTCTAGAGGGCGTGTTAAGCCAGCTGTTTTACCATCACATTACCCCTTGAACACCCAGTGAAAGGACACCACACAAGTGTTATGAAAATAAACAATGTATTTATTAGAATCACAACAACCCTGTACTCTTTATGAGGACAGGGTGCTAAGCACACAACAAAACTCTTACGAAAATACTTTTAAGTTAGCACGTTACACAAATGCCCGAGGGGCACGAAAAACCATATACGCTAAAAGTGGAATGCGAATTACTAGCAGGTAAGTAACGATTCTCAGAGGCTTTGGGATCGCTAGGACTGGACTACTGAACCTTTAGATTACTAGCAGGAGGCCTAGGGAACTCGGGTGCAGAGTGTGCACTCTCACGCGGGATGCGGGACAAAGTCTATGGAAGCTAGAATTCACAAAGTTAGTGTTCACGGGCGAACCCGACCTGGTGGGAAGAAAACGACAGTGGATCCTGACCCTAGGATAGTGAGGCTATGCTGGGACACCGAAGTGCCGAAGTTACCTAGCCCAGGGGCTGCAGCTGCATAGGTCTGAAAAGACGTCGGGGATCTCGTTGCCGGACCAGGAGCCTGGAAGGGAGAAGTTGCTGGCAGGCGACCAGTGAAGGAAAGTTCGATGGATCCAAGCCTGGATCAAGGAAGAAGAAAACCTGAAAGCAGAGGGGACCAAGTTCTTGAATCACTAGCCAGTGATTAAGTGGGCACCAGGATGGCACCGGGCGAAGTCACCGCAGTCAGGTGAGTGGGCGCTGCTGGGCTCTGCAGTCTCTCGGACCAGGAGGCGTTGTCGGCGACCAGGATGGAGGTGCGAGCTGTCCCACGAAGGATGAAGTCGTTGGCGTCGAAGTTACCCAGGATTGGGCAACAAGCCTTGGCTAATTCAAGCCCACGCGGTGGACTCAAAATGGCGTCTTGAGTGGACCAGGAGGGTCCGGGGTGCTCCTCTTCTGGAAGGGAGCAAGGGCCAGTCTGGAGCAACCAGACCAGCAGCAGAAATGTCGTCGGGCGTCGTCAGGAAGGCCACAAGCCAGCGGGCTAGTAGCCAAACAACGCGGTGAGCAGTAAGAAGCAGAAGGGCCCCACGCAGATCGTGGAGATGCTGGGGGGCTGCTCTTCGGTGCTGGAGCTGCTCAGGGTGGGGGCTTCTCGAACCCCAAAGCACTCACCAGGAAATTACTCGGTGGGCTTGCTGTGCAGAAGTCGTGCAGTCTTGGCGATGGCCGGTCCCTCGAGGTCTCGTCGCACCCACGGTTCTCAGCTGGGCTGTAGAGGTGGGTAGAGGTCAGAGGTGCCAGGGAAGCCGGGTCTCGTCGAGCTGGGCAGTCGGATTCCGGAGGAAGGACGTGCAGCAGACCGCAGTGTTCTTAGATGGTGCCTGCGGATGCAGGGTGACTACTCCTTAGCCACAAGGGAGAATCTTGAGGAAGAAATCGTGAAGTCCTTTCGTGGAAAGTGGTGTCTTGATTCCAAAGATGATCTGATTTGGAAGGGGGCCAGTCTCTACCTTTATCCTGTAAAAAGGGGCTGGCACGCGACTAAGTCCTGCCCTATGGGTGGGACTAGGAGGGGGGTGGTTACACCCACTTCCTTGGCGGGCTTTTCCCCAGCACAGGGTCTGGAGTGACCCTGGAACTGGTTCCAGCCAGCCTATGCACAGTGAGCACCGGGGTGCCACGTGCAGTCACCTTCCTCTAAAGCCCTGCCTACCTACAATACACAAAACCCTGTCTGGGACGGTGCTGGCACCGCCCCTGGCAGGAAACCCTTTGTCCTTATCTCCTGCTCTGGGAGGACTCCCAGCAGCAGGAGGGCAGACTTGTGTCTCGGTGGCAGCATCCATTTTGTGGATGCTAAGGCTCTGTCTGACTTTTAACCGGGTTATAGGTTACAGGCATGTCGTGTCCCTCTAGAAGGGTGGAATGCTAACCCCGTCGCCAGAATTGGCGAGGGGTTAGTATTCCAATTCGTATGACACCTTACTCGACATGTTTTGATAAAGCGATACCAGAGTTGGCACATAACCGCGAGGATTATAATGCACTTAAGAGTATATGGTATGCGATATCATGGAAACGGCTAAGGGATGGATCCCGAAAGCCGCAGACAGGCTCAGCTCATGCTAGAGCACCATCTCACACGATTCCAAGCACTCTGCCTTCAGGATTGTTAAGGCCTGCTATAGGAGTGACTGATAGGAGATCTGTGTGTCCATTTTTAGGGTTAGATATAGGTATACTATATCTAAAGCAAAGGGTGAGTACACCACCTTGCCCCAGCTGTCGTGCAGCCAGTTGTGTCAGTTTTAGTTAGTCAATCCAGGGGTGGCATAATACATGCTTCAGCCCCTGGGAGACTTCTGGGTGCACCTCAGCCCTGGGTACAGGGACTTGGAGAGGGCCCAGTGCCAATTCAGTACCTAAGTACAATTTGGATAGAGAGAACAGCTAGGCTGTGGGTCTGATTAGCAGGCCCACAGCCAGGGAAAGTCGTAAACCAGTGCAGCAAAAAGCAAAAATCTGGGTGATCATAGGATTGCAGACCCTACTCTCCTACATGACCCCCCCCCAAACTTTGGGACAATAAACTAACCTTGACCAGGTGAGTCTTCTTGCTCTAAGTGGAAATACCTGGAGAGCCCATCAGCATTGCTGTGATCAGTCCCAGGTCTATGCTCCACTGTAAAATCCATCCCCTGTAGGGAAATGGACCACCTAAGCAGTTTGGGGTTTTCACCCTTCATCTGATTTAGCCACAAGAGGGGCTTATGGTCTGTCTGAATGGTGAAGTGAGTGCCAAACAAGTAGGCCCTCAGCTTCTTCAGGGCCCAGACCACAGCAAAGGCCTCCCTCTCAATAGCTGACCAATTTTTCTCTCTGGGTGTCAACCTCCTACTAATGAAAGCAATAGGCTGATCATTACCATCAAAATTCAGTTGAGACAGAACAGCTCCCACACCCAACTCAGAAGCATCTGTTTGGACAATGAATGGCTTGGAGTAATCTGGACTCTTGAGGATAGGTGCTGTGCACATGGCCTGCTTTAGGTCATTGAATGCTTTCTGACAGCTTGCTGTCCACTGAACTTTCTTTGGCATCTTTTTGCTTGTCAGGTCATTAAGGGGGGTCACTATGGACCCATAATTTCTGACAAACTTCCTATAGTACCCAGTCAGGCCCAAGAAAGCTCGAACCTGAGTCTGGGTGATTGGAGGAGTCCAGTCCTTGATGGCCTGTATCTTACTCTCCAGTGGCTGAACCTGGCCTCCACCTACAAGGTGGCCCAGGTATACAACCTGTGACTGCCCTATCTGGCACTTTGTGGCCTTGATAGTGAGGCCTGCCTTTTGCAGGGCCTCTAACACTTTCCTCAGGTGGACCAGGTGATCCTCCCAGGTGGAGCTAAAGACAGCAATATCGTCAAGATAAGCTGCACAGAAGTCATCCAGCCCAGTGAGGACTTGATTCACCAACCTTTGGAAGGTGGCAGGTGCATTTTTCAGTCCAAAGGGCATTACCACAAATTGATAATGCCCTCCAGGGGTAGAAAATGCTGTCTTAGGTTTGGCTTCCTCAGCTAACCTGATTTGCCAATACCCAGCTGTCAAATCAAATGTGCTTAAGAAGTTGGCAGAAGCCAATCTATCTATAAGCTCATCTGCTCTTGGTATTGGGTGGGCATCAGTCTTAGTGACTGCATTGAGGCCTCTGTAGTCTACGCAAAACCTCATCTCTCTCTTACCACCCTGGGTGTGAGGCTTTGGCACTAGAACTACTGGGCTAGCCCAAGGGCTATCTGAGGGCTCAATGACTCCCAGCTCCAACATTTTCTGCACTTCAGTTTTGATGCAGTCTCTAACATGATCAGGCTGTCTGTAGATTTTACTCTTGACAGGCAGACTGTCTCCAGTGTCAACATCATGGGTACACCAATCAGTTTGGCTGGGTGTCAGAGAGAACATATGTCGAAAGGATTGCAGAACTTGCCTGCAATCCTGTTGCTGATGTTCAGTGAGGCTGCCACAAAAGACAACACCATCAACTGACCCATCATCAGGATTCTGAGTGAGCAGGTCTGGGAGAGGGTCACTCTCTTCCTCCTGTCCCTCATCTGTGGCCATGAGCAAGCTCATGTCCTTCCTGTCAACATATGCCTTGAGCCTGTTAACATGGAGCACTCTGAGAGGGCTCCTGGGAGTTCCAAGGTCCACCAAGTAGGTAACCTCTCCCTTTTGCTCAATGATGGTGTGGGGCCCAGACCATTTGTCTTTCAGAGCTGCTGGGGCCACTGGCTCCAGCACCCACACCTTCTGTCCTGGCTGGTACACAGTCAGTACAGCCTTTTGGTCATGCCAAGCTTTTTGAAGTTCCTGGCTGGCCTCAAGGTTTTTAGATGCCTTTTCCATATACTCAGCCATCCTGGAGCGGAGACCAAGTACATAGTCCACTATGTTGGTTGCAGGCTTTTTGAGAGGTCTCTCCCATCCTTCCTTCACCAAACACAGGGGTCCCCTTACAGGATGCCCATACAGAAGCTCAAAAGGGCTGTAGCCAACCCCCTTCTGTGGGACCTCTCTGTAAGCAAACAAGAGGCAGGGGATCAGGACATCCCATCTTCTCCTAAGAGTTTCAGGTAGTCCATGAATCATCCCTTTCAGGGTCCTGTTGAATCTCTCAACAAGCCCATTGCATTGTGGATGATAGGGTGTGGTGAACTTGTAGTTCACACCACACTCTTTCCACATGGCAGTCAGATATCCTGACATGAAGTTTGTACCTCTGTCAGAAACGACCTCCTTAGGGAAACCCACTCTGGAGAATACTCCAACTAGGGCTCTTGCCACTACAGGGGCTGTAGTGGTCCTAAGGGGAATAGCCTCAGGATACCTGGTGGCATGGTCCACCACCACCAGTATAAACTTGTGTCCTGATGCTGTCTGGGGTTCCATTGGACCAACAATGTCAATCCCCACTCTTTCAAAGGGGACCCCCACCACAGGTAGTGGTATGAGGGGGGCCTTTGTTGTGCCACCTGACTTACCACTGGCTTGGCAAGTGACACATGAGCGACAAAACTCCTTGGTATTCTCATTCATATGGGGCCAGTGAAAGTGTGAGACAAGCCTGTCCCAAGTCTTTGTCTGACCTAAATGACCTGCAAGGGGAATCTCATGGGCCAAGGTGAGAAGGAAACCTCTCAGAGACAAGGGGATGACCAGCCTCCTGGTTGCACCAGGCTTGGGGTCTCTTGACTCAGAGTACAGGAGTCCATCTTCCCAGTATACCCTGTGGGCACCCGTGGCATTCCCTGCAGCCTCAGCAGCAGCCTGCTGTCTGAGGGGTTCAAGGGAAGGGCAGCTCAACTGTTCCTTCCCCAGGTCTGCTCTGGAGGGTCCCCCTGAGCCCAGAAACTCAACTTGATCAAGTTCAAGCTCTTTAGGCTCAGTTTCCCTCAGCTCTTCTAGATCAGCCTCCTCAGAGACTTGATCCTCAACCTGGGGCAAGGGGGAAGGCAAAGCCTTACCCTTACTGCTCTTCTTCTTGGGAGGTGTCTGGTCCATAATTTCAGGATCCAGCACCTGTTCAGTGGGGCATCTTCTGGCCTGTGACCTAGTCACAGCAAGCACATGTGCTGGCAAGCCTAACATCTCCATGTGAGTCCTCTGCTCCACTTCTGACCATTGTGATGACTCCAAATCATTGCCCAACAAACAATCAACTGGGAGGTCTGAACTGACTACAACTTTCTTTTGTCCCTTCACTCCACCCCAGGAGAAAGCTACAATTGCCACACTATGACTAGTAGTGACATTGCTGGCATTGGTCACCAGGAAATCAGTACCTGGCATGATCTGTCCAGGGTCCACAAAGTTAGGTGTCACCATGGTGACACTGGCACAAGTGTCCCTATAGGCCTGAGCCATCTTGCCATTAATCAAAGGTGTCTGCCTGTATTTGCCCAAGGTATTGGGACTTATTTCAGGGGACATATCCATATCCCCTGTACAGACAAGGACAGCCTGAGTGAGTGTGCCAACTAAGTTGTCAGACCCCTCAGTACCCAAGGTTAACCCAACTAATGCCTTGGGAGTGACACTACCACTACTGACTGTACTAGGGGGTGCAGTTGCTTTAGGAGCTGTAGTGGCAGGAGTTTGTCCTCCTCCTCTTTTGGTGCACTCACTAAACCAGTGAGATTTACTTTTGCAGTACTGGCACCACCTTTTTGACTGGCCTTCTTGAGTCTTCTTCTTCTGGGAAGCCTGACCCCCACCCTCTTTGGTTTGTTGGGGACCTGGTGAAGACTTCTGGTCATTTTGCTCATTCTTAACATTACCCTTCTGGTCTGCTTTCTTCTGACCACCCTGGTTCTGGTTCTGGTTCTGCTTGATCCTTGTCCTGACCCATTTGTCTGCCTTCTTTCCCAATTCTTGGGGAGAGGTCAGATCTGAATCAACAAGGTGCTGGTGCAGCAACTGGTTCTGACAATTGTTCAAAATTTGTTCTCTCATCATTAGATTATACAATCCTGTGTAATCTGTAACCTTGCTACCCAGCAACCAGCCCTCCAAAGCCTTAGTGGCACAATCCACAAAATCAGACCAGTCCTGAGACTGAGTTTTCTGGGTGTCTCTGAACAGCAACCTGTACTGCTCAGTGGTTAAACCAAACCCATCAACCAGTGTATTCTTCAGGACCTGGTAATTGTTAGCATCCTCCACTCTTGTAGTGAGGAGCTTATCTCTACCTTTACCATCAAAGGAGAGCCACAGTATAGCTGCCCACTGACTCTGGGGAATGTTCTGCACAGTGCAGGCCCTCTCCAGAGCAGCCATCCATTTCTGGATATCATCCCCTTGCTTAAAGGGGGGCACTATTTTAGTCAGGTGTTTAGTATCTAAACCCTTCTCTCTATCTCTTGGGAGATTGCTGCCACCAGTGGGAGCTAGCCCACTCATCTGCTGCTCTCTTGCCAGGGCAAGCTTCTCTTTGGCCAGGGCAATTTCTTCCCTTTCAATCCTCAGTTCAGCTTGTCTCATCCTAGCCTCATGCTCCTTCCTCTGAGGGGAAGTAAATCTCCTCTGTGGAGGATTCCTTCTCCCCTGAGAAGAGGCATTAGAGTGCAGAGATCTATTGGAGTCCCTAGAAAGAGATCTATCTCTCCTAACTCCAAGGTTAGGCCCACTTCGGGTTAGTACTGGGGGGCCCCCAGATCCTAGCCCAAGTGAGTCTAAGTTGGTCCTAGTTAGCCTTCTGACTACCTCAAGACCTTTGTCTACCTCATCCCCAGAGAGTACCTCCTGATCCTCCTCCTCAACTGCTGAATCAGTGTTGGGGAGGTCTGGATCCCCAGAGGTTCCCTCTAAGGCTGGCATGCTCTCATGTAACTGAGAGAGCTTTCTGGCATCATATGTCTCTAAGAGACCTATCAGAAAGGGAATGGTGGGGTTAGACCCCTGCTTCAGTTTCCTGGAGACACAGATTTGTCTCATCTCCTGAAAGCTGAGAGCTGCATATCTTGAAGTGACCTGTGGAGGGTCAACACTGACCAGGGGAGTCTCAGTAGAGTCCCCCTGAGTCGACATGCTTTTCTAGTGAGGTGTAAGTGGTGCACTTACCTACACTATATGTTTGCCTACTGATCCCTTGCTAGAGTTGTAGTTTAGGGTGTGCTAGGCCCTAGGAGCTACAACAGCTGGTTCAGTAGAACTCAGAGTATTCTAAGCTAAGTTATATGTACCTTTAGTACTTATGTGATCTTTCACAAGATATTCTTAGGGCATGTGTGGTAAAACAACAGCAAGCTCAAATCCCACCGCTGCCACCAATGTGAGAAGTTGGCCTGATGTGCAGTGCTCACTATTCTAGTGATCACTATATATCAGTCCAAACAACCCTTATTGATGATTGGTTGTAAGTCAACCTTATAGACCAGCTATCCTAGTAGCATGGATACGAGCAGTCTAAGGCTAAGACTCTAGAGGGCGTGTTAAGCCAGCTGTTTTACCATCACATTACCCCTTGAACACCCAGTGAAAGGACACCACACAAGTGTTATGAAAATAAACAATGTATTTATTAGAATCACAACAACCCTGTACTCTTTATGAGGACAGGGTGCTAAGCACACAACAAAACTCTTACGAAAATACTTTTAAGTTAGCACGTTACACAAATGCCCGAGGGGCACGAAAAACCATATACGCTAAAAGTGGAATGCGAATTACTAGCAGGTAAGTAACGATTCTCAGAGGCTTTGGGATCGCTAGGACTGGACTACTGAACCTTTAGATTACTAGCAGGAGGCCTAGGGAACTCGGGTGCAGAGTGTGCACTCTCACGCGGGATGCGGGACAAAGTCTATGGAAGCTAGAATTCACAAAGTTAGTGTTCACGGGCGAACCCGACCTGGTGGGAAGAAAACGACAGTGGATCCTGACCCTAGGATAGTGAGGCTATGCTGGGACACCGAAGTGCCGAAGTTACCTAGCCCAGGGGCTGCAGCTGCATAGGTCTGAAAAGACGTCGGGGATCTCGTTGCCGGACCAGGAGCCTGGAAGGGAGAAGTTGCTGGCAGGCGACCAGTGAAGGAAAGTTCGATGGATCCAAGCCTGGATCAAGGAAGAAGAAAACCTGAAAGCAGAGGGGACCAAGTTCTTGAATCACTAGCCAGTGATTAAGTGGGCACCAGGATGGCACCGGGCGAAGTCACCGCAGTCAGGTGAGTGGGCGCTGCTGGGCTCTGCAGTCTCTCGGACCAGGAGGCGTTGTCGGCGACCAGGATGGAGGTGCGAGCTGTCCCACGAAGGATGAAGTCGTTGGCGTCGAAGTTACCCAGGATTGGGCAACAAGCCTTGGCTAATTCAAGCCCACGCGGTGGACTCAAAATGGCGTCTTGAGTGGACCAGGAGGGTCCGGGGTGCTCCTCTTCTGGAAGGGAGCAAGGGCCAGTCTGGAGCAACCAGACCAGCAGCAGAAATGTCGTCGGGCGTCGTCAGGAAGGCCACAAGCCAGCGGGCTAGTAGCCAAACAACGCGGTGAGCAGTAAGAAGCAGAAGGGCCCCACGCAGATCGTGGAGATGCTGGGGGGCTGCTCTTCGGTGCTGGAGCTGCTCAGGGTGGGGGCTTCTCGAACCCCAAAGCACTCACCAGGAAATTACTCGGTGGGCTTGCTGTGCAGAAGTCGTGCAGTCTTGGCGATGGCCGGTCCCTCGAGGTCTCGTCGCACCCACGGTTCTCAGCTGGGCTGTAGAGGTGGGTAGAGGTCAGAGGTGCCAGGGAAGCCGGGTCTCGTCGAGCTGGGCAGTCGGATTCCGGAGGAAGGACGTGCAGCAGACCGCAGTGTTCTTAGATGGTGCCTGCGGATGCAGGGTGACTACTCCTTAGCCACAAGGGAGAATCTTGAGGAAGAAATCGTGAAGTCCTTTCGTGGAAAGTGGTGTCTTGATTCCAAAGATGATCTGATTTGGAAGGGGGCCAGTCTCTACCTTTATCCTGTAAAAAGGGGCTGGCACGCGACTAAGTCCTGCCCTATGGGTGGGACTAGGAGGGGGGTGGTTACACCCACTTCCTTGGCGGGCTTTTCCCCAGCACAGGGTCTGGAGTGACCCTGGAACTGGTTCCAGCCAGCCTATGCACAGTGAGCACCGGGGTGCCACGTGCAGTCACCTTCCTCTAAAGCCCTGCCTACCTACAATACACAAAACCCTGTCTGGGACGGTGCTGGCACCGCCCCTGGCAGGAAACCCTTTGTCCTTATCTCCTGCTCTGGGAGGACTCCCAGCAGCAGGAGGGCAGACTTGTGTCTCGGTGGCAGCATCCATTTTGTGGATGCTAAGGCTCTGTCTGACTTTTAACCGGGTTATAGGTTACAGGCATGTCGTGTCCCTCTAGAAGGGTGGAATGCTAACCCCGTCGCCAGAATTGGCGAGGGGTTAGTATTCCAATTCGTATGACACCTTACTCGACATGTTTTGATAAAGCGATACCAGAGTTGGCACATAACCGCGAGGATTATAATGCACTTAAGAGTATATGGTATGCGATATCATGGAAACGGCTAAGGGATGGATCCCGAAAGCCGCAGACAGGCTCAGCTCATGCTAGAGCACCATCTCACACGATTCCAAGCACTCTGCCTTCAGGATTGTTAAGGCCTGCTATAGGAGTGACTGATAGGAGATCTGTGTGTCCATTTTTAGGGTTAGATATAGGTATACTATATCTAAAGCAAAGGGTGAGTACACCACCTTGCCCCAGCTGTCGTGCAGCCAGTTGTGTCAGTTTTAGTTAGTCAATCCAGGGGTGGCATAATACATGCTTCAGCCCCTGGGAGACTTCTGGGTGCACCTCAGCCCTGGGTACAGGGACTTGGAGAGGGCCCAGTGCCAATTCAGTACCTAAGTACAATTTGGATAGAGAGAACAGCTAGGCTGTGGGTCTGATTAGCAGGCCCACAGCCAGGGAAAGTCGTAAACCAGTGCAGCAAAAAGCAAAAATCTGGGTGATCATAGGATTGCAGACCCTACTCTCCTACAGACCAGCTCCTACCTTTATTCTCCTAAAGGGGGCTGCACTACTGACTAGGTCCCTCCCCTGGGTGGGCCCAGGAAGGGGGGTGGCTACACCCCCTATCCTGTGTCCGGTTTCCCGCCAGAGCTGGGGCAAGGATGCCCCAGCAACTGGTTTGAACCGGTGTATGCACAGGACACCTTGTGTACCCCGGCATGTCTCATTCCTTTCAGGCCTGTCCTACCCAATACACAAAATCCTGTCTGGGGTGGTGCTAGCACCTCCCAAGGCAGGAAACCCTTTGTCCAAGCCATCCTCGCTGGAAGGACTCCCAGCAGCAGGAGGTCAGACTTGTGTCTGTGGTGGCAGCATCCATTTTGTGATGCTGAGGCTCGAGTTAACTTTAACCGGGGTTCACAGTTACATACATGTCGTGTCCTTCTAGAAGGGTGGAATGCTACCCCCGTCGCCAGAATTCGCGAGGGGGTAGTATTCCAAATCGTATGACACCTTACTCGACATGTTTTGATAATGTTATACCAGAGTTAGCATTTAACCGCGAGGTTGATAATGCACTTAAGAGTATATGGTATAGCGTTATCATGGAACAGCTATTAGGACTTTGTTCCGCAAGCTGCAAACAGGCTCAGCTCATGCCAGAGCACCATCTCACAAAATTCCAAGCACTCTGCCTTCAGGATTGATAAGGCCTTCCATAGGAGTGACTGATAGGTATATATGTGTCTTTCATTTTAGGGTTAGATATAGGTATACTATATCTACAGCAAAGGGTGTTTACACCACCTTGCCCCAGCTGTCATGCAGCCAGTTGTGTCAGATTTAGATGGCCAGCCAGGGGTGGCATAATACATGCTTCAGCCCCTGGTAGGCCCTGGGTACACCTATGCCCTGGGTACAGGGACTGATAAGGTGGCCCAGTACCAATTGGTAAATGCACCTAAAGTACATGGTTGTCAATTTAGAGAGAGAACAGCTAGGCTGTGGGTCTGATTAGCAGGCCCACAGCCAGGGAAAGTAAGTCGTAAACCAGTGAAGCAAAAAGCAAAAATCTGGGGTGACCATAGGATTGCAGACCCCACTCTCCTACACCTTCTACTCAGGGCGCTCTTCTGCGGAATGCCTTTCCGTGTTTGCCTGTGGTGTTGTTTCCTCCGTCTCGGGAGGCCTGGTGGTTGGATTCATGGGGGCGTAATGTCTTCACTTCTTCCAGCTCTGCCTTGAGGGCGCTTAACACTTTGTGTGTGTTGACCAGGGCTACTTCCAGCGTGTGGGACTCTGTGGAGTCTCTTCTTTCTCATATCTCCCATGAGGGTGCCTGTGCTGATCTGTGGGGCCATATGTTGGATGGTAGGGAGTTGGCCGCATTTATTCTTCGTGCGGCCTTGGATGTTGCTATGGCCACTTCAGTGGCTCTCCATTGCCATACTTTGCTACGTGATGCTGTTTTCCCTGAAAATATTAGAGAGCATCTGGTTGACCTGCCTTTTGACGGCATCCTTCTGTTTAATACTCATGCAGACTCCGCCATTCAGCTTCTTCTTGCGGGGCTCCGTCCTCTTCCTCCTCCTCCTCAGTAGGTTGGTTTGTGTATCCTCCGGGTCTCGGTGGGAGGCATTATCCCACTTTGCTCCTGGTATTTGGTTTTTGGAGTGGCTGTTACACTTTCTGTGAGGGTTACAGCGCCCTCTGGGTCTTTTGGTTGGCCCCTCTCATCTGTTGGCTGCTGGTTCATCCCCTTTTTGGAAAAGGATGTACTTTTTGGCTGATTACTAAGCCTTCTGTGGTTTCTGCCACAGGCTTATGATTTTGTTCTCTGCTGCGGGATTGTCTTCCCTGAGAGTGGTTCCCATGCTTTCTTGGGGTGTTTCCTACCCTATGTGGGGTACTTGTAGCTATTGTATAGCCCTGTCTTGTGCTGGGAGGGTATGGACTCCCCCTTGCGGGTTCCTCGCCTTTCCTGGTGTTGCTGTATTACGCTGGTGCGGCCCTTGGTCCTCACTTGGGCGTGGCTTGGCCATTCACGGCGTTGTGCTGCGGTGTTTTTGCCCTTTGTCTGCCGTTTGGTCTGGTCCTCTGTCTCGTGTTTCTGAGGGGATACTTTCCTGTGTTGATGGCCTGGTCCGTCCTACTTGTTTCTCCTCTTATCTTCTAGCTGATCGCACTTCTTCGTGGTACGGTTCTGTCTGGAGCGGTCCCCTTTAAAGGGTTGTTCGGTATTGTTTCTGGCCTTGCCCTTGTTCCGAGTCCGACGTGGTCTGGGCGTCTTGTTTTGTGGCGCTTGTCAACGGCTGGCTGCTCCCGGCTGCTCTTCTGTTCGGTGGCCGTAGGCCTTGGTGTGGGCCCTGGCGCTCCTGCTTCTTGTTCTGTGGGAATCTTGTGAGATTGCGTTCCTCTTCTCCCGCCTGCCTTTCTTGCTGAGGTGTCGTTCTGTCTTGTCTGTTGACTTCAAGTTGTGATAGGCTCGGCAGCCCTCTTCACTGGGTGTGTTTCCCGGTGGAGGGCTTTGCCTGTGTTTCTGCCTCTTCTCCTTGGAGTCTGTGAGTGGCTCTTCTTCGGTACTCCTCTGTGTTGCCTGTACCTCTGGGGCTTCTGGTGGAGATCTCTGATTCCTTGTCTGGACTTGGGGTGCCCTGGCCTCCTTTCTCCTTGTCCTTGCTTCCTCCTGCTTGGTGAGTGTTGGGCCACCTATTTTGTCGTCATCACGCACCCCCACTGGGGGCAGTGTTCTTCAGAGATGACGAGGTTCTCTTCTGCCGGGGGACTGGGCTATTCTCCCTGTCCCTGTTGTGAGAAAGTGGCTCTGTATATACTGGACTATAATAAAGTACAGTGTGTATAGATTTGTCAAACCCCAAAGGTATAACAGAGGATAAAGTCAGGACTGACCTTACTCTCAAAAGTGGTAGCTTGGTCGAGCAGTAAGGCAGTACCAGAGGGCAGTGCAAAGCATTTGTTGTACACACTCACTCAGCAAAGGATTTCACACACTCCAAGACTGAACTCCAGGCCAATTGTTTTTATACCAAAAGGTATAGTTTTATTTTTAGAACCAACAGGCATAAAAATATATTTTGCTAGATATGAGAACTCTCATGTAATTACTTTGCAAGGAACCAATAAAGTTTGTGAACACAATAGGTACAGGGGTTGCTGAAGGCAACTCAAGTCTAGACACACTTTAGCATTGAGTTCAATGGATTGTCATCATAAAAGTACAGTTGATTACAGTACAGATTACTTTAGTAGTTCCAGGACCAGATTCTAGATTCAGTCCTGGGGTCTAAGCTGAAACCAGATTAACAAAAACGTTTTAGTTACTGTAGTGAATTTTCATGAATTTAAAGCTGTTTAAAAAGTTCACACTTAGAAACTTTTCAATGAAAATCTGGCAATGTTATTCAATGGGAGAAAATTCAGGTTGCAGGTAAAGTACAAGCGCGTTACTTTTGTAATCCAGTGCTGGGCTCCTGGGGCCAGCACTGGGGTCTTAACTTAAAACAGGTAGGTAATTGTGTTTCAGGATTTCGTATGATTTTTAAAGAACATTTCAAGTTTTCAAAAGTAGACAGAAGAAATTTCATAGAAAAGCAGACAATGGGTTCCTATGGAGAAAATACAGATTACTAGTAAACCCGGTAAGGATTACTTTTGCGGTTCAGTACTGGGCTGCAAGGTACAGTACTGGCTTCTCCCCTGCTCACAGGTGAGTATTTCGGAATTCGGCTGATTTTATATGAATATTTTCAGTTTCCAAAACTTCACACTTGGAACATTTTTTTGTCAAAATTGGTCAATGTTATCCAATAGCAGGTAAGTGAGTTCCGGTTTCCAGGTGAGTACTTGGCTGGTGAAGTTAAGGTTCTGGGCATAGACTCAGGGGTCCCCCAGGGTCAGGTAAGTACAGTTGGTTCAGCCCCAGCAGCACAGGGACGGCTGGGTGCAGAGGTAGTTAGGTCCAATGATATCCAATGAGGGAAGTGGGGCCTTCGGTTGGTGGCTGCTGGCTAGCGGGCCACGCGGCTGTGGGAGCTGGGCTCCTGGTCACTTGCTCAGGGCAAGGAGGGAAGTAGGATAGGACAAGGGTGACACAGCCAGCCTCACTCGGGCGGCTGGTGCAGGGTGCTCTTGAGCAGTCGGGCGCTCAATGTTATCCAATGGGAAAGGTCCAAAAGGAGCAAAGGCTGCAGGCTCGAGGACGGAGACTCTCCAGGGGCGACCAGCACTTCGAGAGGTAAGTTGGGATCTGGGAGCACAGGTAGGTACCCCAAAGGGAGGCACAGGGAGCTGTAGGGCGCCAGGTGCAGGGGTGTCTTTGGGTGTCGGAAAAGCTTACCCTCAGCTGGTCGTGGTTGGGGTGGCCCCGGTTCAGAGTCTGCAGGCGTCATCTGGTTTTTCGTGGAGGGTCTTTGGGCACTGGACTTGGGGTCCCAGTCGCTGGGGGGACGTCCTCGTGGTCTGGGTTCGGTTGGGCTCGGCCCGGGCTCGGAGGGCGCAGAGTGGGCTGGTCCGGAGCTTCCTGGCTGGCACCAGGGGGATTGTTGCAGCAGAGCCTCTGCTGATGGGAGTCCCAATCTTTAGGAGGGTCAAGGCAGTCAGGTCTTCTGGGTGTCCCAAGGTTGCTGTCCGCAGGAGTCGCCAGGATTTAGGCAGGGGCAGGTTTCAGGATCGACAGGCGTTCGTCCTGTTGTTAACAGCTGCATGGCGGGTCTTCTTCTTGATCTTCTTTCTTTTTTGGTATCGGGATCTGAGGAAGGAAGGTTCAGGGAGCCCCTAAATACTGAATTTAGGGGCGTTACAGGTAGGGCAAAGACAGGGACCAATGGGTCCCTGTTCTGGGGTGAGTACACCCCCTAGCCTGCTCCTCTCCTGTGGGAGGGGGGCAGGAGCCTAGCTGTTATTGGGCAGGGCTCCCCATCTACAAGATGGCCGGAGCCTGGGGTCGTGCTTCACATTGTCTCCCCAAACCTGAGGGGTGGGGTTGGCACAGGCTGGCACCCCCCTTCCTGACGTAGTTTTTCCCGCCAGTCTTCCCACCAGAGTGGGGGTTCGAACTGGTGGGGGATAGTTGCTGGGTACAGCAAATGGTCTAGAGAAACTCACAGAGGCGGCATGCCTTTGAAGCTTCCCCCTGCCATCCTGGGGGAGGAGACCTAGCACCTCGCCCAGGATGTGCATTGTTGCAGGCCCAGGAGAGCCGGGGGCTCTCCACCCAGGGGCCCAGCAACATGTCTGCAGTGTGGCAGCCTCTGCAGCCACTCAGCCCAGACGTGGATTGTAGGTTAGGGTTTCAGAGGGCATCTCTAAGATGCCCTCTTGTGCATTTTACATTAAATCTCACACTGGCATCAGTGCGGGCTTAATGTGCTGAGAAGTTTGGTACCAAACTTGTCAGTCTTCAGTGTAGCCATTATGGTGCTGGGGAGTTGGTAATGACAACCTCCCAGCACCATATACTCTTAATGGCATCACTGCACTTACAGTGCCCAGGAATGGCCCTGGGTACTGTAGGGGCACTGGGCTCATGCACCTGTGCCCACACCTCTGGCATAGGGCACCCAGCTGTAGGGGTGACTGAAGTATGCCAGGGCAGTGGGTTCTGTGGGCGTGGCACACAGGGATGTGTGCCATGTCAACTCTTGGTTTAGTTCTGTACTTAGGCACCCAGCCTGCAAAGGCAGTGTGTGGGTGCCAGGGTACAGGGCCTCTGAGGGTGGCACAATAAGTGCTGCAGCCCTCAGGGGTCTTCTCTGGTCACCATGCCCTGGGTCCCTAGGGTACCATTTACTAGGGGCTGACAGGTGGCCAGAGATGCCAATTGGGTTTTTAGTTTCAGCACAATTTTAGGGACGAAACACAGGCCTTGGGTACCTGGTTGGCAGGAACCCAGGGCACACTCAGTCAAAGCACATTAGCAGTTCAGAAAAAAGTGGGGGCATACCAATGCAAGAAAGATGGCACTTTCTCACACCTGTGACTCATCCCCTATATGGGGCCCTGTGTTCGTCCAGGCTGGAGAGGTCCTCTCGCAGACCCTCCTCCCCCTTGGGTATGGCTAGGATATCTATTCTACGTTAAAGAATCTGCGGCTAGTATTCTCTATCAGATGTACGAGTTACTTACCTTCTTTAACTATGTATCTGGTAGAGACGATTCTAGCCTCAGATTCCTTCACGACTCACCCTTCCTCCCCGTTCTGCGAGGACCCTTCATTTGGTCTTCTGCACCCGCCTGCCGCCGGGTGGTTGTCATCTGTGAGTTCCTTTTCTTACTCCCTTCCTAGGGGGATGCCTGTCTTGTTGTTTGCTCCATTTCTTTCTAACGATTGGTTGATTATTACCTGGGCACTTCTGCGCCCCTGTCACCTGGTCTCCAGTGTGGGGTCTGCTAGTACCCTTCTTTCTTTCGTGGCTTGCCCTTCTGGCTCCTCTGCAGTCCTTAGCTCTTTTCAGGAAGATGTCTCTCCCTCATGGTGTTGTCTGGGGCTGAGTTGTCGTTACTCTTCTGTTCTGGCCTTAGTTACCTTCTCTGTGGTTGCAGACTTCTTCGTCTGCTGTGCAATTTTTCATATGCTTTCTGCCCCGAGGGAGGCGGTTGTATTTGTTGCAGGCTTCCTTTGCAGTAGCTGTGCTCTGTTCTTTCATTCCATTGACTTTTGGTGCCATAGTGCTTGGCACTATGCTGGATGGTGCTGTTTCTCACCATTCGTTCTTCCCTTTCTGTTTATCAGTTTTTATCGCACACTGTTCCTATATTCTCACAGTTTTTGTTTGTGATGGCTCCGCGTTGTGGCGCAGAAAAGTTCTCTGAAGAAAACTGAGGTAGGCGCGCTGGGGTGGGACTTATGTATCCTCGCTGACGTCACGAATGCAGACGACGTCAGGGCGCAGTCATGTGGTGCCGTCCCCCCGGCACGCAGGGATGCTGTGGCAAAAAGTTTTCCGGATCCAGTCTCATGCCTGGGGATAATTCTACATCTGAAAGAGACACGTTAGTGATAGATTCCTTACCTTAGAATATCCCCAGGCGTCAGACTGGATCCGGAATTTTTTTGCGTAGCAGTACCCTTGCGCGTCGGTAGGCGTCGTCTGCGGCTCCGCGTCCGTCGTCGGCGCCGTGATGACGTCGTCAGAGTACTTAGACGCCGCCTCCGTGTGCTGACCTCAGTTCTTCTTTTTTCCGCGCCAGCGCCGGAAAAAGTGGTACCTTAGTCACTTTTTGACTAACTCTTTTTTGATCTTTTGATCATCCTTTTTCGAGTCTTCGACTCCGATCGGTGCCGGTAGGTATGCCAGGTTTCAAGCCCTGTGAGGATTGCGACCGACTCATGTCGGTCACCAACCCTCACCGTCGGTGTCTCCACTGCCTCGGCGTCGATCACGACGATAAGACCTGCTCCGACTGTCGGGCCCTGACTTCGAAAGCTAGGCGGGAGCGGTCCTGCAAGCGACTCGAACTCCGGCAGTCGGTACCGCGCAAAGAACGGTCCCGGTCCGGACGGAGGTCAAGGGACCGGTCGCGGGAGAGGAGCCATCGGAGCTCCGGGAATCGACATCACTCCTCCGGGTCGAAGTCGTCAGGAAAGCACAAGAAGTCGGAGACGTCATCGCTCTTCCGACTCCCCCCGACGCTCGCGCGACGCGGCCGGGGGTTCTGGTGACACCGCCCACGCGGCTCCGTCGGGGTCGCAGGCGCCGCGTCCGGCCCCATACCCTTCGGTCCCTGGGCCTAACGCGACGCCGGAGGAGATCGAGCGGTTCCTCATGGCCATGACGTCCCTCTCTCCTCCGACGGGCTCCGTGGCGCCTCCGGGCCCAGCGGACCCGTCTGGGGGGACTAGCGGGTCGGGGGCTTCGGTCCCGACGCCGTCGGGCGCTTCGGCTCCGACGCCGCCGGCGCCTTCGGGCCCGGCGCCTTCGGGCCCCACTGGATCTGGTTCCGGGTCGCTGCCGGTGGACTTGACGACCTCCCCGGCGCCGAACCCCCAGGTGTCACCCCCAGCGCCGCCCTCGGGCGGCGCCGTCCCCGATGCCTCCCTCGACCCAGTTCCGGCGCCGAAGCGGCGCCGCTTCAGACGCCGTTCGGAGAGTTTACTTTCCATGAACCGGCCCCATCCTTTTCTGACCCTGAGTACCAGGATATGGGTGATGAGGAGTATTGGGAGGGGTCTGAGGACCCTCTGACACGTGCATGTCAGTCCCAGGAGGACTGGACAGGTGAACTTGAGGATGCCAGTGGTCTGGACACTTCGCTCGACACTGGCTTTGTCTCGCCTCCTACCGTGGCTACGGAGGAGGGGGCAACCTACAGTGTGGTGTTGACGAGGGCAGCCAAGGCCTTGTGCCTTGAGCTCCCCGTCGCGGCCGTGAGGACTAACCTCCTCACTGTGTTCCTTAAGCCGCAGTCATGCTCAGCTGAGCCTCTGCTGCCGTTTAATGAGGCCTTGACCGACGTTCTTTTGGGCACTTGGTCCAAGCCCGCTACAGGTTCGCCTGTAGATAGGAACGTGGCCAGACGCCACAACCCGGCTCCGGGTGACCCATGTTTCCTGTCCACCCACCCCACCCCCGAGAGCCTGGTCATCCAGGCCTCCAACTCCCAGAACGCATTCCCCTCGGCTCCGCCGGACAGGGAATCCAAGAGGTATGAGCAGTACGGTAAAAAGATCTTCTCATCCCTTAGTCTGGGACTGCGGTCTTCCAACACCGCATGCCTCTTGGGCCGCTACACCCACTCTCTGTGGGATACGGTTGCGGAAGTGCTGCCAGAGTGTCTGTTGGAGGTACGGGCCAAACTCGGCCAAGACCTTGTGGAGGGCCGGGATGCAGCCAGATATTTTATCCGGTGTGTGCTGGATACCACCGACTCACTAGGTAGAGCGATGGCAACGATGGTGGCGGTCAGACGTCACGCCTGGTTGAGGTCCGCCAACTTTTCGGCCGATGTCCAAAACACACTGATGGACATGCCGTTTGATGGCCGTCGCCTTTTTGGCGACAAGGCAGACCATGCGCTTGAGCGCTTTAAGGACTCCAGGGCTACGGCCAAGTCCTTCGGCCTCTCGGCCCGCACCAGCAATCGGCTGCCTTTCACTCCTTTCGTGGCCACGGAAGGGGTGTACCCACACCTGCTGCCAGCCACGCTCCGCAGGGTAATACCCAACGCGGTGGCGGACGTGGAAACCGCCGGGGAGGCGGTCGGGGACAAGGGCGAGGTCAGTCCACACCTTCCCCCGCAGCATCCGCCTCAAAACCCTCCTAGTCCGTGCTTTCAGGCCCATGTGATGCCAGTGGGGGGCAGGGTTCGCCATCACCTCCTCCACTGGCACACTGTCACGTCAGACAGGTGGGTGCTGCAAATCGTCCGAAGGGGCTACTCCCTCCCCTTCGAGGCGACCCCTCCAGCCATGCCACCGCAGTACCACCGAGTATCGGGGGATCATTTGCGGCTTCTTCAGGAGGAAGTTACGGCCCTCTTGGCCAAGGGGGCCATCGAGCGCGTTCCTGGGCCAGAAGTAGGGTGTGGTTGTTACTCCCACTACTTTCTGGTACCCAAGAAGGGCAAAGGAGGCCTACGCCCTATCTTGGACCTAAGGAACGTCAACGGCTTCCTCCGGAAGGAGAAGTTCAAAATGCTGACACTGGCTCAGGTCTTAGCTGCCCTGGACCCAGGAGACTGGATGGTAGCGTTGGACTTGCAGGACGCTTATTTCCACATCCCCGTCCTGCCGGCCCACCGGCGCTACCTGCGGTTCACGGTTGGCCACTAGCACTTTCAGTACACCGTGCTCCCTTTCGGCCTTACCAGCGCCCCACGGGTGTTCACAAATGTGATGGCGGTGGTCGCAGCTCATCTGCGCAGGTTAGGGGTTTCAGTCTTCCCCTACCTCGACGACTGGTTGTTGAAGGCGGGCTCGCCCCGAACAGTCGTCATCCACCTCCAGACAACGGCAGACCTCCTGCACCAGCTGGGGTTCTCCCTCAATGTGCCGAAGTCACACCTGTGTCCCTCTCAAAAGCTCCTCTTCATCGAAGCAGTTCTGGACTCAGCGCAGTTTCGGGTTTACCCTCCCGAACAGCGGGTCCGGGATATTCAGGCTCTGATTCCACTATTTCAGCCTTTATCCCGGGTCTTGGTCAGGTTGACGCTGCGGCTTCTGGGGCTGATGGCCTCCTGCATCCTACTGGTACATCACGCCAGGTGGCGGATGCGGGCTCTGCAGTGGGACCTGAAGTTTCAGTGGGCCCAGCATCAGGGCAACCTGTCCGACCACGTCCTGATCTCGGAGGGCACTGCGAGACAGCTGCAGTGGTGGCTCACGGACCGCGAATGGGTCAGCGGCAGATCCCTCTCCCTTCCCCAGCCGGAGCACGTAGTTGTGACGGACGCGTCCCTCCAGGGCTGGGGAGGCCACATGGGAGAGGCGGAGATCAGAGGCCTCTGGTCTCCGGCGGAGGCCCGGCTCCACATCAACCTTTTGGCGTTGCGGGCGATTCGTCTAGCACTGAAAGCATTCCTCCCCTCTGTCCGGGGGAGTGTAGTGCAGGTGTTCACGGACAACACCACCGCCATGTGGTACTGCAACAAACAGGGCGGGGTGGGGTCGTGGACCCTTTGCCAGGAAGCTCTGCGCCTCTGGCAGTGGCTGGAACGCCAGGGCGTGACCCTGGTGGCTCAACACCTGGCGGGTTCTCTGAACGCCAGGGCGGACGAGCTCAGCCGTCGGTGCATGATGGATCATGAATGCGTCTGAACTCGGACGTGGCGCAAGGCCTCTTTCAGCGATGGGGAGAGCCTTGGTTAGATCTATTCGCCACCGAAGAGAACGCGCAATGTCATCAGTTCTGCGCGTTGGAATTTCCAAGGCGGCACTCGCTCGGAGACGTTTTTCGTCGCGAGTGGAGTTGCGGTCTATTGTACGCCTTTCCGTCTATACCTCTTCTGCCCAGAGTGCTGAAGAAGATCAAGCGCCACCGGGCCCAAGTCATCCTTGTGGCTCCGGACTGGGCACAAAGGTACTGGTATCCAGAGCTACTCAGTATGTCAGTCGATCCCCCGGTTCGTCTGCCTCTTCAGGAGGACCTTCTGTCGCAGCAGCAGGGGACGGTCCTCCACCCAAACCTGTCCAGTCTCCACCTCCATGCTTGGAGATTGAGCGACGACAGTTGAGGCCATTTGACTTGCCTCCTGAAGTGTGTAACGTCATTCTGGCAGCCAGGCGTCCCTCCACAAAGTCGGTATACGCCTGCAGGTGGAACAGATTTGTGGCATGGTGCACAGCAAAGGCTGTGGATCCTCTTGCTGCCCCTCTCTCAGAGGTTCTTCTCTTCCTTCTTTCTCTTGCCCAGAAGGGCTCTGCTCTGGGCACTATCAAGGGCTACCTTTCTGCCCTTTCAGCCTTTCTAAGGCTGCCTGATCAACCTTCCTTGTTCAAGTCCCCTTTTGTAAATCGTTTTCTTAAAGGCATCAAACACATGTTCCCTCCTGTTCCGTTTGTGATGCCTCAGTGGGACTTGAACCTTGTTCTTACATTTCTGATGTGCGCTCCCTTTGAGCCACTTCACAACTGTCCTCTCCGCCTTCTAACTCTGAAGACTGCTTTCCTGGTTGCCATCACCTCTGCCAGGAGAGTGAGTGCGCTCCAGGCCCTTTCTTGTACTCCTCCTTTCCTTTCTGTCCATCCGGACAAGGTTGTGTTGCGTACTAAACCATCTTTCCTGCCCAAGGTTGTCACGGCCTTCCACATCGGGCAGTCCATCACCTTGCCCACCTTCTTTCCGCCTCCGCATCCCTCTAAAGAGGAAGAGCGGCTCCACCATCTGGACCCAAAACGTGCGCTCTCATTCTACTTGGATCGCACACGCCAGTTCCGGGTGGATGACCAACTCTTTGTTGGTTACGTGGGCGCTAAGAAGGGGAAAGCGGTGCACAAGCGGACCATCTCCCGGTGGATCATCTTGTGTATCCAGGCATGTTACTCCTTGGCTAAAAAGGAGCCCCCTGTTGGATTGCGGGCTCATTCCACCCGAGCCACGGCGACTACAACTGCCCTGGGCCGGGGAGTGCCCTTACAAGACATCTGTCAGGCAACTACGTGGGCATCACTGCACACGTTTGTGAGACACTACTGCCTGGACAGCCAAGTCCGGAGGGATGGCTTCTTTGGCCGTCTGTCCTCCAGGACTTTCTGGTGTG
This sequence comes from Lissotriton helveticus, assembly GCF_964261635.1. NCBI lineage: Eukaryota > Metazoa > Chordata > Amphibia > Caudata > Salamandridae > Lissotriton > Lissotriton helveticus. The sequence continues at coordinate 1,331,348,881 of NC_136067.1, forward strand.
ATTATTGGTCCGCAGACCCACCACCGGGGTTGGTATTGCTGGGGTATCTATTCTAAGGTAAGGAATCAATCACTAACGTGTCTCTTTCAGATGCACAAGTTACTACTTGTGTAACGATATATCTGTAAGAGACATTAGTTAGTGATAGATTCCTTACCGACCCACCCATCCTCCCCGTTCTGCGAACCGATATCTAGGGTTAGGGTTATCCCCTTTCAGGGCCCTAGTTTCAATGGCACCAGTGTTGGTTTTTAACATGGCTCAGCGCTTCTGGCGCGGAAAAGCTGTGTCTAAGAACTGATGTCGGCACGCGGAGGCGGCGTCTAAGTACTCTGACGACGGACGCGGAGCCGCAGACGACGCCTACCGACGCGCAAGGGTACTGCTACGCAAAAAATTTCCGGATCCAGTGTGACGCCTGGGGATATTCTAAGGTAAGGAATCTATCACTAACTAATGTCTCTTACAGGTATATCGTTACACAAGTAGTAACTTGTGCGTTAAGGAATCTGCGGCTAGAATCGTCTCTACCAGATACATCGTTACCGAAGGTAAGTAACTCGTACATCTGGTAGAGACTTATGTTAGTTGTAGATTCCTTACCACCACCCATACTCCCCACTCTGCAAACTGTTTTCTAGGGATAGGGACTCCCTAGTTTTGTCACAACAGTGGTCAGTGACTTTCATGGCTCTGCGCTGCTGGCGTGGAAAGTCTTGTCAAGTCTGACATGAGCATGCATGGGCAGCATCTGTGTAGGTACTGCACCACCATCCCGATAGACTCGGACCTGACCTACGCCACCTAACAATCAGCAGTGGTACTGCTGAAGAAAACATCTCTGAATGCAGACTACAGACAATTAACATATGTCTTTCCCGGATACATTGTTACTGAAGGTAAGAAACTTGTACTTTACGTTGTCTCTTTCTAAAGTCATTAATATAACAAATAATTTACCATCCCTACAGGTCATGGTAGCACCATCACGGTTGCAATGGAAAAACTTGACTAAATAATTTAAATATCAATAGCAGAACTGCAGATTTGGGCATGTTAAAATCATACCAGTATTCTGAATATACCTTGGATTCTTATTCCAAATGCAACTTAGGGATATTTTTCATCAACTTAGGTACCATCTTGTACACTCAAGCTTTTGACATGTTTGCTTGTTTTATATTCTATTAGACCATTTCGCCAGAGCGAAAGCTTGCTACCGCCACAATTACAAGGATGAAACTATTGAACACATTGTATGTATTTCCCCTGCCCTTATTGAGATGCAAAAAAAGTATCTGAAGCCTTTGTTTATTGCCAGCAAGATACAAACTGTAAGGGAAGCCTTAATGTTCTGCTTGTTAGCACATAATTGTCAAGCAATAGGAAGAATAACAACATTTTTAGACTTCTGCTTTTGTTTCCAGTCTGCGGATGTTAAACTCTGAAATTTTAAAATGTCTTTTTTCTTTTGGTGGCAGTCAATTTACTGTCTAGCTGCTTGTATTACTTTTAGCTATTTATTGTGCAGCTGCTTTATTACTTTTAATTCAATAAACTAATGTTCATAATAAACAAATTTTATATTAATAGTTTTCTCCTCAACTCTCAAAGTAATTACATTTTTTTTTGTTATTTAGAGACTCCTCAAACGAATGTTGTACATGTTACACAGCTGGAAAGAGACACCATACTCGTTTGCTTGGATCGTAAGTCACTTTTTATAAGATGTATCTTTGCTAACGTGCACTTTTTTCAGATACCTTTATCGGTCCTCCAACGTCAAATACTGGCCCTTTCACTAATAAATTAAATTCCAGAATCTTATCAACTAATGATGGAATGTCTGCTGGGATTTTAGGTTTTACGTTTCCCAATATGCACGCTTTTAGATTTCCTCCTTCACCCAATTTTTCTGGCAAATCAGCCCTTTTGTTTTGTCTTTTTTTAGTATATAATAAACAGTAGCGAGTTTTAGGTCAGCCTCCTTCAACCACCAGCCCCTATGGCTCAGGAACCTTTAGCAGCTAACTGGCGACATTGCCTATCATATCTTGAATCACCCCTCAGGTGTATTCTAGCCTCATCGCCTTACTCTTGGCTATTTGGTAACATGCTTCCTCTTCCATTGAAATGTGTAAGCAATGTGGATGTATTATATAGTGTGGTCGTGTGAGCACACTGTGCAATACATTTAACAACCCATTTAAGACCAGTAGATTTTGTTTGTTAAATCCTCTAGCTCAACCTTGGGTAACTGTGGCTCTGAGCAGCAAGACTTACACAATAGAACATTTGTAAAGCATTTCAACAGTACCAAAACAATTGAAGTGCACAACACTGAAGAAATCTAAAATAGATTTATAAAAATAGACTGTATTTTGAGTAATTTTAGACACCACAATGAAAAAGATCCACTCAAGGGTTCCGGAGATATAGATTTACAAGGTACAGTAAATATGCACTTTTTACTCAACCACAAACCAGCATTGGCAAATCCACCAAATTTACCACTTAGAAACTTTTTGAGCAAAAAGCTTTGGCTAGGTGTATTGGAGGTGACCTTATTTTGGGTGACCAACTCAGACAGGGAGGCAGTCAGGGGGACCAGTTAAGCCCTCAGAAACAGATATATCCTCAGGTTAAGCAGTCTTCAGTCAATTCCTTGCTCTTTTATCCTGTAAGTTCCTATGGAAGTGGTCCTGATGCAAGGGATACTGGATCAAGACTGCTTTGGATTCAATGCGGTTGACAGGGTCTTCCTGCGTTTACTCCTTGGTACATGAAGGGAGGTGAGGTTGTCCTGACCACGGTGTCGACATCCCTTGTAGTCCTCTCGGTCTTGTAGAAGTCTAGTCGTCACTGGACTACAAAAAGCCCGGTCTCGCGCTCACAGCCAAATCCTTCCCTGGGCGATAACTCGTCTTCTGGGTGACCAAACTGCACTCCGACGACTCCCCCAGGTCCAGCGGACTCAGGTTCAAATTTGAGCATCGAGTTCTGATCTCTGGTGCTGTTTGGTGGTGGTTTGAAGATTCTGGGCTACCAACTTGCCTCATCAGGCTTTGTCAGCTGTTGTGGTCCTGTGCTGCAAACAAGAGGTGTAGGAAGGCTCAGTATATAGTGTCCATCTATGGTGAGGCACTGTGCACTGAGTCCAGGCAACCCTTGTGATAGTGTTTAGGTCCCTGACAACCAAAGCTATCAAGTGGTAGCTGTGGAGAGCATCTCAGGTTTTTCCAGGAGGGTGTAAAACAGGTGCATTTACCACTGTAGTCAGTCAGCAAACCTACACATAAGAGCCACACTAGGTGGGTATAAAAATACTTTGTATTCATCAGCACACACTAGACACTAACTTGTTATATCTCCTAACCGGAGATATCAAATACACAAAAGAAATGCTTCAAGAACAGGTAAGTAGCATAGAAAAATACATGGCCCCTATTGGGGGGGGGGGGGGGACAATATACTAAAACAGTTGAATGTGAAATGGTTACCTAATCAGGACTAATACCCAAGGACGGAGGACCCCAGGGGAAGCACGGAACCACCCATGGTGAGTAGTCCGGGACCGCAAGGCGTCCGGGTGCAGAGTGGTTACACCGGGTCAGACGTCCATTGAGTAACACAGGGTAAGTTGTGATTGGATTTTATTGGTTCTCGGAACCCTTCCTAAACGACCCCATAGGAATCACTTAGATTAAGGAAGGTTGGAGAGTCACCCCACCCGTGGATACCCTGGAAACCTGGATACCTACACTAGGCAATCTGGGTGCCTAGGGGTGAAGTGGTGTCTGAACCACTCATTGACGCCTGCGGAGGATCAGCAGCTACAGAGTCTCGTGAACCAGGCTGGTGGGACCAAGACGTGGTATGAGAAGAACCTGAAAGCAGAGGGGACAGCCCAAACCACCCGGAGGTGACCAGGATGCACAGGAGCACAATACCAGCCCTTTTTGCAGGTTCTTGCTGTAGCACGGTGGGGTTGAAGCAGCAGCTGTGGAGACCAGGCAGCGATGCAGGAGCACAGGAGCCATACACAAGCTCCCACGCTGGTCGATGAGTGCAAGAAGGTCAGTGGCCAGCAAGAGCACCAACAAGCCTTGGCAAACGCAAATAACGGTTTGCGGGAGAAGATGCTGTGTTGCAGACCAGCAAGGTCTGTGGGATTAACCCAGCAGGGGTACATCAGATTCAGCCCTCAGCATGCAGGAGAGCCAGCAGGAATCGATGGAGCCCCCTCGAGCTGCAGGCACAGGGAGTCACAGGGTAGCCTCAATAGCAAACAGGAGATGAAGGCTTTCAATGCAGAGGATGCAGGCAGGGTGTTGTTCTGGGAGCAGCTGTGCAACGCTGGAGGGTGGAACTTCTTGGAGCTCGAAGATCTTTTGGGAAGAACAAAGGCTTGACAATGCAAACAGATGCTGTGCTCAGGCAGGCGGTTAACGTCGGCTGACGAGGGATTACAGTTGCATAAGTTGCAGGGAAGACTGGTCATGCCTCTGGAGAACCAACAAACTACCACCTGTGTTGCAGAGCCAGGCAATCTACGTGGGACAACAGGATCAACAAACCGGTTGTCAGCGTAGAGGTGCCTGCGAATGCAGGGAAGTGACTCCTTCACTCCAAGGGAAATTCCTTCTAGCTTGGATGTAGGCTGAGTCCTTGGTGACTCGGAAGATGTAAGGCCACAGAGTTGCTAACTTGAATAAGCACAGGGACAAAGATACAGCAGGAATATTCCCACAGGGAGAAGTCTTGTATTATGTCCTGGCTTGAAGAACAGCAGAGTTCCAGTGTCCATCAGCAAAAGAGTCTTCAAACAGTCTTCAGACGAGAGGCAGTTGGATCTTGAAGTTGTTGGCAATTGCCTCCCCTGCACCCTGTGATGCAGGCCAAGATAAAGCCTGGCGCCTCGCCCACTGCCTACTAGGCGTGGACGACCGATAGCACATCAAGGCGCCACTGTGGAGAAGTGTGGCTCAAATGGTTAGAGCGGCAGAGCCTGATGCAGAGGTCTGGTCCGGGACCAGGGTTCAATACCCGCCTCGGCAGGTCTTGGGCCCAATTTCCTCGGACCTGGTAATTCTCTCCTCGGTGCCTGTTCTAATCATGGGTCCCACTCTGCAACTCTGGGCAATAGCTTGCTTAATCTCCACAACGGCCCCAACAGCGCTGGGATGCCTGGCTTCACCTTGGGGGTGCCCAGGAGTGGACATTTCACAGGGAAAAGCCAGGAAGGGTTCCTAAGCGGTATACGGACAGCGCCAGGACACTTCTGTTGGAGATAGCTGTGTGCTTTACAAATGCTGGCATTTACATTTATTTTACATTTACTATGGGGCAATAATAGCATCCCTGTCAACGGTTAGACCGCGGTTGATGGAAGTGGGCATACAAACTCTGGACCAGGTGTTGATGGATGGTAACATGCAATCTTTCGACCGTCTAGGTGAGGAATTGTGTTTACACTCACGACAGGCCTGGCAGTACCTGCAGTTACAGATAAGAAAAGAAATGGTGGCAGTGGAATATTCAAAACAGCCAGCACCTCCGCTAAGTTTGCATTCAAGTCAGTTTGTATCTCTATTTCTTTTCCAGCGTGCTCTATGTCTTCATACTGTGCCACCCACAGTATCCTTTAATACATAACGGACCTCTACGAATATATTAGTCAACTTAGAAACATAGACAGAGCACAGCACCAAAAATGTAGACAGCTGATTGATCCCCATCAGCAAAATTATTTTAATACAAAATTCATAGAAGTAAATTCTGTTCAGCCAGCAATCTTCATCACAGTTGTTTCTGTAGTTACAATATTGGTACAGCTACAGCCGACACGTGTTTCGTCGTCATTCGCGACTTTTTCAAGGCTGTTAATAGAATCATACAGAATATTACTTTGTTGTGTTGTTGTATATCAATCAGATGGAGAGATATGAAGACATTCTCCTAGCTGGATTTTTATTTCAAAGTTTGTGAATAACCCTAATGTGTATATTCAGAAGTCCCTCACCCTTTTGCTCGAATAGTCATGCATTAAAGGCAAAAAGGACTAGAGATCTCCAAAGATTGTTGTGAGACTCTGTTGGTCAAGAAAGTGAGTTCAACTCAAATAGTGTACTATACAGCACTGCCTGAGGCGCTGTCTCGGTCCTCGCCCTTGGTCTCTTCTGCCCTAGCTGGTAGTGAAATATCTGTTTGTGTGGGGCCGGGATAGAGGAATGATGTCTGCTATTCTGCGGCACACTCACAAGCCACCTCTTCTCCCAACCCCTCTCACACAGCCACCAGACTAAGTGGCAGGACCGTCTGCAGAACACCATTGAAGAGAAGGAATGGGCAGATGTGCTGGAAGCCTTGGATAGGGGAACACGGAAAGCCTGGTTGAAATTTTGCTTTTTTTTGTCAAAGGTGTTTTTATTAATAGTGAAGAACAGAAAGAAAGAAAAAAAAAATATGCAACAATCCCGCACAACTTCCCACACAGGGGGCCTATGTAAACGTAAAGTCAGGCGGTAGAGATGGCATAGACCAAAGGAGCATGTACAACCAAGTTCGGAAGGCCACGAGTCCAGGAAAGAACAGAAAGCCTAGCCCCTTAGCAGGATGGAATAGCACAAAAGTCAGTACCATCAGCTGGAGTAGGTGCTAGTGCATAGTCAAAACAAGGAAAGAGGCCAGCGTTTCCCTCCGCTCCGACCATCCCACCCCCTCAGCCGTAGGTCGGGATATTGCCGAAACCTGAACGGAAAAAAACCTACACCCACCCTTATTCCCTCCCCCTCCCCAGTGGTGGTAGCTGTATTCATTCATACACAGTCACTTGGGTGGATAAAATTTACACTTGGAATAAATGCAGGGCTCGCACCGTGGGCGGGCACACCGCAGACGGCAAGCCTTTAGAGAGAAAGCGAACCAGGGGACCCCAGCGGAACGTGAAGTTTCGAAAGTTGCCCAGGAAGACCTCAGCCATGCGTTTCATGCTTAATAACTTCCATAATCTCGCATGCCACAGTGAGAGCGCTGGAGCTTCCTTCGTTTTCCATGCCGCCGCTAGGGTCAGTTTGGCCGCGCCAAAACAAAGCCAAAGTATCTTCTTATCAGCCCTGGTTTGGTGTTCAAGATTCGGATCCCGAAGACCCAGCAAAATGTGGGCCATAGAGTCCGCTAGCGGGTAGCCCAGAATCTCCTTAATATGGGATAGGATCTCCTCCCAGTAAGGACGGATGACAGGGCAGTCCCACCAGATGTGTTTGAAGTCTCCTAACAGGCCACAGCCCCGCCAACATCTGTCTGAGGAGCCCGGAAAGATCCGGCTCAACTTAGCAGGATATAGGTACCAGTCCATCATCGTTTTAAGATGGGCCTCTCTAAGCTCCACCGAGTGGTTGTGTTGAGCTATATCATGCCAAAGGTGGGACCACTCCTCATCTGAGATATTACGTCCAAGGAGTTCTTCCCAAAGGGACATGTATCGTGGTCTGGGGGAGATAGTCGTAGAAAGCAGGAGGCTGTAAAGGAAGGAAATGACCCCCCGCATGGTGGAAGTCTGAGAAAGGAAGTTTTCAAAGGGGGTAGGCGGCCTGGTGGCGGCGTCTCTGACCGAGGGGGACAGCGCCCAATGGAGTAATTGGACATGGTGGAACCGCTCTGACTGTTGAACCTCATAATCCCGTCTACAGTTGTCAAAAGTGAGTGGGGCATAGCCGTGGAACAAATGCGTGAGAGCTAGGCAGCCCCCCTCCCTCCAGGCATCAAAGGGACCCTCGCGTGTAGCAGGGGGAAAGGCAGGATTAAAGTGTATAGGTGTGAAGGGGGAAGGGAATGTCGTCCAACGTTCATCACCAGAGACCGAGTCCCATACTTTCAAAGTAGTGCTGGTGGGTGTACTAATGTAAGCATTCAGGGGCCTATCACTTTTAGGTTTCCAAATCAAATCCCATATTGTTCTCCCCGCTACACTCCTGTCCATGTGCAACCAATGTTTCTCCGAGGTAGGCTGGGACCACTCCACCACTATCCGCAATTGTGCCGCCTTGTAGTATAATTGCATATCGGGAAGGCCTACTCCTCCCTCCTTCCGCGGGCGTCTAAGAATGCGAAATGAAAAGCGTGCGCGACCCCCCTGCCAGATAAAGCGGAGCATCAGTGTTTTGATACGACAGAAGAAGTCCCTCTCAAGAACAATAGGCAGCACCTGGAAGAGGTATAAGAGCTTGGAAAGCAGGGCCATTTTAAGCGCGTGGATCCGCCCCAGCCAGGAGATGTACAGTGGCCGCCAACGGGCCAGATCTCCCTGCAACCCCTCTCCAATAGGGGAGGAAAGTTGGCAGAGTACAGTTTCCCAATCGTGGGAGTCAGATGGATCCCCAGGTACAATATGGAGGAGAATGTCCAAGGCAGAGGCGTAAGTGGCCGAAGACGGTCCACCTCCGCTGAAGAGAGCGTGAGGCTGAGGATATAGGATTTATCATGGTTAATCTTAAAGCCCGCCACTTCCTCAAAGCGTGCCAAGGTGTCCTGAACGTGGGGAAGGGAGTGAGCGGGGTCCGAAAGGGAAAGCAGGACGTCATCGGCGAACAGGGTGATTTTGTGTTGGTCCCCAGTGAAGGGCAGTCCCCGAATGTCCGGGTTCTCCCTCACCGCGAGTGCCAGGGGTTCGATGCTCAAAGCAAAAAGCAGGGGGGAAAGGGGGCAGCCCTGCCTAGTACCACGCGAATGCGGAAAGAAGGCCGACAGATGACTGTTAACCGTCACCCTAGACCGGGGGGTACTGTAGTTTGCCTTGAGCATCGCCAAGAATTTGGCCGAGAAGCCAAATGCTGTCAAAGTGTGGAATAAGAAGCTCCAATCTACCCGGTCGAAGGCCTTTTCGGCATCAAGGCCTATGAGGACCGCCGGAATCTTGAATCTATTGGCCTTCTCTATCAGATGGATCACTCTTCTGGTGTTATCGTGAGTTTGGCGCCCTTTAATGAACCCCGATTGGTCCGGGTGGATAAGCGCTGGCATCAAATCCTGGAGTCTGTGAGCGATGATGGAAGAATATAACTTGGCATCCACATTAAGGAGGGCTATTGGTCTATATGAGGAACACTTAGACGGGTCTTTCCCCGGTTTGGGGATGATCTAAATGATTGCCTCCGCCATGGAGCCCGAAGTCGTGCCTGTCTCAGCCATGGTATTAAAAAGTTGCACCAAAAAGTCAGTCAATTCAGAGGCATAAGTTTGATAGAAGAGAGCAGTAAACCCATCCGCTCCTGGGGCTTTTTGGGGCTTCTGTGCTTTAATGGCATTCAAGACCTCCTCCCTGGTAAAGGAAGCAGTGAGCAGTTCGTTCCACTCCGCGGACACCCGGGGGAGCGGGAGTGGGTCTAGGTTATCTCTTTGTCTCCCTGGGTTAAGGGCTTCCCCCGAGTACAGTGCAGCGTAAAAATCCCCCAAGATGCCAGCCTTGGCCTCATCACTATGAGTTAAAGTCCCTGCTGCATCTCGGATCCCCCCACATATTCCTTCTCCCTCTTGTCCCTGAGTTGGCGGGCCAGGTGTCTCCCCACCTTATTCCCCTGTGAATAGGAGAGACGATGCAGTTTCAGCAGGGTTAATTCCGCTCTGTTATTGTAGTGAGCCCTGAGTTTGCCCCTGATAGCCATCAGTGGTCTCAGCGTCTGTCTGGAGTGGTTTTGTTTGTGCGTCCGTTCAAGAGAGGAGACTTCCCTCTCCAGCTCCTCCCGTTCCGTCCGTCTCAGCTTGTTAAGGGTGGCATTAAGTGACAAACAGCTGCCCTGTATCGATGCCTTGAAGGCATCCCACCTAGTAAATATCGAGGTATCAGACTCGTGATTAAGTTAAAAAAAAATTCGCTAATAGCCTTCCGCACCTCTTTACAGGATGTGACATCCCGGGTGAGGGAGGCCGGAAAGTACCTCTTGCGGTGAACGTTGCCTCCCGCTGCCCAGTGTAAGCAAACCGTGAGCAAACTATGATCGGAGACAGATAGGGGAAAAATGTGGGCTCCGCGCAGGTTCCCCCGCAGGGATTGGCTCAGAAAAATGTGGTCTAAGCGAGAATAAGAGTGATGAACATGGGAGAACAAAGACAAGTCTATAGATTGGGGGTGGAGAAAGTGCCAACTATCGATAAGACCCAGGTCCCCCATCCTCCTCTGAGTGTCCGTGGAGAAAAGGCCGGTGTCGGATCTCTGGTGATGAGAGCTGTCCATGTCTTTATGCCATACCAGGTTAAAATCCCCCATTACTACCAAGACACTCTCAACGAAGTCCTCCACAATCCTCAGCAGGCCCTGTACAAACCCATTCTGACCTACATTGGGAGCATACAAGACCAAAAAGGTGCACAACTTACCAAGGAGCATCCCCTTAACCATTATCCAGCGGCCCTCTTTGTCGCTCCGCACTCCCATAAGTTAGAAGTGTAAGGACGAGCGGAAAAAAGGGGCCACTCCTCTATGCTTCGTAGGGGCTGAGGACCTATAAATGATGGGGAATTGCTCATGCTTAAGGCGGGTTTCATCCTTCCGAGCCAGGTGAGTTTCCTGAAGACCCACCATGTCTAACTGATGATCCAGGACATACTTCCAGACCTTCTGGCGTTTCTGGGGGGAGTTCAACCCTTTCACATTCCAAGTACCTAATGTGAGAGGCATCACAAAGTCAGAGCCCCACCCCGCTCTACAATCAGAAGTATTCTGTCAGATCCCCCCCTCCCCAGCCAGGACCAGAGCTTCTCAACCCTCCCCTGATCGCCAGGAGTAAGCAGGGCACGACAGCTGACGCCCAAAATCGCACCACCTCATGCCAGGAACAACCCATAACCCCCTCCCCCCCCTCCAGGCCACCCAACTCAGCACATCCGATGCCTGTCAACCACCACGAATCACGCACACACGCCCTTACGCTACCACCACTACCCTCCCAACCCTCCTCCCCTCTCCCCCCCAAACTTTAAGCAAAAACAGGACCAAGAAAGCAGTGCAAGAGAGAACAACAAAAGGCACCGCAAAGGGCCCTTTCAACAGAGACCGTTGAGGTCGGGGGTGGCATGACCAGACAGTGTCCACCCCACACACAGGTCCGGGGTGACGCACCAGAGAGTCAGAGGTCATTTATGGTACCTGATAGGAATGTGCCCCTCCGGCTCCCACGCGGTTCCGTCCTGGGGCATCATGCCGCTGATGAACTGTCAAGTCGTGCCTCCGTCACCAGTGCAACCGAGGCCACCTCCGTGTCCCTCTCATGCAGACGAGCCGACAGGTCCGGCCCCCCACCACCGCAGAGCGCCCCACTCTCCGCCAGGCCGGGAGCGCGATCGACGCCCCGATGGGGAGCCTCCCTCACCAGTAGATGTGGTGGTGTCATCCAAGCCAAGGAGCTCCTTGGCTGCTGATAAAGATCTGACCTGGACAAGCCTGTTTTGCCAACGAAAGATGAGGCGGAAGGGGTTGCCCCACGAGTAGGCCACATTCCGATCTCTGAGGAACGTGGTGACAGGGCGGAAGTCCCTCCTCTTCTGCAGCGTCGAAGCAGCCAGATCTTGAAAGAGCTGAGGGCGGTGGTCACCAAACTGTAGGGGGTTAATTCCTCGGGCCTTCCGAAGGATGCGCTCCTTCAGTTGAAAGTCATGGACACAGACCAATATATCAGGGGGTGGTGCTCTCTGGCCCCGAGGCAAGCCCACCCGGTGGACCCTGTCCATTCGAATTTCTTTGAGGTCGTCTTCCGCCAGGATTTGCAGGAAGAGGGCTTCCACATAGCCTCGCAGGACCCCCCCCCCCTCTCATTCCCAGGGCACTGCTCGGATCCTGATATTATTTCTGCGCGACCTGTTCTCTAAATCCTCGGCATGGGCCTGGAGGTCCAGATTCTGCTCCGTCAGTTGAAGCACATCCTGCTTGAGCTGGTGCACATCTCCCGCTAGCCCCAGATCGTGCTCTTCCAGGGTAGCCACTCGCTCACCAATGCCGTCCACATCTCTTCTCACCTCACGTAGGTCCGAAGCGAGCTGGGAGCGGAGCTCTGAAACGTCATCCTTGATGGCCGTAAAGAGTTCCACCATAAAGGCCTTGGTGGCCGGCGCGTTGTCGTCCCCGCGAGAGGGCGTCGTGCTGGTCCCCGGGGATGATGTGGGTGGTGGACCCTTCAGCATGCCATCATTGCCGGGCTTGTCCTTACGGGGTCTGGTCGTCATATCGCCAATTCAAAGGGCTACCCGAGAACAGGAGGGCCGGCCCAACCACACACAACAGAGTGCAATACAGGTGTCCCCAACCGAGGCTTTGCAGCACCACTTGTGCCCCTCTGGATCAGCAGCATGGGTCTCTTGGCGGGGACTCACTCAGTCGTGCGTACCACCGGAGTCCGGAATCTATAGGCACCGTCCGTCTCCACCACCGATACCGCCCGCCACCTCCGATCACCCTGCCAGGTATGGGTGGCAATACCGTGCAAGGGGCCCACAGCGCGACCACAGGTGGACGGCCCTGGCTGCAGCCTTTCCCCCCCCCCCCCTCCTCCCCACCCCGGGCAGACACCGGAGGGATCAGGGCCCCACAGAAACAGTCTAGGCCTCAGTGCCAAGGTCACACCACACTAGGCGGAGGAAGCTCTGCTCTGGATTCCACTGACCGATCTGCCTTTGGTCAGTCTCCAATCCGCCGGCTCACCACCCGCTCTCAGTCTGCCGCCGCTTCGCCAGCGGCCCCGCACCACACGGAGTCGCGGCCTCACCTGTGCCAAGGCCCTACGCTCCAAATGGGGGTTTCATGCAGCCCTCCACGCATCTCCTGTCACAGGCTTCTGTAACACCGACTCCGCCGCTCCCGGCACCGGTCCGGCGGCCCGGGGGGGACCAGAAGTACAGCAGGGTGCCCGGCCCAGACAGGCCCAAAGCACCGGCCTCAATTAGTGGGCGCCTGCCCCGGGGAGCGTCCCGATCTCCAGACGCGGCACCACTCCAGGGGTCTGTGAAACCCGGTTCCGGCCGAAGCTCGAGGCAGCCCCACCGCAGGGCTCCAAGTCTGCTGCGCGCAGTCTCCGGTAGCTCGGCAAGGCGCCTCGGCCAAGAAGGGCGCGGGCGCCAGTAGCAGACCGATCCGGCAGGAGGAGCAGAGGCCGCAGAGCCATGCCCCGATCCGCACCTCCGTGGATCGCCGCTCTATCCGTTCCGGGCAGCAGGAAAGTGACACCGCTCGCTCCCCCCAGGTAACGGGCAACGGCAGGCACAGGTTCGAGCCTGAAATCCGCCCCAGGAGACAGCTACTCAATGCTGGGCAATGCGTGGCGCCGGACTGACACAAGACCACGTCTCACTCGGTCGCCATCTTGGCCACGCCCCCCGAAATTTTGCTTTTTTAAGACACTCCCACTTCCTACATGGAGCCCCTCAAGGGGGTCCAGCCATCGCCTCCCTTCCCCTCTCCTTTCGCTGCTCACATGAAATGCCGTGTGCAACCCATCAGATAGCCGGGCCGTTGATCCCTAGCGTCATCCTCCGTGGACATCAGCCCGAACGTCCCGATTGCGGCAAACACTGGGTATCCAGGCCACATTCCCCTCCCTTGGAGAAGCCCCCGGCCTTCACAACCCCATTCCCCATCCCTCTTTCCTCCTCCCCTTTCCCCCACACACCCGCTTCTTTCTTCCCCTTTGTTCCTTCTTTTCCCCCTCAACCCTCCCCCTGCCACCCCACCCCCTCTAGTGATGTTCTTTCCCCTCCCCTTCCACCACACTATCTCCCTCACCCACCAGAATGTAGGTAGGCGCCCCCCCTTCCCAGCATGGGCAGGCACCCCCACACACTCGCAACCATACATACTGACCCCTCCAGGGAACTCCACCCATCTAGTCACTATGGTGGCTCCTGGTACCCCCACAGACCAAGGGTCATGGATGCTATTCAACTGGCTTAGCCAGTTAGATGCTCCCAGGGGTCAAGATTCAACATGGTAGAATCCAGTGATCACCTGAAGGAGCTCTGGGCTACTCCCTAGGGGATTGTTCCTGTGCGTTGTGCGCCTGCAGTTTCTGCCGTTCAGGTCTGGTGGCTCACGGCTCTAGGAGGAAACCAGTCGAAAAACAGCAGTGCATCGCTGCTCTGCTCCCCTGCTGTCCTGCGCCGCTTGCCCTGTGCCTCTCAGGAGAAATCCAGCGGTACATCACTGCCCCTCGTGCCGCTTGCCTCTCATTCCCTTGGTGGACTTCAGCTTGCCCTGGATTTCAGCTCTCGCTTAGTGGATTCTTGGGATCCGGGGGTCCCTGGTGCCTTCCGATGCTTCACTGTTGCACTGCTGGAAGGGACGTGGATGCGGACGCTGCTGCACGCGCTATACCTCTCTGCTCCGAGGCCCGGGAGATGGGGACGCGTGGAAGGACCAGAGAGAGGAAGGACCAAAGCGACCAAGGCATATGAGGCAAACGAGGAGAATATAAAAAAAACAGAGGCTGCTGCTGCCTAGGGTACAGAAGCAGGTGAGCGCTCCACAGGAGGAGGAGGAGAGGGTTGGAGGGCTAACTGAAAGGAATTTTCTTTTGGGCTACGATTCATTGGTGCACCCCGGAAGTCGCCCTGTACTAGTCAGTCAGAGTGTTCACCAGTCGGGCCGGTATCTACAGATCCACTGCGGCCCGCCCCCTATACTTTTTTCAGGACCACTCCACGAAACGTGAGTGTAGGACCTGGACTCAGCTCCTACAGAGAGTGAGATCCAGGTGAGCTCAGAAGCGGCCTGGCTAGGTCCAGATGGGGCTTGCGCTCTGCCTAGGATCTCCAACTTGCCTGTCCATGCTTGGCCACGTAACCAAAGAGTCATAGAACACAAGAGCAGCCCGAAATGAGATTACTGTACCAAAACCAGGATCTGAAGTGAATATTTAAGGACTTCTCCAAAGAAGCAGGAAACAAAAATTCCTCATTATTACCATCTCCTTTCTGATATCTATTGAGTAACTAGGGAAGGACCTAAGCTTCTCTACACAATAGCATAGGCTTAAGGAAGTCTGTGTTGTGGCTGGGAATCTGATCTATTCCCCGTTGTATATGCCCCTAAAGGAGATAAATATAGATCCTACCAATATTTAAAACAACATGGTCTATAAAAGGCTGCGGTCCCCCACAGTACACTTACAAAAAGTCAGCACGGCACAAGCTCCTATTAACTACAAAAGCATCTGCAAAATGTCTCAATTTGGAGCGTCAAGAGAGAAATCATTAACAACAAACTTCTTTACAACTATTCCTAAAACAGGGGAGTTATTAGCACCAACTCCTGAGGAAGGTCATCAGAAGCTAACGGCTATTACAGCTACAGGCCCAGATGAAGCAGGCGTAAGAATGGAGAACCCTGAGCCTAACTTTATCTAATCCAGGAAGTAGCTTTTCGAAAATAACCAGATGTCAGACCTTACAAGAGCCTCAGAGCCTATGCCACCTTTAGAGCTTGCGGAATGGCTGTCAGGGAGAGAGCTTTCCATAACCTCATAACAGAACATCTGGAGGGTCCTACACAAGTTCCAGCTACTGACTTCACTCTTCCGGATATAAACTATACACCGCCTCTCCAATCTTCCAATCTATCTCTAAAGAAATATCAAATCAGCCAGTACATATGCTATCTAGTACTCTTATAGAAGTTGTACAAAGCTTCTCACAACCTCCCGAATTCCCGTCATTCATCATGCCACAATCTGTAAACTGGCAAGACACCATCTCAAATACTATTTTATCACTGCAGAAAATTATGGACTCCTTACTATCACTTTTAGAAAAGAACATGGAAAATGCAGACCAGATACTGGAAACTCAAACTGGAATTTTACAATACCTCGTAGACAAAAAAAGGAAAAAACAATCTACTCAATCTTCTCAAATCATCCAAACGCATTCTTTAAACTTACTGGCTGACAATGGCAGAGAAGATATGTGTCGCCTTAACCCCTCAGTTTCCAGCAATCCCTCTTTGCAAAAAAAGCACAAGGGTGACACAGACAGGGATTTCAAGCTAAACAGAAACAGAAATTCAACTGTTCCATTGGCGACAAAGTCTATTCTATCTGAAACCTTTTTAAAGACCCTCTCTCAGAGAGCTCGCCAAGGGAAACCACCCAAATCGCCATACCTTTATTTACAATTTTTTCTCACAAAGAGCGACAATGAGATCCTCTCCTCTCTCAAACAAACGTTGAAAAAGCGTCTGGGGAAGTTCCCATCTCAAAACAGATAACTCAAATAGAGTCCTCGACATCGCCAACAAAAAAAAGGGAAATATAACCGAGGGCTCTCTAACAAAAAGAAAATCAAAAAGAAAAGAACTAAGCGAAGAATAATGAGAAGATTTTCAAGAAAAGCTAAGTTCTCTCAAATATGCTCCTCAAAGCAGGCAGATGAAGAAATTAGCTATGCCATGAATGTTTGCAACTGAACTCAAAATATTCATCAACAGTTTGCTCCATCAGTACCTCTAGTAGACACAAAAGTCTTCACTCCTTTCACACCAAACTTCAGGACAAAACTTTCAAACTATAATGCCTGTGACTCAGTAAATCAACATGTCAATCTGGATCTCCAGGGCAGCGAGGAATAGCAAGCATCAAGTGTCTGGGAATTAGCATATTTATTCCCAGCTGTAATATTCCACTAAACCGTGGGAGAATAGCCAACCTTTTACATAAGATTCGTCCTCTCCACTCACTTACCACAGAAGAAATAAAACTAGTATCTGATAGAGACTACTAGCCGCAGATTCCTTCACGTAGAATTATCCCCAGGCGTGAGACTGGATCCGGAAACTTTTTTGTCACAGCATCCCTGCGCGCCGAGGCCCAGGCGTCATCCGCGTACGTGACGTCAACGAGGTCACATAAGACCCGCCCCGGCTCGCCTACGTCAGTTTGTACTGTTCTGCGTGCAACGCGGATGCGGTCCTTGCTACGGGCCTGTTTGGGGCACTTTTTTCTTTTTTCTTCCATTTTGTTTTGGTGTAACAGTGTGAGAATGCCTTCGGGCTTTATATCTTGCACGTTTTGTGGACGTCTTATGTCGGCGATAGACCTTCACCTCATTTGTATGTGGTATTTGGGGGAGGATCACGGCACCTCTGATTGTGCGGAGTGCCAACAGTTGAAGCCGAAGTCGCGGCGGGAGCGCCGGATGAAACTTCTCTCGGCGTGTCTCTCCAGGTCAGCGTCCTCCCCTCAGTCTGCTTCGGCGGATGGCTTCAGATTGGCAGTGGTCGTCGTCCTCTCCCTTCTTCGATGTCATGTGAGCGTCGCTCTCCGGTGGGTAAGTGTCGCAGTTTGTCTCCGGGAGCTGGTTTCCGGCCTGCCGGGGGCATGGACTCTCTGCGGGTGATGCAGCCCCGCGTGTCGCCTATCCACCGTTTCCCTGTGTTGGGGCGTCAAAAGTCCAAATGGCGTCTCCTCCTCCTCCTAGCCCTCCTGGGGCGTTGGCGGATCCCTTGCCTTGCGCGGGGCCCTCCGCCACGCCGGCGCTGCCGCTGGCGGCTCTGGCCCCTGCGCCGACTGGTTCGGATCCAGGTTTGGAGGATGTGGTGCTGTTGGGGTGCGGCAACTCCGGGGCACCTTCTTCAGGCCACGACGTCTTTGTTTGTTGTCCATGTCTGTCTTGGGACTGGTCCCCTTCCTTGCTCAGGATGGGAGTGGTAGGTTACTACGTGTACCATGACTTTTACGCATGCTCCTTCCCTCTGGGGCACAGGGGTGGGAGGCTGTTTATGTGCTGGTAGGGTGGCTGCGCAGGGCTCTAATTGTTCTTTCTTCGTTCCCTGCCTTTGGGTTCTGCGGTGTTGACACTACTCTGTGTGGTTTTGTTAGCCACTGTTCTTTCCAATTTTTCTGCTCTTCGCACACTGTTGCCATGCTTCCACAGTTTTTTATCTGGTGATTCCGCATTGTGGTGCGGAAAAGTTCTCCGAATAAACTGACGCAGGCGCACCAGGGCGGGTCTGAGTCACGTACGTGGACGACGCTTGGGCGGAGTTGCGTGATGTCGTTCTGATACAAGACAAAACATCACACCCAAATGAAAACTCCTGGGCGTAGATCACTGGCTCATTAAACAGTTATAATATAATATATATGTTCAATTCCTATTCCCATTTTCCCGGATAAGATAAAAGCAGATAAACGAGGGAAATTGCTTCATCGAAGCAATCAACGGCGTTATCTTAAACGGGGAAAATTGACAGAGATATTCCAGCCACATACACTAGATTGGGTTCTTCTTCTATTCTAGATTATCTCATTTGTAGTTTAGATTTGTTCGCTAAAGTCCAAAGACTATCCATTCAGCATACACATGAAAGTGATCATGCATATTTAACCACAGGAATTGACAGTCCACACCCCTGTGGTCTTTACGCACTTTAGAAGGCCGGGTAGTTATAAATCAAACAAGCATTGGCATAGCCAATAGGTCTCGCCTTTGGGACCTTATAAGTATTTAGCCATGCAACAGTTGATGTTGATGCACGAAGGATATTGTGCTGCATAACTAAATACTTATAAGGTCCCAAAAGCGAAAACTATTGTCTATGCCAATGCTTGTTTTATATAGTGCAAACTCTGAATTCAACCTCTTGCAGGTGCTTCAAAATAAGTAGTTAAGGACAATAAGGCACAGTGGGATGAAACGGGTTGCCCAGGATCAAACAATTTGCACATGAGGACTGAAAGGAGTTAAGAAACCCTACATCTCAAGCAATATAGTATTAAATGATACAACAAAGTAGAAGTAGCTCTCCCACAAATGAGCCTCCAGCATCTGTGGTGCTAAACTTCAGTAAACATCTTGAACAGGTGAGAGAAAACACGGCCTTCTGAAAGGAATAAACATCAGGGATCGGATTGCCACCACTATCAAGTGACATGTTGGTAAACCAAAAAACTTTAATTTAGATATCTTAGTTGGCTTGCATGTGTTTTTTTCTGGTCGGGGTTGAAGCTAACGCAAGCTATGTAAGACCTTTCCAAACATGATGGCACTTTACGCACACACACTGGAAGCATTTAGGCATCAGAACATTTATTTAGAATGGGCCTGGGCAACAGAGCTCATTTTTGGTGGTCTCATTCTATACCATCCTATTCTATAATAGGCCGGAGTACCTTTGAATTGTAAAGCTATAAGAATACACTACGTTTTTAGACTGTATCTGTGTTTCCATCTGCCAGCTATGCCTTGGAATCACTCTTGAATTCTATGGCAACATCTAAGAGTCAAGCATACAAAAGGAATAACTCAGTTATTCAATGGGAGTGAAATAGTAAATTCAAATAAGTGAATGAGCTAAAAAAAAAATCTGACAATAGCACATAATAGGACATTAACGAAAGCGGTCACATGATAACGACGGCACCATGGATAAAATTTAGTTTGGGGTTTTAGTCAAGGAGCTAGGAGAATTGAGATCTAAATCTGGATTTACACTGTTACCAACAATGTTGGTAATAAACACGGTTTAAAAAATCTCACAGTATTTTGGCTTCAATACCATAGAATTCAAATTTAAGACTAAGAGTCCCAGTACCCCATATAAATCTAATGCCTGCTACCACACAGATTGGAATTATGAGTTATGTTTTAAATATCGCACCTGATAAATACCGGGTATGGTAAAATCAGCATGCCTGGATACATTTTGGGAGGTGAGGCCCATCGAAATTTATTGAGGGACGGGGGGAAAATGGGAATATGACACGGTCATGCAGATTGTGCGTGCTAAACCAACACAATCCCAATCGTGTGCCTCATGTACAAAGACAAAAACTGTAATATGTGATATTTATGACACAATAACATTCAAACACTTTAGTGACAGATGTTACACTGTGTGTCACTTGGGGTCTACCATACTGGGTGGGGGATTTAGACACGTTTGGCATTCCCCACACAGATGTCTATTATCTCCACTATTCCATTTTCCAACAACACGCATAAACTTGACTGGTCACGCAATATGTGACGCCTGCGCTAAAACGATTGGCTTTATAATTGGATGACAGTCGGCGTGCGTAATATAATCAGCCAATTACCGAGCGGCTCCCCAAGTGATCGTTGCATGTGACATACACTGGCCCGTTCTGGCCAACATAGCGTCAAAATAGAGAGCAGTGATGTATATTGGGCGCTACTGCAGCCAATTAGGAACCGCAGTGCAGCCGGCAAAAAGAACTGGATGTGCTGTCCTGAGGTCCGAAAAGGCTGGGGAGGAACGGCGAATGACTGATATAAGGTAACTTTCTCAGAGCCTCAGTGCAGTGGATAGAGGGGCACTGTGTTTGATATTTGAGTCGCTGTTATTTAATATTATCCAGTTTACAAACAAGGGGATGGTGACTGAAGGCTGAACTGCGTTGCCAGACTTGACCCTTGACGTATACATCATAGCTGATGTCAACGGCGAGGGTTTGCTTCGCTGAGTAATTTTTTATTCTTCTCTAAAAATGTGTTGCTCTTTGTAGCTCCAAAATCCTGTCAAATTAAGATTCTGTTATACTGTTATTGTCGTAGCTGCTAAATAGTCTGTTATGGGTGGCATTTACAACCAGTCCAAACGTAACTGCAGGTCGCATAGCGCAGCTTCCATTGTCCTAAAAAGCCAGGACTGGCGGAGATATCAGGCTTGGCATGAAACTACTTGTCTGCTGAGCACTTCCCCACCACCATGTCTGCAGTTTTCCAGCAGTCCTTGTTCCACAATCCTTTCAGTTGGAATTTAAAGTGCACCCTAGAAACGCATGCAAGTCTTTGTAAACACACATGTACACGTTAGTGCATGCCTTAGTTATGGGTTCAGTTAAATCTCGCTACTGGCTTCAGGTACTGTTGCTGTTCTGCTACTAAAACAGATCTATTCTTTCTCTTACAAAGACCTGCAGATGTGTTTCATTGTGCCTTAGCTAACGTGGCACTGTTCATATTCATGCGTAGCCATACATGCTAAATCCTCGGTGTTGCCAATTAAACCATGAACCTTTTCATCAAACAATATGCTATGTTTTGGGGGACTTGGCCTTGTGTGTTTTAAAATTGCAAGGAATGGCTAAAACTTACATGCAAAGGACTGAAGCAGTGGCTTCTAATATCGTACACGACTTAAAGAGATTTGGCAGCTGTGTGCAACTGCTTTATATTTTGGCTCTCCATCAAATTATATTAATTTTTTTATTAAAGTTTTATTGATACTTTAAATCTGTGACATAAATAGATCAAGCATTGGCCACGAAAGTCATCGCGATCACGATCACTGTGAAAGCGAAAGTGATTGCGATGACGCGCTAAAACTCGCAAGGGATGCGCGTGCAAGCGCGCCTGCTTGTGCGCGTTCTAGCAAGCTGGTTGCCGCATTGGGAGCACTTCCCAAAGCCGCTACTAAATGTCTCTCCAAGCGACGCATGCGCGCTGACTCCGCAAGACCTAAAAACAGGAAGAATTTACTGGAACTCCAAAGCAATCAATAAAATAAATTCTATTATTTCTCTTCTTCTGCCAGCCTTCATAAACCGAGAATGCGATCCCAACTCCAGATACGAAAACACAATACATTTAGTATTAACTTCCCTTCAGGTAAATACAATAAGACGAGAAAATGGCAAAATTAATCAAAAAGGAAAACAAACTGATCATCTTTCTCGACAATTAAATAAATTGACCAGAACGTAATTTCGATCCTTTTGTGCTGCAAGACAAGGAGAAATAAGAAAGTTGAAAAAATTCCTCCAACGAAAAAAAGAGAAAGATAAGCAACATCAAAGAGATAGAATCTGGGTCGACATGCAAATCGCAGTAAAACGCAGAAACAATAAAACATTCTGAAACATAATTGGTGCTCAAATGGGGATAAAAAAGTCAGCCCAAGCAACCCCATAATCAGCATCAGAATGGGAAAAGCACATCCTCAGACTTTATAAATCTAATCCCCAAAACCAGGTTTCCCCTGGCCAATGTTCCATACAGAAGGGCCAATTTGAGCAGGACTCGTTAAAAATCTCAGCTACACAGATCTCTGCTTTCATAAACTCAAGAAGGTCATCTTCAGCTTTAGGCCCGGACAATATCCCAATCAAAGACCTACAAAAAAATACAGATGACTGGAGTAAATTTCTAGCTCCACTCTTCCAAAACTGTTTTGAGTGTGGGAAAATACCAAAATCTCGGCGGGGAGCATAGTGGTTCCTCTCCATAAAAAGAGGCTCAAGATCGAATCCATCAAACTATAGACAAATTGCCCTCCTTGATGCCACAGGGAGCATCTAAAAGACTGGGCATTTTCAAATAATGTGATCCCTATGACACAGGCCGGATTCCACCCAAAACACTCAACTTTGGATAACATCACCATTCTTCAGACTGTCCTAGATAAACATGTTATGTTAAACTCACAAATGTTATTCTGTGCTTTTTCTCGACTTTTCAACCGCTTTCAATAGTGTTGACAGACCGACATTATGGAGAAAACAAGAGCGTTTAGGGATTCCCACAGATCTTCTTACTGTAATTATCTCACTTCACACTGTAACATGGTGTAGAGTTCAAATGGGGGGAGAAAAGGGCTCAACCAATCCAATCCCTATGAAGAATGGTTTGAAACAGGGTTGCCTACTAGCACCCATATTATTTCCCATCTCCACAAGTGACCTACCAGGGCGCTTTTCCCTAATTAAGAACTCTCCCCCAAAATTAGCACAGCTCGATATCCATTGCTTAATGTATGCTGACGATATTGTCATATTCTATCGCACCCCTATTGGTTTGCAAAGCAATCTAAATGAACTAAATCAATATGCAAAAGAAAATTTCTTGGTCCCAAATATGTCTAAAACTAAAATATTACCTTTTAGTGGAAGAAGGAAATCTCTACCTTTCACATGGTCTTTGGGAGGTAACCTAATTGAGACAGTGAAATAGTATATCTACTTGGCCGTATCTTTACGTATAACTTACAAGACACTTCCCATCTCCAACATCTAGGGCAAAAGGCAGATTCCCATGTCGGGGCACTACAGAGATTTTATTACTCAACGGGCAATATACATTTTAAATCTTTGCTGGAGGTCTATGGAATGAAAATCCCACCTATTTTATCTTACAGCATGGAACATACACAAATTAAAACCTGGCAATCAATAAAAATAAAGGAAGAGATTATTCTTCGGAATTTGTTCAAAGTATCCCAATCCGTCTCTGTGCAAGCTCTATGCTTTGAGCTCTCTCTAACGAGCATATTTGCTCGAGTTGTCTCCAATATCATAAGGTGGGCCTATAAACTCCTTCATGCAGCTCCAGACACATTAAGACATATATTAAAATTGGAGACTTTTAGAGATGATACGTCCCGGTACACCTTCAATAGGAACCTTTTAAAAGCCCTTGAGGTGTCACAATGCACTGTTGCAGTTTTGCAGGCTTGGTCTCCAGCGCACTTGAAGCTCTTCTTAAAACATAAGACGCTAAGAATAAGCTATAAAATGGACAAAGAATATTGTATCCAATTAAAGCATTACAAAACTTTCTCGGAACACATAGTATTTAAAACTCTCAAACAATATTTACAGTTTCAGCTAGAGCACCGTGTAAGGCGCTGTATTCTTTTGCGATTGGGAATTCTCCCTTTAAAAACATATACAGCTAGATGGGACACCTCAAACAATTCTCTAGGCAAATGTGACTTATGCTCTCAGCCCCACAGTCTGTGGCCCCCCTACCGGCCTGAGGAGTTCCACAGCGGGGGTCCGGCAACATCAATCACCAACAGAGCACGGTGGGTGCCGTTTTTAACGCCCACTGACTCCCAACAACCGCTATAGCTACAGCTACAGCCACAGCAGTCCCAGCATACCGGCGTACCAGGGGCGAAGCCCGGCCACGCCCATCGAAGCCCGGAGGAGACTGGGCTGTGCCCCCCCTCTGACACCTAGGAAATCGGGTAAGGCAAAGCGCCCACGTAAGATTTACCCTGTGTTTACTTGACATTTACAGCCATGAATAGTTTTTAAAACCTGCTTGTCCTTACGTCATTAACTGTGCACACTTGGACCATTCTATAGTTCACAAAAGCAAGCAGGGATGAGTAAACGAGGTGAAAAAAGCATAAGGGGGACTCTGGACTCTTTTCTGACTCGGGTCACATCAGTTCTGGCACTTGAAATCGAATTAACAGAACGTCGATTATCGCTGGAACCCCCAAACTACAAAAGATTATCATTGGGTGCATCAGAGCCACATATTACCCTGTGCGAAACCCCGCCACTAGAAAGGGGTAATGAAGATACTGTAAGCACGGGACTTATACCCCACGAAGCAGCTGTGGGTGGTATCCAACAAAGAGTTTCCTCGAGGATGGCAGCCACGAAAAAACCTGTGAAGCCTAATACAGAAGTTGTACAAAAGAGAAAGTGGGGTGAGGGGCCGCAGAGACCGAAATCAGCAAAAGCCCAGAGGACAAACAAACATGGGGGGGGGGGGGAGGCCTCGAAAGTGACTCAGCAAGACTTAATGGGCACAGGAATAGAGGATCTGGCTCCCTGCCCGCGTTGCCTGAAATAATGTGGCATAGATTTGAAACACATGTCTGCACTAAGTTAAAACATATTTTATTGAAATTAACTCAGATTGAAGAAAAACGAACTGCATTTGAACACCAAGCCACAGAAAATCGATGCGCATTAGAGGCAGCATTAACACATTTTGGCCAAAAAATGTACAGACAGCTCCCAATAGCACAGGAGAGGCCCAGAATTGATCCTAGTACAACCCATTAATTCATAACCCTGAAACTATAAATAGGGATCAACATAGAAGAGAAAATCAGGAAGGTCTAACTACAAATACACCACAAGGTACACATTTCCATAAGATTAGCAGAATTATGGGGCTTTCAACTTCTAATAAAATGACAAACCCAGGTGAAAATAGAACCCGGGAGGTGACGTACCCTATTACAGTACCCAGAGGGCAAAACAGTACACGGACAGGTCTGGGCAGTCATAAAGAAATGTGTGGGTTCGATTGGCCAGTCGACCGATGTACAGACCCTTCACCTACCCCCAGCAGCGGCACCTTTGGCGATATGTTTAGGGAATGTGCCCCCGCTACGAAGGGGACAGCTAGAAGCAACATCCCAATTAATGTCCAAAGCGTTACATTGGCTGACTCAAAATTTGAAGGAGGTGGGGGGCATAGGCAAGAACATTGCAACCCAGATGATTATGGCGAGAAGAGTACATTGGGTGGGTCCAGGAAAGAATTATCGGGAGACTGTGTTGTCCTAAATTTTAATAATGAATCTGTTGTCGGCTTTCTCCTGGAGCAACTAGGTAATGATTATATTAAAAAATCAAGTATCGTCGTCTTACCATTGTGCTTTTTTTTACAAACCCTCCTTTTCATTTAGTCCAATGAGTCATCCATGGTCTAAGGAAGGACAATGGGGGGGGGGGCACCCTCGGGGGAAATAATAAGATCATGGACTGGAGGTCTAAGAACAGATATGCCCACCTGTCTGACCTTGATGCTTGTGATTGACTACACCCAGCACTCACAAGCACACCGCCATGTGATGAAGGGCAAAGTTTACTTGTTCAGGCTAATAGTGTGTGCCCACAACTACCCCCCACAAGAAAGGAGAGAAAAAGAAATATCCTGAATAAAGCCTCTTGGAATGTGGCTGGCATCGCACATAAGTTGAGTGATACAAATTGGTTAAAGACATGGGAGGATCAAGAAATAGCATGTTTCCAGGAAATATGGGCCATGGAACCTGTATTTATAAATGGCTATCGATCCTTCCTGAGCCAGGCAATTCCATCTATCTCAGGGAGGGCAAAGGGGGGAATCCTGACCCTAATAAAGAGCGATGCACCCATAAAGGTAAAGTCACAATCATATCCTAATCAAAATTTTCGCATTTTGACATTGGAGATATGCCAAGAAGGGGTATGGGTCCTGATAAATTATTACAATAATAGATTTGGACCAAAGATGCATAAAACGGTGGCGGAAATTGATAAAGTAATTACAGGGATTATAAATAATAATAACTCTAATGTTGACATCATATGGCTAGGTGACTTTAACATCCACCCCTGTAATTACAAAAATTCCCCAGTATGCGGGGTAGAGGATATGAGGGGAAACCCCATACATCACTTCTTACACAGCAAATATGGTAATGGTTTAAATAAGTTAATGGGCTCATTAAACCTAGAAATAATCTCTGATCCAGATCCTAAAACAGATAGCCTCCCAAGTTCCTTTTTACATAATGGGGTAGAATCTACAATAGATTATATACTTATGACTCCCTCGTTAGCTGAGAGAGCTGTAGGATTATGTTATGTTATGTTATTTAAATTTGTAACACGCGCAGATACTCGTAAGTGTCCCGGAGCAGAGCAAAGAGAGGTACCAACAGATAATTAGGCAAAGAGAAAAGTTTTTAATTTCTTCTTAAAAATGTCTGGATCCTGGATATTC
Source organism: Lissotriton helveticus (assembly GCF_964261635.1). NCBI lineage: Eukaryota > Metazoa > Chordata > Amphibia > Caudata > Salamandridae > Lissotriton > Lissotriton helveticus. The sequence goes on from NC_136067.1 coordinate 1,331,375,398, forward strand.
CGGAGAGAAAAAGGAAGAGCATTCCAAGCAACCGCTGCTTTCCTTGCCAAGGAGCTGCCACCCAGCCTCTGACGTTGGCAACGGGGGACCAAGGCCAGGCGCTGGGACAGAGAACGCAAGTAACGAGCTGGGGTGTAAAAAAGCATTTCTGTAAGTAGGTGGGGCCAAGCCCATGCAGGGCACGATGGGCCATGACCAAGGATTTAAATTTGACCCGTTCAGCCACCGGCAGCCAATTCAAAAAGCGCAAGTGCAGTCTCATGCTAGTTCTGACGGGAACTCCCAAAAGGAGCCTGGCTGCCGCATTCTGGACCACCTGAAGTTTCCTTAACAAGTAATCCGGAATGCCCACATAAAGGGCATTGGCTTAGTCCAATCGAGACAGAATAAGGGCACAGATAACCGACTACTTTGCCTTCATAGGCAGAAGTGGGAGAAATGTTCTCAAAAATTTTAAAAGCAGGTCCCCACAAGTCTTTTAATCTGTGTGGCAAAAGAGAGATTTTCCTCAAACCACACCCCTAAGTTCTTAGCCGGTTTCCCTATAGAGGTAGGACGGGGAAACTCTGGGGGCCAAACAATGTCTCTGAAGTTCAAAGGGAACTTCCCAAAGAGCAAAATCTCGGATTTTTCTTCATTGCACTTGAGTTGTGCAGCAGCTAGCTGTGCAGCAGCTAGCCAGTGAAAAATAGAGGACAGGCAATGTTGAGCCGAGGAAACCGAGTCAACATTCTTATCCCAAGTAAACAGGAGTTGTGTGTCGTGAGCATATGCCATGACCTTAGCTCCAAGTTGCTCAGTGAGGTACACCAGAGGTGTATCAAATGTTAAAAAGCAAAGGGCTAAGGGAGGACCCCTGCGGAACCCCTGTGGCCACTGCCTGAGCTGAGGAGGAGGATGGAGGAAGCCATATCTGTTGCACCCGTTCTTCTAGGAGGATCTCAGCCAACCCCACACTGCGCCTGACACCCCAATCTCTATTAACCTCGAAAGGAGGAGGGAGTGAGGGACAGTGTTGAACGCCGCAAACAGGTCTAGCAGAACCAATGCTGCTTTCCCTCTGGCATCCAAACACTCCCTAATTGACTCCACAACCTCCACCAGGGCAGACTCAGAGCTATGGGAGGCTCTAAACCCTGACTGGGCTGGATGCAGCAGACCCTCTCTCTCCACAAATTCCGTGAGTTGTCTATTCTCCACCTTCTTGCATACCTTGGCTATGCCAGGCAGCGGGGAGATGGGCCGGTAATTTGCTAGGATGAGGGGATCATGGGACGGCTTTTTTAAAAGAGGCAGAATCTTGGCCTGCTTCCAGACCTCTGGTACATAGGCATCCACAAGGGACAGATTGATAATACAGTTGACCTCGTTATTAATGGTCTCGGCAACAGCTGCTAACAATCTGGCTGGGCAGGGATCCGAAGGGGAGCCTGACTTCAGGCCCTTGAGAATTTTAAGGGACTCTGAAAGGTTTACGGCCCTGAAGGTATGCAGAGAGCGCTCTGTGTCAGCAGTTAGTGGCGCCATCATAGTCCTGGTGTCCATATTACAGGGGGCAAATGCTGCCTGAATCGCCAAGATTTTATCCTGAAAATCCCAAGATTATGTAATTCCTTCATGACATATAGTGACCACGCTATGATTTCGATGGAGCTCAGGGAATGGACATCTGAGGGACAACCTCGTAGAAATGTTGAAACACCAATTGTGTCCAGGAAAAACAGGATATCGATGCAACGAAGTTCATCCCTGAACTTACATCCAGTACACAAGTTGACATTCAATTATGTCTAGACCTGGAAGCAGAGGCAGGGAAAGTTGTCCCAACCTTCTGTAATATCCTAACAAAAATAAAATCGGCCCTAACTAAAGATAAAACCTCGAAAAGGGGGAAAAGCAGGGGATGCTTTAATTCCCCTTGCACAAAAGCAAAAGGCACTGCTGGTTGCCTTAAATGCTAAACCTAGGGACCATGACCACATAAGAACACTCCGGACTTCATACAAAACGGTAAGGAAAATAAGAGAAAAAGAAATTAGGGATGACCTATGGGCTGACCTGGAAAACGCAGCCGGTTCTGGAAATAGCTGCGAATTCTGGAAAATTGTTAATGCACCATATTTTAAAACCCCTACTACGGACGTAAATGTTGATGAGTCGTCGTGGATCATTCATTATGAGAACATTTTTTCCTCAACTTTTGATACTAACAACCATCATGCGATTACCCTGGAAACGTCTTAAGCACCAATATCTTTTTCATTAAATGAAGTAAAGTTGTCACTGAATTCATGTAGTGCAGGAAAGGCCCCAGGACCGGATCCAGTCCCAATTGATTTCTTCCAAACTAATCCAAATCTGTGGATCCCACTCTTAACCAATGTTTTAAATAGCATAGCTTTGATTGTCCCGCCCCCTCGTGGTCTTCGGGGGTTATTGTACCTATTTATAAAAAAAGGGGATAGGGCTGTCCCTAAAAATTACAGACCAATATCCCTGCTGGACACAACATCAAAGCTTATGGGCCGGCTCCTCCTCTCTAGATTAGAGAGTTGGGCTTCTGCAAATAAGATCTTGATCCAGGCACAGTATGGCTTCCAGCAGGGTAGGGGTACTGTGGAACAATGCTTGAACTTAGCACTGACTATTGAAAAATACACCAGTATGAAAGATGGTAAACTATACATGATGTTCATGGACCTGAGCGCGGCTTTCGACTGTGTGGCCCATGATAAATTATGGGATATAATGGAGAGGATGGTGGTTGAACCCGCTATCTTAAATTACATTAGGCAATTGTATGTAAACGCCACGGCTTCAGTTTGCTATTCTAAATCGGAAAATTGTACACGTCTCTTTAACATTTTCAAAGGAGTCAGACAGGGCTGCGTACGGGCCCCTTTTCTCTTCTCCCTATATACAAATGGAGTAGAGCAGGCGCTCACAGTGGCTACTAGGGACATTCCCCTTTATGAAAATCAAATGCTACCGATATTGTCCTATGCAAACGATGCGGTTTTAATTGCAAGAACGGGGATAGGACTACAAAGGCTTATAACAGCCTATGTCTCTTTTATGGAATCACTACAGCTAAAAGTAAATCAATCTAAGTCTTTTATAATCATAGCTAGGGGCACTAAAAGAGATAAAGTCCCAGATGCAGGAAAAATTGAGGTTGTAGACTCTTTCCCCAATCTAGGTATTCTTTTTGATAAAGACTTGTCATGGACAAAATTGATCGAAGGTAGGAGGATGGTGATGGAGAGAGGCATTACTGCAGTAAAATCATTTGCAAAAAAAATTGGGCGCCAAACCCCTACTGCCAATAAAAAACATACATCAGGCCAGAGTAAAAGCGGACGTGACTTATGGAGCTGGGGTTTGGGGCACGGTTGCAGCCACACCCCTACAAATCATTAGAAATAATTTCTTCAAATCTGTAGTGGGCCTCCCTCTCTCCTTTATGAATGTGATCTTACACACATAACTAACCCTCCCTTCCATATCAAATTACATAAAACTAGCCCCACTCCTCCTATGGCATTCCATTTGGAGGAGAGACAAATTACCTCTGACTCAAATGATAATTAAGAGCTGCATAGAGATGGATAAATGGAAAAGATCTAAGTGGCTAAGCTATGTGGAGACAGTTGTAAAAGAGATAGGTCTTCATGAACTTTTTAAAGATCCTGGTGTGTAAGAGGGTGTCCAAGCAGAAAGTTATTGCTATGTTTATGTTGATGGCTGAATATAAGCGTAAGGAATACCATAAAGAGAAACATGTTGCACAGGTTTATTACCTTAACCCACTACTAATGGAGGGAGATTTCTCTTACCTAGTCAACATAAACAGCTCACAACATAGATTCTTACTGTTAAGATTCCGCACCAACTTGATTCCCCTAATGCTTGGCTATCCTGAAAAAACGTATAAACACTCCTATCTAAGCTTGTGCCGTGTGATAATGTATCACCTCAAACCGAACTGCATTTGGTTTTATTTTGCAGGCTCTACGAGAGTGAACGGAAGGCCTACTTGAAGCCAATTTGAAAGAAAATGGGCTTTAAGCAGTGTAGAGTAGCACTATCCTTTTTAGGTCTCGCCTGTCAATACGCTTGCGCATTGAGCTTGCGAGAATATAGGGGCTTATCCAGAGGTTATCCATCGGGCGATTCCATGCAGTGCCCGTGAAAAGCAAGCAAAGCACGTGCACATCAAAGCCACCAGCCTCCCTCCCAAAGCTTCCCCCAGCGTGCGCTCTTCTCCTCCCCTATTTATTCACGGCCGGCCGGCCGTACTTTCACTTTCACGGCCGCCAGGCCGTGTCTCGCGTTTATCCTTCCCCCCCCCTTCCCCCCTCCCCACAGCAATGCCAAGAGCTTTTACAGCCTGTTTCTCTTTCGCAATCTTCTCTTTGCTTCTTTCCGCTCACCCTGTTATCTTCTTCCTCTCACATTCTCTTCTTTGTGTTAATCCGCCTCCGCCAGTCCCTCTATCCTCAGTCTACACCCCCTTGTGCTAATATTTTCTTTCCTTTGATCCTTTCTCCTTCTTCCTCTCGCTCCTTTTTGTACCATCGTCCATCTCTTTGTGTTCTCCTGCGCATATGCCCCTCCGAGCCTACCCGCCGAACCCACTCTGCTTTCTCCCTTACATCTCCCAAGCTCTGTCTCTCTCGCCTCCATTTCCATTGTTGCCCAAAGTCCGAGGCTGTCGGACATCTTTACTGTGTGAAGATCAGGTGTGTGCAGCTAAATTCAAGGGTAAAATGATGAGAGTGGCAACAAGGTCATATCAGTAAATACGAGTTCTTGCTCTGTTGGTTCGAACAAGCAGTTGCATTGTACATCGATCTTTATTGAATTGCCTTTCTTCTCCAATCAAAGCCACCAGCCTCCCTCCCAATGCTTCCCCCAGCGTGCGCTCTTCTCCTCCCCTAATTATTCACAGCCGGCCGGCCGTACTTTCACTTTCACGGCCGCCAGGCCGTGTCTCACGTTTATCCTCCCCCCTCCCCTTTCCCCCCTCCCCTTTCCCCCCTCCCCACAGCAATGCCAAGAGCTTTTACAGCCTGTTTCTCTTTCGCAATCTTCTCTTTGCTTCTTTCCGCTCACCCTGTTATCTTCTTCCTCTCACATTCTCTTCTTTTTGTTAATGCGCCTCCGCCAGTCCCTCTATCCTCAGTCTACACCCCCTTGTGCTAATATATTCTTTCCTTTGATCCTTTCTCATTCTTCCTCTCGCTCCTTTTTGTACCATCGTTCATCTCTTTGTGTTGTCCTGCGCATATGCCCCTCCGAGCCTACCCGCCGAACCCACTCTGCTTTCTCCCTTACATCTCCCAAGCTCTGTCTCTCTCGCCTCCATTTCCATTGTTGCCCAAAGTCCGAGGCTGTCTGACATCTTTACTGTGTGAAGATCAGGTGTGTGCAGCTAAATTCAAGGGTTAAATAGCCATTGTGATTATAAAATACAAAAAAAAGAAACTACTTTCAAAACGTCAACATAAGTAAAAAAAATAATTAAATCTACAAAAAAATTAGCTCCAACTTTTCTAATGCGAGACCTATTGCATTTCCAATGCTTGGTAAAAACACTCTCCGGTCCTTTGGTTTGCTTCTCTGTAGCAACTTTCTTATGGGCTTGCATGAGAAAAAGGAAGGGGATGACATGCAGTAAATAAAGTTTGATTAGCAATCTCAACATAACTAGACCTATGATATGAAATGTTTCTTATATACTTTTATCTCTTTTTTTCTTTCATACACTCTCATCTCAGCTTAGCATTGTGAAGAAATATTCGGAATTTTAAATGATAATATTTTGTAATAACATCTTTTTATAGATCCATTTGCAGGTGCTTTTATGGTTATTTTTTAATATGACCGAATAAAGATGTTGATTGATTGATTGACTTATGCAATGGCGGTCCACAAGATTTCTATCATGTATTGCTAATTTGTCCTAACCTGATACTGGTAAAGGCTCGGCATCGATATATAAAGCCAATCCGATTGAGAATTAATGCTATTTTAGCGCAAGATCTAATCACAGTGTGCCAGTCTCCCCCTAATGAATTTGTTTGTTACAACTTGTTCAAGTTTTTAAAGTGTTTTTAAAAGTTATTTTAAAGAAAAAGTGCTCAAATCTTTTAGTTTTAACTATTGTAAGTTGTTTGTGCGTCCCACAAACTAGTATTACTTGTCTTTCCTCATAAAGAGCTTTTAAAATATTTTTGACAGCATAATCCTATATTTTCTATTTTATGTATTTGTTGACCTTAGTTGAGGTCTGAATCAAATTAAATTATTTGTCATTTGTTACTCCCTAGGGAGGAACCGGACAGGGGGGTGGACACTCCCCTGTCCTTTTTGTGGATTCACGCCAGAGCTAGATCCAGGGGATCCTGAATGGGGCAAAACTAGTTTATGCAAGGAGCGCACCACATGTGCCCGTCAGTGCACTCTGGTAGTCCTCGGAAGCGCCCCCTCTCTACCTAATTATAAAGGAGAGGTGGTCACACCTCGTTCTTCTCAGGAAATCTTTTGTTCAGCTTCCCTTGCTCGAGTTAAGCACATCAGTAGGGGGTCAGAACACAGACTAGGGTCGGCAGCAGCGCAGGCTGACGGGCAGACCCTGTAAGGCAACACAGGTAGGTATTGCAGTGTCCTCTAAGGAGCCGGCCAGTAAGTATATGGTATCATGCAACTAACACTGGAATCTGTGTAGTTGCATAATTCCAACATGTTTGATCCCAAACATGACTAGGTGTGGAGCAGCCATTATGTAGTTGGACATCTGAAAGAGACCGTTAGTTGTAGATTCCTTTCTTTCAAATTCCCCCCAGGCGTCAGTCTGGACCCGGAGGTTTTTCTTTAGCAGTACCCCTGCACGTCGGTTGGTGGAGTTGGTCGACTCCGTTATCTGCGTCGTGGTTGCCGGGATGACGTCGCTGTGCCTACTTTTTCCGCGCCAGATCCAGAGAGAACTACCCCTTAGCCATTTTGTGGCTAGCCTTTTTGTGACTTTGTCAACATCTTATTTCGAGTCTTTCGACTCCTGGTGTGCAAGGGATGTCCCAACATCGGACTGGTTTCAAGCCCTGTGGGTCCTGCCACAAGATGATGTTGGTGACAGACCCGCACCTTGTGTACTTATGGTGTCTAGAGGGCGACCACGACCGGAAGTCGTGCACCAGCTGCCGGGCCAGGCACCCGAAGACTTTGCAGGAGCTTTACCGAAGGTTGTTGGAGGCCCAGTGGCCGGCTCCGCGTCGTTCCCGGTCTCGTTCGAGAAGAAGGTCTTGAAACCGTTCACAGATCCCCTACTCCTCATCGCACTCCAAGTCATTGAGGTCATCGGGTAATTCCAAACACAAAAAGAAGGTGAGGAAGCGCAGGCGCTCTTCACCTTCCCCTCGTCTGTCAGCTGATGCAACGCAGGGCTCGGAGCTCTGTCGCTCAAAGGCTCCGTCATCAGTGCCTGCTTCAGGGACGACTCCGCGCCTCCCACCTTTTCTGGTATCTGGAGCATTCCCTGTCCAACTTGGGCAATTCTATCAGGCCTTGCGCCTTGTCTTTGGCCCCACGGAGCCGGTCGTGTTCCTGAGCCTCAGATGCCGGCGGCTCCAGCCCTGGCAGACCCCCGCGGATCCAGGCCTGGATCCGGATCGATGCCGGTCGATCTTACACAACCTTCCCCGGCACCGCTCCAGGCGATGACACACCGGGCGCCCGCCGTGCCCCCGGCCGACGCCATCCCGATCCCCCGAGTTGGAGCCGGATCTGGACTCTAAAACTGACCAGCTGGAAGAACCGGACTGCCAAGAGGACTTGGGTGATGCCTGTGGTCTGGACACCTCTCCAGACACTTACTTGCTTTCTCAGAGGCGTCTGGTGTCCGGTGGAGTTGGGTCTCCATATCAACCTGCTGGAGCTCCAGGAGATCCGACTGGCACTGAAGGCATTCCTTCCCTCTCTCAATGGGAAAGTGTTGCAGGTGTTCACAGACAACACCACCGCCCTGTAGTACTGCAACAAACAGGGCAGGGTGGGGTCGTACATCCTTTGGCAGGGGCGCTTACCCTCTGGAAATGGCTGGAAGATCAGGGCATGACCTGTTGTTGGTTCAACACCTGATGGGTTCTCTAAACGCAAGTGCGGCCGAACTCAGTCATCGGTGCTTGGTCGATCACGAATGGCGTCTTCACTCAGAGGGGGTGCACGGTCTCTTTCAGCGGTGGGGAGAGCTTTGGCTAGATCTGTTCGCCACGGAAGAGAATGCGCAATGTCAGAAATTTTGCACGTTGGAGTTTCCAAGGCAGCACTCGCTCGGCTACGCTTTTCGTCACGAATGGAACTGCGGCCTCCTGTGTGCCTTTCTGCCTGTACCACTTCGCCTCGAGTGCTGAAGAAGATTCGGCGCAAACGGGTCCAAGTCATTCTTGTGCCTCCGTATTGGGCACGAAATCTGAAAGAGACACGTTAGTATTAGATTCCTTAACTTAGAATATCCCCAGGAGTCAGACTGGATCCGGAAATTTTTGCGTAGCAGTACCCTTGCGTGTCGGTAGGCGTCGTCTGCGGCTCCGCGTCCGTCGTCGGCGTCGTGGGCGCCGTGATGACGTCGTCGGAGTACTTAGACGCCGCCTCCGCGTGCTGACGTCAGTTCTTCTTTTTTCCGCGCCAGCATGCGCAGATCTGGAAAAAGCAGTAACCCTAGTCACTTTTTGACTAACTTTTTGATCCCTTTTTGATTGCTATTTCGAGTCTCTCGACTCCGAAACGGTGCCTTTAGGGATGCCCGGCTTCAAGCATTGTGACGATTGCGACCGGCTGATGTCGGTCACGGATCCTCACCGCGTCTGTTTGTCGTGTTTGGGCGTCGACCACGACGACAAGGCCTGCTCCGACTGCCGGGCCCTCTCTTCGAAAGCCAGGCGGGAGCGGTCCCGTAGGCGCCTCGAACTCCGGCAGTTGGCCCGCGCCGTGAGAGGTCCCGATCCCATGGGAGGTCGAGGGACAGGTCGCGGGCTCGGAGCCACCACAGCTCTGAGAGTAGGCCGCACTCCTCCGGGTCGAAGTCGTCGTCAGGTAAGAGGCACAAGAAGTCCAAGCGGCGTCATCGCTCCTCGGACTCCCCCAGACGCTCGTGCGATGCGGCCGGGGGTTCGGGTGACACCGCCCACGCGGCTCCGTCGGAGTCGCGGACGCCGCGTGCAGCTCCACACCCTCCGGTCCCTGGGCTGAACGCGTCGCCGGAGGAGATCGAGCGCTTCCTCATGGCCATGAGGAAACTCTCTCCTCCGACGGGCTCCGCGGTCCCCGTTATCCTGACGCCGCCGGTGCCTTCGGGCCCGGCGCCGAGGGGTCCAGTTGTTCCGCCGACGCCTTCGGGCCCGGCGCCGCAGGATGCCGCTGGTCCTCCTTCGGGATCTGGTTCGTCGCCGGTGGATCTGACGACCTCCCCGGCGTCGGACCCTCAGGTGTCACCTCTGGCGCCGGCCTCAGGCGGCGCTGTCCCCGGTTCCACCTTCGTTCCTGTTCCGGTGTCGGGACGGCCCCGATGGGCGCCGCTCCAGACGCCGGTTGGAGAGTTCCATCTCTACGAACAGGCCCCATTAGATGAGAACCCTGAATTTCAGGAGATGGGTGATGAAGAGGACTGGGAGGGGTCTGAGGACCCTCTGACCAGGGAGTGTCAGTCTCATGAGGACTGGGCAGGAGACCTTGGGGAGGCCAGTGGCCTGGACACCTCTCCAGACACTGGTTTTGTCTCCCCTCCTTCCGTGGCATCGGAGGAGGGGGCAACTTATAATGTGGTGCTGATGAGGGCTGCCAAGGCCTTGGGCCTTGAGCTCCCCGTCGCGGCCGTGAGGACTAACCTCCTCACTGAGGTCCTTAAACCGCAGTCAAGCTCGGCCGAGCCTCTGCTGCCCTTTAATGAGGCCTTGACCGACGTTCTGCTGGGCACTTGGTCCAAGCCCGCTACGGGTTCGCTCGTAGATAGGAACGTGGCCAGACGCCACCGCCCAGCCCCGGGCGACCCATGTTTCCTGTCCTCCCACCCTACCCCCGAGAGCCTGGTCATCCAGGCCTCCAATTCCCAGACCGCATTCCCGTCCGCCCCCCCGGACCGGGAATCCAAGAGGTATGACCAGTATGGGAAGAAGATCTTCTCATCCCTTAGCCTAGGCCTGCGGTCTTCTAACACCGCCTGCCTCTTGGGACGTTACACCCACTCTGTGTGGGATAAGGTCGCGGAAGTGCTGCCAGAGTGTCCGTTGGAGGTACGGGCCAAACTCGGCCAAGCCCTTGTGGAGGGCCGGGATGCAGCCAAGTATTCCATCCGGTGTGGGCTGGATACCACTGACTCGCTGGGTAGAGCGATGGCAACGACGGTGGCGGTCAGACGCCACGCCTGGCTGAGGTCCGCCAACTTCTCGGCAGATGTCCAGAACACGCTTATGGACATGCCGTTCGATGGCCGTCGCCTCTTTGGCGACAAGGCAGACCATGCGCTTGAGCGTTTTAAGGACTCCAGGGCTACGGCCAAGTCCTTAGGCCTCTCGGGCCAGCGCCAGCAATCGGCTGCCTATCACTCCTTTCGTGGCCACGGAAGGGGTGCGCCCACACGTGCCGGCAGCCACGCACCGCAGGGCAATACCCAACGCGGTGGCGGCCGTGGGAACCGCCGTCCAGGTGGTCGGGGGCAGCGGCGAGGTCAGTCCACACCTTCCCCCGCAGCATCCGCCTCAAAACCCTCCTAGTCCGTGCTTTCAGGCCCATGTGACGCCAGTGGGAGGCAGGGTTCGCCATCACCACCTCCACTGGCGCACTGTCACGTCGGACAGGTGGGTGCTGCAAATCGTCCGAAGGGGCTACTCCCTCCCCTTCGAGGCGACTCCTCCAGCCATGCCACCGCAGAACCACAGTGTATCGGGGGATCACTTGCAACTTCTGCAGGAGGAAGTTACGGCCCTCTTGGCCAAGGGGGCCATCGAGCGCGTTCCTGGGCCAGAAGTAGGGTGTGGTTGCTACTCCCACTACTTTCTGGTACCCAAGAAGGGCAAAGGGGGCCTACGCCATATCTTGGACCTACGGAACATCAACGGCTTCCTCTGGAAGGAGAAGTTCAAGATGCTGACACTGGCTCAGGTCCTGGCTGCCCTGGACCCAGGAGACTGGATGGTAGCGTAGGACTTGCAGGACGCTTACTTTCATATCCCCGTCCTGCCTGCCCACCGGCGCTACCTGCGGTTCATGGTGGGCCACGAGCACTTTCAGTTTACCGTGCTCCCCTTCGGCCTTACCAGCGCCCCACGGGTGTTCACGAAGGTGATGGCGGTGGTCGCAGCTCACCTGCGCAGGTTAGGGGTTTCAGTCTTCCCCTACCTCGACGACTGGTTGTTGAAGGCGGGTTCGCCCCGGACAGTCGTCAGCCACCTCCAGACGACGGCAGACCTCCTGCACCAGCTGGGGTTCTCCATCAATGTGCCGAAGTCACACCTGTGCCCCTCTCAGAAGCTCCTCTTCATCGAAGCGGTTCTCGACTCGGCGCGGTTTCGGGTTTATCCGCCCGAACAGCGGGTCCGGGATATTCAGGCTCTGATTCCCATCTTTCAGCCGTTATCCCGAGTTTCGGTCAGGTTGACGCTGCGGCTTCTGGGGCTGATGGCCTCCTGCATCCTACTGGTGCATCACGCCAGGTGGCGGATGCGGGCTCTGCAGTGGGACCTGAAGTTTCAGTGGGCCCAGCATCAGGGCAACCTATCCGACCACGTCCTGATCTAGGAGGGCACTGCGAGACAGCTGCAGTGGTGGCTTCTGGACCGCGATTGGGTCAGCGGCAGATCTCTCTCCCTTCCCCAACCGGAGCACGTAGTCGTGACGGACGCGTCCCTCCAGGGCTGGGGAGGCCACTTGGGAGAGGCGGAGATCAGAGGCCTCTGGTCTCCGGCGGAGACCCGGCTCCACATCAACCTGTTGGAGCTCAGGGTGATTCGTCTGGCACTGAAGGCATTCCTCCCCTCTGTCCGGGGGAGTGTAGTGCAGGTGTTCACGGACAACACCACCGCCATGTGGTACTGCAACAAACAAGGCGGGGTGGGGTCGTGGATCCTTTGTCAAGAGGCTCTTCGCCTTTGGCAATGGCTGGAACGCCAGGGCGTGACCCTGGTGGCTCAACACCTGGCAGGTTCTCTGAACGCCAGGGCGGACGAGCTCAGTCGTCGGTGCATGATGGATCACGAATGGCGTCTGAACTCTGACGTGGCGCAAGGCCTCTTTCAGCGATGGGGAGAGCCTTGGTTAGATCTATTCGCCACCGAAGAGAACGCGCAATGTCATCAGTTCTGCGCGTTGGAATTTCCAAGGCGGCACTCGCTCGGAGACGCTTTTCGTCGCGAGTGGAGTTGCGGTCTGTTGTACGCCTTTCCGCCTATACCACTTATGCCCAGAGCGCTGAAGAAGATCAAGCGCGACCGGCCCCAAGTCATCCTTGTGGCTCCGGACTGGGCTCGAAGATACTGGTATCCAGAGCTACTCAGTCTGTCAGTCGATCCCCCGGTTCGTCTGCCTCTTCAGGAGGACCTTCTGTCACAGCAGCAGGGGACGGTCCTCCACCCGAACCTGTCCAGTCTCCACCTCCATGCTTGGAGATTGAGCGGCGACAGTTGAGGCCATTTGACTTGCCTCCTGAAGTCTGTAACATTATTCTGGCAGCCAGGCGTCCCTCCACAAAGTGGGTATACGCCTGCAGGTGGAACAGATTTGTGGCATGGTGCACAGCAAAGGCTGTGGATCCTCTTTCTGCCCCTCTTTCGGAGGTTCTTCTCTTCCTTCTTTCCCTTGCCCAGCAGGGCTCTGCTCTGGGCACTATCAAGGGCTACCTTTCTGCCCTTTCAGCCTTTCCCAGGCTACCTGATCAGCCTTCTTTGTTCAAGTCCCCTATTGTACACAGATTTCTTAAGGGCATCACTCACACGTTTCCTCCTGTTCCGTTTGTGATGCCTCAGTGGGACTTGAACCTGGTTTTAACTTTCCTGATGTGCGCTCCCTTTGAGCCACTTCACAACTGTCCTCTTCGCCTTCTGACCTTGAAGACTGCTTTCCTGGTTGCCATCACCTCTGCCAGGAGAGTGAGTGAGCTCCAGGCTCTTTCTTGTACTCCACCTTTCCTTTCTGTCCATCCGTACAAAGTGGTGCTTCGTACCAAACCTTCTTTCCTGCCCAAGGTTGTCACGGCCTTTCACATCGGGCAGTCTATCACCTTGCCAACCTTCTTCCCGCCACCGCATCCCTCTAAAGAGGAAGAGCGGCTCCACCGTCTGGACCCAAAACGTGCGCTCTCTTTCTACTTGGATCGCACACGCCAGTTCCGGGTAGATGACCAACTCTTTGTTGGTTACGTGGGCGCTAAGAAGGGGAAAGCGGTGCACAAGAGGACCATCTCCCGGTGGATCATCCTGTGTATCCAGGCATGCTACTCCTTGGCTAGGAAGGAGCCCCTGGTTGGACTGCGGGCTCATTCTACCCGAGCGACGGCGACTACCACTGCCCTGGGCAGGGGTGTGCCCTTGCAAGACATCTGTCAGGCAGCTACGTGGGCATCGCTGCACACGTTTGCAAGACACTACTGCCTGGACAGCCAAGTCTGGAGGGATGGCTTCTTTGGCCGTTCCGTCCTCCAGGACTTTCTGGTGTGATTATTGGTTCGCAGACCCACCACCGGGGTTGGTATTGCTGGGGTATCTATTCTAAGGTAAGGAATCTAATACTAACGTGTCTCTTTCAGATGCACAAGTTACTACTTGTGTAACGATATATCTGTAAGAGACATTAGTTAGTATTAGATTCCTTACCGACCCACCCATCCTCCCCGTCTGCGAACCAATATCTAGGGTTAGGGTGGTCCCCTTCAGGGCCCTAGTTTCAATGGCACCAGTGTTGGTTTTTAACATGGCTCTGCGTTTCTGGCGCGGAAAAACTGTGTCTAAGAACTGACGTCAGCACGCGGAGGCGGCGTCTAAGTACTCCGACGAAGTCATCACGGCGCCCACGACGACGGACGCGGAGCCGCAGACGACGCCTACCGACGCGCAAGGGTACTGCTACGCAAAAATTTCCGGATCCAGTCTGACGCCTGGGGATATTCTAAGGTAAGGAATCTAATACTAACTAATGTCTCTTACAGATATATCGTTACACAAGTAGTAACTTGTGCGATACTGGTATCCCGAGCTACTCAGCATGGCGATTGATCCCCGATCCGACTCCCTTTTCGGGAGGAACTTCTGTCGCAGCAGCAGGGGACATTCCTCCACCCGAACCTGTCCAGCCACTACCTCCATGCGTGGAGATTGAGCGACAATAGTAAACAGCTTTCGATCTTCCTCCCGAAGTTGGTGATGTCATTCTGGCAGCCAGGGGTCCCTCCACAAAAACGGTATACGCCTACAGGTTTAACAAGTTTGTGGCATGGTGCACAGCTAAGTCTGTGGATCCCCTTTCTGCCCCTCTTTCAGAAGTCCTTCTGTTCCTTCTTTTTTGGCCCAGCAGGGCTCTGCTCTGGGCACTATCAAAAGTTATCTTTCGGCCATCTCTGCATTTCTATGGCTTCCAGATCAGCCCTCTCTTTTTAAGTCCCCGGTGGTTAACCGGTTTCTGAAAGACATTACGCACACGTTTCCTCCTGTGCCGTTCGTCATGCCTCATTGGGACCTAAACCTGGTCTTGACATATCTGATGTGCGCTCCTTTCGAGCCCCTTCATAACTGTCCTTTGCGTCTTCTTACTCTCAAGATGGCTTTCCTGGTAGCTATCACCTCTGCCAGAAGAGTGAGTGAGCTCCAGGCTCTTTATTCCAAACCTCCTTTCCTTTCTGTTCATCCGGATAAGGTGGTTCTAAGGACCCTTCCTTCTTTCTTGCCAAAGGTTGTCACGCCCTTCCACATCGGGCAGACCATCACTTTGCACACCTTCTTTCAGCCTCCAAATCCTTCCAAAGAGGAAGAGAGGCTCCACCGTCTGGACCCAAACCGTGCGTTCTCCTTCTACTTGAGCCGCACTCAACAGTTCCGGGTTAATGACCAGCTCTTTGTTGGCTACGTGGGCTCCAAAAAAGGTTGGGCCGTGCACAAACGGACCATCTCTAGGTGGGTCGTCTCTGCATCAAGACCTGTTACTCATTGGCTAAGAAAGTGCATCCTGTGGGACTGCGTTCCCACTCCACCAGGGCAACTGCAGCAACTACTGCCTTGGGACGCTGCGTTTTCTTGCAGGACATTAGTCAGGCAGCTACGTGGGCCTTGCTGCACAAGTTTACCAAGCATTGCTGCAGTGACAGTCAACTCCGTGGCTTTCTGGTGTAATCTTATTTGCAGACCCACCACCGGGGTTTGTATTTCTGGGGTATCTATTCTAAGGTCATGAATCTATCTATAACATGTCTCTTTCAGATGCACAAGTTACTACTTCTGTAACAATATATCTGTAAGAGACATTAGTTAGTGATAGATTCCTTACCACCCTACCCATCCTCCCCATTCTGCGAACTGATTACTAGGGTTAAGGACAACCCTTTCAGGGCCCTAGTTTCATTGCACCAGTGGTCAGTTTCTTGCATGGCTCTGTGTTCCTGGTGCGGAAAGTCGGGTACAGAACTGACGACAGCGCGCATGGGTTGCGCCTAAGTAGTCTCCGTGACGTCATCTCGGCGCATACGACGCCAGCGACGGATGCGGAGCCGCATAACGCCACCCACTGACGCGCAAGGCTACTGCAAACAAAACTTTCTGGATCCATTCTGACACCTGGGGATATTCTAAGGTAAGGAATCTATCACTAACTAATGTCTCTTACAGATATATCGTTACACAAGTAGTAACTTGTGCGTTATGTTGTATTTTTGTCGCAAATTACTATGGATGTAGAATAGTTCTTATATTTACATAATCAATCTTGAAGCACTGTTGATATGAAGTGTGTTAATTGGTATCAGTGACACACTTGAAATTATGCTAGTCCTTTCCTGCTGAAATTTACAAGACATATTTGAAAGAAACACGTTAGTGTTAGATTCCTTACCTTAGAATATCCCCAGACGTCAGACTGGATCCGGAAAGTTTTCATCAGCAGTACCCCTGAGCGTCGCTAGGCGTTGTCTGCGGCTCCTCTTCCGTCGTCGGTGTCGTGATCGCCGGGATGACGTCGTCAGAGTACTTAGACGCTGCACTCGCGCGCTGAAGTCGGTTCTTCTTTTTTCCGCGCCAGCAAGTGCAGATCCGGGAAGAGCAGTACTCTTAGTCAGTTTTTAGCCACTGCAGTACCACCGCATGTCGGGGGATCACTTGCAACTGCTGCAGAAGGAAGTTACGGCCCTCTTGGCCAAGGGGGCCATCGTGCGCGTTCCTGGGACAGAAGTAGGACGTGGTTGCTATTCCCACTACTTTCTGGTACCCAAGAAGGACAAAGGAGGCCTACTTCCTATCTACGGAGCGTCAACGGCTTCATCCGGAAGGAGAAGTTCAAGATGCTGACTTTGGCTCAGGTCCTAGCTGCCCTGGACCCACAAGACTGGATGGTAGCGTTGAACTTGCAGGACGCGTATTTCCACATCCCCGGCCCACCGGCGTTACCTGTGGTTCATGGTAGTCCACAAGCACTTTCAGTTTACCGTGCTCCCCTTCGGCCTTACCAGCGCCGCACGGGTGTTCACGAAAGTGATGGCGGTGGTTGCAGCTCATCTGCGCAGATTAGGGGTTTCAGTCTTCCCCTATCTCGACGATTGGTTGTTGAAGGCGGGCTCGCCCCAGACAGTCGTCTTCGACCTCCAGACTACGGCCGACCTCCTGCCCTCGCTGGGGTTCTCCATCAACGTGCCGAAGTCACACCTGTGCCCCTCTCAGAAGCTCCTTTTCATCGGAGCGGTTCTGGACTCAGCGCAGTTTCGGGTTTATCCCCCCGAATAGCGGGTTCGGGATATTCAGGCTCTGATTCCAAACTTTTAGCCTTTATCCCGAGTCTCGATCAGGTTGACACTGCGGCTCATGGGGCTGATGGCCTCCTGCATCATTCTGGTGCATCATGCCAGGTGGCGGATGCGGGCTCTGCAGTGGGACCTGAAGTTTCATTAGGCACAGCATCAGGGCAACCTGTTCGACCACGTCCTGATCTCGGAGGGCACAGCGAGCCAGTTGCAGTGGTGGCTCATGATCCGCGATTGGGTCAGCGGCAGATCTCTCTCCCTTCCCCAACCGGAGCACGTAGTGGTGACAGATGCGTCCCTCCTGGGATGGGGGGACCACATGGGAGAGAGGGAGATCAGAGGCCTCTGGTCTCCGGCCGAGTCCCGGCTCCATATCAACCTTATGGAGCTGCGTGCGATCCGTTTTGCACTGAAGGCATTCCTTCCCTTTGTCCGGGGAAGTGTAGTGCAGGTGTTCACGGACAACACCACCGCCATGTGGTACGGCAACAAACAGGGCGGGGTGGGGTCGTGGACCCTCTGTCAGGAGGCTATGCGCCTCTGGACATGGCTGGAACACCAGGGCGTCACCCTGGTGGTTCAACACCTGGCAGGTTCCCTGAACGCCGGGGCGGACAAACTCAGCCGCAGGTGCATGATGGATCATGAATGGCGTCTGAACTCGGACGTGGCGCAAGGTCTGTTTCAGCAGTGGGGAGAGCCTTGGTTAGATCTATTCACCACCGAAGAGAACGCGCAATGTCATCAGTTCTGCGTGTTGGAATTTCCAAGGCGGCGCTCGCTCTGAGACGCTTTTCGCTGCGACTGGAGCTGCAGTCTGTTGTACGCCTTTCTGCCTATACCACTTCTGCCCAGAGTGCTGAAGAAGATCAGGCGAGACTGGGCCCAAGTCATCCTTGTGGCTCTGGACTGGGCACGAAGATCCTGGTATTCCGAGCTACTCAGCATGTCAGTCGATCCCCCGATTCGTCTGCCTCTTCAGGAGGACCTTCTGTCACAGCAGCAGGGGACGGTCTTCCACCCGAACCTGTCCAGTCTCCACCTCCATGCGTGGATATTGATCGGCGACAGTTGAGGTAATTTGACTTACCTCCTGAAGTCTGTGATGTGATTCTGGCAGCCAGGCGTCCCTCCACAAAAATGGTATACGCCTGCAGGTGGAACAAATTTGTGGCATGGTGCACAGCAAAGGCTGTGGATCCACTCTCTGACCCCCTTTCAGAGATTCTCCTCTTCCTTCTGTCTCTTGCCCAGCAGGGCTCTGCTCTGGGCACTCTCAAGGGCTACCTCTCGGCCATTTCAGCCTTCTTAAAGCTTCCTGATCAGCCTTCTCTTTTCAAGTCCCCTGTTGTAAATAGATTCTTGTAAGGCATCACACACGTTTCCTCCTGTTCCCTTCGTGATGCCTCAGTGGGACTTGAATCTTGTTCTGACTTATCTGATGTGCGCTCCCTTTGAGCCGCTTCATAACTGTCCTCTTCGTCTTCTGACTCTTAAAACTGCATACCTGGTTGCCATCACCGCTGCAAGGAGAGTGAGTGAGCTCCAGGCTCTATCTTCAAAACCTCCTTTCCTCTCTGTCCATCTGGACAAAGTTGTTCTGAGGACTCGTCCTTCCTTCCTGCTCAAGGTAGTCACAGCCTTTCACATCGGGCAGTCCATCACCTTGCCCACCTTCTTTCCGTGCATCCTTCAAAGGAGGAAGAGAAGCTCCACCGTCTGGACCCAAAACGTGCGCTCTCCTTCTATTTAGATTGCACACGCCAGTTCTGGGTGGACGACCAGCTCTTTATTGGTTACGTGGGCGCTAAGAAGGGACGGGCGGTGGACAAGCGGACCATCTCTCGGTGGGTCTTCTTGTGCATCAAGGTTTGCTACTCCTTGGCAAAAAAGAAGACTCCTGTTGGGCTGCGCACCCATTCCACTCGGGCCACAACGGCTACTACTGCCCTGGGTCGGGGAGTCCCCTTGCAGGACATCTGTCAGGCAGCTACGTAGGCCTCGCTGCACACGTTTGCTAGGCACTACTGCCAGGACAGCCAAGTCCGGAGAGATGGCTTTTTCGGCCGTTATGTTCTCCAGGACTTCCTGGTGTGATCTTGGTTCGCAGACCCACCACCGGGGTTGGTATTGCTGGGGTATCTATTCTAAGGTAAGGAATCTAACACTAACATGTTTCTTTCAGATGCACAAGTTACTTACCTTCTGTAACGATATATCTGTAAGAATCATTAGTTAGTGTTAGATTCCTTACCGCCCCACCCATCCTCCCCGTTCTACAAACCAATATCAAGGGTTAAGGACATCCCTTTCAGGGCCCTAGTTTCATGGCACCAGTGTCGGTTTCTATCATGGCTCTGCTTTACTGGCGCGGAAAGCTATGTACAGAACTGACGCCAGGGCGGCGTCTAAGTACTCTGACGACGTCATCCCGGCGATTACGACGACGGACGTGGACGCGCAGGGGTACTGCTGACGAAAACTTTCTGGATCCAGTCTGATGCCTGGGGATATTCTAAGGTAAGGAATCTAACACTAACTAATGTTTCTTACAGATATATCATTACCGAAGGTAAGTAACTTGTGCTTTGAGTCCCATGAGGTCACTTTACTATACAGCTGTATAGCTTTCCCCAGATGTTTATCCACTCTGATAACCTAGAGTTGTTGTAAATCATTCAAACATAGTGTTAGACATTCCCCCTTTATGAATTTAATGATGATGTCAATTAAAAAATAAACAAGTGATACGGTTAAAAACTTTACCTTTTGAGTTATTGTGTAGGAAACATGTGCACTTGTCAGCACTGCAGTGCGATAGCAAGGTCAAAACTAAAGGCTTCTAAAATTTGATTCATTCAGAGTGGATTTCACCCAACTGTACTCGATTATAACTTGGTGAAACATTTAAAGAAGGTATATGCTTTTCACTTTAGTCTTTGACTCGAAATACTGATGTGACATCATCTTTTGTCACAAAGAAATGTCTATCCCGGTGTGTTTTTAGTGTGTTGGATCAACAAAATGTATCATCCCTTCCATAGAGTCTAAATCCATTTGTCTTAAACTGTGTGCTTTTTGTTCCTCATCTTTTTTGCGCTGTTTGCGATTTATTAAGTTCTAGAATTTAAATACCTGGTAAACATGTATCTCAGTTTGTGCTGGAAAAGTCATGTATGTTCATGTGCTGTATGAATTGTAAGTTCTCTGACCAATAGTTCTGGTATCCCTTTTCTGGCTTTATCTAACTCAACTTGTATTAAACTCATTTTCTTCCTAGACTCTATAAAGATAGTAAATTTGCAAGGAAGGTTAAAATCCAGTAGAAAGCTCTCATCTGAACTCACATTTGATTTTCAAATAGAATCTATAGGTGAGTCGATTTTTAAAATGTATTTTACTCTTGTTGTTTGTTACTCCATTGCTTGTAATGCCAACTTTTAATGGTTACCTCTTCTTTCAGGTTCCTGCAATAATGCACTCTTTGTTTTTAGATTGGATCTGGAAATTTCAAGTTTACCTCTTTGGGTAGTCAGCAGTACCATTGTGTTAAGTGTTTTGGCTATCATTGGCACCACCCTCACCCATAACATGAGCACCTCTTTTTCTGCCCAACACATATTGGAGGAATTAAGGGCCTTAAAGAGTTTTCTCTGGATCTTTCCACTTTTGTATGCACTTAAAAAATAAAAATCATTTGAGGCCATTTAGATCAAAAAGCATCTGTCTCTTTTGCTTTCTCACCCTAAGTGTGCCACTTATGCCCAGACGTGGGTCCTGGGCTCACTGTGCTACTGGATTCAAGCTAGCCTGGCTAATATGGAGTGATGCCCCAAAACCAGTCCCCGGATGCTTGTTTCTGGTCCAGGGAGGACCTGGCTTGGCAGTTCGGGCTGGACTGTTCCCATGAGGCACAGTTTCAAGACTGATTTGAATATGGATGGGTCTAAACTGGGGTGTTATGGTGAGCAAAAGAATGATGGATTTAACCCAGATCTATTGACCTGACGTGAATGTTTGATTTGCTCTGCATTCCATCTATCATCTGGGTGTCTTTTGCCTTGAACCAAGGGGCACATGAAATATTGGCTTCTTCCTCAAAGGATTGCTTTAGAACCCACTTGGAGCAAAATCTCCCCAGAGGCTTCTCTCAATTGCCATTTAGACAATTCTCAGAACACCAGATTTCTGATGGATACTTCTGCCTGCAGATTCCTCACCTGTAGAGCAAACCCTGGCATTTGACTGGATCCGTAATATCTCAAAGCTGTAAAGTCACCAGTATAGAGGGCCGCACCCAGTGGATGCCGTAAGGGACATCAGGCAACGTCACTGATGCCCTAAAGCTCCTATCATGGTGCACCAATCTCGGTTCCCTTATTTCCGCACCTTTGACGCGGATCTGGTCACCCTCATCCTTTTCTGCTGATAAGACGAAAAAGAAGAACAGAAATGCTAAGAAGTGCTACAAAGGTAAGTCACCACATCGCTCTCCTTCTCCCCAAGACCTTCATTCTCAGAACTGGAGCTTATTGACTTCACAACGCTGGACCTGCTCCCGCCCAGCCCTGCTCCTCCACTGGACTCAACTCGAGGGCAACATGTGTCTCTCATGGAACCTTTGGCACAAGACTCCAGTGTCACCGCAGAGCTTCCCAGAGTTCCAAACCCCAGGGCATTCCTCAAAACCATGAATTCCATCTTGGTGAAGGCTTCAACGCCACCTGGTGCCCTCTCAGGACCAGGAGCTCATTCGAGGCAGCTTCCCATGTTCTTTCCTTTACACTCAATGCCCCTTGGCACTGCCGCTGCAGTCCCACGCTGAGCCAAAAATGCTCTCTCACAAAGGCCTAATGGCTCTTGGAAAAAGCATATAGAGCCAAAGTCCACTAAATCTTTGGGACAGATTCTGTCACTTTCTAATTCCTTCCCTTGGGGGGTCAGGACCCTTTAGAGTTTCAGGGGTTGTCTTCTGCAAGTGGCTTAAACACTTTGTCCTAACTGACTATGATCTTCCCCACTGGACCACCAATGCCTGAAGTAGTGCCTTTACATAAATTCAGGTTAAAATTTGCAGAGGGTTTGGACCTTCTACGCCCACGACAGAGACAAAAAGCAATGTTCTCACTGAAGTTCTCTTGCCCTCTTCAGCGATGTCAGAACTGCTTCTTCCTTTTAATGAGGCCCTACAGGAAGTTATTATGGTGGCATGGGAAAACCCTTTTTTACCCTGGCCAGTCAACCGACTTGTAGGTCGACATTATTAACCAGCTACTCATGACCCAGCCTTCCTATAGACACAGAGATTACTGGAGAGCCTCCTCATCTAAGCCTCCTGTACGGGGGTTCAATCTGGAGGTGCCATCCCGATAGGGAGTCGGAGTGTCTTGAGACTCTAGGCAAAAAAGCCTTTTCTGCGGGGAGCATACCTTTGATGTTACTTTATATATATTTTTAAATACCGGAACATTTAATTGGTTTTAGAGCATGTATAACCCTAACTGACTATGATCTTCCCCACTGGACCACCAATGCCTGAAGTAGTGTCATTACATAAATTCAGGTTAAAATTTGCAGAGGGTTTGGACCTTCTCCGCCCACGACAGAGACAAAAAGCAATGTTCTCACTGAAGTTCTCGTGCCCTCTTTAGCGATGTCGGAACTTCGTAGACCGAGGAATCCCTGCAGGAAGACCCCAGTCGAACTCATCACATCCACAGCATCCTTAAAGCATCTTCAGCATTCTTCATCCCTTACATTAGGACCACACCTTAGGAATTCATAGAAACACAAATAAAGTACCTAGTACTGCAGAAAGACTGCTTCTTCTATGAAGGTGACTGTTCTTGAAGACTGTGCTGGTCTCCCCGTCTAGTTCCCTGTTGGAGTTGGTCTCCCCAAGTACTTCTAACTGACCGCATTGATACCTACATTTTCCTTGAAAAAGTTTCTCAGTGTCTAATTTGTTGAATTTGCCAAGGCTTGTTCCAGGATGAGTGAAATTGCTTTAATTGGTTATTGTTTGTAAAATTCATATCTCCGGAAAACTCTGGTGGATATTTTTCATTTTAGTGTGTGGGATTTCTTCAGTGTTGTGTCAATTTCTTCAAATTTTTTTGGGTGCTGTTTAAATGCTTTACACTTGCTCCTATTTGTAAGTCTTGCTGCTCAGTGCCACAGCTACCCAGGGTTAAGCTGAGGATTCTAGAGACAAAACCTACTGGACCTAAAGGGGTTGGTAAGTGTATTACATAGTGAGGTTGCACAACCACATCATATAATTCACAGCATTTCCTCACACTACTCCTTAGCCAATAAAGAGTCTCCTGGAGGGATCAGAGCCCTTTCCACCAGGCCTAAATCGACCACTTCTGCACTTGTTAGGGGGGTCCCAATTGCAGAAATCTGTAAGGTGGCAATAGGAGCTTCCTTCCTTACATATCTTTGCAAAGCACTACTGCCTGGATTCAGAGATGTGCAGGGATGGCCACTTTGTCAAATCTGTTCTGCAAGGTTTCTTCATCTAATCATTGTAGGAGAGTAGGGTCTGCAATCCTATGATCCCCCAGATTTTTTCTTTTTGCTTCACTGGTTTACGACTTTCCCTGGCTGTGGGCCTGCTAATCAGACCCACAGCCTAGCTGTTCTCTCCATTCCAAATTGTACCCAGGTACTGAATTGGCACTGGGCCCTCTCCAAGTCCCTGTACCCAGGGCGGAGGTGCACCCAGAAGTCTCCCAGGGGCTGCAGCATGTATTATGCCACCCCTGGGCTGACTAACTAAACAGACACAACTGGCTGCTTGACAGCTGGGGGCAAGGAGGTGTAATCACCCCTGCTCTAAATATAGTACACCTATATCTAAACCTAGAATGGGCACAAAGATCTCCTATCAGTCACTCCTATGGCAGGCCTTAACAATCCTGAAGGCAGAGTGCTTGGAATCGTGTGAGATGGTGCTCTGGCATGAGCTGAGCCTGTCTGCGGCTTTCGGGATCTATCCCTTAGCCGTTTCCATGATAGCGTCAGACCATATACTCTTAAGTGCCTTATAATCCTCGCGGTTATGGTAACTTTGGTCTGACATTATCTAAACATGTCGTGTAAGGTGTCATACGCTTTGGAATACTACCCCCTCGCCAGTTCTGGCGACGGGGGTAGCATTCCACCCCTCTAGAGGGAGAAGACATGTTGGTAGCCTGTAACCCCGGTTAAAGTTGAACATAGCCTCAGCTCCACAAGATGGATGCTGCCACCGAGACACAAGTCTGCCCTCCTGCTGCTGGGAGTCCTCCCAGCGCGGGAGGCTTGGACAAAGGGTTTCCTGTCAGGGGCGGTGCTAGCACCATCCCAGACAGGGTTATGTGTATCCTAGGTAGGCAGGGCTATAGAGGAAGGTGACTGCAAGTGGCACCCCGGTGCTCACTATGCATAGGCCGGTTTGAACCAGTTCCAGGGGCACACCAGCCCCTGAGCTGGGGAAAGTCCGGCAGGGGAGAGGGGTGTAACCACCCCCCTTCCTGGTCCCACCCATGGGCAGGACCTAGTCGCGTTCCAGCCCCCTTTTTGAGAATAAAGGTAGGAGCAGGCCCCCTTCCAAATTAGATAATTCTAAATCTTGACTACTTTCCACGAAAGGACTCTTGAACTACTTCTGAAGACTCTCCCTTGTGGCTAAGGAGTAGCCACCCTGCACCCGCAGGCACCATCCAAGCATCGCGGTTTGCTGTAAGTCTCTCCTCCGGATCAAGACTGCCCAGCTCGACGAGAACCGGCTTCCCTGGCACCTCTGACCTCTACCTGCATCATCAGCCCAGCTGAGATTCGTGGGTGTGACGAGACCTCGAGGGACCGGCCATCTTCAGGACTGCACGACGCTTGCCCAGCACGACCACCGAGGGATCCTTGAGTGAGTGCTTTGGGGTTTGAGAAGCCCCGACCCTGAGCAGCTCCAGCACCGAAGTCCAGCCCTCCAGCATCCACGAGATCTGCGTGGGGCCCTTCTGCTCTTTGCTGCTCACCGCGTTGTCCAGGTCACTTGCCCGTTGGCTAGTGGCCATTCTGACGACGAACCACGACGACAACACCGCTGGTCTGGTTGCTCCAGACTGGCCCTTGCTCCCCTCCAACAGAGGAGCACCCCGGACCCTCCTGGTCCACTCCAGACGCCATTTTGAGTCCACCGCGTGGGCTTGCATTTGCCAAGAGTTGTTGCCCCAATCCTGGGTCCAGCGACGTCGACAGCAGATACCTTCGTGGGACAGCTCGCCCCTCCATCCTGGTCGCCGACAACGCCTCCTGGTCCGAGAGACTGCAGAGCCTAGCGTCGCCCACTCACCTGGTCGAGGTGACTTCGCCCGGTGCCATCCTGGTGCCCACCTAATCACTGGCTAGTGATTTAGGACTTGGTCCCCTCTGCTTACAGGTATCCATCTTCATCGATCCAGGCTTGGATCACATCGAACTTCATCACTGGTCGCCTGCCAGCAACTTCTTCTTTCAGGCTCCATAGACTGCAACGAGGATTCCCGACGTCTTTTCAGACCTATGCAGCCGCAGCCCCTGGGCTAGGTAACCTGAGCTTTTCGGTGCTCCAGCATAGCTTAACTATCTAAGTGTCCAGATCCTTTTTAGTTTTCAGCCTATCTAGTCGGATTCGTCCGATAACTGTAACTTTGCATTTACTAGCCTCCATAGACTTTGTTCCGCATCCCGCGTGAGAGTGCACACTCTGCACCCGATCTCCCTAGGCCTCCTGCTCGTAATCTAAAGGTTCAGTAGTCTAGTCCTAGCGATCCCAAAGCCTCTGAGAATAGTTACTTACCTGCTAGTAATTCGCATTCCACTTTTGTAGTATATGGTTTTTTCGTGCCCCTCGGGCATTTGTGTAAATTGTGCAACTTAAAGTGTTTTCTTAAGAGTTTTGTATTGTGCTTAGCTCCCTGACTCACAAAGAGTTCAGGGTAGTCTTGTTATAAATAAATATACTTTATTTTCATAACAACTTGTGTGGTGTCCTTTCACTTGGTGTT
This sequence comes from Lissotriton helveticus, assembly GCF_964261635.1. Lineage (NCBI taxonomy): Eukaryota > Metazoa > Chordata > Amphibia > Caudata > Salamandridae > Lissotriton > Lissotriton helveticus. The sequence continues at coordinate 1,331,401,417 of NC_136067.1, forward strand.
CAAGGGGTAAATGTGATGGTAAAACAGCTGGCTTAACACGCCCTCTAGAGTTTAGCCTATAGACTGCTCTTGTCCATGCTACTAGGATAGCTGGTCTATCAGGTTGACTTACAACCAATCATCAATAATGGTTGTTTGGACTGATACATAGTGATCACTAGAATAGTGAGCACTGCATATCAGGCCAACTTCTCACAATCATCCATCAACCCACCTCCTGGGCAGGGTATTGTTATGAAATCTGTGGTATAAGTATGCGTCAGAATAAAATGTTATTACCTCCAGTAACAATCTTTCTGGTGGATACTTTATCTACCTGCAGATTCCTCACCAACCCATCCCTCCCTGTTTGATGGATGAGTTATATGGAAAGGTTATAGGATTCCATTATATATATATGTGTGTATGTATGTATATTTATAGGCATTACAATCTTTCATCGATGTCAGTCTGCCCGCTCGCCTCGAAGACTTGGAAAAAATTGAAGGAAACTCACATCAGTGCACCAGGGCTGGTGCTTTATGGCCAGATTGACTTACAACCAATCATCCATAAGGGTCGTTTGGACTGATACATAGTGATCACTAGAATAGTGAGCACTGCATATCAGGCCAACTTCTCACATTGGTGAGCAGCGGTTGGGATTTGAGCTTGCTGTTGTTTTACCACACACGTATCCTAAGAATATCATTTGAAAGATCACATAGGTACATAGGTACATATAACTTAACTTAGAATACTCTGAGTTCTACTGAACCAGCTGTTGTAGTGTAGCTTAGCACACCCTAAACTACAACTCTAGCAAGGGATCAGTAGGTAAACCCATAGTGTAGGTAGGTGCATCACTTACACCACACTAGAAGCATGTCTACCCATGGAGAGTCTTCAGAGACTCCCCTAGTGGCTAGTGACCCTCCACAGGTCATCTCAAGATATGCAGCTCTCAGTTTCCAGGAGATGAGACAATTGTGTACCTCCAGGAAATTGAAACAGGGGTCTAACCCCACCACTCCCTTTCTGTTAGGTCTCTTAGAGACATATGATGCTAAGAAAGCTTCTCATACAGATGGGAACATGCCAGCCTTAGAGGGTACCCTTGGTGATCCAGACCTCCTTGACACTGAAAATGTAGTTGAGGAGGAGGAAGAAGAGGAACTCTCTGGGGATGAGGCAGACAACAGGCCCTAGCTAGTCAGCAGACTTACTAGGGCCAACTTAGACCTACTTAGGGAAGGATCTGGGGGACCCCCAGTACTGACCCTAATGAGGCCTAACCTTGGAGTTAGAAGAGATAGATCTCCTTCTAGGGACTCCAATAGATCTGTGCACTCTCATGCCTCTTCCCAGAGGAGAATGATTTCTCCCCAGAGGAGACTGACTTCTCCTCAGAGAAGAGAACATGAAGCAGGGATGAAACAGGCTAATCTGAGGATCCAGAGGGAAAAACTTGCCCTTGCCAAAGAGAATCTTGCCTTTGCTAGAGAGCAATAGTTAAGTGGGGTAGTCCCCACTGGTGGCAGCACTATCCCTAGGGATAGAGACGGGAGTTTTGATAATAGACACCTGAGTAAAATAGTGCCCCCCTTTAAACAAGGGGATGACATCCACAAGTGGATGGCTGCTTTGGAGAGGGCCTGCACTCTCCAGTGCATCCCCCAGAGTCAGTGGGCAGCTATATTGTGGCTCTCTTTTGAAGGCAAAGGTAGAGATAAGCTCCTCACTACTAGAGTTGAGGATGCTAACAACTACCAAGTCCTGAAGAACACACTGGTTGATGGGTTTGGCTTAACCACTGAACAGTACAGGTTGCTGTTCAGAGACACCCAGAAAACTCAGTCTCAGGATTGGAATGACTTTGTTGATTGTGCCACTAAGGCTTTGGAAGGCTGGTTGCTGGGTAGCAAGGTTACTGATTACACAGGGTTGTATAATCTGATCATGAGAGAACAGATTTTAAATAACTGTCAGAACCAGTTGTTGCATCAGCACCTTGTTGATTCAGATCTGACCTCTCCCCAAGAATTGGGAAAGAAGGCAGACAGATGGGTCAGAACAAGGGTCAAGCAGAACCAGACTCAGAACCAGGGTGGTCAGAAGAAAGCAGACCAAAAGGGTAGTAACAAGAGTGAACAAAATGACCAGAAGTCTTCAACAGGTCCCCAACAAACCAAAGAGGGTGGGGGTCAGGCTTCACAGCAGAAAAAGAAGACTCAAGAAGGCCAGTCAAAAAGGTGGTGCCAATACTGTAAAAGTAAGACTCACTGGTTTAGTGAGTGCACCAAGAGAGGAGGGCAAACTCCTACCACTACAGCCCCTAAGGCAACTGCACCCCCTAGTACAGTCAGTAGTGGTAGTGCACCTCCCAAGGGAATAGTTGGGTTAACCTTGGGAACTGAGGGGTCTGACAACTTAGTTGGCACACTCACTCAGGCTGTCCTTGTCTGTACAGGGGATGTGGATATATCCCCTGATGCAAGTCCCAATACTTTGGGCAAATACAGGCAGACACCTTTAATTAATGAAACAATGGCTCAGGCCTACAGGGACACTTGTGCCAGTGTCACAATGGTGACACCTAACTTTGTGTTCCCTGGACAGATCATGCCAGGTGCAGACTACCTGGTGACCAATGCCAGCAACGTCACTACCAATCATAGTATGGCAGTTGTTGATTTCTCCTGGGGAGGGGTAAGTGGCCCAAAGAAGATTGTGGTTAGTTCAGACCTCCCAGTAGAATGTCTGTTGGGCAATGATTTGGAAACATCCCTATGGTCAGAAGTGGAGCAGAGGACTCACATGGAAATGTTAGGCTTGCCAGCACATGTCCTTGCTGTGACCAGGTCACAGGCCAAAAGATGCCCCACTGAACAGGTGCTGGATCCTGGAACTATGGACCAGACACCTCCCAAGAAGAGGAGCAGTAGGGTTAAGGCATTGCCTTCCCCCTTGCCCCAGGTTGTGAATCAAGTCTCTGAGGAGGCTGATCTCAAAGAACTGAGGGAAACTGAGCCTAAAGAGCTTGAACCTGATCAGGTTGAGTTTCTGGGCTCAGGGGGACCCTCCAGGGAAGACCTGGGAAAGGCACAGTTGGACTGCCCCTCACTTGAACCCCTCAGACAGCAGGCTGCTGCTGAGGCTGCAGGGAATGCCACAGGTACCCACAAGGTATACTGGGATGATGGACTCCTGTACTCTGAGTCAAGAGACCCCAAGCCTGGTGCAACCAGGAGGCTGGTCATCCCCTTGTCTCAGAGAGGTTTCCTCCTTACCTTGGCCCATGAAATTCCCCTTGCAGGTCACTTAGGCCAGAACAAGACGTGGGACAGGCTTGTCACACACTTTCACTGGCCCCACATTAATGAAGATACCAAGGAGTTTTGTCGCTCCTGTGTCACTTGCCAAGCCAGTGGTAAGTCAGGTGGCACAACAAAGGCCCCCCTCATACCACTACCTGTGGTGGGGGTACCCTTTGAGAGAGTGGGGATTGACATTGTTGGTCCAATGGAACCCCAGACAGCATCAGGGCACAAGTTTATACTGGTGGTAGTGGATCATGCCACCAGGTATCCTGAAGCTATACCCCTTAGGACCACTACAGCACCTGTTGTGGCAAGAGCCCTAATTGGAGTCTTCTCCAGAGTGGGGTTCCCTAAGGAGGTTGTCTCTGACAGGTGCAAACTTCATGTCAGGATATCTGACTGCAATGTGGAAGGAATGTGGTGTCAACTACAAGTTCACCACACCCTATCACCCACAGTGCAATGGGCTTGTTGAGAGATTCAACAGGACCCTCAAAGGGATGATTCATGGACTACCTGAACCACTCAGGCGGAGATGGGATGTCCTGATACCCTGCCTCTTGTTTGCTTACAGAGAGGTCCCACAGAAGGGGGTTGGCTACAGCCCTTTTGAACTTCTGTTTGGGCATCCTGTAAGAGGACCCCTTTGTTTGGTAAAGGAAGGATGGGAGAGACCTCTCAAAAAGCCTGCAACCAACATTGTGGACTATGTATTTGGTCTCCGCTCCAGGATGGCTGAGTACATGGAAAAGGCATCTAAAAACCTTGAGGCAAGCCAAGAACTCCAAAAAGCTTGGCATGACCAAAAGGCTGTCCTGACTGTGTACAAGCCTGGACAGAAGGTGTGGGTGCTGGAGCCAGTGGCCCCAGCAGCACTCAAAGACAAATGGTCTGGGCCCCACACAATCATTGAGCAAAAGGGAGAGGTCACCTACCTGGTGGACCTTGGAACTCCCAGGAGCCCCCTCAGGGTGCTCCATGTAAACAGGCTCAAGGCATATGTCGACAGGAAGGACATGGGCTTGCTCATGGCCACAGATGAGGGACAGGAGGAAGAGAGTGACCCTCTCCCAGACCTGCTCACTCAGAATCCTGATGATGGATCAGTAGATGGTGTTGTCTTTTGTGGCAGCCTCTCTGAACATCAGCAACAGGATTGTAGACAGGTTCTGCAATCCTTTAGACATATGTTCTCTCTGACACCCAGTCAAACTAATTGGTGTATCCATGAGGTTGACACTGGAGACAGTCTGCCTGTCAAGAGTAAAATCTACACACAGCCTGATCATGTCAGAGACTGCATCAAGACAGAAGTACAGAAAATGTTGGAGCTGGGAGTCATTGAGCCCTCAGATAGCCCTTGGGCTAGTCCAGTAGTTCTAGTGCCAAAGCCTCACACCCAGGGTGGTAAGAAAGAGATGAGGTTCTGCGTAGACTACAGGGGCCTCAATGCAGTCACTAAGACTGATGCCCACCCAATACCAAGAGCAGATGAACTTATAGATAGATTAGCTTCTGCCAACTACTTAAGTACATTTGACCTGACAGCTGGGTATTGGCAAATCAGGTTAGCTGAGGAGGCCAAGCCCAAGACAGCATTTTCTACCCCTGGTGGGCATTATCAGTTTGTGGTAATGCCCTTTGGTTTGAAAAATGCACCTGCCACCTTCCAAAGGCTGGTGAATCAAGTTCTCACTGGGTTGGATGACTACTGTGCAGCATATCTTGATGATATAGCTGTCTTTAGCTCCACCTTGGAGGATCACCTGGTCCACCTGAGGAAAGTGTTAGAGGCACTGCAAAAGGCAGGTCTCACTATCAAGGCCACCAAGTGCCAGATAGGGCAGACACAGGTTGTATACCTGGGCCACCTTGTAGGTGGAGGCCAGGTTCAGCCATTGGAGAGCAAGATACAGGCCATCCAGGACTGGGCTCCTCCAACCACCCAGACTCAGGTTCAAGCTTTCTTGGGCCTGACTGGTTACTATAGAAAATGTGTCAAGAATTATGGGTCCATTGTGACTCCACTTAATGACCTGACAAGTAAAAAGATGCCAAAGAAAGTTCAGTGGACAGCAAGCTGTCAGAAAGCATTTGATGACCTAAAGCAGGCCATGTGCACAGCACCTATCCTAAAGAGTCCAGACTACTCCAAAACCTTCATTGTCCAAACAGATGCTTCTGAGTTGGGTGTGGGAGCTGTTCTATCTCAGCTGAATTTTGATGGTAACGACCAGCCCATTGCTTTTATTAGCAGAAGGCTGACCCCCAGAGAGAAAAATTGGTCAGCTATTGAGAGGGAGGCCTTTGCTGTGGTGTGGGCCCTGAAGAAGTTGAGGTCATACTTGTTTGGCACTCACTTCAAGATTCAGACCGACCATAAGCCCCTCTTATGGCTAAATCAGATGAAGGGTGAAAACCCCAAACTACTTAGGTGGTCCATTTCCCTACAGGGGATGGATTTTACAGTGGAGCATAGAGCTGGTACTGATCATGGCAATGCTGATGGGCTCCCCAGGTATTTCCACTTAGAGCAAGAAGACTCACCTGGTCATGGTTAGCTTATTGTCCCAAAGTTTGGGGGGGGGGGGTCATGTAGGAGAGTAGGGTCTGCAATCCTATGATCACCCAGATTTTTGCTTTTTGCTTCACTGGTTTACGACTTTCCCTGGCTGTGGGCCTGCTAATCAGACCCACAGCCTAGCTGTTCTCTCCATTCCAAATTGTACCCAGGTACTGAATTGGCACTGGGCCCTCTCCAAGTCCCTGTACCCAGGGCGGAGGTGCACCCAGAAGTCTCCCAGGGGCTGCAGCATGTATTATGCCACCCCTGGGCTGACTAACTAAACAGACACAACTGGCTACTTGACAGCTGGGGGCAAGGAGGTGTAATCACCCCTGCTCTAGATATAGTATACCTATATCTAAACCTAGAATGGGCCCACAGATCTCCTATCAGTCACTCCTATGGCAGGCCTTAACAATCCTGAAGGCAGAGTGCTTGGAATCGTGTGAGATGGTGCTCTGGCATGAGCTGAGCCTGTCTGCGGCTTTCGGGATCTATCCCGTAGCCGTTTCAATGATAGCGTCAGACCATATACTCTTAAGTGCCTTATAATCCTCGCGGTTATGGTAACTTTGGTCTGACATTATCTAAACATGTCGTGTAAGGTGTCATACGCTTTGGAATACTACCCCCTCGCCAGTTCTGGCGACGGGGGTAGCATTCCACCCCTCTAGAGGGAGAAGACATGTTGGTAGCCTGTAACCCCGGTTAAAGTTGAACATAGCCTCAGCTCCACAAGATGGATGCTGCCACCGAGACACAAGTCTGCCCTCCTGCTGCTGGGAGTCCTCCCAGCACGGGAGGCTTGGACAAAGGGTTTCCTGTCAGGGGCGGTGCTAGCACCATCCCAGACAGGGTTATGTGTATCCCAGGTAGGCAGGGCTATAGAGGAAGGTGACTGCAAGTGGCACCCCGGTGCTCACTATGCATAGGCCGGTTTGAACCAGTTCCAGGGGCACACCAGCCCCTGAGCTGGGGAAAGTCCGGCAGGGGAGAGGGGTGTAACCACCCCCCTTCCTGGTCCCACCCATGGGCAGGACCTAGTCGCGTGCCAGACCTCTTTTTGAGAATAAAGGTAGGAGCAGGCCCCCTTCCAAATTAGATAATTCTGAATCTTGACTACTTTCCACGAAAGGACTCTTGAACTACTTCTGAAGACTCTCCCTTGTGGCTAAGGAGTAGCCACCCTGCACCCGCAGGCACCATCCAAGCATCGCGGTTTGCTGTAAGTCTCTCCTCCGGATCAAGACTGCCCAGCTCGACGAGAACCGGCTTCCCTGGCACCTCTGACCTCTACCTGCATCATCAGCCCAGCTGAAATTCGTGGGTGTGACGAGACCTCGAGGGACCGGCCATCTTCAGGACTGCACGACGCTTGCCCAGCACGACCACCGAGGGATCCTTGAGTGAGTGCTTTGGGGTTTGAGAAGCCCCGACCCTGAGCAGCTCCAGCACCGAAGTCCAGCCCTCCAGCATCCACGAGATCTGCGTGGGGCCCTTCTGCTCTTTGCTGCTCACCGCGTTGTCCAGGTCACTTGCCTGTTGGCTTGTGGCCCGTCTGACGACGAACCACGACGACAACACCGCTGGTCTGGTTGCTCCAGACTGGCCCTTGCTCCCCTCCAACAGAGGAGCACCCCGGACCCTCCTGGTCCACTCCAGACGCCATTTTGAGTCCACCGTGTGGGCTTGCATTTGCCAAGAGTTGTTGCCCCAATCCTGGGTCCAGCGACGTCGACAGCAGATACCTTCGTGGGACAGCTCGCCCCTCCATCCTGGTCGCCGACAACGCCTCCTGGTCCGAGAGACTGCAGAGCCTAGCGTCGCCCACTCACCTGGTCGAGGTGACTTCGCCCGGTGCCATCCTGGTGCCCACCTAATCACTGGCTAGTGATTCAGGACTTGGTACCCTCTGTTTACAGGTATCCATCTTCATCGATCCAGGCTTGGATCACATCGAACTTCATCACTGGTCGCCTGCCAGCAACTTCTTCTTTCAGGCTCCATAGACTGCACACTGCAACGAGGATTCCCGACGTCTTTTCAGACCTATGCAGCCGCAGCCCCTGGGCTAGGTAACCTGAGCATTTCGGTGCTCCAGCATAGCTTAACTATCTAAGTGTCCAGATCCTTTTTCGTTTTCAGCCTATCTAGTCGGATTCGTCCGATAACTGTAACTTTGCATTTACTAGCCTCCATAGACTTTGTTCCGCATCCCGCGTGAGAGTGCACACTCTGCACCCGATCTCCCTAGGCCTCCTGCTCGTAATCTAAAGGTTCAGTAGTCTAGTCCTAGCGATCCCAAAGCCTCTGAGAATAGTTACTTACCTGCTAGTAATTCGCATTCCACTTTTGTAGTATATGGTTTTTTCGTGCCCCTCGGGCATTTGTGTAAATTGTGCAACTTAAAGTGTTTTCTTAAGAGTTTTGTATTGTGCTTAGCTCCCTGACTCACAAAGAGTTCAGGGTAGTCTTGTTATAAATAAATATACTTTATTTTCATAACAACTTGTGTGGTGTCCTTTCACTTGGTGTTCAAGGGGTAAATGTGATGGTAAAACAGCTGGCTTAACACGCCCTCTAGAGTTTAGCCTATAGACTGCTCTTGTCCATGCTACTAGGATAGCTGGTCTATCAGGTTGACTTACAACCAATCATCAATAATGGTTGTTTGGACTGATACATAGTGATCACTAGAATAGTGAGCACTGCATATCAGGCCAACTTCTCACAATCATCCATCAACCCACCTCCTGGGCAGGGTATTGTTATGAAATCTGTGGTATAAGTATGCGTCAGAATAAAATGTTATTACCTCCAGTAACAATCTTTCTGGTGGATACTTTATCTACCTGCAGATTCCTCACCAACCCATCCCTCCCTGTTTGATGGATGAGTTATATGGAAAGGTTATAGGATTCCATTATATATATATGTGTGTATGTATGTATATTTATAGGCATTACAATCTTTCATCGATGTCAGTCTGCCCGCTCGCCTCGAAGACTTGGAAAAAATTGAAGGAAACTCACATCAGTGCACCAGGGCTGGTGCTTTATGGCCTTGGTGAAGCCACCTGATGTCACTTCTGGCGTCAACTGGGTCCAGTGCCCTCTACCAGCAACTTAACAGCTTAGAGATTTTCAGGATCTAGTCTGACACATGGGTTTGTATTACAGGTGAGAAATCTACGGGTAGATAGAATATGCATTGCAAAGATTGGTACCGCAGGTAAGTAACTTTTTTTATCAGTGCTTTAGAAATTCAGTACCCTAGTAAGTTTTACCAGATCCTAACCAACAGGAAGTGCTTTGTACACCTCTTCTGCATATTCTTTTTATGGTCCACCGCCCAAACCAGACTCAGACAGTCATTCAGTGCATGTTGAAACCATGAAAAACGATTACTTCTACTGTATCCATAAACCAGCTGTTATGACTCCTGCAGTGCATTTGCCAACCCCACGCTTGTAATTTAACCAGTTTCAAGCCATGTGTTTCTTTCTACACTTCTCTCACACCATTTCTGCCATGAATCAATAGTTTAAGGAGATTCACGCACATGTTTGATTATGAATGACAAATTTGCCTTCCCTGAGCCTAATGAAGACTGAGGTAGAAACATTTACCCAGAGGCTGACAACATCCTGCTTTATTTCAGTACTGATGCTTGCCTACATGCAGGTCTCCAGAATGCCACTTTCTAGAACAGGATTTTACAACTCATTATGAAGTTCTGTCTGAGGAATGGTTTTGTTTGGTGGTAATAAAAAAGGGCTGCATTTCAGATTTCTGTAAAAAATAAATATGAGTTGGCTCACATAGATTGTGTGGTATGATTGTTTTGTGAAACAACTTTTTGATGGAGACTTCTTAATTTTCAAAAGATGAGTTTATTGAGAATAAACAGAAAAACAAAACATCAATGTATCACAAATTATACCATCAGAAAATATAATGAGAAGAATATCAATGATATAAGGGCTGAACTTAACACATATAATCATATTAATGGTTGCAATCAAAAAAGAAGTCTTAAACTATATTAAACATAAAGCTGAGACAAATATACCTATTTAAAACATCAAATAATGATAAAACACATTATATCAAAATCAAGGAGGATTAACAACATCTTGCATGTACAGAGCAGGAGAAAAAGATTTGTTCGCACTATCGTCTAAAAATTGTGTGATGGGGGACCATAAGTGTAGTCTTTGTTTGGCGAGAGACATAGGAAATAGAAAAGCTGTGTCTAGTCTATGATTGTGACAGACAGCGTCCGACCAAGCCAATAGCAGAGTTTGGAAGCGTCCTTCCAATTTTTAGTTATCTGCTGGAAAGCCGCTGCTAGCAGTAAGTCAAAAAATGGTATTTGTGTTTTCTCTATATTCCAACCAGTAGCAAGGCTGCCCAGAAAAATATTACTGGGCATAAAAGGAACTCTGGCATGAAAAATTGATCTATTTTGTGTCCAGACTTGATTCCAGAAATGTAATACCTGTGGGCACGTGAACAATAAGTGCTTTAAATCACCTTGTTTAGATGAGCAAGACCAACAAGTGTCGTGAACATCAGCATGCATTTTATGTAAGGAGGTCGGTGATAAAAGGAATCTATTATAAATGAAAAAAAGAGTTTGGGTGACATTTACTCCTCTGGATGATTTCCTAATTTTCATCTAGATCTTATCCCAAAAGGGAATAGGCCAATGAGTATCCAGGTCAGCTTCCCAAGAGAGTTCTGTAGTTGTTTTGTTTCTTTCCAATGGGGGGGAAGTGATGAACGAAGGTAAAAAGTAGAGGCCTTGGATGAGATGCAAAGTATATTAGGCCATGTAGGATCTGGTAACGGAGATGGAGGAGATAGGGCCTTGAAATAGGACTAAGATTCTAATATATCAGAGCACAGGGTTAAAAAGGTATTCAAAGCATGGGAAGGCAACTGAAAGATAGAACGTATATTTGGAAATGTAAGGAAAGTATCTTTATCAAGCAATTGGTGTACCCATATGATACCTTTGTCTCTCCAAGTTTTCCAGTAAATGGGTTTATTTTTAATACGTATGAATCTAATATGCCAAATTGAAGAGGTGAGGCACGAATCCATTTCATAAGGGGTAGAGGGTAACATTTTACATGAGTGATTAATAATAGGTGTATAAAGCTTCTGTGGTTTGCGTGTGAAAGACAGATATTCCTGAAATAAGAAAGGATCTTTCAAAATCAACCCATAGTGGGGAGTCAAGAGTCGTACCGTGTGACCATCTAGATAAATGTCTTAGTAAGAAGGTTTAGTGATATCTGGGGAAGTTTGGGAAATTGACGCCTCCTTCTTAATTTGGCCTTGTTAGTTTTAATAAAGACATTCTGGGTTTTTTATTGAACCACAAAAAGGATGCGAATATCGAATTGATTTTATGAAATAATCTTACAGGTATGGGTAGAGGAATATTTGAAATGATATAAAGGCCTATAGGAGTCAACATCATTTATTTGTATCCAGGCGACCCCACCAAGAAAGATGTAAGGGATGCCAGTTGGTTGTGAGAGTATTCAATTTTTCTATACATTTGTTAACATTTTAAGAAATTTATGCATTTTTAAGACGGGGTAAACCACAGACCAATATATGAAATCTGTTTCAAATTCCAAGTGAAGTTGGAGATCGAAAAGTCTTCTTTAAAAGTATATTTGTTTAGGGGTATAATTTCACACTTTTAACTGTTTCATTTATAGCCCGAGACCACAGCGAAGGATTGAACTTCCTCTAAAAAAGCCAGGAGGGTGAGGGGAGGTTGAGTGAAAAACAAAAGGATATCATCCGCATAGGCTACCAACTTAATTTGTAGGAAATTTGAGACAAAGCCTGTGATGGATTGATTTTGTCTTATTTTGGAAAGAAAAGGTTCTAGAGCTGGGTTAAAAAGAAAGGGGAATAGAGGACATCCCTGCCTCACTCCTCTATGCAGAGTAAAGTAGGAGGAAGTTTGACCGTTAGCAAAGATGGCTGCTCTAGGCTTTGAGTAGAGTAAGGAAATCAAAGATATGATCTTTGGGCCAAAGCCAAACCAGGACAGCGTGCGGAAGATGAAAGGCCAGTCAACTCTATCAAAAGCTTTCTCTGCATCTAGGGTGATGGCAGCAAGAGGCTCTGTGTAATTTCATGATTTAGAAATTATATAAAAAAATAAACAAGTGTTATCAGTAATAGAACGCCCCTTAACAAAGCCTGATTGTTACTTGCCCAGTAATGTAGGAAGAAGCGATTCAATTCTAAGGGCTAAGGCTTTAGAGAAAATGTTATAATCTATATTAACTAGGGAAATGGGTCTGTAGTTCTTACAGTAAAGTAAATCGTTCCCTTCTTTTGGGATCAGTCAAATCATGGCTTCCAAGAAGGTTCCTGAGGAGCTTCCTAAATCCGTAAAAGAAGAAATGAGAGTGAGTAACTTAAGGAGAATTATTTGAACGAAATGTACATACAGTTCAACAGTAAAACTGTCTGGACCTGGGGCTTCATCCTTTGTGAGAGACCTGTTCGCCGTGAGCAGTTCTGTCTGTGAGATATCAGTTTCCAGAAGTTTGATATGCGGTATGGGGTTTGTTTGTTTGTAAACGGAAGAAAGATAGAGAGATATATCCTCCTCTGTGCGTACATTCTCTGTGTATACAAGCGTTCGTAGAATTGAACAAATTCTTGTAGGATATCTGAGTCTTTGTGTTTAGAATTGTTACTATCATCTATTATAGATTCAATATGGAGTTTGTTCTGTTTGGACTTAAGGTAATTAGCTAGTAATTTACCTGATTTGTTTTGTCCCTCATAACATTTTGCACTTGTTTTTAATAGAAATAAAGAGGCGCTATCTGTTGTGTCTTTGTTGTATTTAATCTTAGCATTTATAAAATCTGCGAGATATTCTTTTGATTTAGAGGTACAATAAGAATGTTCCAATCTTTTTATCTTGGAAAGAAGTTCAGCATTCACTAGCCGAGAAATCTTCCTTTTCTTGGATACGTAACTGATAATAAAATCTTGTGCCAAGGCCTTGAAGGCGTCCAAGATTATATGAAAAGGTAAAGTATCTGTATTATTAAGTTGAAAGTACTCTTGAAAAAAAGGATACAAAGGAAGCAGTAAATTTAGAATCTAAAAGCAAGGAATTACTAAAGCGCCATCTCCTGGGTTGATCAGAATGGGGTAAAATGTATAGCTGAATAGAAACAGGGGCATGATCAGAAATAAGAATGGGGCCTATGTCTGCTGAGAGTAGGGATTTGGAAATACTGTGTGAAGTGACAATATAATCAATTCTTGACTAGGTGTGATGGGGTGCAGATTAGAAAGTATATTCCAACAAAGCCGGATTACATAATCTGCAAGCATCAGTTAGGTGTAAATTCTTTCCTGACTGTACAAAAGCTTTGTGTGCTTTGAAGGATGCTTTAGATTTCCTGTCTAGGAAGGGGTCCATTACTAGATTACAGACGCCAGCTAGAATTAAATTGGTGGCAGGAGATTGTGAAATTAAACTGTAAATTTGCGTCCAAAAGGGGGCATTAGCATAAGTGGGGGTGTACACATTAAATAAGGAGATTGGGACATCCCCAATCAGTAAATTTGTAAATAACCATCTACAATCATTGTCTGTATCCTGTGAAAGTAGTTGAACATGCAATGATTTATGACCCAAAGTTATAACACCATTTTGTTTGCCGTCACCCGGTGAGAAAAAAACATCACCAACCCAATTTTTCTTAAGCTTTAAGGATTCAGTATCTGTGAGATGTGTTTCTTGCTATAAAACGATAGGAGCATCAATTTTGGATAAGTGTGATAATACTAGCTGCCTCTTAATAGGGGAATTCAAGCCATTGACATTCCATGTGATAATTTTAAAAACATAAAATATCAATAAAAAGAGCCTGATATAATAAAACAGCCATAATGCAAGCAAAGTTCAGAAAAATATATGATACCAATGAATATGTAGGTACAATAAAACTCAATAGAATAGGGAAAAGGAAAAAAGAAAGGGATCTCGTAGGTAAAGAAGGGTATTGCAATTAGAGGGAGTAGAGAAAGACCAAGAAGAAGAAATAGAACTACTTGCATATACAAAGTAAAGCATTTTAAGGGGGGAGGAATAACATACCTAAAAAAAACTCCTAGACAAATGAAAGGTGAGGGAGGATGAGGCCACATGGAAGGATGGCACATCCAGACTACATGAGGGAAGACGGGAAGGTTGCAGAACAAACAACAGGTACAACAAATGGATCACATGACAAAAAGGTGAAACCTGTAGGGAGAGAAAAAGAGGTTACGGTCGAACAAAAATCTTAATATGAACAACAATATCAGCAATAGCTAAACATGAGGGACTTATTAGGTTAGTGCACACATTTTAAACCTGAAAAGCAACAAAGCAAACTACTTAATGCGCGAAGAAGTGTCCATAGTCTCTTCATCACAAGAGTTAAGAAAACTTTTCAGCCTTATAGGGTCTTCGTACGTAGTGGTGTTGTTATTGTAGGTCACTTTAAAAAGACATGAGTGGAAAAGGCCAAAAAGCCCACCAATAGAACAAAGGGGTGGTCTTAGAGCAAGCAATTCATTACGCCTGTCAGCAGTAGACTTTGCATAGTCCTGTGAAAAAAATAATGAGTTGCCTGACCATGAAATGCGTTTGATGGATCTAGCAACCACCAGGACCCTGAGCAAATCTGTGTATTCTAAAAAGTACAAGATAACTCCCCTTGGTTTTCTCATATTGGAGGAAGAAGTAGCAGATGGAGGGCCCAGTCTGTGGGCACGTTGAATGTTGAAAGGAGTAGCTTCTGATAAGTTAAGAAGTTTTGGAAGGAAAGATTTGAAGAAGGCAATGGTGATCCTTCTGAGCCCTCTGGCAAACTATAAATACAAAAATTATTTCGCCAGTTTCTATTTTCGAGGTTTACGACCTGTTTCTGAAGCGATGACGCTTGAGCATGAAAAGCTTCTACTTTTTGGGAAGATCCCAAAGATTGAATATTCCGTTCCTCATTAGTAAGCATTTCCTTCATTCGTGACCAGCTGTCTGTTAGAGCTTGTATTTTAGAGTTTGTTTCCTCGACAAAGGGGTGAAGAGCCCTGATTTCTTCCAACAGAAGGTCCATGGATACAGATGAAGGTGTTTAGGAGGAGAAGGGGGATCTTTCTTCAATATTTTGCTGGGTGTCTTGTTCGCAGCAGAAGGCATACCGATAACTGATGGAGAAGCACCTTTAGGCGATAAGTTTGTTGAGTCTTCCATTCGCAAACACTCTAGACGAGAACTTGAACTCATGGAAAACTTGAGGGCAGCAAATGATATTTAGATGAAATTGCTTTTAATATACACCCAGGCAAACTGAGCCAAAGTGAAAATGTTGGTGCAAAAATACTTTGTAGCCGATTTAAGCTTGAATAAGCTGGGCTAGCCAAAGTGTTGTCGACGAACACATGATGTTAAAGAGAAGCAGTCATCGACACAGAAAACAGATATGTCATAAGGAGGAGTGAAAAAAAAAAGTTACTTTTGAGCTGAGCACAACCTTTGGAAGGTACAAGAAAAATTATTTCCTCAGGAAAAAAAATTGTAGGGGCACAGGTAAGCCCAGAAAATGCTGTTAGTGCTTAATATATGGCATGTAAGGGGTTATTTCGCCTGTGGGAGGCATGCCCTGAAGATAATGCTGACAGAAGGCTGCATGCGTCATTCTGAATATTAAACAATGAAGCAGGAGAAGAGCATAACAAGGAGAAGAACAGGGGTAAATAAGCCCGCCATAAACTGCTTTTCACCTTAAAAGCATATTATAACCTTGGTAGACAGATGCTTTGTCGTTCGTGACAGCAGTTTGATAAGGAGAATTCCATTGATTCCAAGATGGCGGGCGTGGCATTGACGGAGCTGCATAATAACAAGCAAGGTGAACATAAAGCATTGCGCGCCGCCGATCGAGAAAACACACACTTCGGGCACGCACCAAGCGGAGCCTGTGCTACCAAAACGAAGTACCTACAATGTCGTTAGTAGGTTGTTTGAGCGGTCACACCAGCCGTAAAACCGGGAGAGTCAAGGGATCGCCGCCATTTTCCGTGGGCGCTAGCCACCTTTGATGGAGACATCTAACAGCAGATTCCTCAACTTTTGATTTCTCACCTTTGGAATATTCCCCTGATGTTAGACCAAATTCCGAAACTTTTCTGCTGCACCTCTGCTTGTGGGTAGGTGGTGCTGTGCTGCTCCGCACTGAGAGCGTTCAGCTCCGGAATGATGTGCGGAGGCTATTTAGTCACCACTCCCACACGCTGATTTCAGTACCTTTGTTTGTAGCTCTGATATGCTCTTTGGTCTCTTTCAAACCTGTTTTACCTACGAATAAAAAAGCTTGCAGTGTGCAAAGGAAATGTCACCTCCCAAAACAACAGATTGTAATCCTTGTGAGAACTGTTGCAAGCAAATGTCTGTGACTGGGGTCATGTCACAATTCCAAGGCCTGCTCCGACTCTTCAGATCCCTTCTGACTCCCTTTGTGGTTAGAAATCTTTCTCAGAAGAAGTTACTTTCTTTTGGTTATACTTTTTAAGGGTGAGACTCCATCTAACCACAGATTCCTCACCGATCCTCCATCCTCCCTGCTCTATGAATTGGACTCTATCTGTTGATAAAATCCCAAGTATAGGACTCTGCACACTGCTCAGCCAGGTTACTTTTGAGGCTCTGCGTCTTGAAACACTGACAGCCTTAAAAGCAACTGATGTTAGTGCTCAGGAGTGGGGTCTGTATGGGCTCTGCATGTCATTTCAGGAGCAGAACAGAGTCCATGCAGAGCCACATGGAGCCACCTACTGGCACAAAAAGGAATACTGCTGAAAAGCTTCTACTTTTAGTCTGATCTCTGATGAATATTAAAATGGTGAAGAATCAAAAGTTGAGGAGTCTGTGGTTAGGTTGAATGTTTACCAGAAAGAGCATTTGGCAAGCAACTCTTTCCCCCATTCAATTATATCTTGATTGAACCACGTATTGTTATGTTCCAGAACCTGGGTAGCCAGACAGCTTTTACTCGGGCTGCTATTCTCGGGCGAGGCCTCTGCTCTAAGACTTTATGCACTACAGTGCTCTTCCAAGACATGCCCAGATGATGTGCATTATGTTAGCTCAGCATACATGTCTTCAAGACCTTCATGTGTCCTGATCCCCTTGAATTCCTGAGCAGTAAATCTTCAAAATAAAATACATGCTGTTTCCTGTGGGTAACTGACAATTTATTTTTGTCCATAGCATGTGTTGCTGTAGATACGCATGACTTGTAAACTCCTCCTATCTAGTGTTTGGTCTGGACATTGCAGGGTTGTTTTTCTTTGAAGTTTCGAGTCCCCCTGGGTGGAGTGACTCCTTGCTTGGCCCAAAATGTACATGGGCTTTGGCTCCACCCTTGAATTTGTTTTTTTCCGCCATATGGTTCGGGCAGGAAAAGCAAGCTTCCAATACCGTTGTGTTTCTGTCTGTACGCCATCAGGCCCTGCATCATGTCATCACTTTTGGGAAACAATAATTTATCAAAACCATATTTCATCATCATTTGAATACATTTGAACTACCAAGTTGAAAATATTGAGGACTCTGCTGTTGTGAATCTATCTAGGACCCTAATTAGATATCCCCGAATCATGCCCTTATGTGGTTATAACAAAACATATCCTTATAAAGGCATACGAATCATGTCCATATTTAGGCATAGCCAATGCAGTCCAAATACGGCAAGGCTACTCCCATAGACTCCTAGAAAGCACAACGTGTTCTTTAAACAAACCAAGCCTCCAGCAGCCCGGGAATTACCCCTGCTTTTGTTTTGATTTGCACAAGAACTCCTGGAGTCCACGTGGCCGGTTCTAGCCAGCTACACACCACACCCCGCCATTGAAAATATGTCAGACCGAGAGCTATTAGCTCAGCTAAAACTGTTAATTAAAATACACAGACAATTGGTCCAATATGTCATGCAGACTTCAACAGTCCAACCGGCAATACAAATTCCACAGACCACCCCTCACCAGGGGAACACAAATAAAATCACACCACAGAATATACAATCAGCCATTGGCAAAATACCTGCAAAACGGGAACAGATTCCATTCTGGTTAGCCCAGAAAATTACTCAAATAGAGGCAGTATTTCCTGATACTACACCTCATGAGAAACACAGAATTCTGACTATCTGTCTTACAATGGGGATCGCACCACATGTGGTGGACTGTGACACTTGGGGCACAGTTTTTGCTTCCATATACACAAAAACACATGGTGTTCCGTCCATGGCAGTTATACCAGACGTACTAAGACAGATTCAAAATGAATACGGTCCAGAACCTGCTTTAACTCTAGGTATGAAATTACTAAAGGACTTTAAGCAAGTCTCTGCTATATTACTAGCCAATATAAAAGGAGAAGCAGCATCTGTGGCGATCCGCCAGAAATTGAAAGAAACAGATATAGCAGAACAACCTTTTGAACTTGCCAGAATCATAGAAAAATCCTATGAAGAACTAGGTAGAGATAGTTTGGGTGGGAAACCAGTAAAACCACAACTACTTGAAAATCCTGTAAAAACTTTTATTAAAAATAATCTCAACACTCCAAAAAAGAGTTGGGAGGGTAATAAACAATCCACTCCCAGGGAAAAACGATTCCAGTCCAGAGAAAGATCTCCTCAACGGAGAAATAGATCTCCAGAACAAGGAGGCAAGTCTCCCCAGATGGAGCCCTCTGAGAAAAGATACAACCTTAGAGATAGGGATAAATTAAGAAAACCTGATAGATATCAAGACATTGATACACGTCACTCTCGATCTTTTCAGACTTCCTCAAAGAAATCGGAAAGAAGAGGTCGGTCAGAACACAAAGAAGAGCACGTCAAGTCCAAAGACAAGGAACCTGCTCATCAAAGTAAAAAATTACAATTTCCAAAGAAGAAGGTAGCTAGTATTAAAATAAAACATGCCGAGGATTCTGAGGACACAACTGAAAAACGGAGATTGGGCCCAGACAATGCTAGACAGCGCAGCAGAAGTAACCGTAGCTCGCAAGATCCTGATGAATCTTCTGGAGACAGTGGGCACGAATGAATACATTCAAGTGGAAACTGCAGACACCAGAGTTAGCAAACCCCATAAATTATATGAAATAACATTACGTATAGAGGGGGGACAAGACTAGGAAAGTAAGGGGTCTCTTTTGGGATAACCTTTCGAAAGGCTATGACATCCTGTTAGCTGAGAAAGACTGGCCACCAGAGTTTGTCAGGGAGTGCCCTCATGGCGAAGAAATGATTATGCCTGCCTTCTCAAATCACATTCCAATTCATAAAAAATACACATTTGCTAGAAAATGGGCAGTGGCCCAAGTCCCTGCATTATATAAAAATCATGTAGGATGGGATGAGGATTCTCCTCACCATAAAATCCAGTTAAAAAATCAACCAACTGCACAAAGGCAGTGTCCTGTTAAGCAAGAAGCTAAAAAACAAGTCAGGGAGATCTTAGATCAACTTGAATATCAGGGGGTGATTGAAACATGCACCTCACAAATGAACAATCCTTTGTTTCCTTGCTCCAAGCCAGACGATTCATATCGTCTAGTTTTGGACTACAGACACCTAAACTCCTGCTGCAAAACTTTTGCAGTACAAAACTCACACAGTGCAGCACTAATGAATAAATAACATCGTGCGCAACAAATATAAAACAACATTAGATATCTCAAATGGTTTCTTTTGTCAAAATATTGCTCCTGAAAGTAGGTATTTGACCGCTTTTTCAACAATGGGGTCGCAAAAACAATTCTGTCGACTCCCACAGGGATTCAAGAATAGCCCAGGATTATTCTCAGCAAGGGTAACAGAGTTACTACAAATGTATGATGATGAGGCATTATCTTATGTCGATGACATCTATCTTACAGCCGACGACCTGGAGGCACACTTGAAAAGAGTGAACACCATAATACTTGGGTTCGCAGCTGAAGGGTACAAATTCAACTTTAAGAAGTCACGAATTGCCCATCTAACTGTCCTGTTTTTAGGATATGAATTATCAAGTGAAGGCAAAAGCCTAGCAGACAATTTCTTAGAGAAGTGTGCTGTACTCCAAACTCCAAAAACGCTGAAGAACTTACAATCAATTCTAGGTTTCCTGAATTTCGGAAGAACATGCATTCTAAAATATGCGGAGAGGGTTAAACCTCTCTATGAATTAATAAAACCTGATTTTAAACCAATTAATTGGACTCAGAAACACACAGAAATTTAAGATCATTACAAACAGACATGTTAACTAAAACAAAACTGCAAAAACGCGAAAACATACGCAACCTTGTAATCCGAGTCATCCCAGGAAGATGCGGATTCACGTACCTGACCTCTAATGAGGGAGAAACGGTACCAATAGCTTACAAATCACATTTGTACTTACAAGCTGAAATGAAATTCAGTCCTACTGAAAAAATTCTAACAGCGGTTCAAACTGCTGTAGCAAAAGAAAGAGCCCTAGCCCAAGGCAAGAGCATATCTGTTTTAACAGCAGTATCAGCCCTTGAGGCAGTGACAAGACCACGCATTCCAAATGCCGTGGCATTAGATCCAAAATGGATACAATGGGAAAATTCTCTTGCTGCAGAAGACGTGAAACACACGTTTGATCCAAAAATGAAAAAACTAGAAGATCTAGAATACGAACATGAATGTCCTCTGCCAATCGAAATTCTGCCTCTAGAACAATACACCTCTGTGATTTACACAGACAGATTTGCACAACACTACGTTGTGGGAAAACAAACGTACAATGCAGCATGCGCGATTGTTAAAGGTCGCTGGCGCTTAGGTAAATTCAGACCATTAATTACCAAAACTGATTCACTCAGAAATTGTACAGCTCAGCGAGCTGAAATAAGATCTTTAAAGATGGCGCTTGAAAATGCCGATCGTGAATTCCCCACACTAATAGTGTGGGATTTGCATTACTGTGTCAAATCTTACAATAATGACATGCAGACATGGATCAAAAACGGTTACAAAGATGACACATGTGCCACAATAAAGCATAAAAAGCTCAGGGAACAAGTAGTTATTTTACAGAAAGAACTACAAAAGACTCACGTGATACATACACTGAGTCATCAACGTGATGGCGTTCACGTTGCAGGGAATTCATTGGCTAATAGAGCCACAGCGGCAGCGGTTCAACCGGCTTCCGTAGCCACAAAAAAGCGTTCTAAAAACACATAGATGGAGAAACCATGCTGGCAGTAAAAGCCTCATTAAAAGGCGATTATGCAGCATTACCTCTCAACTATCCACTCAGTAATACATACTGTAGGAAGGTTGACCCCTGACTATGGTTGCCCCCAACTTTTTGCCTGGTGTTTTGCTGGTTTTCTGACTTAGTTGACCTGAGGCCCTGCTGTTCAGG
Source organism: Lissotriton helveticus (assembly GCF_964261635.1). Taxonomy (NCBI): domain Eukaryota; kingdom Metazoa; phylum Chordata; class Amphibia; order Caudata; family Salamandridae; genus Lissotriton; species Lissotriton helveticus. The sequence continues at coordinate 1,331,422,779 of NC_136067.1, forward strand.
ACCTCAGGCCCACTGCTCTCTCTGTAAAATGGATTCCATGTACCTTAGGTACATATCTAAATTGGATACTGAGTCACCTTATCAGTCCCTGTACTGTGTACCTTAGGTACCCAGGGCCTAGGTGTACCCAGGGCCTACCAGGGGCTGCAGCATGTATTATGCCACCCCTGGATGGCCATCCAAATCTGACACAACTGGCTGCACGACAGCTGGGGCAAGGTGGTGTACTCACCCTTTGCTTTAGATATAGTATACCTATATCTAACCCTAAAATGGACACACAGATCTCCTATCAGTCACTCCTATGGCAGGCCTTAACGATCCTGAAGGCAGAGTGCTTGGAATCGTGTGAGATGGTGCTCTAGCATGAGCTGAGCCTGTCTGCGGCTTTCGGGATCCATCCCTTAGCCGTTTCCATGATATCGCATACCATATACTCTTAAGTGCATTATAATCCTCGCGGTTATGTGCCAACTCTGGTATCGCTTTATCAAAACATGTCGAGTAAGGTGTCATACGAATTGGAATACTAACCCCTCGCCAATTCTGGCGACGGGGTTAGCATTCCACCCTTCTAGAGGGACACGACATGCCTGTAACCTATAACCCGGTTAAAAGTCAGACAGAGCCTCAGCTCCACAAAATGGATGCTGCCACCGAGACACAAGTCCGCCCTCCTGCTGCTGGGAGTCCTCCCAGAGCAGGAGATAAGGACAAAGGGTTTCCTGCCAGGGGCGGTGCCAGCACCGTCCCAGACAGGGTTTTGTGTATTGTAGGTAGGCAGGGCTTTAGAGGAAGGTGACTGCACGTGGCACCCCGGTGCTCACTGTGCATAGGCTGGCTGGAACCAGTTCCAGGGTCACTCCAGACCCTGTGCTGGGGAAAAGCCCGCCAAGGAAGTGGGTGTAACCACCCCCCTCCTAGTCCCACCCATAGGGCAGGACTTAGTCGCGTGCCAGCCCCTTTTTACAGGATAAAGGTAGAGACTGGCCCCCTTCCAAATCAGATCATCTTTGAATCCTGAAACTACTTTCTGCGAAAGGAACTCAAGACTTCTTCCTAAGATTTCTCCCTTGTGACTAAGGAGTAGTCACCCTGCATCCGCAGGCACCATCTAAGAACACTGCGGTCTGCTGTAAGTCCTTCCTCCGGAATCCGACTGCCCAGCTCGACGAGACCCGGCTTCCCTGGCACCTCTGACCTCTACCCACCTCTACAGCCCAGCTGAGAACCGTGGGTGCGACGAGACCTCGAGGGACCGGCCATCGCCAAGACTGCACGACTTCTGCACAGCAAGCCCACCGAGTAATTTCCTGGTGAGTGCTTTGGGGTCCGAGAAGCCCCCACCCTGAGCAGCTCCAGCACCGAAGAGCAGCCCCCCAGCATCTCCACGATCTGCGTGGGGCCCTTCTGCTTTTTACTGCTCACCGCGTTGTTTGGCTACTAGCCCGCTGGCTTGTGGCCTTCCTGACGACGCCCGACGACATTTCTGCTGCTGGTCTGGTTGCTCCAGACTGGCCCTTGCTCCCTTCCAGAAGAGGAGCACCCTGGACCCTCCTGGTCCACTCAAGACGCCATTTTGAGTCCACCGCGTGGGCTTGAATTAGCCAAGGCTTGTTGCCCAATCCTGGGTAACTTCGACGCCGACGACTTCATCCTTCGTGGGACAGCTCGCACCTCCATCCTGGTCGCCGACAACGCCTCCTGGTCCGAGAGACTGCAGAGCCCAGCAGCGCCCACTCACCTGACTGCGGTGACTTCGCCCGGTGCCATCCTGGTGCCCACTTAATCACTGGCTAGTGATTCAAGAACTTGGTCCCCTCTGCTTTCAGGTTTTCTTCTTCCTTGATCCAGGCTTGGATCCATCGAACTTTCCTTCACTGGTCGCCTGCCAGCAACTTCTCCCTTCCAGGCTCCTGGTCCGGCAACGAGATCCCCGACGTCTTTTCAGACCTATGCAGCTGCAGCCCCTGGGCTAGGTAACTTCGGCACTTCGGTGTCCCAGCATAGCCTCACTATCCTAGGGTCAGGATCCACTGTCGTTTTCTTCCCACCAGGTCGGGTTCGCCCGTGAACACTAACTTTGTGAATTCTAGCTTCCATAGACTTTGTCCCGCATCCCGCGTGAGAGTGCACACTCTGCACCCGAGTTCCCTAGGCCTCCTGCTAGTAATCTAAAGGTTCAGTAGTCCAGTCCTAGCGATCCCAAAGCCTCTGAGAATCGTTACTTACCTGCTAGTAATTCGCATTCCACTTTTAGCGTATATGGTTTTTCGTGCCCCTCGGGCATTTGTGTAACGTGCTAACTTAAAAGTATTTTCATAAGAGTTTTGTTGTGTGCTTAGCACCCTGTCCTCATAAAGAGTACAGGGTTGTTGTGATTCTAATAAATACATTGTTTATTTTCATAACACTTGTGTGGTGTCCTTTCACTGGGTGTTCAAGGGGTAATGTGATGGTAAAACAGCTGGCTTAACACGCCCTCTAGAGTCTTAGCCTTAGACTGCTCGTATCCATGCTACTAGGATAGCTGGTCTATAAGGTTGACTTACAACCAATCATCAATAAGGGTTGTTTGGACTGATATATAGTGATCACTAGAATAGTGAGCACTGCACATCAGGCCAACTTCTCACATTGGTGGGCAGCGGTTGGGATTTGAGCTTGCTGTTGTTTTGCCACACATGCCCTAAGAATATCTTGTGAAAGATCACATAAGTACTAAAGGTACATATAACTTAGCTTAGAATACTCTGAGTTCTACTGAACCAGCTGTTGTAGCTCCTAGGGCCTAGCACACCCTAAACTACAACTCTAGCAAGGGATCAGTAGGCAAACATATAGTGTAGGTAAGTGCACCACTTACACCTCACTAGAAAAGCATGTCGACTCAGGGGGACTCTACTGAGACTCCCCTGGTCAGTGTTGACCCTCCACAGGTCACTTCAAGATATGCAGCTCTCAATTTTCAGGAGATGAGGCAACTCTGTGTCTCCAGGAAACTGAAGCAGGGGTCTAACCCCACCCTTCCCTTTCTGATAGGTCTCTTAGAGACATATGATGCCAGAAAGCTCTCTCAGTTACATGAGAGCATGCCAGCCTTAGAGGGAACCTCTGGGGATCCAGACCTCCCCAACACTGATTCAGCAGTTGAGGAGGAGGATGAGGAGGTACTCTCTGGGGATGAGGTAGACAAGGGTCTTGAGGTAGTCAGAAGGCTAACTAGGACCAACTTAGACTTACTTGGGCTAGGATCTGGGGGCCCCCCAGTACTAACCCGAAGTGGGCCTAACCTTGGAGTTAGGAGAGATAGATCTCTTTCTAGGGACTCCAATAGATCTCTGCACTCTAATGCCTCTTCTCAGGGGAGAAGGAATCCTCCACAGAGGAGATTTACTTCCCCTCAGAGAAAGGAGCATGAGGCTAGGATGAGACAAGCTGAACTGAGGATTGAAAGGGAAGAAATTGCCCTGGCCAAAGAGAAGCTTGCCCTGGCAAGGGAGCAGCAGATGAGTGGGCTAGCTCCCACTGGTGGCAGCAATCTCCCAAGAGATAGAGAGAAGGGTTTAGATACTAAACACCTGACTAAAATAGTGCCCCCCTTTAAGCAAGGGGATGACATCCAGAAATGGATGGCTGCTCTGGAGAGAGCCTGCACTGTGCAGGGCATTCCCCAGAGTCAGTGGGCAGCTATACTGTGGCTCTCCTTTGATGGCAAAGGTAGAGATAAGCTCCTCACTACTAGAGTTGAGGATGCTAACAATTACCAGGTCCTGAAAAATGCACTGGTTGATGGGTTTGGTTTAACCACTGAGCAGTACAGGTTGCTGTTCAGAGACACCCAGAAAACTCAGTCTCAGGACTGGTCTGACTTTGTTGATTGTGCCACTAAGGCTTTGGAAGGCTGGCTACTGGGTAGCAAGGTTACTGACTTCACAGGATTATATAATCTTATTATGAGAGAGCAAGTCTTAAATAATTGTCAGAACCAGTTATTACACCAGCACCTGGTAGACTCTGATCTGACCTCTCCACAAGAATTGGGTAAGAGGGCAGACAAATGGGTCAGAACCAGGATTAGGCCCAAGAACCAAGGTGGTGACCAGAAAAAGGAATCAACCAAGCCTCAAGAGAAGGGTGGGAATAAATCTACAGATCAAACCACATCAGGGCCCCAAAAATCCTCTGAGGGGGGTGGGTCCCAGAATCCTTCCAACAACCAGAAGAAACCTTATTGTTATCCCTGTAAACAGGTGGGTCATTTAAAAACTGACAGCAGTTGCCCAAAGAATAACAATAAGGAAAACATACCCCCAAGTAACATTCCCAAACCTCCTGTTACTACTAGTAGTAATCCCCCAGGTGGTGGGAGTGCCCCCAAGAATTTGGGTGCATTTACTTTGGGAGTTCCTGGGGACTCTGGCCTAACCAGGTCCCCTGACTTAGATACTCTTGTCTGTGAGACTGGCATGGGGTTTGCCAACTTCACAACTTGTCCCAACACTTTGGGCAAGTACAGACAGGAGCCCCTCATCAATGGTATAAAAGTTGAGGCCTATAGAGATACAGGGGCTAGCATCACTATGGTGACTGAGAGTCTAGTCCCCTCAAGGCAACTTTTACCTGGTGCCACATACCAGGTGACCAATATTGATGGAGTACAGAGAGATCATCCCATGGCAGTGGTCAATCTCAGCTGGGGAGGTGTCACTGGCCACAAGAGAGTGGCAGTGTCACCAAACTTGCCTGTAGATTGCCTACTGGGGAATGATTTAGAGCTCTCAGCCTGGGCTGAAGTAGAGCAAGAGACCCATTCTAGAATGGTGAACATCCATGGTAAGGTTAGTGGGGCAGTGGTAGCCACAGCCCCAGTCCAAGATATCCTCCCTGAACAGGTCAGGAGGGTTGTGCCAGTCACAACCCCATCTCAGACAACTTCCTTCCCAGAACAGGTTGTCAAGGCTGTCATGGTAACAGCCCACACCCAAACTGAGCCCCCTCCTGAAAAGGTTGGGAGAGTTGTGATGGCCACAGCTCAAACTCAGACAGATGACAGTGTTGTGAAGCCTGAAACTATGGATCACTCCACTCAGACAGAGAGTATTGAGGAGGAAGAGAAATCTCCCTCCCACCAGACTTTAGGAAAGGATCAGCCTCCTCAGGGAACTGATCTGACCCCTTGTGAAGAAACTGCCACAGAGGTAGTCAGGCCTAGCCTGGCAGAACCCCTGATGTCAGTGGACCCTTCCAAGGTGGGACCCAGTCTGGAGCAGGTAACCTGCCCCTCTCTACCCTGCCTCAGTCAGCCCAGGGCTGTAGAGGTCAGGGAGGCCAGTGTTGGACCCCAAAGGGCCCCCTGTCCAAAAGAATTTCCCAATCAGCAGATTAAGGGCACTGAAGCTAGTAGTCCTAGCCAAGTGAAAATAAAACATACTCCTGAGGGACCCCCCTTAAAATTAGTTAGGGACCTCCCACAGATGGACACTGTTGGGCACAGCCAAACTTGGGACCTGAGGGCCCCAGACCTGACCTGTCCCTCCAGTAAGCCAAACAGAGGGACCCAACCTCCAGCTGTAGGTAGCCAGAGGTTGACCCTGAGAGCCCAAAACAACTCAGTCTTGGAAAGAAAGGCCTATATGGTGGAAAATGATTGGAGGAAGCTGAGCCCAAAATTAGTGGAGCCTCACTTCAGTACTCCATTTCAGCACCAGCCTTTTTCTTTGACAAAACACACCACAGGTAGAGATTCCCTATGGTGGAGACCCTCAGACACCCTTAGGGTGAGGGATTGCTTAGTGGACCATGACATAGGGGGTAACCATGCCAGTGCTGGTACTTCCTTAAATGGCCACTTAGGCAATATAGGCTTACCTGGACAAGGATAGCCTTATCTCCTTTCGTTTGGGGGGGGTTATGTAGGAAGGTTGACCCCTGACTATGGTTGCCCCCAACTTTTTGCCTGGTGTTTTGCTGGTTTTCTGACTTAGTTGACCTGAGGCCCTGCTGTTCAGGACCTCAGGCCCACTGCTCTCTCTGTAAAATGGATTCCATGTACCTTAGGTACATATCTAAATTGGATACTGAGTCACCTTATCAGTCCCTGTACTGTGTACCTTAGGTACCCAGGGCCTAGGTGTACCCAGGGCCTACCAGGGGCTGCAGCATGTATTATGCCACCCCTGGATGGCCATCCAAATCTGACACAACTGGCTGCACGACAGCTGGGGCAAGGTGGTGTACTCACCCTTTGCTTTAGATATAGTATACCTATATCTAACCCTAAAATGGACACACAGATCTCCTATCAGTCACTCCTATGGCAGGCCTTAACGATCCTGAAGGCAGAGTGCTTGGAATCGTGTGAGATGGTGCTCTAGCATGAGCTGAGCCTGTCTGCGGCTTTCGGGATCCATCCCTTAGCCGTTTCCATGATATCGCATACCATATACTCTTAAGTGCATTATAATCCTCGCGGTTATGTGCCAACTCTGGTATCGCTTTATCAAAACATGTCGAGTAAGGTGTCATACGAATTGGAATACTAACCCCTCGCCAATTCTGGCGACGGGGTTAGCATTCCACCCTTCTAGAGGGACACGACATGCCTGTAACCTATAACCCGGTTAAAAGTCAGACAGAGCCTCAGCTCCACAAAATGGATGCTGCCACCGAGACACAAGTCCGCCCTCCTGCTGCTGGGAGTCCTCCCAGAGCAGGAGATAAGGACAAAGGGTTTCCTGCCAGGGGCGGTGCCAGCACCGTCCCAGACAGGGTTTTGTGTATTGTAGGTAGGCAGGGCTTTAGAGGAAGGTGACTGCACGTGGCACCCCGGTGCTCACTGTGCATAGGCTGGCTGGAACCAGTTCCAGGGTCACTCCAGACCCTGTGCTGGGGAAAAGCCCGCCAAGGAAGTGGGTGTAACCACCCCCCTCCTAGTCCCACCCATAGGGCAGGACTTAGTCGCGTGCCAGCCCCTTTTTACAGGATAAAGGTAGAGACTGGCCCCCTTCCAAATCAGATCATCTTTGAATCCTGAAACTACTTTCTGCGAAAGGAACTCAAGACTTCTTCCTAAGATTTCTCCCTTGTGACTAAGGAGTAGTCACCCTGCATCCGCAGGCACCATCTAAGAACACTGCGGTCTGCTGTAAGTCCTTCCTCCGGAATCCGACTGCCCAGCTCGACGAGACCCGGCTTCCCTGGCACCTCTGACCTCTACCCACCTCTACAGCCCAGCTGAGAACCGTGGGTGCGACGAGACCTCGAGGGACCGGCCATCGCCAAGACTGCACGACTTCTGCACAGCAAGCCCACCGAGTAATTTCCTGGTGAGTGCTTTGGGGTCCGAGAAGCCCCCACCCTGAGCAGCTCCAGCACCGAAGAGCAGCCCCCCAGCATCTCCACGATCTGCGTGGGGCCCTTCTGCTTTTTACTGCTCACCGCGTTGTTTGGCTACTAGCCCGCTGGCTTGTGGCCTTCCTGACGACGCCCGACGACATTTCTGCTGCTGGTCTGGTTGCTCCAGACTGGCCCTTGCTCCCTTCCAGAAGAGGAGCACCCTGGACCCTCCTGGTCCACTCAAGACGCCATTTTGAGTCCACCGCGTGGGCTTGAATTAGCCAAGGCTTGTTGCCCAATCCTGGGTAACTTCGACGCCGACGACTTCATCCTTCGTGGGACAGCTCGCACCTCCATCCTGGTCGCCGACAACGCCTCCTGGTCCGAGAGACTGCAGAGCCCAGCAGCGCCCACTCACCTGACTGCGGTGACTTCGCCCGGTGCCATCCTGGTGCCCACTTAATCACTGGCTAGTGATTCAAGAACTTGGTCCCCTCTGCTTTCAGGTTTTCTTCTTCCTTGATCCAGGCTTGGATCCATCGAACTTTCCTTCACTGGTCGCCTGCCAGCAACTTCTCCCTTCCAGGCTCCTGGTCCGGCAACGAGATCCCCGACGTCTTTTCAGACCTATGCAGCTGCAGCCCCTGGGCTAGGTAACTTCGGCACTTCGGTGTCCCAGCATAGCCTCACTATCCTAGGGTCAGGATCCACTGTCGTTTTCTTCCCACCAGGTCGGGTTCGCCCGTGAACACTAACTTTGTGAATTCTAGCTTCCATAGACTTTGTCCCGCATCCCGCGTGAGAGTGCACACTCTGCACCCGAGTTCCCTAGGCCTCCTGCTAGTAATCTAAAGGTTCAGTAGTCCAGTCCTAGCGATCCCAAAGCCTCTGAGAATCGTTACTTACCTGCTAGTAATTCGCATTCCACTTTTAGCGTATATGGTTTTTCGTGCCCCTCGGGCATTTGTGTAACGTGCTAACTTAAAAGTATTTTCATAAGAGTTTTGTTGTGTGCTTAGCACCCTGTCCTCATAAAGAGTACAGGGTTGTTGTGATTCTAATAAATACATTGTTTATTTTCATAACACTTGTGTGGTGTCCTTTCACTGGGTGTTCAAGGGGTAATGTGATGGTAAAACAGCTGGCTTAACACGCCCTCTAGAGTCTTAGCCTTAGACTGCTCGTATCCATGCTACTAGGATAGCTGGTCTATAAGGTTGACTTACAACCAATCATCAATAAGGGTTGTTTGGACTGATATATAGTGATCACTAGAATAGTGAGCACTGCACATCAGGCCAACTTCTCACACATACATAATTGATGCAAACTCCGTTCCTTTTGCTCAAGTCCCTGGTGTGGGGGATAGAGTAATTCTAAACACGAACCGGAGGGCTTACTTGATTCAAGAAGCACTCATGGGACAGGGTCTAAGGCACCAAGAGATCGTGAAATCTCTAAAAGAATTACCATCAGAATACTGGTGGCCGGGGATGAGCCTGCAAAATTACAAATTTGCAATGATTGTCCAGACTGCAACAGAGATCGCAGTTGTGAACCGGACCAGACTAAAGCCAGGACACCTTTGTTAGAAAGCATCAAGCTATCTATACGCAGAAATCCAGCCGGAGAAATGCGTTCCCATAAATATTAAGACTAGATTCACTTAAAAATGTAGGCCCCAGCGCTCGGCTGACGCCAGAACTGTTATAAAAGATTTGCGAGTCTTTATCGGCACATACGCAATTGGCATGCTACATACTGACCCAGGGTCCTGCGTTTAGCTCTCGAGCTTACAAAGAGGCCATGACCAGCATGGGCATTGCATTGTGGTACTCTTCTCCCTTCCATCCTGAGGGAAATGCGGTAGTGGAAAGAAAAAACCGTGACATAAAGCAATCTATAACGGCAAGGGTGTTAGGTTCGGGTGATGGGTGTGTCAAACATTTAACAAGTGTCCAACTTAGTCTTAACAATCTGCCAAGAAGTTCTCTAAAAGGTATCACTCCATACGAACTATTGTTCGGTACTAGAATGCACATCCAGGACTTAGATTGTCAGACTTCAGTGGTAAAAGAAAAAGCCTTTGATGTCAAAGATAGTTTGGCTGTTTAACAGGACTTAAATGAAACAAGAAGAAGTCTGAGTAATATAAAGTTAAAACCAACAGCCACTGAAGAGAAACCACCTGTCCCAGCAAGACCTGTCTGGATTCCAAAGATTGGGGATCTAGTCAGAGAAAAGATCGCGGTGAAGAAGGAATTTGGGCCTTCTTACAGAAAAGCAGTACCTGTCTTAGCTGTCAGCGGAACAAGATCAGTAGTACTACCGCCCCTTGCTGGTAAAAAGGAGAACAGAGTTGTATCCATCGACCTGGTTAAACCACAATCATGTGGCCAATATTAAGTAGTAGGCCCAGTGGACTCCCAAGAAATAGCAGAAGACCAAATCTTGCTACAATCCAAGAGGTTCAAACTGAGAGACTAATCACATTTGATAAACCTGCAGTGAATAAAGAAGGACTATGCAACAAAGCCATGGAACTTGTGCCTCTTGAAACCCAAATTGCAACAGTTCGTCAAGAAACACCTGTCTACAACGATGTAGCCTCAGACTATGCTAATGAAACAAAGAAAGATGCAAAGACAACTGAGAATCCGGAAGCAATTCCAACAATTGACAGAACTGCATCTGGCTACTTCATCAATTTCGATGACTTTTCTGATGATCCAAGCGAGCATGAAGAAATGCCAGCAACAAAAACTTTCAAAGAAAAAATGACTGAACTTTTTCATCAACTAAAAGAAACATATCTGATTTCACCATGGATTGAATTTTGGATTGTGTTAGGTGTACTTTTCCTCCTGCTTTGGCTCATCATGGTTCTATGTTTGGGAAAACTCATTGAGGGAAAATATAGTACAATGGACACAGCAAGTCAGAACATCAACTTGGTCCTAAAGCCTCACACATCATCTCACATCGAGAAAAGAGAACTTTCATCAGTGAACATCACAGCCAATCCAATACCCGGTGGGGTAGCATGGGACACAACGGATTATGAAATCTATGGCCCGATTAAGCTCTTGAAATATCTACATCAATTTAAGGTTTCCATAAGTGACTTTGTGACACCAAGTACTTTCTCTGATGATTGGGACTTTGAAAATATTAATAATAGGATGTCAGATTTAGTAATCTCAGCAAAAATTACAGAACATGATTATTTACAGGGTTCATCGAACTATGAAGAAATGTACTGTTTTAACCACTATGGTAATCACTATTTGCATAAATCTGCTCAACCTAGAAATGTTTTAAATTATAATCAATGGGAACATTGTCCAACACCACCAAAAGGCAGCTCGAAAACATTTTATGAGAAATTCACATACTTCTCAGGGTTTAACAACAGTGATCCAGAAACGTTTTATTTTAAAATGTTAAATAAGACAGGAATGAAAACAATGTTGACAAATACTAAATTGATTCATTCTGAAAAATGTTATGATAAAATGTCTACTTTTGGTTTTGAATTTTGGGAAAAACAGCATTGAATCAAAAACCATCTGGGGTTAAAAAAACTGGCAGGTACAAGGTCTAGAAGCATTATTTAGAGCCTGCATGATTCCAGAACAGATAATATTCCTGAATGACACCATTCAACAGACAACCTGTCTTGGTTTAGCCAAGATAAAAGACTTAAACAAACCGTCTATTCCGATGCCCATACCTGATAGTAATAGCACTACAGATGTGGAGATAGACGTATCCCATATTTTACACCAAAACAGAACAAATCCTGATTGGAGAAAATGGTTGATCTCGCCCACAGACACAAATAACTGTCAAGATAGATTCCTGAACAAAACACAGGGGTTCAAACTGAACAGGCCAGACCCAAGATATTCCCAGAGACAACATCCAGGGATAGTTACAACATATAGTGTAGGAAAACTCTGGCTTGAGTGGCTGCAGAAATCCACACTGCCAGAAATTAAGCAACACTTAACTTTACTTAAAGAAGGTGCTGACTTGCGAGATTTCATATTGGGACCTCGCAAACAGCGTCAAAAACGTTTCATATACGCCGGTATATACGCTGCTTACAACGAAGCCTGGAAAGTAACGCAAATTGAACCTGCAGAAAAAATACGAGCAATTGATCGAATAAATTTGGAAAAATCTCTTTCTGTAGTGGACAATGGGTTAACGACTCTGTACTCCAGAATATATTCACTGGACAGTATTGTATCATCTGGTATTGATATAATAGAGCAGGACTTACTAATGTTACAACATGGTCAGTCCCAATTACGTTCTATTGTACAGCTAGGCTGGACGTTGCAAAACCTGCCTTCAGGCTAAGTGCCATGGCGTGTAATCAACTCAACGTCATTATTTTCTATGTTTAACCTTACTGATAAACAAATCAGTTTGGCACAAAAAGGAGCAGACTATACGGTTCTGAGCATTGAAAAACTTGAGAGATTACCATTGACAATGTCAGAGAGACCTGTCATTGAATGGATAATACAGGGAACAATTATAATTCCGATTACAACTTTCCAGTTTAAGTATTGCCAAAAATATATACCAGCAGGCCTGTTTGAAAGGTTGGGTAAAGGATACATCAAATCAACTTGGAAATTACCTTATACACATAAATGTTATAGTGAAGGGAAAAAAGAGGTATTCCTTAGTGGTAACAATTGTAAAAAAATCACTAAGCGGTACACTTCTGTGTCAAGGTATTAACTTGCATGGAGCCTGCGAAGGGTCATCAAACAACCTTTCATGTCACCTGCACGGCACTCCTGCAACACAGATAGAGCCTTTTTTCTGACAGCTTTCCAACAGCAGCTATGTTCTAATAAGTGACCACAGCTGTTGTGGCATGGTGCCAGGAAAAGCCTATCTCGTGAGCGTTACTTCCAGGGTCATTTGGTGTATGCAAGTATTGTATCCAAACGGCAATCCAGACATGGAGGCTGCAATATGGCCTTCTTTGAATATCTCTTCTATTCGAATTGATACTTTAAGCAGAATGAAGCATATTCTTTTACAGACAACTGTGTCTTTTACCTCTTCCAAAGAGACGTATGATCTGCAAGTTGCAAGGACAGCAGCAGAGATGCATTCCCTATTATCAACAAATTGCCCCGTGCATTTCGTAGAAATGTTAGGTCAAATGTTAAACATGTCTGATACCAGTGGCATCGCACATGTATTTAAGACATTTTTTTCGGGACTGTTAGCACCCTTTGAAATAGTTCTGGGCATTTTCCCGAATTTTGTGCATTCACTATTCAGCGGCCTGCCTCTTCTTTTGGGACTCGTAGCAGGAATTTTATTTTTGATCCTTCTGCTCCGATATGGCAAGCCAGTCCACAGACCGAACTCCAGCTACAATGGAAGAAACTATCTTAGCAATACACTACCGAGACCAAATCACTAGAGTCCTCGGCTTTGCCCGGCTAAGAGATTTAAAATGCAACCTGGTTTCTTTCATTCAGACCAATCTGGCAAGATGGCATCTTACCTGTGCTTCGATGTCTGCTATGCGGAGAAGAATGCGTGTTGGACGTCTGTCTTACACTACCATCAGCAGTACCAATGGATATCGATACTTTGCTCGGTCCGGTAACGACTCATGCAACATGTTGTCCCCAGCGGCTACCTATTCTGATGACGGCATTCGTTGAGACTTCACCATTACGATTAGGTGGCGGTGGAGTACGAGATGAAAGCAGCACCACACAGGTACAACCTTCTGTGAGCATTGCTGATCCAGACATCGATTATTACAATGATTCTCACATATGCACAATTTCAGCTTTTTCGAACTTGGTCGAACTCTCACCTACTGTTGTAGACCAATTTTTTGCAACTCTGTCTGATATGATGTTCTCTCCTAACAACGAGAATAACTTTTAAAACAACGAGCACACAGCGTTCCCTGAACTCTGAATTCGGCCTTCAGTTTTTTATAAACGGACCTACTGAAAACATTTGGAACTATTTTTCCCCTAAAAACGAAATTATTTTTTTCCATTTCTAAAATATTTACCTTTTTTTGGCGCATTGGTACTCTGCTTAAAGTAGAACTATTCTTAGAGAACAGAACTTCTATTTAGAGACACTAGAGACAATATTTTGACTTAGCCTCTAGCACATGTACAGTATTGTATAAATATGTGATGAAATGGTCTCGACCTTCTTTTCTGTATTAAGAGCCATTTCATAAATGTAATTTTCGCAATTCATTCAGATATTTATATATGCTTTATCTGAATGATACAACTGCTTGAAAGACGTACAGTATAATACTCATTTTCGTGTGTATATACCATACACGATTTCAAATGCAATCTATGTATTTTGAAGTGGGTTGGAAAACACATGCATCGTTATATGTTTAGTATTGCTTAGTATTTAGTAATGATCGACATAATACGTGGAGTGGGTGTTGTGAATCTATCTAGGACCCTAATTAGATATCCCCGATTCATGCCCTTATGTGGTTATAACAAAACATATCCTTATAAAGGCATAAGAATCATGTCCATATTTAGGCATAGCCACTGCAGTCCAAATACGGCAAGGCTACTCCCATAGACTCCTAGAAAGCACAACGTGTTCTTTAAACAAACCAAGCCTCCAGCAGTCCGGGAATTCCCCCTGCTTTTGTTTTGATTTGCACAAGAACTCCTGGAGTCCAGAAAGAACTGTTAGTTCTTAGTGACGTCTTATGTCCAACCTTACGTCAAACACGGCACCTTTCAGGTATACATATACCAACGTTGCCTTAAGCAAACACACGGTGGTTTGGAGCAGAGCGGCTATCTACTTGCCCGAAGCCCAGCTGATGCAAGAGCCGAAGGAAGCCGACCCTCCCATTGACGCACTGAGAGAGACGCTGTCTTTTCTCTTGCCGAGAAATCTAGCTCCGGTGTTTCCAGTCACCCTTGCAGGTTGCTGGGAGATCGAGTCCTGAGACACGAGATACAAGACCTCCTTCATTCTAAAACCAAGGTACGGAGCTGACTAAAACCTTAAGCGATTTCTTGATTCAGATTCTTGGCAAAAAACCAAATTAACTTAAACTGCAACTTACTTACTCCTTCCCACGTATTAGGCTTAGGTCAGGTACACCGGGGTAGGCGTATATTAGAAGCACCAGTTGAGTACGTTAGTCAATGTTTTTATGTATGTATATATTTTATCCGTTTTAAGGTATCATATGGCTAAGAAACCATATCCATGCTTTTACAGTATTATTTCATAATACTCCTTTTACTGTACGCACTTTACTTCATGATAAGTATTGCAACTGTGGCAATTCATTTCTCTTGCATGAGAAAGAAGACTACTCAATAAATAACAACTTTTATTGAAAACGCCCGTCTCTCTATTTCTCTGCACTCTGGTGAGACTAAGCATGCACGATTGACTGAGTGAAATAGTTGTCTATTGTTTTCACATGATACACTCTTTATTCTGAGGGAGCAAAGTTGTCATGTTTATGCGGTTGTCAGAAGCTAATCCCTTCTTGTCTATTCAGGGAAGTTAACTCCTCCTTGTTTACTCGAGAAAGTTTCTAGTGACCTCTGAGCTAGCTGGCAAACCTAATTAAGTCTAACATAGTCAGTAGAGACCTAGATGACCTGAGTCCTACGTCTAAACTGCTGTTTATGTTATTCCAATGCGCAGAGCCTATAGGGAAAATAGGAACTACACTACACTGCTTTGGAGAACGTGGGCAGATGGAGCAGACTCCCTTTCTTTTCTGCCCACTTTGTAACTCGAAGTATCTCTGGTCGGATCAGCATGTGGTTTGTAATTTCTCCTTTCTCTAAATCATCAGGAGTCGGAGTGCACATTATGTCAGACTTTTAGGTGAAAAAAGACTTTAACATATAGAAGAGAAAGACACTGGGCACATTCCAGGATGCAGGATCAGGAAGCGCAAGTTATTTTCGGGGAAGCAGACCCTCTTGACATTGAGGTACAAGTGCTGGGTCCATCCAAGTCACAAGACATGACAAAATCATGACGTTCCGAGACGGACTCATCAGAGGCTTCTGATGAAGAACTGGAATGTTTTGAGCTGAAGAAGTCAGCACCACCTGTGCAGAAGGCAGCAAGTTCCATGAGAACTGATCCTGTTCTTGAGGACAAAATTCACCAAAAACAACATAATGTCAAAGAGGAGCACCATTCCAAAAAAAGATGAGAAGACCTCTGGGCCCACAGCTGTCTTCAAGCCCCAGTCAGAGCCAAGATAAAACATTGGAGCTGAGAGAGCAGACCAAAATCCCCCTCTTTTTGGAAACTCCTGTGAAACATAAAGCTTCAGTGTCGACTACGACCCCAAAAGTTTGAAGCTGAAACCACCACGTTCTGAGCCAAAATCAAGTGAGATTTCGACTCCAGTTTTGGAGACTTCAGAGTCACCAATTTTAGAAAGACTAGCTGATGAGCTCCACACTTTCCAAAATAAACTTTTTATTCACCCTGATATGGGGAACATTCTTACAAAACCAGCACAACGACTACTGGTGCACGTGCTTCCCCCATTCCTCAGAAAAAAATGATCATGTGAGGAAAAATTGGACATCTCCACAATCTGGACACAAAAGGCAGAGAGAGCATTCCGTGTTTGCTCAGCATGATAACAACCACCATGCACCACTATTTGCACACTTACCAGCACTTTCACCAGCACCACTACCATTAACTCTCTTTCCTCCTTCACAATTACCAGAGTGATCTGTTCACTCAGATCCAACTAGTCCATATGAGAACATACCCATACTCCAATCCATGTGTTGAGGACGACGACCCTTAGAAGGACTGCGATACAGGTTCTCCAGAGGATCAATATACTGAGTCTTATATGGTGAAACCATCTCTCTCTCGGACGATACAACAGCATACCATGCTGTTATTCAGAGCGGCTCGTTCCCACAATCTCTCTGCGGAAGTGGAAGACTATTATCTTGTAGAGACCCTCTCAAAAACTGAGCGTAGTGTTCAGTTTTTACCAATGCTAAAGGGGATGATGAAATCAGCTCTTGATAATTTTAAACATCCTACCAGAGCCTGGCTAGCTACTCCACAAATAGAGAAAAATATAAGGCATGCCTTGATGATCACATTTACATAATGTCTCAGGTTCCATCAGACTGATAGTTCATATGGCTTAAAAGAGGTCATCTGTGCAAACAACAAAAAATGCCAGGATCGCAGATAAAGAAAACAAAAGCATAGATACAGCAGGGAAAAGAGTTGGCTTAGGTGCTTCTGCTCACTGGTATATTGCAAATTCAGTTGACTTATTATCAGATTCCTTTGTGAAGAGATGAAAACACTTATACAATGTTTACCATAAGCATATAGGCAGCTGGGTGAAGATGTAGTTGCGAGGGGAAAAATTAATCTTGCATTGAAACATTTGCTGCGCACTTGTTGCAGCTGACACTACTTCTAGGATATAAACTCCAGTATACTGCTTCGCAGAAATGCATGGCTGAGAGTATCAGCATTTAAACCTGAGGCGCAACAATACTTTCTAAATAATCCGATTGATAGGGACCATCTTTTCGAGCCCCAGGTGGACGAAATGTTAGAAAAGAATGAAAAAGGACACCGAAATAGCAAATTCAGTGAGTGCACAATACGAACATCTTAGGCCCCTCCAAGAAGTTTACCCAAATCAGGGCAAATATCGCAAACACAAATATTTCATAGACAACAAACCTTCTCGGAGACCCCCCCCACAGCTGGGGCTATTCAAAGGTAAGTTGGATAGGTACTGGTAAAGGTGCATCCCCCAAGGAAAGCACAACCACCAAGTATTGACTTGGAAATAACTAATGATAAGGCAAAGATGGGTAAAAGTGCTTTTGGCGTCTTCAAATTTGCCTCCAAATTAGGAAGTAGACTTATAAGCGATATGCTGCACGTCTATCGCCATAGATGTGCCCCGGTTGCACTTTATGGTTCAGGGGTCTGGGGCCATTGCCGACACGGAGACCTGCAAGTGGAGGAAAATAGTTTCTTAAAGACACTTCTTTGTCTCCCAACATCTGCCCCTAACGGATTAGTACACCAGGAAGTTGGGTTGGTCTTTCTGACGGACCTTATTGGCCTAAGACCGCTAATGGCCTGGCGATCGATTTGGGCTAAGGAAAAAACTGGCTTCACTAAGAGAATAATTAATGATTGCCTACGCCTGGATAACTGTAACCTGATCCCATGGCTTAATTATGTCATAACTTCATTCAAAGACATTTTTGATTTGGACGTCTCTGTAGACCCCGCTAGCGCAACAGGTTTTTCTAAAAAGGAACTTAAAAACATTTATTTGGAGACCAAAGCAATACTGCGTAGTGATGCAACCAGTAAGCTCACAACCCATCAATTTTATTATTCCTATAATTTGAATAGCCCCGGCTTTCCAAAATATCTGAAGGTGGTGAATAAGCAAGCCCACCAGTATGTCCTTACAAGGTTAAGACTCGGTATTGTACATAAACTGGTGGCTTTCCCTTCGATAAAAAAGCATCCATCTATTTGCTGCCCTTGTGATAAAATTTCGAAGCAGAGCACTGAGCACTTTCTACTTATCTGTCCCTTGTATTTGCACCTCCGTATTGTCTATCTTAAGCCCCTTTTTAAAAAATATTCTGTGACAACTATTAAAACTGCTATGAGGCTATTATTTGCACTTGACGATCCGGATGTGTGTTATTTTACAGCTGTTTTTATTTTGAAATCTGTGTCCGCCAGGAAAAGTATGGTCTTTGACACTATTGAATAACTTAAGATCTGTTTTTAGATATATTAACTGTGTTCCCTATTGTTAATAATTGCAAATATTTAATATGTACTGGCTTGTGACGTTGCGATGTATTTTATGTGCTTTTATGATTGTTATTTTAATGATCGAATAAAGCTTTTAGAAATGAAAATGACTGACCCAGCCCCACCAAAAGGATATAAAACCAGTAGGGGCAGATATGATTTTCATCCATACTGGGACAAAATCACGTCAGATCAGAGTGTCGTCCAATAGGCTATTGTCTTGAATTCCACACCAACCCACCCAACATACCTCCAAATAACAAGGGTTACAGCCAACAATATCTTGCCCTCAAGCTCTCCTTCTAAAAGCTGCTATAGAAATAGTTCCTCCTCAAGATAGAGGACAGGGTTGTACACTCAATGTATTTCCCCGTTCCAAAAAAGGATGGAACACTGCAACCTATAATATATCTCAGAAAATGTAATCATGTCAAAGCATTTCCATATGACACTACTACATGACATCACCCTACTGCTTTTCAAAGGAGACTTTGACTTTGTTAGACCTCAGAAGCATATTTTCATATCCCAATTCATCCTGCATATCACCCTTTTTAGATTTTTAGGGCTCGGCCTACGTCACCACGAAGTGGGGCGGAGCTCCGAGCTCCTATTGTTAAAGAAAAAAAAAAAGTTTCTTTAGGGCTCGGGAAAGAAACATTCCTTAGTGCGCGAGCTTTTTTTTATTATCTGAATGGTGATTGGTCGTCGCGGTGCTGTTTTTGTAGTAGTCTTGATGCCATAGGGCATATGTAATGTTAGGCGGCCATGTTGGCATAATCTGTGCGGTTACGCGCACGGCAGACTATTAATCTTAATTAGGAGCTGTCAGAGTGCCCGTGTAATGCAATCCAGATGGTCTGAGCGGTGAGCGCGTTCAATGTAAAATGACGAGAGGAGAGACAGCAGGCGAGGCTCACAGAAGATGACTCATACATGCTCGTCCACACTGTAGTTCTTGTGTTTCCTGAATACTCTCATTTCCAAAGGGCGCCATTTCCTTCTTTTCCTCGCACGCTGCGCTGCACTATTTTTGTCTGTGGTTTAAAAAACGGGGTTTAAAGCCGTTTTATTATAAAACATTTGGATTCTGGTTCTGTAAGCTTTGTTTTCCGAATTTTAATAAGTGCTGACATGCAGACTACTGGTTGAATAAATGATGAGGGTTAAAAGTGACCTTCGTGACACGTGCTGTCGAGCCTGACTCGCAGAGTTAACATGCAGTCATCATTATTGTAAAGTTTGTGGAAAAAACGTGAATACGCAATAATCAGGGAAAACAGAGCCTTCCCGCGGTTACAATGGGAATTCACAAATGTCTTGTGTGTCTCACGTAATGCCAATGGCTATTTCATTAGGAAAAATTAGACTCATTGATACATGCACCACCACCAGCAGTACTACCAGTACTACAGCCACCAGTACTACCACTACCACCACCACCAGTACTAACAGTACCACGACCACCAGTACTACCACTAACACCACCACCAGTACTACCAGTACCACTACCACCAGTACTACCACTACCAGTACTACCACTACCAGTACTACCATTACCATTACCACCACCACCAGTACCACCACCACCAGTACTACCACCACCAGTACTACCAGTACCACCACCACCAGTACCACCACCACCACCAGTACTACCAGTACCACCAACACCACCAGTACTACCACTACTACAGCCACCAGTACTACAACTACCACCACCACCAGTACTAACAGTACCACGACCACCAGTACTACCACTACCAGTACTACCAATACCAGTACCACTACCACCACCAGTACTACCACCACCAGTACCACCACCACCAGTACTACCACTACCAGTACTACGGGCAGCAGTACAACCACCACTAGCACTACCACTACCGGTACCACCACCAGTACTACCACTACCAGTACCACCACCACCAGTACTACCACTACCAGTACCACCACTACCAGTACCACCACTACCAGTACTACCACCACCAGTACTACCACCACCAGTACTACCACTACCAGTACCACCACCTCCAGTACTACTACCACTACCACCACCACCAGTACTACCAGTAACACCACCACCAGTACTACCACTACAAGTAACACCACCACCACCAGTACTTCCAGTACTACCACCATAAGTACTACCAGTTCTACCACCACCAGTACTACCACAGCCACCAGTACTACCACTACTACAGCCACCAGTACTACCACTACCACCACCACCAGTACTACCACTACCAGTACCACCACTACCACCAGTAATACCAGTACTACCACCATCAATACTACCAGTACTACCACCAGCAGTACTACCACTACTACAGCCACCAGTACTACCACCACCACCAGTACTACCAGTACCACCACCACCAGTACTACCACTACCAGTACTACCACTACCAGTACTAGCAGTACCACAACCACCACCACTACTACCAGTACTACCACCATCAGTACTACCAGTACTACCACCACCAGTACTACCACTACTACAGCCACCAGTACTACCACTACTACAGCCACCAGTACTACCACTACCACCACCACCACCACCACTAGTACTACCAGTACCACCACCAGTACTACCACTACCAGTACTACCACTACCAGTACTACCAGTACCACTACCACCACCACCAGTACCACCACCACCAGTACTACCAACACCAGTACTACCAGTACCACCACCACCACCAGTACTGCCACTACCAGTACCGCCACCACCACCAGTACTACCAGTACTGTGAGTAGTGAGTAGTGAGTAGAGAGTAGAGTAGCGAGTAGTAGTGAGTAGAGTAGTGAGTAAAGTAGTGAGTAGTGAGTGTAGAGTAGTGAGTAGAGTAGTGAGTAGAGTAGTGAGTAGAGTAGTGAGTAGAGTAGTGAGTAGAGTAGTGAGTAGAGTAGTGAGTAGAGTAGTGAGTAGTGAGTGCAGAGTAGTGAGTGCAGAGTAGTGAGTAGTGAGTAGAGTAGTGAGTAGTGAGTGCAGAGTAGTGAGTAGAGTAGTGAGTAGAGTAGTGAGTAGTGAGTGAGTAGTGAGTAGAGTAGTGAGATGAGTAGAGAAGTGAGTAAAGTAGTGAGTGCAGAGTAGTGAGTAGAGTAGTGAGTAGAGTAGTGAGTAGAAAGTAGTGAGTAGAGTAGTGAGTAGTGAGTAGAGTAGTGAGCAGAGTAGTGAGTAGTGAGTGCAGAGTAGTGAGTAGAGTAGTGAGTAGAGTAGTGAGGTGAGTAGAGTAGAGTAGTGAGTAAAGTAGGGAGTGCATAGTAGTGAGTAGAGTAGTGAGTAGTGAGTAGAGTAGAGAGTAGTGAGTAGTGAGTGCAGAGTAGTGAGTAGAGTAGTGAGTAGAGTAGTTAGTAGTGAGTAGAGTAGTGAGTGCAGAGTAGTGAGTAGAGTAGTGAGTAGTGAGTGCAGAGTAGTGAGTAGAGTAGTGAGTGAGTAGTGAGTAGAGTAGTGAGTAGTCCGTAGAGTAGTGAGTAGAGTAGTGAGTAGAGTAGTGAGGTGAGTAGTGAGTTGAGTAGTGAGTAGAGTAGTGAGTAGTCCGTAGAGTAGTGAGTAGTGAGTAGAGTAGTGAGTTGAGTAGTGAGTGCAGAGTAGTGAGTAGAGTAGTGAGTAGTCCGTAGAGTAGTGAGGTGAGTAGTGAGTAGTGAGTGCAGAGTAGTGAGTAGTGAGTAGAGTAGTGAGTAGAGTAGTGAGGTGAGTAGAGTAGAGTAGTGAGTAAAGTAGTGAGTGCAGAGTAGTGAGTAGAGAAGTGAGTAGAGTAGTGAGTAGAGTAGTGAGTAGAAAGTAGTGAGTAGAGTAGTGAGTAGTGAGTAGAGTAGTGAGCAGAGTAGTGAGCAGAGTAGTGAGTAGAGTAGTGAGTAGAGTAGTGAGTAGAGTAGAGTAGTGAGTAGAGTAGAGTAGTGAGTAGAGTAGTGAGTAGTGAGTGCAGAGTAGTGAGTAGAGTAGTGAGTAGAGTAGTGAGTGCAGAGTAGAGTAGTGAGTTCAGAGTAGTGAGTTCAGAGTAGTGAGTTCAGAGTAGTGAGTTCAGAGTAGTGAGTAGAGAAGTGAGTAGAGTAGTGAGTAGAGTAGAGTAGTGAGTAGGACATCACAGGCAGCAGCTGTGCAAGCTTCTTACACTCACAAGGAGACCACAGGCAGCTGAGGTGCAATCTTCTCCCACTCACAAGAACGACATCACAGGCAGCAGCAGTGCAAGCTTCTTACACTCACAAGGAGACCACAGGCAGCAGAGGTGCAAGCTTCTCACACTCACAAGAAGGACATCACAGGCAGTAACGGTGCAATATTCTCACACTCACAAGGAGATCACTGGCAGTACACACCACATGAACACACTCCATAACACATAGCAACAATACATTGGCATTTACAATGCCATTAGCTCAAACTCAAATAAATCTGAGCCCGATTGCATTTCCAATGCTTGTTAACATTTGTGGTAATTGGACAACACTATGAATTAAAAGTTAACTACTTTGGGACAACAGGGTCAAAATGTTTGGCACTGGTTGCAGCACACCTCAGGAGAGAGGGCATCCATATTCCCTTATCTAGATAACTGGCTGATCAAGAGCAGCAGCAAGCAAAAATGCCTGGCACACTCTCAAATGGCTCTACATTTATAACACGAATCAGGGTTCTCAATCATTGTGACAAAATCTCAGTGTAGCAAAGTGTCCCTTTTTGCATGGTTGTCCCAACATTTTGACAAATTCTTGATGAACTTTGACTGAGTCTGCTCTGCGCTCCTGTCACTCAGGTACCCAGGGCCTATGTTCTTTCCCTAAACTTTAATGTTGCAAAACCCAATTGGCAACTCTTTGGCCACATGTAAGTCCCTTGTAAAAGGCACCTTAGGCATCAAGAGCACTGTGACCAGGGGAGACCTCTAAGGGCTGCGTGACTTATTGTGCCACCCTTAGAGGCCCTGTACCTTCACACACACACACACACACACACACACAGACACACACACACACACACACACACTTGCATTGCAGGCAGCGTGTTTTGCTGCAGAACTAAGTGAAGAGTCAACATGCAACACATCCCTGTGTGCCATGCCTACAACCCACTACCCTTGCCTAGGTAAGCCACCCCTCTAGCAGGGTGCACTATCCCAGTGGTGAGGGTACAGGTGCATGAGCCCTGTGCCCCTACAGTGTTTTAGTCAATTCTTAGACATTCTAAGTGCAGTAATGCTGTAATGTCATTATGAATTCCCCAGCACCATAATGGCTTTTCCTGAAAACTGGGAAATTTGTTATCAACCTTCTCAGCACATTAAACCCACACTGATGCCCATGTGGCATTTAATGGAATATACACTCAGAGGGCATCTTAGAGATAACCTCTGAACAACAACCTATCTCTAGAGTCCTGGCTGAGTGGCTGCTCTCCAGGTGCCACCACCAGACATGTTTCTGGACCCCTTGGCCAAAAGCCTGCCACTCTTGAGGTCTTGAAATAATGCACCTCCTGGTTTGAGATGCCAAGCCTCCTCCCCCAGGATGGGCCGGGTCCACGAAGGTTAAGCTTCAAAGGCTTGCTGCCTTTGTGAGCTACCCCAGCCATTTGCTGCTCCCAGCAACTGGCCCTCACCGGTTTTGACCCCCACCTCGGGCGGGAGAATCGTTGGGAAAACCAAGTTAGGAGAGGTATGACTACCTTTGCCTGCCCCACCACTCAGGTGGGGAAGGCGAGGGGAAGCACAACTCTCAGATGGTTTGACCCAGCCAACCACCTTGAGGCTTATGTCCCCCTCCCACTGGAGGGTGGCATAATAGGGGGTGTACCCACCCCAAGGAAGGGACCCATTGGTCCCAACCTGTACTACGTATAACATCCCTAAATTTAGTATTTAGGGGCAACCCTGAACCTGGCCTCCTCAGACAAGAAGAGAGAAGAAGAAGGACCGAAGAAGCTGTGCTGAACTAAGAAGAGGAGGATACCCACTGACTTTGCCCCAGCCTTACCGGCCTTTCCCAACCTCGAACCTGCCCCAGCGAAATCCCGGCATGTTCTTCAGCCAGTAGCCACCAAGAACCCAGAGGACCCGCCCTGCCTTCCCAAACAAAGACTTTGTCTCCCGTGAGCACTGGAGTTGCTCACATTCTGGCTCTGGCCAAAATCCGTGCTGCTGCACTACTCTGCATCTGACGCCCACGGCCCGAGTTTGAGTTGCCCAACACCAGGAGAAGGTCTCTCCGGCGATCCTGACCTGAGATCTAGTGATTTCTGACCTGCCTCGAATCTCCAGTCGATGCAAGCAGCCCCTTTCTGGAGGAACCCCCGTCCACAACAGAAACTGGTAAGAAAAACCCAAAGCCTCAAGATACCCTTCCACCTGACGTCCTGCAGCCTTGGGTGGCCCAACCAACAGTGTCCCAGCATCCCAACTTATCTCTCCTACTGGTGGTCGCCTCCAGAAGATCTTCGTCCCGGAGCCTGCAGTGTTTGTTGCAATCAGAGAATCCCCATTGAAACCAACAGGGCACCCGACGCCAATCCAGCATCCTGCACCCAGCCGCCTCGATGCCGCTGTGTGTGCACTTTTTGCGCTAAAACAAATTTCCATTTTCCCTGAGCCTAACACCAGGAGCTTTGCTCCCACAACCTTTGGCCTTCTCGTGAGCAGCCCCCAACTGGCTGTCCCCTATCTGCCACTGGATAGCATTAGGCCTCAGCACTCTGCATCCAGCCGCCCTAGTGCCGCTGAGGGTGTTTCAAGAGTGCATCCTCGACCCTGGGGGAACCCTGGTTCTAACTCCAGAAACCCAACTACCACAACAACGTAACTTACCTGTAAACCGATAACATCATTTCCTCCTATAGGATTGCATTGACTGCTTTTCTTTGAAAATTCTTTTAAGTGTGGGGTCGGTTTGTATGAACTCTTGAAAAACTGCATATGTGCAAAAAGTGAATTACTTGCCTTTTGTCTAGGAAATGTCTCAGTGTGATATCTAGGCATATCACACTGATTAGCAAAAGTAACGTAAAAAGTAATCCAAGAAGTTACGTGTACTGTAATCTACAAAGTAACTGTAAAGTGTTCCTGATTATTGACTTACCTGTAAATCAACCAACTGCATTTGAACCTGCATTCAACTGTAATTAACCGCTCGCCGAGGAGATTCTGAGCGTTTGCAGTCTGGGAACTCTGTGCCTCGTTTTTGCCAGCCAGGAGCCCCGTAGGGCATTGAAGCTCGTGGGAGTGTGTAGGCGCTGGAGGACGGGACTGCGAGGCCCATCAGGCTGTGCGTGTTCCAGCGAGCACACCTGTTGCCTCTTCCCGTGTCTCCGCCCCCCTGCCTGTGCCTATTTACTCCTTGCGGCCCCCGCTCCGCGGGAGCCGCTCGCCGAGGAGATTCTGAGCGTTTGCAGTCTGGGAACTCTGTGCCTCGTTTTTGCCAGCCAGGAGCCCCGTAGGGCATTGAAGCTCGTGGGAGTGTGTAGGCGCTGGAGGACGGGACTGCGAGGCCCATCAGGCTGTGCGTGTTCCAGCGAGCACACCTGTTGCCTCTTCCCGTGTCTCCGCCCCCCTGCCTGTGCCTATTTACTCCTTGCGGCACCTGCTCCGCGGGTGCCGCTCGCCGAGGAGATTCTGAGCGTTTGCAGTCTGGGAACTCTGTGCCTCGTTTTTGCCAGCCAGGAGCCCCGTAGGGCATTGAAGCTCGTGGGAGTGTGTAGGCGCTGGAGGACGGGACTGCGAGGCCCATCAGGCTGTGCGTGTTCCAGCGAGCACACCTGTTGCCTCTTCCCGTGTCTCCGCCCCCCTGCCTGTGCCTATTTACTCCTTGCGGCCCCCGCTCCGCGGGTGCCGCTCGCCGAGGAGATTCTGAGCGTTTGCAGTCTGGGAACTCTGTGCCTCGTTTTTGCCAGCCAGGAGCCCCGTAGGGCATTGAAGCTCGTGGGAGTGTGTAGGCGCTGGAGGACGGGACTGCGAGGCCCATCAGGCTGTGCGTGTTCCAGCGAGCACACCTGTTGCCTCTTCCCGTGTCTCCGCCCCCCTGCCTGTGCCTATTTACTCCTTGCGGCCCCCACTCCGCGGGTGCCGCTCGCCGAGGAGATTCTGAGCGTTTGCAGTCTGGGAACTCTGTGCCTCGTTTTTGCCAGCCAGGAGCCCCGTAGGGCATTGAAGCTCGTGGGAGTGTGTAGGCGCTGGAGGACGGGACTGCGAGGCCCATCAGGCTGTGCGTGTTCCAGCGAGCACACCTGTTGCCTCTTCCCGTGTCTCCGCCCCCCTGCCTGTGCCTATTTACTCCTTGCGGCCCCCGCTCCGCGGGAGCCGCTCGCCGAGGAGATTCTGAGCGTTTGCAGTCTGGGAACTCTGTGCCTCGTTTTTGCCAGCCAGGAGCCCCGTAGGGCATTGAAGCTCGTGGGAGTGTGTAGGCGCTGGAGGACGGGACTGCGAGGCCCATCAGGCTGTGCGTGTTCCAGCGAGCACACCTGTTGCCTCTTCCCGTGTCTCCGCCCCCCTGCCTGTGCCTATTTACTCCTTGCGGCCCCCGCTCCGCGGGTGCCGCTCGCCGAGGAGATTCTGAGCGTTTGCAGTCTGGGAACTCTGTGCCTCGTTTTTGCCAGCCAGGAGCCCCGTAGGGCATTGAAGCTCGTGGGAGTGTGTAGGCGCTGGAGGACGGGACTGCGGGGCCCATCAGGCTGTGCGTGTTCCAGCGAGCACACCTGTTGCCTCTTCCCGTGTCTCCGCCCCCCTGCCTGTGCCTATTTACTCCTTGCGGCCCCCGCTCCGCGGGTGCCGCTCGCCGAGGAGATTCTGAGCGTTTGCAGTCTGGGAACTCTGTGCCTCGTTTTTGCCAGCCAGGAGCCCCGTAGGGCATTGAAGCTCGTGGGAGTGTGTAGGCGCTGGAGGACGGGACTGCGAGGCCCATCAGGCTGTGCGTGTTCCAGCGAGCACACCTGTTGCCTCTTCCCGTGTCTCCGCCCCCCTGCCTGTGCCTATTTACTCCTTGCGGCCCCCGCTCCGCGGGTGCCGCTCGCCGAGGAGATTCTGAGCGTTTGCAGTCTGGGAACTCTGTGCCTCGTTTTTGCCAGCCAGGAGCCCCGTAGGGCATTGAAGCTCGTGGGAGTGTGTAGGCGCTGGAGGACGGGACTGCGAGGCCCATCAGGCTGTGCGTGTTCCAGCGAGCACACCTGTTGCCTCTTCCCGTGTCTCCGCCCCCTATACCTGGTTTCTCATTTAACTCGGGCAGACCACGCGTTAGCGGGACGCGTGTGCGGGACCTATCCCGGGACAAAGCCCGGACTAAGGGCGGACCCTCTGAGACCCTCCGAGAACCGAGGAGCCCGGACCGGGCATACCCCCTTGCCCAACAGGTACTGGTTGTTGTATTATAGCCCACTACTGTCCTGAACTCTCGCACTGCCATCCGTTTGTAAATGTCGACTGTGATTATAGAGCAGCCCATGTCCGACAAAGCGGGTGTGTTGTTGAACGGTACTTTGGATAAGTATTTCTCCAAGTCCTCCCCTGACATTGCAAGGGAAAACATCCTGGCGGAGAAGCGAGCGGACCGTCGCCGCTCTGTGGAAAGTATGAAGAATGGGTCAATTCTCTTGCCATTATCTCCCGCTACAGGGCTGATTGACATTGTTACCGAAATGACACCTAGCGAGTCGATCAACTTATTAGATAATCATCCCCTGGATTCAAATGTGGTTGTGCTTACACCTAACATGACAACTAAGATAGATGTGAATAGGCCAACCTCTACCCCCCAAGCAAATAGCTTATGTATGACAAAGGGAGACGCTTTGCCTTTGGTAACAATACCTCGTAACAGGGTCACAAAACAAATACCCCCTGAGAAAAGCTACGGTCCACCGCCTGTTAAGAAACAGCGGAAAAGGAGGGATCCGCTGCAACCCAAGCTGAGTTGCCGAGACTTTGGTAAAAAGGCGATCACTGCCACGAAGGTACATCATACTCTACATGTGGAACTCGAGGGGAACTCTACATCGCCTTCATCATTACCCCAGCCAAACCCAGTGACCGATAATGAGGATAGTATGGACACCAGTGGGGTTGTGAATGTATCAATAGAGACCAAGGGCTCTGTGTCACTATTAGATATAGAGAGTTTGATCAAATCATACTCTGTGAGTATTTTAGAGAGGTTGATGGAAGTGGAAAGTAGGTTGTGTAAGATCGAACATGCATTAGGCAGTAAGGATGCTGCAATTGACCCTGGTCAAATTAATGAAGGTAAAAAAAATCAGAACACTACATCAAAAAACACATCGACCCCTGTGCAAGTGCCTAAACATATCCCAAATCATACTACAATTCCTCCCGCAATTGTATCGACTGTAAAATCTATGGGGAATACGGTAACAGCGATGGTCCATCACCATCCTCCTCCTAAGCCTCCTCAATTAAAAATTGGTGACAATCAACTATAAATGCCACAAATAAAACCATTGATATCAACAATTCTAATACACTTATGAGAAAACCAACGAGGGAGGGGGGAGAAAACAGACATACCTGGGGGAAGCCTAGAAGGACTCCCTTGCCCGAACTGCCCCCGGAGGCCGTACCCTATGTGGTAATTTTAACAGGGGTGCCTGTGCTCAGCCACAATAAGCGGGAGGGTTTTGCCCAATTAAAAAACAAAATTATGCATTGGCTGAGTATTTATAGGCCAATTGCAAACCACATCAATGGGGAAATTACCCATGTTCGTCGTCTCCAATGGTTAGGGGGTAAACCTAAAGACATTGAAGGTGACATAGTGGTTGTGAATTTTCGAGATCCCAATGCTGTACAATTCATTCTGAATTGGCAGATGGGAAGCTCCAATAATTCAATAATCCCTAAACCACTAACCTATTTCTACCCTAGGTCATTGGTGTTTCCATCTCTACATCACCCGCCCCAGTACTGCCCTCCACAACGCACACAGCAACCACATCCAAGTAATCACTTTAGTGTCCAGGACGCTGTGAGTAACCAACACGTTTTGCACCCCTCTTCATTCCATAATGTAAGCAACATGTACCAAGCACCGTACCCTGTGGAAACTTCAGATCCTAGGGTATGGAATTATGTAATGCCCAAAATATACAATCCCCAGAATGGAAGGATGGATCACCTAAAACCCTTCACCCCTTTAGAAACCTTTAATAGGTTTGACATCTTCAGCGGTCTAGATGATTGTGATTGATGCCATTCGACCAGGGGGGATGAGGGAACAGATAAAATGTTTTTGGGTGATGTGGGCATTCCAGATAAGCTTGTTGTACCTGACAATATTGTTCTTCCCTGTTTGGGCAAAACTGTATTCCATGATATGAATGTATTTGAAGATGCAAATGCTATGGAAGAACAGGTATTAGCTATGACCATCTTGGGGAGCACTTTAACCGTAGAAGTAGCGCCTCTGGTACCCCTACCTGTGTCTTTCACCAATCTTGATGAAATGTCTGGGGTTGTTGTTGGGAGGCCATCAAATCTCATCAAGTCGATAAAAATGGTTTGTTGGAATATAGCTGGAGTTGTAAAAAATCTGAGGGATCCTGAGTGGACAAACTTTATAGAGTCCTTCGATTTTTGCCTCATCCAGGAAACCTGGGCAGTGGAGGTGCCTCATAGGGTGGGTTACAAGACATATGGAATTGGCGCGACTCCCTCTAGAAGTGGAAGGGCATCAGGGGGACTTTTGATATGGGTGAAAATAAATTTAAAGGTAAAGATCGAGGTGATACCCACTAATTCTGTAGATATATTGGCGATAAAAGCTACAGTATCTAATGGGAAGAATCTATTCCTCGTAAACATTTACAATAGGCCCTTACCCTCTACCGGAGAATCGCCAACTATTGCAAAATTAGATTGCTTCTTGAGTAAACTGGATTCCAGGCAAGATCTTGTTATTTTGGCCGGAGATTTAAATTGTAATTTTGAGCCAGTTCAGGGTCTTAGCGAAATTTTTGATGAAGAAGATCAAGTAAACAAAATCCCTACTCTGGAGAACGTTAAATTCGTTAATTGTTCAACTTTGGGTCTCCAATTGATGAGTTTATGTACAGAACATTCTCTTAGGGCTTGCAATGGAAGGTTACCATCTGACAGCTCTAAGAAACCAACATTCACCAGAAATACTTACAAAAGTAACTTAGATTTTGTTATCGCTTCTATCCCTCTCTGGCCTAATCTCCTGGACTTCGAAGTACTGGAACGGTTTGAAAGTGATCATTTTCCCCTAACTTTGACATTAGATGTCTTACTTTTTAATAATATGGTCGAACAAAGTATAATCGAGGAAAGGGCCAATACTAATCTTGAGATACATATTAGTAATAACAGAAGATCTCTCAAATGGCCACTCATACTGGACCTTAGTGACATCCTTAGTGAAATATATACACTTCTGGCCGGGACGTTTGGACCTTATTTGGCGTCAATGGGCGAAGATGTAATAAAAACAGCATTTCTGCCAATACATCAAAAAAATTTTGATGAAATAAAACTATTAGTCACCAAGATGCCCAAAAAATCCCAACAGAAGACACAGAATCTGTCCCATAGTAAACCTTGGTATGACAGATCCTGCAGAGAGTCAAAAAGGAAATTACTAATTGCAATTAAGGCCAAATCTCCTTCAGATGTAAAACAAGCAAGGAACAAATATAAATTTGTTCAAAGGGCCGCAAAGATGGCATGGGAGGAAGATAAATGGGCCGATTTGCTGCTAGCAGCCAGGGCGCGTGACAATGTCGCTTTCTGGAGGCTGGTGGCAAATGGGAACAATGTGGGCAGGGTGGTCAAGGATGTCTTTCTAGACGAACAAACTTGGGTCACCCATTTTACGAACCTATATAAAAAATACGATGACCCAAATTTGGATATGCATGCAACAAATTGTGAATCCCCGCTAGATCAGCTGTCTTTTACTTTAGGCGAAACAGAGCTGGCAATAACCCAGATTAAATCAGGAAAAGCTCCAGGCTTGGACAAAATTCCTGGGGACCTATACAAGCATGATTTAGCAGTATGGGTACCCTATATTAATTTTCTGTGCAATGTATTTTCTTGCACTTTTGAATTTCCTGAGAGCTGGAAGGGAGCGGAAATTGTTTTAATCTTTAAAAAGGGAGATAGAATGGACCCTTGTAATTATCGGCCAATAAGTTTAATGGATATTTTACAAAAAATGTATTCACGTCATATTTTATTACGCGTAAACAATTGGCTAGATGAAAATGCAATACTGACCAAATTCCAAGCAGGATTCAGATCTAAAATCAGTACAATAGATCAGATTTTTAGATTCTGCTGCCTCTATTGGAAGTACGTGGTGATTAAAAGGTCCCATTTATATGTTGCCTTTGTAGATCTAAGGGCAGCATTCGACTTGGTGCCTCGCAATCTCCTATGGAAAACCTTGAGTGCAGCAGGTATGCCAAATAACCTTGTCACTCAGATTAAGGAGCTACATGCAGGGAATTTTGCGAGAATTAGATGGGGTCCTAATGGTGAATTAACCCAGAAGAATACCCATCGAGCGTGGAGTCCGCCAGGGCTGCGTCCTGGCCCCCACGCTATTCTCTCTTTTTGTGAATGATATTCCCCAATTTTTGGAGAGATGTAAAAATGACTCTCCTAAATTGAATGGTGAGAAGGTGACATCGCTACTATTTGCTGATGATACCATTTTGATTTCCCAAACGAAAAACGGCTTGCAGACAATAATAGATACTTTTAATGAATACTGTAGCCAGAAGGGGTTGGAAATCAACGTGAAGAAGACTAAATACATGGCCCTAAATCCCATAAAACCAGACAGAGGCTGTCTAATGTTAAACGGTGAAAAGCTGGAATCAGTCCCTCATTTTTCATATCTGGGGGTGACTCTGGATTCAAACTTTACCTGGAAAGCCCAAATGGACAAAAGCAAATTAATCTTTGCTCAGAATGCCAAACCTATTCTTAGGGAGCAAAGTTTAAGTACAAGTAAAGCAGTTTCCCCTGTGATGGAATTATTCAAGGCCAAGGTCCAATCAGCGGTCCTTTATGGGGCTGAAATATGGGGTCCCGGCTCAAAGGAAACTTTTAGTCTCCTAGATAATAACTTCATGCGAAGTTTGGCAAGGGTTCCGAGAGGTACTCCACTAGTGCCCCTGGAACTTGACCTAAACTTCAAAAGAACCGACCACCAAGTTTTGATTCGACCCTTGATGCTGTGGGTCAGACTATGGCATGTCCCTGAACTTCGAGATTATAGAGACGGGCTAAAAGAAGTTATGATACTCGATAGTCGGGCTGACATCCCATGGTTAAGGCATATCAAGATTTGGTTGAGTAATATAGGGCTGAAACACTTTTGGGAGAACCCTGAACAATTACCCGTCAACCCCAAATTAGTACTAAAAAGGGCCTTTTGGAGCTTCATATTAAACAGGACTATAAGTAATAGAAGTAGTGGGACCCTGGTTTCAAGGTTCCTAAACTTCAAGGACGAACCCTTGTATGAGACCTTCATGGATGAAATAGAGCCCCCGCTTGCCAAAACTTTATTTTTAAAGTTTAGATATGGAAATTTACAAATAAAAACTACTTTGGCTCGTTGGGCTAGGAACCGTGATGTAGGAACCTCGATAATGGATGTAAATTGCTCTATGTGTAACCATAACCAGATCGAAAACGAGCAACATATCCTCTTATTCTGTCCTTGCTATACTCAGGCAAGAAAGAGATGGATTAAACCCATTTGCCTTCTTTTAGGCTTGAGGTCAAGTTCACAGGCTCTGAGAATCCTAACAAGTAACACATCCCAACAAATAATATTTAGTGTTAGTAGATTCTTACTTTCTATATTTTATTTAAGGAAAAAATTGGGGTATCGATTGTAATGGAATTGATCTGCTTGGAATTGATAAGATGTTGCTTAACTTGACCTATGAATGAAATGTTTCCGCTCCAATCAGCTCCAACGTTGTTTGTATATTTTTTGCTTTCGTTTTTTAATTAATGTTTTAATCTATTGTAATGTTTTAACACAATGAAATGTAATGTAATACATGCATTGTTCTTTTATGGCACTTGTGCCGAAATAAAGATTTAATGAATGAACTGCATAAATATTGCAAAGTATTGCAAGCCTGGCTTGGTTTCAG
Source organism: Lissotriton helveticus (assembly GCF_964261635.1). Classification (NCBI taxonomy): domain Eukaryota; kingdom Metazoa; phylum Chordata; class Amphibia; order Caudata; family Salamandridae; genus Lissotriton; species Lissotriton helveticus. The sequence goes on from NC_136067.1 coordinate 1,331,456,125, forward strand.
AAATAAAATAACTAAATAATATTTTTGATACAAACAAAATTGGTCTGAGTTCAGTCTTTGAGTGTGTGACATACTTTCTTGCCTGAGTGTGTACAATAAATGCTTAACAATACCCTCTGATAAAGCCTTACTGCTCGCCTACACTACCACAAATATAGAGTAAGGTATTATCTACTTTTACCTCTGCCTAACTTTGGGGTGCCCCTGGACTCTGTGCATACTATACCTTACTTTGGTATAGTATATACAGAGCCACCTTCCTACACTCACCTCCTACCTCAACAGATCCAACCATTTCTAGGATCAATACGGAATACAGTCATGGGTCCGCATACCCCATCAAGCTGAGGGTGATGACATTGCAATAGCTGCTGCGTCTTTTTCAGGCTACTCCATCCAGTATCAGTAAGAACTAAGAGCCTACTTGGAATGATGGCAACATGTATAGCAATTGTGCCATAAACCAGATTACACATGCGCCCTCTACAGCAATGCTTTGCGTGGCAGTGGCCACAAGCTTAGGGTCATCTCGACGATCTAGTTGTTGATGTAACAAAATGGGTTCAGCCCATTAATCTGCCTATATGTTTTGCTTTTTGATGAACTTTTGATGTGGGCATCACTGCACACGTTCAAAAATCATTACTGCCTGGACAATCATGTCCATCGTGCAGACACGTTGCCCGTTCAGCCCTGTAGCATTTTTTGGTCTGAACGTGTTTGCAGACTTACTCTGATGAGGTATGGCTTGGTTATCTATTCCAAAGTTAGGAATGTGCATCTAGAAGTCTCTAACATATGAACAAGTTACTTAGTAACTCCTTATATTGTAGAGACTCTATCTAGCCACAGATTCCTTACCGACCCTCCCATCCTCCCCGCTTTGCGAACCGGTAAAGGTGTAAGGGACACAATTTTCAAGATCTTAGTCTTTTCTATTCCAGTGGTCAATCCTCCTTGTGGCTCTGCGTTCCTGTCGTGGAAAGTTACAAAAGATTCTGATGTCAGCGCACCGAGGTGGTACTTTTATAGGTACAGCTTGGATGACTATGCAGAGCCGAACTACGCCACCTACCGGTGAGCAAGGGTACTGACCAAAAATCTTCTGTTTTCAGTTTGACACCTGGGGATATTCTTAGGTAACAAATCTGCATATAGATAGTCTCTACCTGATAAGGACTTACTGAAGGTAAGTAACTTGTTCAATTGTTTTTATATTACTTTATTACTTTGTGTATTCATAATCTATATCTAAATAGATCTATTTATTTATTGATTTAACTTGTTTGTTAGTTTGTTTACAGGATAGCGTTCTAGCATTCTGGAAACATGGAATGCAAGGGAGAAGTTTTCGATCAAATGAGGTGAGTGATGTCTGTCTGCACATTTTGTGTTTTCATGATGTAAAATGAAAATGTTTCTGAGGGATACTTCTACCTGCAGATTCCTCAGCGGTAAACTAATCCAGGCATCACACTGAATCCTGAATCTTCAAAACTGACCCTCTTAACTTTTATGGTGATGCTGATTGTGGTGTAGAAAACCCATATGAAGTGCCTGGTTTATGCTCTGCTAGTGGGTTAGACACCTGCTCAGAAATGGACACAGATTTTTCAAACGGACCTCCAACCCCTCTTCAATCAGTCATCTGGAAGCTGCTGAGTTACTGGACTTGAAGCTACCACCATCGGTGTCAAGACCAGTGTCCTCACTAAAATGCCGCTCCCTGCGACTCGACATCTGAGACATTACTGTCCTTCAACAAGGCCTTGACGAAATCCGTCATGGCAGCATGGAAGAAACCCTCTTCAGCGCTAGCTATCAGCAGGTTAATGAACTGACGCTATTGTCCGGCTCCTAAAGACCCAGCTTTTCTGTCTGCCCACCCTTCTCTAGAGAGCTTGGTAATCTAAGCTTCGTGCACCTCAAGCCAGTTGCAGAGATCATTCCCACTATTCCCTTCAGACATATCGAGCATTGGTGATTGATTCTAAGAGGGTCTAGAAAAGGCTGCCCACTTGCCCTCTCCTTTTTAGGTGGAGCTATTTATTAGGTCGAGCTATTTATAGCTCTGAACTATTATCGTTGAAAC